>NW_022681463.1:67151100-67751100 GCF_009764315.1 Trachypithecus francoisi | reverse complement strand
CTCAGTTAATTGGAGTGTAAAATGAGAGCTATATCTACTGTTACCTCAGTTTGGCTCAGTTCCTGGAGGCCTCTCAGAGAAAACCTCTCACTGCACTGTTTTATTCTGTTTAAAAATATGTATTTTGTTTTGTAAAGATTACCTCTAAATGTAACCCAACTACCTCATCTGGGGACTTGGTTCTCCAAAGGAATAGAAATAGGTACCTACCTGCACAAGACTGGGAACTAGGCCTGTCTCTCACAGGGCCTGGAACTGTATTAATGAAAACCTTGTTAACAGCTGTAAAACCAATAGGGTCAGAGCCAAAGCGTTGGAGAAGGCACCCAACGTAGAGCAGCACAGAGGACTAAACCCCACAGAAGGGATGATTTCAAACAAACATTTAAAGCACCCACGCAACAATGTTTAGGACCATGAAGGCGGCATGAATCCCGACAAGTAGAGAGAATTCACACCTGAGGAATCAGAGATAAATGTTGAATCTAATTGAAAGGGATTTTAAAACAGGTATAATTAGACTGTCCCAAGAGGCTGGGCACAGTGGCTTGTACCTGTAATCCTAGCTCTTTGGGAAACTAAGGTAGGAACATCATTTGAGCCCAGGAGTTCGAGACTAGCCTAGGCAATCTAGCGAAACCCCATCTCTACAAAAATACAAAAGTTAGCCCAGCGTGGTGGGACGCACTTGTAGTCCCAGCTACTCGAGAGTCTGAGGTGGGAGGATCACTTGAGTCCAGGGAGGTCGAGGCTGCAGTGAGCCGAGATTGCGCCACTGTACTCCAGCCTGGGCAACAGAGTGAGACCCCTTCTCCAAAAAGAAAAGAAAAACTATTAATTGTATATGAAGTGAGCAATACCTAATCCTGTAGAAAAGTTAAAAGGAATTAACTAGATTTGTATATAGCATGGATGGGTCTCAAAATCATTATACTGAACAAAAAAAAAGCAAGTTATAGAATAATACCTATAGTAAATTTTTTTATAATGAAAAATACACAATGTATTGTTTGTAGATACATGTGTATATAAAAGCATAAAGGATGCCACACTAAATCTCTTGAGAGTTTAGTTATATCTGTAATGCTTTACTTTTTAACTTTTTTTAAGAAGACCATGTATATGTGGTATGTATGTGGTATATATGTGGTGTGTATATTTTAAATTATATATACAGGGAAAATAACTAGATAAAATGCTGACAAGTAATTCTGGATAGTGAAAATATGGATGTTTATTATCTGTATTTTTCTGTACTTTTAAACTTTGCACACAATCACATGGGAAAAAACAATTACAGATTTTCATATCTGTAAACAGAATCCAAATTAATGAATTTGTTGATTGTTGTCATTGTTCTTTTCTCTTGCAAACAAGCAGCCACCATTCCGATGTGTATGAATTAATAGAGAAAATACAGAAGAGAATCATAGAGGAAAAGACCTTAAAGTCACTTGTTCAGCAAAGGAAACTAAGATCCAGAGATTTTAACCAGCTCACCAGCAGTCACTTACCTAGTTATACAGCTAGAGTCCCCAAGTTCCTTACTTTGTATCAAATTATGGTTCCCTATCAAATTAGTTAATCATCTGAATAGAGGGGAAAGTACATAAAGTTTTATGGTTGCAAGCTTCCTGCCTCACAACAGTATGAAAAAAGGATTCAATAATAGTAGCCAGATACCCAGCGTCAATCTCCCCAGTCTGTTTCTGTGTCACTGGAGTGAAAGAGAACTTAAGACATCTGCAAAACTACATCCTTACAAATTTGACATATTTAAGTTTATCCATTGTAAAAGAGCAGAACTAGCAGAATTCTCACAAACAAGCTTCTGTGCTGAACAGGGAAATTAAAGGAATTGATTTTGAAAAGCTAAACTCATATAGTTAAGTATTTCATGAGCAAATAGAGATGCAGTGCAGTTTATAATTATTTATAAATTTTGGGAGGTATTGTCCTTCAAAGAGATCTGTGTAGGGAAAAAGCTCATAGTGTTCATGAGCCAAACTATTCTAAATGCTATTGCATCTTTTATTACATCATTTACACTTTTATCAAGACAGTCTCTTGACTTAACTTGGTGCTTTTTCATTCTTTCTCCAACCATTGCCTTCCTTTTAGAACAAAATGTGCATGTCTTCAATTGACAGCAAGGAATGCCAAAACTTCCCCCTTGTCAAGTGACAAAATAACCACTGGATATAAATATAAAAGACTACAGAGACAGATTCCTACTGGGTAAGGTACCTTGAGGATTTGTTGCAGGGTGTGTATATCTTTGAAGGTGGGTACCTTTTATTGTGGTCTAAAATCATATAGATGTTAAATCTGGTTTAATTTGGTTCCAATACCAAAAATCTAAATTATTAAGGAATAAAAATCCTGTATATTGTTCTTGGAAATGATAGTCAGAGACCACACATACATCATGCGAAGTGTACTCGAACACTCATCTGCTTTGAAACTGGCTCAGCCTACTTTGGGCAGCCATTTCTCCATTTAAAAATACGCTGTCTAGAACTCATTTGAGAACTGGGAATTTTCAACCTTTCAAGGTACTGACTCACTTTATCTTCACAAAGCAGCTCTATAAGGGAGGTACTGTCATATAATCTCCATTTTAAAAATACAAAGATAAAGCAAAGAGAAGTTAAATAACTCATCCAAGATAATACAGCTAGTAAATGTGGAAGCTGTGATGGGAACCCAGGCACCCTATCTCTAAGAGCTTTCACATTTAGCCTGCTTCCCTCAGTAGTTGTCAGTGCCAGTGAAGTGGCAATAAACTGCTTTTTGCTTTATGAGGTGTCTGATTTTCTCTTTTGCATATTTTGTTGACAGCATTTATGAATGCAGCCTGTTGTGCAAATGTAATCGACAGTTGTGTCAAAACCGAGTTGTCCAACATGGTCCTCAAGTGAGGCTACAGGTGTTCAAAACTGAGCAGAAGGGATGGGGTGTACGCTGCCTAGATGACATTGACAGAGGGACGTTTGTTTGCATTTATTCAGGTAAAGCAAAGGTTTATTTTAAAATTATTCTAGGGTAGGACCCTCTTTTCTGAATATCCATTTTCCTAGCCAGGGCCGTTGAGAGCTTACAACAAGGTAAAGAGTAACAGTATCTAAAAGGAACATCAGAGAAAGGCAGATGAACTGGGAACTTGAGCACTAAAGAGATGAGATGCTTAGGAGGTACTTTCTTCAAGAAAAGAAAGGTTCAGAGATGACACTTGGGTTTTTGTGTGAGAGCTTATTATGTCCAAGGCACATTTGTTTTGTCCGCATGGCTACAGGTACTTTGGGGTAAGGGAAGAAAACTTTTTAAAAGTAAAAAAACTAGATGACTAGCTTGCCAAGGTAAAGATTACCAGTCAAAAACTTTATTATTCAATGTTTTGAGCTATTATTAGAATTTAACAAGTTAATTATGTAATATCTGCATGTTATAATTCAGTCAGTGACTTTAGGCAACTCACTCTATTTTGGGGACTGCAGAGAGTTGTCCATGCCGCAGAGCAAAACTTCCCGAGCAGTGCGTTACAGTCATGCAATTACTGATTCTTTAGGGCCACAGCCCCCAGGACCAAACACATCAGTCTTCGGTAGTCTTACACATTTACCTCCAGCATGACAGGCAAACCCCTTATTTTCTGTGCACATCCTTATGTGAGAAAGTTTGGGAAACACGGCTTTAGAGCCAATCTAAAGGAATTGTTCTTGACTTAGTTTTAGCAGCTAGGCAGCAGGGAACAGAACAACCAGGTTCTGAAAATTACTCATCTGAAAAAATCAGATTTATCTGTTTACATGACCAAGTGCTTAAAAAAGAAAAGAAATGTCAGGTTCACATCAGAGAGGGCAAGAAAAAGCTTGCAGAGTTATCTGAATTCAGAGTAGTCACACATATGGATCCCTGCCACTCCACACTTAGAGATCCACATTCTACACAGCCTGCCTAGACATTCATCTCTCATACTTCTCAAAATAACTGTTGGGTGAAAGCTACCTGTAAAATGCCAAGCAGTGTCCAGAAAGTATCATTGGTTTTATCATTGTTGCTAGAAAATATACCTAAGATATGTCTCCGACCTAATGATGGGTAAGAATATCCTGCTATTAATTTGGACTTGGCAATTATAATATTGAATCCCTTGAAAGAAAATGCATAAACTTTAAGATTTTAGTGTTATGCAGAACTTAATATGACAACACTAGGAACATATCACCACATATTTAAATAGGTACTTTTGTTAAAAATTGTAAGTTTCAGATGATAAAGCCTTTTTAACTAGACATAAAAGCTACAATTTTATGACTAGAGGTCATCTCTAATTTTCTAGGGTACTTTCTGATCCATATCTTTGTTTTGGATCATTGTAGCTAAATCTCTTCTCTTTTGTATTTTACCAAAACAGACAGATGGGTTTTTTAGATACCCTGTTTTTTCATATACTGGAAGATAAGAAATATCACATTGGTCTTTGTCTAGCAACAGTTTTGTAGGATGAGTTAATGTGTTTATCTTCATTGTAGAACGTATGGGTTCTTTAGTCATGGAGTAGAAATAGAGATGTCTATTTATTGTTAGCAATTATCTTCTGTGTTGTTCAAACTCTTTAACATTTTCCTTTTAGGAAGATTACTAAGCAGAGCTAACACTGAAAAATCTAATGGTATTGATGAAAATGGGAAAGATGAGAATACTATGAAAAACATATTTTCAAAAAAGAGGAAATTAGAAGTTGCGTGTTCAGATTGTGAAGTTGAAGTTCTCCCATTAGGATTGGAAACACATCCTAGAACTGCTAAAACTGAGAAATGTTCACCAAAGTTCAGTAATAATCCCAAGGAGCTTACTATGTAAGTAACAGCTGAAGAACCCAGAGTAAATCTAAATTATCAATCAATTGGTTCATTTTGCTTCCCCTCTTTCTTTCTTTTCTCCTCATTTGTATTTATCATTTTGCTTCGAAGTTGTTAAGTCTAACACTTTGAGAAATCCAGGACATTTAAAAATGTAGCCAATGTACTCTCCTCAGTGTTTCAGTTCTGGAATTTTACCTTATATGACTTCAGTCAGGTTTTTTATGGATGTCATAAGTTTTGCTGTTTTTTAAAATTTTCTATCATTTTATCTGCAAAGTTTTCATAGGTTCTCTTCCTTTTTTAAATGTACTTCAAAAAGTATTTAAAGTATGATTGTATTTACTTTCTCTGGGGAAAGGAGTAAACATATATGTTCTTACTTAGGCTAATTTCTAATAATTAAGGATATTTATGTAATAATGGATATTATCTATACTTCAGTAAAGAGAATGAAAAGAATTTTTAGTGATACAGAATAACTTTTTTTTCCTTTTTAGGGAAACGAATTATGATAATACTTCAAGAATTCGGTATCATTCAGTTATTGGAGATCCTGAATCCAAGACAGCCATTTTTCAACACAATGGGGAAAAAATGGTAAAAACTGCAAAATGTAGATGGGACCCTTCTTTTCTTTTTGATTTTTTTTTTTTTTTTTTTTTTTTAAACACAGAGTCTCGCTCTGTCACCCAGGCTGGAGTGTAGTGGCACAGTCACAACTCACTGCAGCCACAATCTGGGCTCGAGTAATCCTCCTCCCTCAGTCTCCCAAATAGCTGGGACTACAGGTGCACAGCACCATGCCCGGCTCTTATTTAGTAGAGATGGGGTCTCACTATATTGCCCAGTCTGGTCTCCAACTCCTGAGCTCTAGCAGTTGTCGTGCCTCAGCCTCCCAAAGTCCTGGGATTATAAGCGTGAGCCACCGTACCCAGCTGATGGGGCCCTTCTGAGATATAAACTATTGCCTTTCTGTCCTTTACTTAGCTCAAAATGTTTGTGTTACTTTATAGTGTGTAGAATTTCTTTTATTGTTTTGGAATGGTGGACTGCGGAAATGCTAGGACCATGTTCTATTTACTTAGTATCATCCACGGCAGTTGGCGTGTTTCCAGCTTGGCTGTATGAGGAGAATGCTGGTCATGATCTGACAGTGTGCTCCACTGAAACCGATAGGTATCCCATTCTGAGAATTTGTAGGAGAAGCTAAAGTGTTCAGGAGTTAATAGTAATATATAAGAAAAGGGACAGAGTAATTTAGGTGAAGGAGAACAAGGTTTTTGTTTTGTTTTGAGATGGAGTTTTACTCTTGTTGCCCAGGCTGGAGTGCAATGGTGCGATCTCAGCCTACTGCAACCTCTGCCTCCTGGGTTCAAGCGATTCCCCTGCTTCAGCCTCCCGAGTAGCTGAGATTACAGGCACCTGCCACCATGCCCAGCTAATTTTTTGTATTTTTAGTAGACACGGGGTTTCATCATGTTGGCCAGGCTGGTCTCAAACTCCTGACCTCAGGTGATCCACCCACTTTGGCCTGCCAAATTCCTGGGATTAGAGGCATGAGCCACTGTGCCCGGCCAAAGGTTTTAAGATGTATGAGAAAGAAGAGATGCAATCTTAGGAAAGATCATCTAGAAAACAATATTTTACATTGTAGCCTCTGAGGGTACCCTTTGCATTGTGAACTAAGATTAGTCAGAGACTGAAACATAGAAGCAGAGAAAGAGAAAAGAGAACAGAGAGAGACATAATGGTAGCTTACTTTAGGGCTTGTTGATGAAAAACTCTTCTCTAGGTGTTATGCAAATATTTGCCCTCTGCCTGGTAATGGTACAGTAGCTACCTCAGGGTCAGAGAATTATGAAAAGATTGGCCATGGTGTCACACAGACCGAGGTTTAACCTCCAGCTCTGCTGCCTGCTAGCTGGGTGGTATCTCCATACATACATTTCTTTTATCTGTAAAAAGATAATAGTATATGTTTCTGAGTTAGGAGGATTAAATGAGATAAACATCAGCAACTTGCTTAGCATAATGCTTGGCATCCAACTAAGTGCTCAATACATGTTGACCATTCACATACTGAGAACTTTCATAATAATAATATGGTCAATGTGTATTGAACACTTAGTTGGTTGCCAAGCATTGTGCTGAGCATATACCCCTCTTTTAAAGTTATCATTACTACTTAAAGTGACTGCAGTGTCTACAATGCGTAAGCACTATCAAATTCGTTAACCTTTCTTTGAGGTAGAGAGTAGCCAATGAGTGTTTTTCATCTTTACACAACTTACAGTTGAAGCCAAATTTGTAATCTAGTAATAACACTTTCTCAGTACTGAGGATGATTAGAATTGAGGGATACAGACAGATGCATTAAGATTTTAATTCCCAAAGAATTTCTTGACAGTCTTTATAACTGTGGCTTAATAAAGCACCTAGAAGTAGTACACAGTCAAAGGGGATGACACATTTTGGCTCCATTAGTCTAAAGACTCCTTATGATATCAGCTTTGAGGCTTTCAAAATGAATCTAGTACATATGGCCTATTGACACTTGATGATTGACACTTGATGAAAGAGGCCTAACTGCTAAATACTTTTGCCTGACCTGGAAAGTAAAGACATCTTCCTTGTTTTTTTAAGGAATTTGTTTCCTCGGAGTCTGTCACTCCAGAAGATAATGATGGATTTAAACCACCCCGAGAGCATCTGAACTCTAAAACCAAGGGAGCACAAAGTAGGCTTTGTTTCTTCTGTGAATGCCTACCTCTTCTGCCTGTTTCTCTGTCTCTTGCTCAATACCTGTAGCTCATTTTCCTAGATTCCATAATAAACATGCTGCATTTGTCAGAAAGGTTACAACTTGTCTACATAAGACATCAGCAAACTATTGTTTGTGGGCCAAATCTGGCCCTCTACCTGTTCAGTATGGCATGTGAGCTAAGAATGATTTTTACATTTTTAAATAGTTGAAAAAAATCAGAAGGTGATAATATTTTGATACTTGAAAATTATATGAAATTACAATTTTAGTGTCCAGAAATAAAGTTTTGGCCAGGTGCAGTAGCTCACGCCTGTAATCTCAGCACTTTGGGAGGCCAAGGCAGGAGGATGGCTGCTTGAGGCCATGAGTCTGGGCAGTGTAGCAAGATCTTGTCTCAACAACAACAAAAAAATAGCCAGGTGTGGTGGTGCACACCTGTGGTCTTAGCTACTCAGGGGGCTGAGGTGGGAGGATTGTTGAGGTCAGTAGTTTGAGGTTACAGTGAACTATGATTGTGCCACTGCACTGCAGCCTGGGCAATAGAGCAAGACCCTGTCCCAAAAAAAAAATGTAAGTTTTATTGGAATACAGCCAGTTTGCATTACATATTGTCTGCTTCAACATTACAACAAGAGTTGAATAATCACAATAGAGACCACATGGCCAGCAAAGCCTAAAATATTTGCTATTTTGCCTTCTACAGAAGAACTTTGCTGGCCTCTGGTCTAATTGCCAGTAGTGACTTGATGCATGGCAAGAGGGGTGAGCTGGACAACTCTGACTCTCTGTGGTGTACAGGTGTTGTCCATGGCTTTGGAACCATTGTGCAAAGCAGCCACTTTCAAACTCTTTGTAGATGGCTTTAAAAATAAACACACATCACTCTGCTGCAGTTGCCTAGCCAATACTGCCACAGAGCATACTCAGCATGACTCTGGCAAAAGGCTAAAATATTGCCACCCTGAGTCCTTGTGTTTCAGAGTTACTAGTCCTTGCCGTAGTTAATATTACAACTGAACAAACCTTATTTTTGGTACTTTTGCATTTCACTGTGTCCTTCACAAGGCGACGTTGCTGAGACATGTCCATTTGTGACGAATTGGTGAGCCACTGCTGCCTCTTCTCCCCTGCAACCCCAGCTCTCCACCTAATATTAAAGGATGGAGATTGGAGGAGACATGGCAGTTCCTTGATAGAAAAGGTTTATTGAGAAAGGGGATTTTGTGTATTATATTTATTTTATCATGCATGTGAACCACAATGCATACTGTTGCTTTTGGTTCTTTTGCCCTTTTCATTGAATACTACAATATATATAGTGGGTACTCCAAAAGTCAAAAGCTATGTACTTTTTGTATAAAAAAATCCAGAGTTGCATTATGCCTTACATGTAACCCATGATTAAAATATGAGTACACATAGGAACAGCAGCCAACAACAGTGATGATTAAATTAAGAGCCTTAATTTTAAACAGGTATAATATCTTTGTGCCATTGAATTAGGTGGTCCAAGTAGCTTTGTGGCTCTTTTAAAATAAGTAATTTATACTTACTCCATCTGACATGCATTCATACCTTTTTTTTTTTTTTTTAAGAGAGACAGCGACTCGTTCTGTCACCCAAGCTGGAGTGCAGTGGTGGGATCATAGCTCCCTGTACCTTCCAGTTCCTGGACTCAAACAGTCCTCCCACCTCAGTCTCCTGAGCAACCAGAACTACAGTCACACACCCCCTTGTTGGCTAATTTCTTTTTTTTTTTTAATTTTTTTTAGAGATGGGGTCTCACTTTGTTGCCCAGGCTGGCCTTGAATTCTTGGCCTCAAGCATCCTCCTGCCTTGGCCTCCCAAAGTGCTGGGATTACAGGCGTGAGCCACGAAGCCCAGCCATATTCATACTTTTGAATACTTTCAAAAAACCATTTTCCTTATTGGGTAAGAAAAACGATTAAGCAGTGCATCTGCATTTAAAGGATTATTGTTTACAAAAGTGTAATTATTGAATCTAGTAAAACACCAAACACTAATATGTGCAAAACCCCCAGCAATACAGTTGTCACTGCTGGGACTTGTGGAAGGTGACTCTGTCAGGGTTAGGCCTTTTATTGGCAGCGTAAAGGCCTACAGTGCCTCCAAAACACCCACTCTGTTATATTTATTTAGAATATACTTAAGTGCAGATTCCAGAATTAAAGAGAAGAAAGTCAGTTTATTAACAGTAGAGATTAAATATCGTAATGAAGAAGCAAGATGTAGATTCAGAAAAAGGCATTTTTACGTAGTATAGAGAAGGCAGACTTTGGGATTCAAACATTTCTGGGTTTATTACCCCAGTTCTCATTATTGTGGGTCAGATGAATTCCTTAATCCCTCAGAGACTCAAGGTTTCCTTTATATAATTAATACTACCTGCCTCACACATTGTAAGGATTGATAATTAAAGCACCTAGCGTCTAATTAGTGTTGTTAATTTCAACACTATTGCTCAGCAAGTATATTTCCTGATGTTTCCTTCCAAAATATCTATTAGAGGACTCAAGTTCAAACCATGTTGATGATTTTGAAGATAATCTGCGGACTGAATCAGATGTGATAGATATAACTAAATGTAGAGAAGAAACTCCACCAAGGAGCAGATGTAACCAGGCGACCACATTGGATAATCAGAATATTAAAAAGGCAATTGAGGTTCAAATACAGAAACCCCAAGAGGGACGATCTACAGCATGTCAAAAACAGCAGGTCTTTTGTGATGAAGAGTTGCTAAGTGAAACCAAGAATACGTCATCTGATTCTCTAACAAAGTTCAACAAAGGGAATGTGTTTTTATTGGATGCCACAAAAGAAGGAAATGTCGGCCGCTTCCTTAATGTGAGTATAAGGGCTGAGATTCCTATTTCTGAACAACTGTTTTTCTATGCTACTTAACATAATTATGAGGAAAATAAGATAAACAGACTCTAAAGTCAGACTATCTGGTTAGAATTCCAGTCCTCCACTTGTATACTGTTGGATGTTTTACTTGACCTCTGATACATCATTTTCTACCTCTGTAATATGGGGACAAATGATAACTGTCTCAGGATGTTATGAGAATCTAATGAATTAAAATAAAGTGCTTAGAACAGTGCCAGCACATAGTAAACATTTGCTTTTTAAAAACTGTAAGAAATGGTGTATAAGAAAAGTATTTAAGTATATCAGATTTAAATAAGCTCATTTACCTGAGTTGAAAAAAATGTATGGACAGGAAGTTATCAGTGAAATTAAATGTTGGCAGATATGTCCAAAGAATACTGCAGGGATTTAATGGTGTATTAATATGGAAAGACTGCCACAATATACTGTTTTTTGGGGTTGGTTTGTTTGTTTTGAGATGGAGTCTAACTTTGTCACCAGTGGCACAATCTTGGCTCACTGCAACCTCCACTTCTGGGGTTCAAGCGATTTTCATGTCTTAGCCTCCTGAGTAGCTGAGATTACAGGCATTAATGAATCCCATGATGAATGTGCGGAGCTGGCAGCTAGTGGGCAACAGAGCAATACTGGAATAGTGCTAATATGAGGAAATGGTATCATCTTTTTAGAAGCCTTGAAACGAAGGTACATAATGGTTGTCTTCAGCAGCGAAACTCGTTGCTTACAATATCTCCTCTCCAAAAGGCTTGTTTGTTACAGTGAAGTAAACATTAGGTTCTGTACATCTTCATGTTAAACTTACTTTGTGAAAACTTTTTGTTTAAAAAAAAAAAAAAAAAAAGCCATTCCTTGAGAAATACTGTGCTCCCGTTCCCATGCCCCCACTCCACCTTCTCTCTTTAGGTCATCATTTTTATTCTTTTTTTTTTTTTTTTGAAACTGAGTCTCGCTCTTTCGCCAGGCTGGGGTGCGGTGGTACGATCTCGGCTCACTGCAATCTCTGCCTCCTGGGTTCAAGCGATTCTCCCCATCAGCCTCCTGAGTAGCTGAGATTACAGGTGTGCACCACTATGCCTAACTTTTGTATTTTTAGTAGAGATACAGTTTCACCATGTTGGCCAGGCTGGTCTCAAACTACTGACCCCAAGTGATCTGCCCGCCTTGGCCTCCCAAAATGCTGAGATTACAGATGTGAGCCACCGCACCTGGCCTTATTTCTCCCACCCCCCACCCCCTTTTTTTTTTTAACCATAAAACATAGCATATTATATTCACTGTTCTATACTTTGTTTTTCAGATTAACAGCATATTGGGCCAGGTGTGGTGGCTCATGCCTGTAATCCCAGCACTTTGGGAAGCTGAGGCAGGTGGATCACTTGAAGTCAGAAGTTCAAGACCAGCCTGGCCAACATAGTGAAACCCTGTCACTGCTAAAAATACAAAAAAAAAAAAAAAAATTAGCCAGATGTTGTGGCACATGCCTATAATCTCAGCTACTTGGGAGGCTGAGGCATGAGAATCACTTGAATCCAGGAGGTGGAGGTTACAGTGAGCCAAGATCATGCCGTTGCACTCCAGCCTGGGTGACAGAGTGAGACTCCGTCTCAAAAAAAAAAAAAGCATATTGTGGCAATCTTTCCATATTAATACCCAGAGCTTCTCATTCTTTTTATTTGTACACTTTTGTTTATAGCCACATAGAATTCTATTGTGTACCAAAGTTTATTCAACCCATCCACTTTAGGCAAATATTTGGGTTATTTCCAAACCTTTAGCATTAAAAACAATGCTCAATGAATAATTTTACACATGGAAACATATGCAGATGAATCTGTGGAATACAATTCTAGATATGAGATTGCAGAATCAAAAGACAAATGCATTTATAATAATGATAAATTTTGATATATTTTATAGGGATTTGTCCCATTTTTGCATTTCTAACAGCAACATATAAAAGTGTCAGAACAGGGCTTTTCTGAATGGGTTCCCACTATTAACAGCAGCTGTGATATTTTATACATGAACAAAAAAAGAACAAAATCTGTGTGATATATTAAAAACAGAATGGTATTCTAATGCAAAAGCACAAGGCATCAGACTTTATGCTATTTCTAACCTTTGTGTTTATTTTTATTTAACAGCATAGTTGTTGCCCAAATCTCTTGGTACAGAATGTTTTTGTAGAAACACACAACAGGAATTTTCCACTGGTGGCATTCTTCACCAACAGGTTTGAAATTGATTTTGCTTACTTAATTCTGAGGAAATTGTGACTTTAAAAATAACAATAGAGGACTGAGTGCCGTGGCTCATACCTGTAATCCCAGCACTTTGTGAGGCCAAGGCGGGGAGATAGCTTGAGCTCAGGAGTTTGAAACCAGCCTGGGCCACATGCTGAGATCCTGTCTTTACTAAAAAAAAATACAAAAAGTTCGCCAGGTGTGGTGGCCAGCTACTCGGGAAGCTGGGGTGGGAGGATCACTTGGGTTCAAGAGGTAGAGTTTGCACCCTGTCTCAAAAACTGATAATTACAATAGAAAAATATTTTAAAGAAGATATATACTATAGCCCCAAATATCTGGTACTGTAGAATATTCAATTATCCTAAACTGTTCCTATTCAATAAGATTTTGAGGCCGGGCGCGGTGGCTCAAGCCTGTAATCCCAGCACTTTGGGAGGCCGAGACGGGCGGATCACAAGGTCAGGAGATCGAGACCATCCTGGCTAACCCAGTGAAACCCCGTCTCTACTAAAAAATATAAAAACCTAGCTGGGCGAGGTGGCGGGCGCCTGTAGTCCCAGCTACTCGGGAGGCTGAGGCAGGAGAATGGCGTAAACCCGGGAGGCGGAGCTTGCAGTGAGCTGAGATCTGGCCACTGCACTCCAGCCTGGGCAACAGAGCGAGATTCCGTTTCAAAAAAAAAAAAAGAAAGATTTTGAACACCTGAAATTTCAACTCTTATTCCCACTTAGAATGAATGCCTGAAAGGACTGAAGATATCAGGTATCACCCAGTTCCACTCGGGATAAATGATGCAGAGTGCTACATAATCTTTAATTCAGAGCCATTCCACAGCTACTTCCACACTGCAGGCCTCAACACATGACTGGGTCCCACTGTTGGCAAAATATACTTCCTTCCTCATATTGATAGATTCCTGCTTAACATTTTAGTAGATTTGAAATAAAACTCAAATGGTTATTCTTAATAAAAGGTCATTCCTAATTGGTGTGTGTCAGGTGAGAGAATAGATCATATTTTTGAGGATGGTTAATGTTAATATGAAAATTGATATAATTTGGTTCATTGGTAGTTATTTAGGGTATTTTATGATTCTTTTCAAATTTCTGCTTTCTAGGTATGTGAAAGCAAGAACAGAGCTAACATGGGATTATGGTTATGAAGCTGGGACTGTGCCTGAGAAGGAAATCTTCTGCCAATGTGGGGTTAATAAATGTAGAAAAAAAATATTATAAATATGTAGCTAACGCCTGTTTGTGAAATTAGCTTATTAGGCTGAAATTAAAGCCATGCAAAAGAAGGTCTAGGTCCATCAAGGTAATTCCCCTCTGTTTTCCTTTGTCATGGGGTTCATATTTTATTTCAGATTTTATTTGTGTGACTTAGAAATTCCAAGAACACAATTAGGACATTTTCATACACACAGGGTATCTTGTTCACTGCTGTGCTACTTTACATGAGTAGGATAGAAGTGTATATTTTATATGAAATACCACTGTACAACTTATAATTTATTTGCAAATTATATATTAAGAGAAACAAATGTC
Organism: Trachypithecus francoisi; assembly: GCF_009764315.1. Taxonomy (NCBI): domain Eukaryota; kingdom Metazoa; phylum Chordata; class Mammalia; order Primates; family Cercopithecidae; genus Trachypithecus; species Trachypithecus francoisi. Next base: position 67,736,759 of record NW_022681463.1, on the reverse strand, counting down.
ATAACAGAACTCAGCTGTTTCTAATTGCTTTTGTGACTGTTACCTTTTAGTTCATGCCCCCCCCAGAGGGCTAAATTTCACATTTTTACCTACAAAATTGACTTTTAATTCCTGGCAAATCATTTACCATTATGAGCTACAAGGTGGGCAACAGCACCTGAAGAACTAATTTTATGCATGGTACTCCCAAGTATTTTAACACTTGTTGGAGAAGCAATATCTGGATCCATAAAACACTGTCCCATCAACCATGTGAGTGAAGAGAGGGAGAACCTCTTCTGTAAGTGAGATTCTGGCAAACTCTTTGAAATGAATCTTCTTTTCCACAGATTTTCTCTACTCTTTCAATACAAAAAGATAGGAGAAGAGGGAATAGAAACCTGGAGGAACTTGAATATTTTTGTTCTAGGTAGAGTTAGAGATAGTTACTGAAAAGGAAACCTAGAAAGTAGTCAAACTTGGCTTATTTAGGCCAGAAGTAATTGGGCTGGGCAAAAATTTCACTTAAAAAGCACAAGAAGGCCAGGCATGGTGGCTCACACCTGTAATCCCAATACTTTGAGAGGCCGAGGCAGGCGTATTACTTGAGCCTAGGGGTTTGAGACCAGCTTGGACAACATGGCAAAACCCTGTCTCTACAAAAAAATGCAAAAGTTAGCCTGACATGATAGCATGTGCCTGTAGTCTCAGCTACTCAGGAGTGAGGTGGGAGGATCATTTGAGCTCGGAAGGTCAAGGCTGCAATGAGATGTGATTTCACCATAGTACTTCCAGACTGGGCGATAGAGCAAGACCCTGTCTCCAAAAACCAACACAGCACTCACACACACACGAAAACAATTCTGAACTGTGAAATCTGAAACAGCCCTTGGTATCTCCTGGGCATGATTTGCAATTTTTTTTTTTTTTTTTTTCAACAGAAAAAAGGGAAAGAATAAGCACTTTACCATAGGTTACTTGGCCCTAATCATCTATCTATTGGAAAAGGGGACTGGGAAGCCCAAGCAGACTGGGAAACCAGACAGCTAGGGAAAGGAGCAAAACATAGCCCAGCAACCTACAGAAGAGGAAAGTTGAGAAATCCATTTATTCACCATAAAGATGCAAGAATTTCAGGCAATGCACTAAAATGAAGTGGGTGGGGGAAACAAAAAAACCTGATCAGTATGGGAACTATTTTTGTGCAAAAGGGAATATTATGGATCAGTCCGTATTTCCTTAAGCTCTGCCTGTGGAGTCCATTTGACCTTCAGGAATATGAGATACTCTGTCAGTTTTATCTTGGAGAAATTTCTCCTAAAATCTTAATGTGCTTTACTCTGGACTGGTCATAGCTATCATCTTCCATCAGTGCCCCAGAGATTCTCTTTGTCTTTTATGTCAGATCTGTTTCCAGTTAGATCCCATTATTTTCCTTTTCCTTGGTTTACTCTTCCACATATTGGTAAAGCTCTTCTAATAGCTTTTGAAAAGGAAAAATGAGAAGTAAATGTTTTGAATCTCTGTGTGTTTGACAATGTCTTTATTTTACCCTTACACTTGATTGCTGTTTTGGTTGGCAAGGTATAGAATTCTTTAGTGGTCTCCAGGCCCAGTTTTGAAGACATCTGCTAGCTTTCAGTGCTGCTGCTGCGGAGTCTGAAAATGTACTGTCTTCTGGCTTCCAGGGTGACTACTGGAAATCGAATGCCATTCTGTTCCTTCTCTTTTGCATAATCTGTTTTTATCTCTCTTGAAGCTTATAGGTTTATCTGTGTCTCAATGTTCTGTCCCTGTTAAGAGTCCATTTTCATCCTTTGTACTAGGTGCCTGGTGGGATCATTCAGTCTGAAACTAATGATTTCCCATCTCTTCTCTCTTTCTGGAATTCCTGTTTTCCAGATGTTAGACCTCCAGAGTTTGATCTCTAATTTTCCTACCTTTTCTCTTTTAACTTTCAGCTGTGTCTTCTTGCTAGGACCTTTTCCTAGGACCATTTCTCAATTTAATCTTCCAGTTCATCTGTTGCATTTTATTTTTCTAGCTCATATTGTCTCATATTTTTAATTTCTAAGAGCTCCCCTTCTCTGAATATTTTTTTAATAGCATCCTATTTTGGCTTACAGTTGCAGTATTTTATCTCCTTGAAGATGTTTGTATGTTTATGTATGTATATGCACACACGTATACATACACATACATGCATCTCTATATTCTTTCTGCATAATCTGTGTCCTCCAGAGTTTGTTTCTTCGTTGCCCCTATATGTTTGTTTTGGTCTCGTTCACATGACAGGCTTTCCTCAGAGTTAATGGTCTTGGTAGTCTACTCATATTTAAGTGTGGAACACCAAAAAGCTTACTGTAAACTGAGTGTGTGGTAAAGGGCTCTTTGTTTTTCTATGACCTACCTGAGCTATTTTGCTGGGGAACACCCTAATGTCAGTCTCTTTAGGGCCTTTCATTTTGGCCTACAAGAAATACTCTTCCATCCTCCTGCGTGGAGGGCAAAATAATAATAATAATAATAATTGGCTGCTAGGGTCTGCTCACTTCCCTGTTTTGCAGACCCCACACTCTTCTGCAATTCATTTCATTTTTCATAGTTGTCAAGACTATACAAATTGTCCTTTTTAATGTTTCTCTCTTCTGCTATCCCTAGTTGGCAGTCTTCTTTACAACCTGCTGAAAGTGGAAGACCTCCAGTTTTCCTTTGATTAATTCCTCAGCAAACCACCAACTATTTTATGCCTTTTTTTCCAGAACAACTATTTTTAAACTATAAGTATATGCATTTATATTCTCTACCTGTTTGTTAGATTCACTGAAAACTTCATCTTATATGGTGCTCTGTACCCTATGGGTGCTAAATAAAGGCTTGCTACTGTCAACTGGATTTAGGATCAGTTAATTCTGCGTCCTTTTAAGATATGCTTATTTAGGCCAAATTCAGTATGATAATTTTTTTTTTTTTTTTGAGACGGAGCCTTGCTCTGTCCCCCAGGCTGGAGTGCAGTGGTGTGATCTCGGCTTACTCGTGATCTCCCGGGTTCAAGCGATTCTCCTGCCTCAGCCTCCGGAGAAGCTGGGATTACAGGTGCCCGCCACCAAGCCCGGCTAATTTTTGTATTTTTAGTAGAGACGGGATTTTGGCCAGGCCAGTCTCGAACTCCTGACCTCGTGATTCACCCACCTCCGCCTCCCAAAGTCCTGGAACTGCAGGCGTGAGCCACCGCGCCCTCCCGGCCAGTATGATAAAGTTTTTAGGAGGAATCATCAGGAGAGTGATTGTTTCTCCTGCTGAGTCTTGTGGGGTGGAGTAGGAAAGCCTGGCATTTGGGGGTTTTTTGTTGTTTTTGAGACGGGAGTCTCGCTCTGTAGCCCAGACTGGAGTGCAGTGGCTTGATCTCGGCTCACTGCAACCTCCTCCTCCCGGTTCAAGCGATTCTCCTGCCTCAGCCTCTGGAGTAGCTGGGATTACTGGCACGCGCCACCATGCCCGGCTAATTTTTGTATTTTTAGTACAGATGGGGTTTTACCATGTTGGTTAGGCTGGTCTTGAACTCCTGACCTCGTGATCCGCCCTCCTCGGTCTCCCAAAGTGCTGGGATTACAGGCGTGAGCCACCATGCCCGGCGTGTGGATTTTTTAAGCTATTCAAATTTAGACTAGACTTGAATCCGGAGCAGTGTGCGTGAGAACCCCTATCTGCACATCCAGCTTTCTCCGGGCTGGCTAGTGACTGAAAGCGACAGCCCAGATTTGAGAAAACGAAACCTTGTGCAGCCAGGGCACTTCCGGGATCTCGCTATCCGGACGCCACCCGCAGCTGCAGCAGAGCCATGGCCCAGGGGTCGCCGTTCCGACCCAAGAGGGTGGACGGCGCCGGCAGCCCGGAAGCCCAGCCAGCGCAGGAATTGCTCCTCCTTCCCACCGGTGTGTACCGCAGGGGCGGGCGGGCGGGCGCGGCTGGGCGGCGACGGGCCTGAGCAAGGGGCCTGCCTCCGGTCGTGGCCTCTTGGGGGCCCCGACCTGCCCCTACTCCGGGGCGGCGCCCCAGACGCCGGGGCCGCGCTGGAAGAACTTGGCTCGGCACTCGCGTGCGTGTGGGGGGGCGCCAGAGGACAGGGCGCGGCCCGGGCCAGTTCCACGGGTGGCTCTGACTGCCCATGGTTTCGCGCGAGTGGCGGGCATGCTTCGGTTTACCTTTCCCGCGGGTGACACCACAACCGATGTCAACTCTCTTAGCGCCCCTCCACTCACAGGTAAACCAGGACAGTGGAGGGGCGCCCTGCTGCGGGGAGGCAGGGGCCGGCCCTCAGGGAAGAGCGGGGTCTCACGTTCACGGAGGACGTGACTGGAACCCGTCTCCTCCTCCCCAGTCCTTCCGGCCCTCTACTTGAGTGGGTGGGTCTTCTGACGGGTTCCTGCCCTTGCGTATGTTTAGTGCTCCTAACGGTGTGCCAGGCTCAGGGCAAGGTCCTGAGCATACGAAGAGTTAGGCGGGCCCTGCCCTAAGAGACTTTGCTAGGCAACTTTAATGAGGAGGTCAGAACCACAGAGGTACAGATGAGAGACTCCTGACTCCTGGTGTTCAGGGAAAGCTTTTTGAGGAGAGGATGCCCGGGCTTACCTTTTTTTGTTTTGTTTGCTTTTGTTTTTTTGAGATGGAGTTTCGCTCTTGTTGCCCAGGCTGGAGTGCAATGGCGCGATCTCGGCCCACTGCAACCTCTGCCTCCCGGCTTCAACCGATTCTCCTGCCTCAGCCTCCCGAGTAGCTGGGATTACAGGCATGTGCCACCACGCCCGGCTAATTTTGTATTTTTAGTAGAGACAGGGTTTCTCCATGGTTCCTGGGCTTACCTTAAAGGGCAAGCCTCAGCCAAAGGTGGAAAAGTTGAAGGGGTGTTCCCAGCAGAGAAGATGACACAAATAAAGGCACCAAACCACAAAACGTCATACGTAAACATCATACGTGTCAACCATAAGTCAATCAGTTGGATATTTCATTCGCTGGTGTACATATGGACTGTAAGATGAGTCACAAGAGATGCGATTCCATCCTGACCTCTTCCGCAAACTCCAGACTGGTATAACCAACTTCTTCCAAGTCTGAAATGATCTCAAACTGAGTATGTCCCAAAGAGAATTCTTGTTTCCCCCACTCTACTCAGGTACTCCAAACCTGCTCAACCACCAGCCCATTCCATTCATCCAGTTGTTCCTCCCAAAAACCTTAGTGGCTCCTCAGGGCCTCTCTTTCCTCCCCACACCCCTTCTAATGTATCAAGCCAGCCAGTTCTATATTCAGCCTGACTGTATCTAGAGCCTGACTGCTTCTCACCACTTCCATTACTGCCACCCAAGCCTACGCCATCATGATCTTCTGCCTTGACTATTGCTTTCCTGGCTTCTATTCTAGCCTTTAATACAGGCAGGCCTGCATAGCAGCCAAAATGCTTTTTGAAAAACAAAAAGCAAATGTGATTCTCCTACTCAAAACCCACCAATAGTCTCCTATGACTCTCGCAACAACCTGTGAGCCCGGCCTACAGTTTACCCCGTGTCCTTATCTGATTTGACTCCTGCCCATCTTAATGACTCTGCTATCCTGCCATCTTGTAGGTCCTCTAAGCCACCAAAGCTGTCCCTACCTCAGGATCTTTCCATTTGCTATTCTCTGCGAGGAAAACTCATCGCCACATCATCCCATTTTCAGTTCCCGATCATATTCAGATGTCTGCTCATACACATCTTCCCTCAACCTTGCCTGCCCATCCTGTCTAAAAGAGCACCCCTTGCCCCTGCTCCTGTCACTCTCTACCTCCTTCTCCTGCTCTATTTTTCTCTATAGCACTTATCACTCACTACCTGGAAAACAAAACAAAACTTGTTTAATGCCTGTCTTTACCACACCACTGGCATGTAAATTCATCTTACTCTCTTCTATCCCTAGTGTCTAGACTGGTTGGCCTAGTAGTAGTAGTAGGACATAGTAAGTACTCATTAAATATTAAATAATAGTAAGTTCTCATTAAATATTTGTTGAAGGAATGAATGTAGTTATATATAACACTGTGGAGCTTGACTTCTGTAGGTGATGGGGAAATGCGGGTAGATGTCCATTTCAGGTAGATCATTCTGACAGTAACCTAGTACATTTCAGGTAGATCATTCTGACAGTAACCTAGTACATTTCAGGTAGATCATTCTGACAGTAACCTAGTACATTTCCAGTAGATCATTCTGACAGTAACCTAGTACATTTCAGGTAGATCATTCTGACAGTAACCTAGTACATTTCCGGTAGATCATTCTGACAGAAACCTGGTACATTTCAGGTAGATCATTCTGACAGTAACCTGGTACATTTCAGGTAGATCATTCTGACAGTAACCTGGTACATTTCAGGTAGATCATTCTGACAGTAACCTGGTACATTTCCGGTAGATCATTCTGACAGTAACCTGGTACATTTCAGGTAGATCATTCTGACAGTAACCTGGTACATTTCAGGTAGATCATTCTGACAGTAACCTGGTACATTTCAGGTAGATCATTCTGACAGTAACCTGGTACATTTCAGGTAGATCATTCTGACAGTAACCTGGTACATTTCAGGTAGATCATTCTGACAGTAACCTCGTACATTTCCGGTAGATCATTCTGACAGTAACCTCATACATTTCAGGTAGATCATTGACAGTAACCTCGTACATTTCAGGTAGATCATTCTGACAGTAACATAGTACATTTCCAGTAGATCATTCTGACGGTAATATAAAGAATGGAGTGGGGTCATGACAGGGAAAATAGAGACAAAGACAAGAGATCACTGGAATGGACTAGGTGAAAGACCCTGAGGGTAAGGCAGTCCACCTTCCACACCGCTGCCAGCATTGTCTTTCTCTTAAACACACATGGGCACACAAACACACATATACACATGTGAATGTGCACACACAGATCAGGTCATGGTCCTTCCAGTATTAATAAGCACGTACTGGCTGCAAGTACTACAAAAACAATTTGATGTAATTTAAGCATAAGGGATGCTTATTAGTAGTAAGCAGGATGACCAGACTCACAGACCCCCAGAGCACGGATGCTTTAGAATCTTACAGAAAGGGCTGAGGACTAGGACCTGAGAAGTCATTATAAACCAACACTCTCCTTTATCTCTTATTTCTGCATCTCTCAGTGTATCTGCTTTGTTCTTCTGTCTTTCTCTGTTCCAGTTTTCCTGGTAATGGTATAGAAGATGGCTGCCCTGGCAGCCTCTCAGTTTTTACATCTTCTTCTTTAAGAAACCAGCCCAATCTGAACTGAAATCTTCTATCCTGAATTCCATGTATCTGAGAGATGGGCAGGACCTCTGGGACTATCAGCTATGTCTACAGGAATGAAGTACAAACATGCCTGCTGGGGGTCATTGTGAGCTGAACAGATACCCTAAAGGAGTCCGTTGAACATCCTACCCTTTGGCTCCCCATGGTCCCTCCTCTGTAACACACACATCCTTATTCCTATTTATACATTCTAAAGATGTTCCCAGTGATGCATTCTGTTCCCAGTAATGAATTCTAGGTACACTGAAACCAAATTCAGTCACACTTAACTTCTGCCAAAGTCATATCTAGCCACTTCATCCTGAGATAATACGATGGAGCCATTCATTCTCCAAGGCCATTACCAAGTTCCTTGCCAAGCCTCTAGGTAATGTCTGCTGTTTTGGTCTGTATCCAGTTCAGGTAGGCAATCACTGGACCAGTGATAAAACTGGCTTCTACACATCCAGCAAACAGTAGAAGAACTAAAATAGTAAACTGCAATAAATACTAATGATAAAAGGAGGAAATCTCCACACCAGCACCATAAATTAGTTACCAGCCCAGAACAAATCTATACTGGAAGAGAATTCTAAATGCAATGATAGGATTAGTGAATCCCATTCCATCTGTTTCACCCATTTCTTTAGTGGCAGAATGTGTTCCTTGGCCACCCTTCCTGGTTACCCCAGATTCTGTGCCCTGGGTGAATTGCCCTTGGCTGGAGGGCTTTAAGAGTAGAGGCTAGAGTCTTGGCAATCCATTTCCACATTGAAGTGGGCCTGCAGATTGCCAGAGAGACTAAGAATCACTGTGTTGTTTGAATTAGTCATAGTTCTCATAGTGCACACTTGTGATCTTTCTGTGGTTTCATTCTGTATAAACTTTCTTGGCTCTCAGTTTCATTTGTGAGAATTCTAAAATTCTGCAATCTTGTCAGATTCTTGCAGAATCTGAGTCCTCAGGGTTGCTAAACCCCCTAGAAAGGAGCCTGGGGAGCCCTGCTGGCCATCACTATTCTTGGTGCCAGCTACAGATGAAAACCAGGCCGGGCACGGTGGCTCAAGCCTGTAATCCCAGCACTTTGGGAGGCTGAGACGGGCGGATCACGAGGTCAGGAGATCGAGACCATCCTGGCTAACACGGTGAAACCCCGTCTCTACTAAAAAAAAAAAAAACTAGCTGGGCGAGGTGGCGGGCGCCTGTAGTCCCAGCTACTCGGGAGGCTGAGGCAGGAGAATGGCGTAAACCCGGGAGGCGGAGCTTGCAGTGAGCTGAGATCTGGCCACTGCACTCCAGCCTGGGCGACAGAGCGAGACTCCGTCTCAACAAAAAAAAAAAAAAAAAAAAAAAAAAACCAATGGGCTCTTCCCTAAAATACTTCAGCCTTCATGACACACCATTAGGTATCTCTCCCTCTCTGAATCTGTACAATTCCTGATTCAGATGGTGAGGGATACCAAACTGTCCAAATGTATGTGGTCCATGAGTTTCGGATAACACATAGCAAGAGTTCAGATAGTGAGAGATGCCTGTCTGTGTAAAAGTCCTCAGCATGGCTCCCCTAACTGCAGAGAATTACACGCTTCCTCCAGTCTAGAAGATTAAAAGAATTAGAAGAGCTGAAATCTATTAGGATGCTGTGATGTGGGGGGATTTAGCAGGAAAAAGCCACTAGGGAGAACCTGTGGGTCCCACCCCGTGTTTTTATCCATCTGCACTAGAGACAAACTCTGGGTCTAGCACAGCAATGTTGTCATCATATCTGTCTTGTTCTTCTCTGTATTCCCAGTTGGCAGACATTACAGACCACCTCTGTATTCCCAGATGCCGAGACTCTTGGAACCCAAGTACTTGGGAGTGCAGCTTACGTATCAGTGACTTGACAGCTCTGCCCAATGCACAGAAACAAGCAATGTTGTGCAAAAATGTTTGGCCCTTATGCAACAAGAGGCAGCTGCATATCCCGTCAGATAGTATCGCTTTTTATTTGGGGAGTCACCAACTTTTGTTTTGTTTTGTTTTGTTTTGTTTTGTTTTTGAGACGGAGTCTCGCTCTGTCGCCTGGGCTGGAGTGCAGTGGCCGGATCTCAGCTCACTGCAAGCTCCGCCTCCCGGGTTTACACCATTCTCCTGCCTCAGCCTCCCGAGTAGCTGGGACTACAGGCGCCCGCCACCTCGCCCGGCTAGTTTTTTTTTTGTATTTTTTAGTAGAGACGGGGTTTCACAGTGTTAGCCAGGATGGTCTTGATCTCCTGACCTCGTGATCCGCCCGTCTCGGCCTCCCAAAGTGCTGGGATTACAGGCTTGAGCCATCGCGCCCGGCCTGTTTTTTGTTTTGAGATGGAGTTTTGCTCTTGTTGTCCAGGCTGGAGTGCAATGATCTCAACTCACTGCAACCTCCATCTCCCAGGTTCAAGCGATTCTCCTGCCTCAGCCTCCCGGGTAGCTGGGATTACAGGCATGCACCACCATGCCTGGCTAATTTTGTATTTTTAGTAGAGACAGGGTTTCTCCATGTGGGTCAGGCTGGTCTCGAGCTTCCAACCTCAGATGATCCACCTGCCTCGGCCTCTCAAAGTGCTGGGATTACAGATGTGAGCCACCACGCCTGGCCCCACGGCCTTTTTTAAGCCTGTACTTTACAAGTTTTAATGTCTGTTTTGAGTGTGTTTTTAAATAAGAACACAGTATTCTATCAAAGTAGATTTTGGGTCTGAGGTGATTAGAATATTGGGATGTTCTTCCCCCAGTTTTTTTTTTTTTTTTTTGAGACGGAGTCTCGCAGTCGCCCAGGCTGGAGTGCAGTGGCCGGATCTCAGCTCACTGCAAGCTCCGCCTCCCGGGTTTACGCCATTCTCCTGCCTCAGCCTCCCGAGTAGCTGGGACTACAGGCGCCCGCCAACTCGCCCGGCTAGTTTTTTCTATTTTTTAGTAGAGACGGGGTTTCGCCGTGTTAGCCAGGATGGTCTCGATCTCCTGACCTCGCGATCCACCCGTCTCGGCCTCCCAAAGTGCTGGGATTACTTTGTGTTGTCAAATATTAAAATATATTCTAAAACATTGAAAATTTTAAGTGTAGCATTGTTCAGCGGAATAAAACAGAAGCACAGGAGGAACAGATCCAAGTATATGAAAAGGAGATTTTAAATTAGTGGCTAACCATTATGAATATAAGTTAGATTCCCATCTCATTCATTACAAAACAGTTTATTCCATGTTAATTAATAGTTTAATTCTTTTTTTGTTTCATTTTGTTTTGTTTTGTTTTGAGAAGGAGTTTCGCTCTTGTCGCCTAGGCTGGAGTGCAGTGGTGTGATCTTGGCTCACTGCAACCTCCTCCTCCCAGGTTCAAGCGATTCTCCTGCCTCAGCCTCCTGAGTAGCTGGGATTACAGGTGCCTGCCACTATGCCTGGCTAATTTTTGTAATTTTACTAGAGAGAGGGTTTCACCATGTTGGTCAGGCTGGTCTCGAACTCCTGACCTCAGGTGATGCACTCGCCTCGGCCTCCCAGAGTGCTGGGATTACAGGCATGAGCCGCTGCACCCGGCCAATATTTTAATTCTAAAGATAAATTAAGGCAGGGCATGGTGCCTCATGCCTGTAATCCCAGCACTTTGGGAGGCTGAGGCAGGAGGATCACTTGAGCCTAGGAGTTCAAAACCATCCTGGACAACATGACAAGACCCCTTCTCTACAAAGAAATTTAAAAATTAGCTGGATGTGGTGGCATGCACCTGTAATCCCAGCTACTTTGAAGGCTGAGGTGAGAGGATCACTTGAGCTGGGGAGGTTGAGGCTGCAGAGAGCCATGATCATGCCACTGCACTCCAAGCTTTGGTGACAAGGCAAGACCCTGTCTCAAAATAAATAAATAATTAATTAATTAAAATAAATTAAAATTCTAGAAGAAAACAGAGGTGTTTTCTATGTCCATCTCACCCAAGAGCAGAAATCATAAAATAAATGATTGTTGTAATTTCATCAAGTAAAACACTTAAACATTCTGTATATCAAAGAACATTATAAACAAAGTTAAAAGACCACATATATGACTAACAAAGGGTTAATATCCTGACTGTTATAAACCAACAAGAAAATAGTAACTCAACAGAAAAATGGGCTAAGGACATGAGTGCCTTAAAGAAGAAACGGAATTGCCACTGATTTGTTTTTCTAAGACCACCAGAGCGGGCACAAAAGAACCAGCGACTAGGCAAGTGTAGGAGCAAAACTGCAAGTTTATTTTGGTCACCTAAGGTGTGGGGAAGAGGTCTGTCGGCCTCCAGCAAAGAAGGCCGACAGAGTCCCCCGGTGGGGCTCTCGGACGGAGTTCCTGCAGTCCTGACATCCCGACAGGAGTGGAGGACTGAGGAAGGCCGTGCGTGGCGTCCCTCTGGAGCGGCTTTTCTAGGAGTGGGAGGGCAATAGGCGGGGCACGGGCGTGTGGGGGGTGGGGGGGCGTTCCGCAGGTGCAACCAGGTAAATGTTGGTCTCTTCGGATTGACATCACCTGGCGCATGCCTAGTTGGTCTGCACCTTCCTGGGTTGCCGGCTGCATTTTCGCACGTGCGGGAAAAGTTGGGGGATGAAGAACCCGAAAGTGCACCATCTTGCCTCCGTTCGTCCAAACAGTCCAACCTTTTATTGATAATAGTGATAAGGGGCGCTGTGGTCTGTCTGGCTACTTCCTGCTGTTAAGGGGTGTCGTTAAGGTCGGGGCCCATGGTTGGCATTTGGACGTACGGATGAAGAATAAAATAAGGCACAGTATTAGTATAGGAATGAGGAATGGAAGCATTTGTTGGAATAGGGGCAAAACCCAGAAGGAAGGTCCCAGCAAGGTTGAGGAGTATGAGATAGTTAAGAAAATTTAGTAAGTTTGAGGCGAGTGGAGGAAAGCCAAACTGATTTCCACTGATTGCTTTCGGTAGGGGCCCTTTTTAGCTGGGAATGAGGAACGAGTGCGCAGAGTATTTGTTGGCCAGGCAGCAATTAAGGAGTGGAGTTTTTGTGGAGTGGATGGCTTTCCGCTTACTCCTACTACAGAGATATTGGATGGAAGGCTAGGTCCAGAGAAGGACGGCAAAACAGAATAGGTAGCCTCGCTGTTGATTAAAAAATTGATTGTCTTACCCGCTACCAGGAGAGTTACCCGCGGCTCGGCGAGGGTGATGGGGGTCCCCGAGTCTCGGCACCTTCAGTTGTAGTTGTCGTCCAGATGTAGGAGCTGGAAGGAGCTCCCAGGATCCTGGGAAAGGGGGTCACGTGGAGACGCAGCACCTGTTCTCAGGGTGGGGCAATCAGACTTCCAGTGTCCTCCCTGCTGGCAAGCAGGGCAGGGGGCTGCTGGTGGACGAGGGTTAGGACATTCACTGGCCCAATGTCCTGACGCCTTGCACTTATAGCAAGGCTGCGTTGGGGCTCGGGGACCTTGCGGACACCTGTTGGCATAGTGTCCTGCCTTGCCGGACTTATAGCAGGCTCCTTTCGTAGCCTTGGAGTCTGCGGAGTGTGTACTCTCTGGCCTGGGGTTACGACTGGGCTGTAAAGCCGCTGCTAGCAGCTGTAACTTCTGTTTGAGGCGAGCCTGCCGTCTCCTCTCTGGAGTTATAGACCTTAAAGGCTAATTTAACCAGGTCTTGTATTGGTGTCTGAGGACCATCCTCTACCTTTTGAAGTTTTTTACGAATGTCAGGAGCTGATTGAGAAATGAAATAAGATGCCAAAATGGTGGCCCCTGTGGGGGAGGCCGGATCTAAGCGGGTATACTGGGTTAGAACCTCAGTCAGTTTAGGGTAGAGGTTAGGATAACCTGGAGGTTATGCCAAGTTAAGTCATAGGCCTGACAAAAGTATCTAAATTCCTTTATGTAGATGGTGGGATTAGCTGAGAAATCTCCTAAACACTTCTCAATTTTGGAAAGATCGGCCAATGAAAAAGGGACATGTACTCTGACTACCCCCTCCGCCCCAGCCACCTCTCGCAAAGGCGCTAACAGTGTAGGAGGGTGTGGGCAGAGATAGGGGACTCAAGACAGCCAGTTGGGGGCCCCGAAGGAGGCACGGGACCAAGTGAATTACTAGTAGGTAAGGAAGAGGAAGGAGGAGTCTGGATGGGGGGAGGAGGAGGAGTCTGGGCAGGAAGGGAGGGGGTGGAGAGAGCGGGGAGAGAAAGAGGAGTATAGGGCAGATTGGGACGAGAGCGTAAGGCCCAAAAGCCTTGTATGTAGTTAATTTCAGACCACTTGCCTAGCCACTGGCAGAAATTGCTGAGTTCGATCACGCCACAGTGGAAAGGAAAATTAACCGCTTCCTCCTAAGGTCTTGTTCAAGCTGTAAGGTTTTTAAATTGGCTAGGAGGCACCCTAAGGGGGGTGCTCGTTGGAAATTTGGACTGGGGGGGTTTCCCGTTTGTTTCCTCTTTACTTACACAATGGACACAATGGAAATGGAAGTGGATCTCTGCCTGGCTTCAAAGCGTCCTTTGGAACCAGCAGAGACAGACTGGAGGCTCATGGAGCCAAAGTGGAGATTACCTTCAGGCGGACGTCTCCGTCCTGAACGGGTCTCCCGAGCCAGTTGGTGGCTCAAAATGGACCTCGGACCTGCGCAGGATTTTTGGCCGAGGGAGGTAAAGAGGAGACAAGGGCACTTACCCCAGAGAGGCCGGTGCTCTTTGGAAATTTGGACTGGGGGTTTCCCGTTTGTTTCCTTTTTACTTACACAATGGACACAATGGAAATGGAAGTGGATCTTTGCCTGGCTTCAAAGCGTCCTTTGGAACCAGCAGAGACAGACTGGAGGCTCATGGAGCCAAAGTGGAGATTACCTTCAGGCGGACGTCTCCATCCTGAACGGGTCTCCCGAGCCACATGGTGGCTCCTGAGCCACTTGGTGGCTCAAAATGGACCTCGGACCTGCGCAGGATTTCTGGCCGAGGGAGGTAAAGAGGAGACAAGGGCACTTACCCCAGAGAGGCCGTGAGAGTGAGGGAAGCGAATCTCAGGTCCTGGTCCGTCTGTCGCATGGGAGCAGGAGGAGGTTCCTCAACCCTTAGAGGCCTGAGGAGGGGTCTCCTCCTGGGTCTTTGGCACCAACTGATTTGTTTTTCTAAGACCACCAGAGCGGGCACAAAAGAACCAGCAACTAGGCAAGTGTAGGAGCAAAACTGCAAGTTTATTTTGGTCACCTAAGGTGTGGGGAAGAGGTCTGTCGGCCTCCAGCAAAGAAGGCCGACAGAGTCCCCCGGTGGGGCTCTCGGATGGAGTTCCTGCAGTCCTGACATCCCGACAGGAGTGGAGGACTGAGGAAGGCCACGCGTGGCATCCCTCTGGAGCGGCTTTTCTAGGAGTGGGAGGGCAATAGGCGGGGCACGGGCGTGTCAGGGGGCGTTCCGCAGGTGCAACCAGGTAAATGTTGGTCTCTTCGGATTGACATCACCTGGCGCATGCCTAGTTGGTCTGCACCTTCCTGGGTTGCCGGCTGCATTTTCGCGCGCGCGGGAAAAGTTGGGGGATGAAGAACCCGAAAGTGCACCATCTTGCCTCCGTTCGTCCAAACAGCCACCTTACTGCATGTTACATTCGTAAGTCCAGATTATGATCCACTTCTCTCTGCACTTCGTGTTCTTTCCTTTGACTTCATCATCTAACCTTCTGTCCTAACTGTACCTTGATAATACATTTATTTGTTTGTTTGTTTTGAGACGGAGTTTCACTGTTGTTGCCCAAGTCGGAGTGTAATGGCACAATCTTGGCTCACTGCAACCTCTCCCTCCCAGGTCTAAGGGATTATCCTGCCTCAGCCTCCCGAGTAGCTGGGATAACAGGCATGCACCACCACGCCTAGCTAATTTTTTTTTTTTAATGTAGTAAAGACGGCGGTTTCACCATGTTGGTCAGGCTGGTCTCGAACTCCTGACCTCAGGTGATCCACCCACCTTGGCCTCCCAAAGTGCTGGGATTATAAGCATGAGCCACTGCACCCAGCTGATAACATGTTTTTTTGGTTGAGTAGGCAGAGACCCTCTCTTTTTTTTTTTCTAAAAGTTTTCTTTTCTGTCTGTGCCCATTTATTCTTCCAAATAATCACCTTTTCAAGTTTTTTAAATGACCTTCTTTGGATTTTTGTTGAAATTACATTAAATTTAAAACTTATTTGGGGGTGGAATTGACATCATTACTGTATCCAGCCTTCCTTTCCTGGAGCACAGTATTTCTGTTTATCAAGATCAACCTTTTTTTTTCTGAGACGGAGTTTTGCTCTTGTCGCCCAGGCTGGAGTGCAGTGGCGCAGTCTCATCATCTAACCTTCTGTCCTAACTGTACCTTGATAATATGTTTATTTGTTTGTTTGTTTTGAGACAGAGTTTCACTCTTGTTGCCCAGGCCAGAGTGCAATGGCTCAATCTTGACTCACTGCAACCTCAGCCTCAAGTGATTCTCCTGCCTCAGCCTCCTGAGAGCTGGGACTACAGGCGCACACCAACACGACCGGCTAATTTTTTGTATTTTTAGTACAGACGGGGTTTCACCATGTTAGCCAGGATGGTCTCGATCTCCTGACTTTGTGATCTGCCCGCCTTGGCCTCCCAAAGTGCTGGAATTACAGGCATGAGCCACTGCGCCCAGCCAAGATTGACCTTCTTAAACAACTTTGTCATCATGTGCTTCCCCTGCTCAGACATCCTCCTTGGCAGCTTTTAACCACATGTTTCTCAAATCCTTTCCCAGCTTCCTGTGCAGCCTCTCCTTCTCAGCCTGGCTGCCTTACTGTCTCAGCTCAGATCTCTGGGCCTTTTCCCACACGGCTGCTTCCCTCTACAGTGTTCCTCCTACCCCATACCCCACCCCACCTTCCCCTCCTCTCCAGGTTGTACCAGCTCCAGGCCCCTGCCCTTGACAATACTCCTTCCCGCGAGGAGCACTTCCTCTGCTACCTCCTTAAGCATGTATTGGATTTCCCACTCACTTGGCAGTTGCACTACTTTGTGACACTTAATTCTGCCATTTTATTGTCCTAATTGTTATTTAGTCTCCTTGTTTAGCTTCTTGCAGACACCAGTTCTGTCTCACAACATTTCTTTATGTCCTCTGCTCTACTGTTCACTAGAGGAGCCTCCCACCACAGATAGCTGTTGAGCACTTACAATGTGGCTGGTCCTATTGAGACATGCTATAAGCACAGAATACACACTGGATTTCAAAGACTCTGTACAAAAGAATGAATTAATAACTTTTATATTGACTAAACGTTGAATGGATGTAAGTTCTTTGACATATTTGGTTGCATAAACACATTATTAAAATTACCTTCACCTGTTTCTTTTTTGTTTTTGTTTGTTTGTTTGTTTGTTTCATTTTTGAGACAGAGCCTCACTCTGTCGCCTAGGCTGGAGTGCAGTGGCACAATTTCAGCTCACTGCAGCCTCTGCCTCCTGGGTGCAAGCAATTCTCCTGCCTCAGCCTCCCGAGTAGCTGGAATTACAGGTGTGTGCCACCATACCTGGCTAATTTTTTTGTATTTTTAGTAGTGACGGGATTTCACCATGTTGGCCAGGCTGGTCTTGAACTCCTGAACTCTGGTGATCCACCCGCCTCAGCCTCCCAAAGTGCTGGGATTACAGGTGTGAGCCACCATGCCCAGCCTCTTTTTTGATTTTTTAAATGAGGCTCATAGAAAGTTTTCATTGATATCTGTGTCTCACATTTGTGTCTTGTTTTATGTTTCTGTTGGACAACATAAGTCTAGAGTGCACAACATAGTGACTCAAACACAAGAAATGCTCTCAGGCTGGGTGCAGTGGCTGACACCTGTAATCTCAGCACTTTGGGAGGCCAAGTCAGGCTGATCTTGAGCCTAGGAGTTTGAGACCAGCCTGGTCAACATAATGGGACCCCCATCTCTAAAAACAATACAAAAATTGGCCAGACATGGTGGCCTATATCTGTGGTCCCAGCTACTGAAGTGGAAGGCTGAGGTGGGAGGATCACTGTGAGCCCCGGAGGTAGAGGTTGCAGTGAACCATCATTGCGCCACTGTACTCCAACCTGAGTGACAGAGTGAGACTCTGTCAAAAAAAAAAAAAAAAAAAAAGATGCTCTCAAATTTTTGGTTGTTAGACATGAATGAAAAAAACAGCTAGCTCATTCCATCTGAGCAGTTTTCACTCTATCTCACCCTTTTTTCTTGCTTAGTGGGAAGCTGGGGACTACTAATTTGTGTCCCCGCTAGGTGGGACCCAAATCCAAGAAACAGAAATTAAAGAAGAAACTGATCAAAATGTGAAATAAACGCTAGCTCCAAATGCAGCCTTCTGACTTTGTAAAATGAAAGACCTAACTTAAAGAGACAGAGAAGAGATTTAGATAACAAAAGAGACTTAGGGATCACTTAGGCAGTTAACCTCATCTAAATTGAAAACTTTCCCCATTAAATGGTAAAATAAATCATTGTTTCAAAACTAAAATTTGAAAATTAAAAATAAAAGCTGTTTTCTACTACAGAAAATCAAAGGAAGTAAGAGGATGAGCATTGCAATGGGCAAAAAAATCTTAAACGAATTCTTGTGGCCAAATACAAATAACCAGTTCAAAAACCTTGCCTCTTACTGACACATGGGTGGAGATCTCCTCAACAGCTGGCTTTCTTCTCCCTCTCTCTGCCTCTTCCCTTTTCTTCCTACCTCTTCTTCCCTTAGATTTCTTTCCTTTCTTCCATTCCTCGCCTTAAAAAAAAAAAATCTACTTCCTACCTTCATGTATCTTTCTTTCCTAACTCATCATAATATTAAATTAAAGCACACTTAAAGTACATTGCTCATTTATGTCTTTAATTCTCATAGAATTATTTATTTTTGAATACAGTATGGCATTAGGATTCTAACTTTTAAAATAGATAACTAACCAGAGCACTATTTCTTAATATGCCATTGTTTTCTTCTTCATTTGTAATGACAATAATGATTATTATTATTATTGAGAGCTTGCTATGGCAAAGCAGTGTTTTGAGAGCTTTGCCTGTATTTAAATTCCTGGTTATGTTTCTTGAATAAAGGTCTTCCTCATTTTGGCTGGGCACAGTAGCTCCCGCCCGTAATCCCAGCACTTTGGAAATGCCAACGTAGAAGGGTCGCTTGAGGCCAGAAGCTTGAGAACAGCCTTGGCAACGTAGCAAGACCCCGGTCTCTCAAAAAAAAAAAAATCAGCTGGCTGTGGTGGCATGCACCTATAGTCCCAGCTACCTGAGAGGACCACTTGAGGTCGGGAGTTCAAGGCTGCAGTGAGCCACTGCATTCCAGCCTGGGCAACTGAACAAGCCTCTTGTCTCTACATTTTAAAAAGAAGAAGTTATCCTCATTATTAGGCATTTAGAAATGAACTCATTAGTTATTTTCTTTTGTTAGCACATTAAAAAATACAAACTAAATAGCTTTTCCACTTGGGTCCCCAATTTTTTATCTCTCTGGGAATTAAAAATCTCTCATAAAAACAAGTGCCCTACCTTCTACTTTAAGACTGGAAGAGGAGTTAGTGAGACCAAGAAATTCCACTTTTCCATTTCTCACCAGGGATATTACTTATAGGTGTCTTTCAGGTTGCAGAAAAGATGGAAAAAAGGACATGTGCACTCTGCCCCAAAGATGTCGAGTATAATGTGCTGTATTTTGCACAATCAGAGAATATAGCTGCTCATGAGAATTGTTTGGTAAGTTACTTGAAAACATACTTCAAAGTACATGAGTACTTTTAGTGTAGGACACACAAGAATAAACAACACTTTGGATACAGAGAATAACAAGTTGGCCATGGTTTGGGCTTTTAGGTGAAGATTGGGGAGCTTTTTTTTTTTTTTTTCCTTGAGATGGAGTCTCGCTCTGTTGCCCAGGCTGGAGTGCAGTGGCACAATCTCGGCTCACTGCAAGCTCCGCCTCCCGGGTTCACGCCATTCTCCTGCCTCAGCATCCTGAGTAGCTGGGACTACAGGCGCTCACCACCACGCCTGGCTAATTTTTTTATATTTTTAGTAGAGACGGGGTTTCACCATGTTAGCCAGGATGGTCTCGATCTCCTGAACTCGTGATCTGCCTCGGCCTCCCAAAGTGTTGGGATTACAGGCGTGAGCCACCATGCCCGGCCTGGGGAGCATATTTTTCTGACTTTGAACTGTTTCAGAACTTATCACCTATGATTACTGGTAATTTTATTTGTAAGTGGTTAAAATACACAAAGAGAAAGAATTGTGCTGAAGAAGCTTCTTTATAGATATTTTAATGAAATATTTAAAATATAGCAGACACTGATAGATCTTCTACCCAGATATAATTTCTATCAAAGTCTACAGATTTCTGAGATTTATCCATGTTGGTAAACATAACTCTAAGTCTTTCATTTTAAATATGATGTTCGATTTCATGACTATCTCACCATTAACTGTTCTGTGAATGGGCATTTAGTTTTTCCAGTATTGTTTTCTATGACTAACAAGTTGTCATGAACATTCTTGTCTAGGTCTCCTTTTCATGTGAGAATTTCCCTCGTGTAGGCTATATGGCTAAGAGCAGAACTGTTAGGCACAGGAGTGGGGTGTTTTGTACTTCACTAAATATCCCAAATTGTTCTTCAAAGAGATTGTACCATTTAATACCCCTAACTTACCAAACATCATAGCTTAGTCTAGCTCACCTTAAACATGTTCAGGACACTTACGTTAGCCCACAATTGGGCAAATCATCTAACACAACGCCTGTTTTATAACAAAGTGTTGAATATCTCAAAAAATTTATTGAATACTGTATTGAAAGTGAAAAACAGAATGGTTTATGGGTACTCGAAGTACTATTTCTACTGAATGCATGCACTATTGTAAAGTTAGAAAAAACTGTTAAGTTGAACCATTGTAAGTTGGGGACCATCTATATAAATGAAGATATGTGTAGATTATACGAAAATACTATGCCTTTTAGATAAGGGAATTGAGCATTCACGATTCTGATAGCCTCGGGGGTTCCTGGAACCAATCCCCTGCAGACACTGGGGGATGACTGCACTGTGGCTTTACTAGTAGCCTTGGCTGTTATTTTGGCACTTTGAATTTGTGGATCAGCTTTTCATGTTTGACCAAAATTCCTCTTGGAATTTTGATTGGAATTGCATTGCCTTTATAGATGAATTTGGGAAAAAAATAGACACATTCATATATTAAAATATATTATAAATAATTAATATAAATAATCAGAGAGACAGACCCTGTTAATGGATGGGAAAAAGACACATTCACATATTATAATATATAATGTATTAATATGTTATTATATATTAATATATACTATGTTAATATATATTAATAATATATAACATATATGTGTAGTATAATATATTGTATATTAATATATCAATTATATATTATATAAAATATATAAATATAAATATATATTATTTTTATATAATATAATTAATATATATTAATATATTATATATTATAACATATGAATGTGTCTTTTTTTCCTATCCATTAGCAGAGTCTATCTCTCCAATTATTTAGGTCTTTTATAAATTTCAGAACTGTTCAATAATTTTTATCTGTAGACATATAGAACTTGGGGTTAGGCATATTCCTGGGCAAGTTTTTTGTTTTGTTTTGTTTTGTTACTTTTTTCTAAAAGCTTTTTAAATGAACTATTATCAGTATATATGAACACTATTGCTTTTTATTTATTGATTTCATCCAGCAACCTTACCAAAGTCTTATTAGTTCTAAAACCTCTCTAGATTTACCTGGATATATTGCCTGTGGACAATCCTCATCTTTAAATAAGAACAATTTTATTTATTTACCTTTAATTCGGAGGACTCTTCATCTCTTTTTCTTGTTTGTGTTTTTCCAGAACATTCAATTATAGCAGTGATTACAAGCAATTAAAGTTGGGAGCCCTGTCTTGTTTCTGATATTAATGGGACGCTTCAAAATCTTATCATTAAATTTGTGTATGTTTTACATTCTTAATGATTTCATTTTATTAAAATAAGGAAGTTACCTTTATCTCTATTTTGCTAAAAATTATAGTGTATTGAATATTACAAAATGCTTGTTCTGCATCTATTGAAATGATCCGGGTTCTTTTTCTCTCTCTGGCCACAAACATTGCTAAATGCTTTATTTTATTTTATTTTTTTATGTGCATAATTTGATGTTTATTTTAAATTACAAATTTATGAAAAGTTGCATATGCAGTACAAAGAACTTTTTTTTGGTCAGAACCATTTTAAATTAAATTATATGTTATCTATCCTGAATACTTTAGTATGATTTTTTTTTTTTTTGAGACAGAGTCTTGCTCTGTCGCCCCAGGCTGGAGAGAAGTAGTGCGATCTTGGCTCACTGCAACCTCTGCCTCCCCGGTTCAAGCAATTCTCCTGCCTCAGCCTCCAGAGTATCTGGGATTACAGGCGCGTGCTACCACGCCCAGCTAATTTTTTTGTATTTGTAGTAGAAACGGGGTTTCACCATGTTAGCCAGGATGGTCTTGATCTCCTGACCTTGTAATCTGCCCACCTCGGCCTCCCAAAGTGCTGGGATTACAGGTATGAGTCACTGTGCCCAGCCTTTAGTATGTAGTTTCTACAAATAAGGTGATATGGTTTGGCTATGTCCCCACCCAAATCTCACCTTGAATTGTAATAATCCCCACTTGTCAAGGGCGGAGCCATGTGGAGATAAGTGAATCATGGGAGCGGGTTTTTCCCATGCCATTCGCATGATAGTGAATAAGTCTCACGAAATGTGATGGTTTTATAAAGAGGAGTTCCCCAAAAATTTCTCTTGCCTGCTGCCGTGTAAAACATGGCTTTGCTCCCCCTTACCTTCTGCCATGATTGTGAGGCCTCCCCAGCCACGTGGAATTGTGAGTTCATTAAACCTCTTTTTCTTTATAAACTACCCAGTCTTGGGTATGTCTTTATTAGCAGCATGAGAACTGACTAATACACAAGGACATTCTCTCACACTATAACAATGTAAACGTCAAAATCAGGAAATTTTGTTATACTACTACCATCTATTCCTCAAACCACTGAGGTTTCACCTGTTGTACTAATAACAAATGTGTGTGTGTGTATGCGCGCTTTTTTTTTGAGACGAGGTCTCACTCTGTTGCCCAGGGCTGGAGTGCAATGGCACTATCATACCTCACTGCAACTTTGACCTCCTGGGCTCAAGTGATTCTCCCACCTCAGCCTCCAGAGTAGCTGGGATTATAGGCATGTGCCACTGTCCCAGCTAATTTTTTGTACTTTTTGTAGAGATGGGGTTTTG
This sequence comes from Trachypithecus francoisi, assembly GCF_009764315.1. NCBI lineage: Eukaryota > Metazoa > Chordata > Mammalia > Primates > Cercopithecidae > Trachypithecus > Trachypithecus francoisi. Next base: position 67,714,137 of record NW_022681463.1, on the reverse strand, counting down.
CCATGTTGCCCAGGTTGGTATCCAGCCCCTGGGCTCAAGCAATCCTCCCACCTCAGCCTCCCAAATGCTGGGATTACACGTGTGAGCCACCATATCTGGCCTAATAACATTTTTTACAACAAAAGATTTTCGCTCAGGGGTTGCATTTGGTTTTCATGTCTTAAGTTTTTTCATTTCATTCTGTTAGTAATGTGTGTTATACTTATATATTTTTTCTGCTGTGAAACCATTCTTAGATTAACACCATTTAATGGTGATGTTTTATTTTTACTTATTTATTTGAGACAAGGTCTCCCCAGGCTGGAATGGAGTGGCATAATCATAGCTCACTGCAGCCTTAAACTCCTGGGCTTAAGCAATCCTCCTACCTCAGCTTCCTAAGTAGCTAGGACTACAGGCACGTACCACCATACCCAGCTAATTTTTTATTTTATGTTTGTAGAGATGGGGGTCCCACTATGTTATCCAGGCTCATCTCGAACTCCTGGCCTCAAGTGAGCCTCCTGTCTCAGCCTCCCAAAGTGTTGGGATTACAGGCATGAGCCACCGCTCCCAGCGGTGATGTTTTTATTCTAATATACTGTTGATGTTGATTTGCTACCATTTTTTTAGTTAACTTTATTGGCATAATTTACATAAAATCAAATGTACCCATTTTAAGTGTCCAATTCAGAAAGTTTTGAGACATGTAACCACATGAGACCCATGTAACCACTGCCACCATCAAGATATAAACATATCCATTACCCCAAAGGGTTTCCTCAATGCTCTGTGCAATCAATTCCTTCCTACCCCAACTCCCTATCGATTTGTCTTATCTTTTCTCAGATTTCATATGAAAGGAATCCTATCGTTGTCCTCCTTTGTGTCACTTCCTTTGCTCAGCATACTGTTTTAGATTCATCCATGTTGCATGTGTCTGTATCTTGTTCCTTTATCATTCTTCATAGTACTTAATTGGTATGCATATATCACAATTTGTTTATTCATTCGTCTGTTGGTAGATGTGTTATTCCCAGTTTGGAGCTCTTATGATAAAGATCAGTTCTGAGCATCTGTGTATGAGTCTTTGTGTCTTTATTTAGGTCTTTCGTAATTTCAAAATTGTTCAGTAATTTTTTTTTTTTTTTTTTTTTGAGACAGAGTTTTGCTTTTGTTGCCCAGGCTGGAGTGCAATGGCGTGATCTTGGCTCACTGCACCCTCCACCTCACAGGCTCAAACAGTTCTCCTGCCTCAGCCTCCTGAGTAGCTGGGATTACAGGTCTCTGCCACCATGCCCAGCTAATTTTTTGTATTTTTAGTAGAGATGAGGTTTCGCCATGTTGGCCTGACTGGTCTCGAACTCCTGACCTCAGGTGATCCACCTACTTTGGCCTCCCAAAGTGCTGGGATTACAGGTGTGAGCCACCGCACCCAGCTACTCAGTAATTTTTATCTGTAGAGGTATAGATCTTGGGGTTAGGCATATTCCTGGGCTTGTTTTTTGTTTTGTTACTTTTTTCTAAAACCTTTTTTAAATGAGCTATTATCAGTATATATGAACACTATTGATTTTTATTTATTGATCTCATCCAGCAACCTTACCAAAGTCTTATTAGTTCTAAAAAGTCTCTAGACTTACCTGGATATATTGTATGTGGACAATCCTCATCTTTAAATAAGGATACTTTTATTTATTTACCTTTAATTTGGGGCACTCAATCTCTGTTTCTTGTTTGATTATGTTTCTCTTGGGTAAACAGCTAGAACTAGAATTACTGAGTCATAAAGTGAGTGTATGTTTAACTTTAAAAGTGATTGCATTATTTTACATTTCTACCAATAATATGTAAGAATTTCAATTGCTCCACATCCTCATCAACAGTGGGTCTTGTTATTTTAGGCAGTCCAGTAGATGTGTATTGCATCTCACTATGGCTTTAATATGCCTGAGGGTTAATGATACTGAGCATCTTCTCATGTGCTCATTTGCCATTCATAAACCTTCTTTCATGAAGTGTCTATCCAAATTTTGTGCCCACTTTTAATTGAATTGTCTTATTATTGAGTTGTAAGTGTTTTCTAAATTCTGGATACAAGTCTTTTGTCAGAGATATGTATTGTGAATATTTTCTCCCAGTCTCTGGCTTGCCTTTTTGTTTTCTTAGCAATGTCTTTCAAAGACAATTTTTATTTTGATGGAATCCAACTTACTTTTTCTTTATGCTTTCTGATTTTTATATGAAATCTTTGCCTATGCCAATGTCACCAAAATTTACTCTTAGGTTTTTCATGCCCTTTTGTTTTTTGAGTATAATATGTGAAATATTGATCTTCAATTCAGATTTGTATTCTTCTGGTTTCAACTAGCACATAGAGACTTGAGCCGGTCTAAACATAAAAGAGGATTTATAATAAGGTTTTGGGGGCATTTCATGTTTCCTAAAGGCCGGCATGCAGGTGGGTGTAAGAAACAGCTAGAAAGCCATTGGGAACCTAGAATATCCTCTTTCTAGCCCTTGTTTTTCTTTCTTTGCAGACTGACTTGCTCTGACCACGTGGCTTCAACTATTCCTCAAAGCCCATTCCACACTTTTAGGATAGGGGACCGGACTGACCTAGCTTGGCGTCAGGGTTCCACCCAGGTCAATGAGTTATTAGAGGTCAGGATTACAGAGTATAAAACATGCCTGGAAACCAGGGTCATTCCCAGAGAAATGGGATGGCTTATGGTCTGTTCATCCACCCCCAAAGGTTGCCACTGTTTTACCCCCAGTCCATTTCCCACTCCTGGTTTGATTTTCCACTTTTGGTATGATTATCTGATATGTAGCTTTCAATATTACTTTGTGCATACTCTGGATTTTTTTTTCCAATCTGCAGCTGTATTCTTCAGGACTTGTGGAATGTGAGGATCATGATCCATTTAATCCTGATAGAAGTTTTGATGTGGAATCAGTAAAAAAAGAAATCCAGAGAGGAAGGAAGTTGGTAAGTGTAAATGATGTTATTTCTTACACTGGATGAATAGACCCTCAGGGGATGCATTCCAAAGGAAGTCTATTTGACTGATAAACTAGGGATAGAGAATCTTCTTGGAGAGCTGAAAGAAGTAGGAACTGTATTGGAAACCTCAATTCAACTTAACATTTATTTATTTATTTAATTTATTTATTTTGAGACAGAGTTTTGCTCTTGTTGCCCAGGCTAGAGTGCAGTGACGTGGTCTCAGCTCACTGCAACCTCCGCCTCCTGGGTTCAAGCAATTCTCCTGCCTCAGCCTCCCGAGTAGCTGGGATTACAGACATGGGCCACCATGCTCGGCAAATTTTCGTATTTTTAGTAGAGACAGGGTTTCACCATGTTAGTCAGGCCGGTCTCGAACTCCTGACCTCAGGTGATCTGCCCACCTTGGCCTCCCAAAGTGCTGGGATTACAGGCGTGAGCCACCACACCCGTCCAACATTTAATATTTTAAAATAAACTACCATATACTTCACCAGTAAAGGGATCTGAGTTAGAATGCTTTTGCTGTAAGTAGAAGTAAGCTCAAGTTAAACAGACTTTTACAAAGAGGATGCTTACTTTTTCACTTGATCAGAGAAAACACCTGCTTTCCAAGCTGGTTGATTCAGTGGCTTGATAATGTCATCAGGGGCCCAGATTCTTCCTCTCTGGCCTCCTGTCCCCAACATCAGCTAGTCTCCTTGTGGTCATAGGGTGGGCGCAGGCAGCAACTGAAGCATCGGGCTTTCTTGTTCATATCCAGTGAAAAAGAAAGGTCATCCCTACACATGGAATAAGCCCCGTTCTAAAAGTTTAATTAGGTTGCACCCCTCTTTCTGCACCAACTGCTGGGGGTGGCCATAACTAATCAGGGTCTACCCTGCGAGCTGGGGTCAGCTCCCCATGGGTCATAAGGGGGCTCTTCAGGAAGGAAGAAATGCTGAGAAGTCATTCCACTGGGCTTATTGCAGCGACTTCCTCTCAAGGACCCTTCACATCTTAGTAAGCAGGACAGCAAGTGTGAGCACCTCACACTCTGACTACAACCACAGGGTTAATGACCGGGGACAAACATTTAGTTAGTCTTTGCAAGGCATCAGCATCAGCAGCATCCAGTGGTAGGTGTGTTACATACACTGCTCTAGGTAAACTCCCAGCTATAGGTAAAATGATGCCCATTTTGTAAATCGAAGAAATGGAGAGTTCAGGGTGAAAGGGAACAGTCCAGATGGAATTCTGCAAATTATGCTGTCTTAGGCAGTGTACACAATATTGTAGTAGGTCCTGAAGCAAGTCATAAAAATGGACTGTGTGTGGCCCAGGCATGGTGGTGCATGCCTCTAATCCCAGCACTTTGGGAAGCCAAGGCAGGAGGACTGCTTGAGCCCAGGAATTTGAGACCAACCTGGGCAACATAGTGGGACCCTGTCTTTACCAAAAAAAAAAAAAAAAAATTAGCCTAACACATTAGCATATACCTGTGGTCCCAGCTACTTAGGAGGCTGAGGTAGGAGGATTGCATAAGCCTGGAAAGTCGAGGCTGCAGTGAGCTATGAGCTCACCACTGTACTCCAACCTGGGCAACAGAGTGAGACTCTGTCTCAAATTAAAAAAAAAAAAAAAAGAGTGTGCGGATCCTGCTCTCAATGTGCACCCTATACTAATTAATACTTGGCAAGACTGGCAGCTGACATCATTAGTGCTGACAGTGCCACGTCCCTAGGATTTTGGGTGTGATGAGATGGGTGAACAGGGAGCCCCTCTGATTAGAAAGTAGCAGACAAACCTCAACTAGAATATTTTTGTTGCTCTTCACTAATTGGATTTGAGTGGGGAGACATAGAGTTAAAGAAATCTCTGTGAAATTCTAGTGGCCATCCAGTTATGAAGAGACCCAGGCTGAGAAATGAGGGCAGTTGACTGGAGGCATAATATTTGGCAGAAAGTAGGTACCTGAGGGTTTCTGCAGACCTTGGGATGCAGACTTCCCTACTGGGAAGGCTTTGGGATGGGTTGGAAGTGGAGGATAAAGGAGAGAAGACAGGAAAGTCACCTGAGGTAATAGTTACCCACTCACAGCATTTATGGAACCCTTGGACTATGTGGGCAGATACATGGCACACACCCGTCGTGGGGAGAGGCCAGTGCTGTAGTGGTTTCAGTACAGCTGGGCAAGTGCCTCGAGGGTGAGCAGCAGGGGCCCTCAGCAAGCAGGTTCCTCTCTAGGATTCGGACTACCAATCTGACACAGCCACATGGGCATCCAATAGCATTTCAGAGTAAAGTGGCCAAAAAAGTACAGTTCCATCTCCTACACAAACACACACACACACACACACACACACATATTCCCCATCTAAATCTGCTCATTCTTCATCCCAGTAAACAGCACCATCATTATCCATTTGCCCAAGCCAGAAGTCTAAGGACTCTCTTTTCCTCGTCAACCTCCCAGCCCAACATCAAGCCCGTGGGCACAAACTCCTAGATGCATCTTGCATTCATCCACCCACTTCTCTCAGCATCAGTAATCCACCATAGGGAAGTCACCCATCTTGTTTTCTAAAGCTAGTACTGACCCTCGCCCCACTGTCTCTCCTGCCATCCCTACCCCAGCCCTTCGTTCTCCACCCAGGAGCAGCCCAGCAGCGCGAGTGATCTTTCAAAAATGTTAATCAGTTTATGTTCCCCTTGCACAAAGATAAAACCCAGCTCCTTACTCTGGTGTGTAAGTCCCACATGATCCAGCCTTTACTTACCCTTTTGATCATCCCAAGACTTCCCCGTGCCCACTTCGCTGCTCCAACTGCACTGGCCATCTGTCTTGTCCTTGCTGTAGCTTGCCAATGGGGAAGTTCATTCTTGTGGCCAAGACCCAAGGCCCTCTGCTTAGAATGTCTTTCCTCCTCCTTTTTGCATCTGGGAGCTCTTATTATTATTCAGATCTCAGCTTCCATATCGCCTCCTTAGAGGTGACACATTTTACTCACTGCCCAATCTGAAGTAGGGACCCAGTGACACTCTGTCACTTCACCCTATTTTAATTTGATATAATGTGTATATAACTTTGTGAGATGTTTTAAACTTTGCTTTATTTGATCATTGTACCTTGTCTCCGATAGAATGTAAGCTTCACGTGGACAAGTATTTTCTCTGCTTTGTCCACTACTGTTTTCCTTTATCCTAAAACGGTGCCTGCCACATCGTAGCTACTGCATACTAAATAAATACTATATACTCATGTATTTTTAAATGAATAAATGTTTATTAGCCATTTGTATTTTTTCTTCTGTAATTTGCCAGTTACCATTTTTCTGCAGGTTTTCAGAATCTTAAAACTTTATCTAGTATGCTACATTTTTCTTTCCATCTTTTCCTTGTCTTTCAAATATTTTTTAATGCCCTCATTATAAAAATGGAAGTTTAAAATTTTTGTATAGTAGGCTCTGTCAGTCCTTCTGTCGCCCAGGCTGGAGTGCAGTGGTGCAATCACAGCTCACCACAGCCTTGATTTCCCGGGCCCAAGCTATCTTCTGGCCTCATCCTCCCACATAGCTGGGACTACAGGAGTGTGCCACTATGCCCAGCTGATTTTTAAAGTTTTTTTGTAGAGATGAGGTCTCACTGTGTTGCCCAAGCTGGTCTCAAACTCCTGGGCTCAAGCAATCCTCCTGCCTCAGCCTCCCAAAGTACTAGGATTACATGCATGGGCCACCACACCTAGCTTGTCAAGAGTTTTCATTTGTGGCTTCTGGGTTTTCTTCCTGCCTTAGACAGCCTTCCTTGCCTCCATACTATGCTTTTTTCTTTCTCCTATATTTCCTAATCTTTAAGAGTTTTTTGTTTAACATTATCTAGTTAGAGCTTTAATCCATGTGCAACTTATTCAGGAGTATATTGTGAGGTAGGGATCTAACTTTATTTTTTCCTATATACATAGCCAGTTACCCTCCTCCCAAATTAAATTATCGTTCTTGTATGCTCTGATTTGAATTTCCACCTTTATCATAACCTTATTTCTTGCCTATATTTGAATTTCCTTTAACTGTGTCTGTGCTTGCTTGTGCCGACCCTGGGCTATGGTGTGAGTGACCTCCTGTTCTGCAAGGTGAGTTCACTGGGCCCCCACGTCATTCAGCCAGAGTATCATGCGGATCAGCCTTGGTCCTGGCTGGATTCCCCTAAACCAGTTAGGCTGCTGTGGCCACACACTGCCTAGCCATCATGACACCACTCTCACATATAAAATACCAGATAGATAAATAAATACAAGGCAGGGAGCAAATAAATTGAACTAAGAAAAAACTGTTAATAGAGTTGCAGAATTTTTAAAAATGTTTGGCCCTACTACCTAGATTCCAAGGAGGTTTCCCTTACTTTATCTCACATTATCCTCAATAGCAACTCTGTAAGACAGACATTATCACCCACGGCAGGGTCTAAGTCCGAAAGAGAAATCACACCACTCTTGGTAGCACAGCCAGTGGCCACTCTCGCCTGTCTCAAAGGGCCCCCTAATGGGGCCCCTTGCCTGGAGCTGGACAAGTTTGCCTGCTCTGCTTTTTAGAAAATTATTTTTAAAATAGAGAGGTTTTTTTGGAACAAAAAGCATTTCCTGCTTTTAATCAGATCATTACAAAACTGTCTGTCCAAGCATTCCGGTTAGCTGAGGTTTTGCCAAAATTCCCAAATGAGCAGCCAAATGTAAGTACTGTATCCTAATGTTTGTAACAGGATGGAACCTTGCTCATGATGCCAGGATAAAATGCAGGGCTCCTGGAACTTAAATAACATGTAATGATATCTTTGAATTTTAACAAATAACAACAAACAGGTACTTACTCAGTAAAATCTATTCTTCTGTAGAAATGCAAATTTTGTCATAAAAGAGGAGCCACCGTGGGATGTGATTTAAAAAACTGTAACAAGAATTACCACTTTTTCTGTGCCAAGAAGGACGACGCAGTTCCACAGTCTGATGGAGTTCGAGGAATTTATAAGTATTTAATAAAACATTTTTAAAACCACATTTGGGGGACTGGGATAAGGAATGGTTAGATTAAGACAAGGAGACTTTTTTTTTAAATAAATAAAGACTAATTTTATGTAAATGGTTTTAAAATGAGAACACAGCCAGTTTGCGGGATGCCCAGGGGTTACGTGAATTTTGAATTTCAGTGAAATATATATATATATATAATTTTAGTCACAATATCTTGAATAATGAGATCAATGTTAGGAGAGCATGATTTTTTTAAATATGATTTTTGTGAGCTATGTTACATTCTTTTTTTTTTTTTTTTTTTTTTTCTTTTTGAGGCGGAGTCTTGCTCTGTCGCCCGGACTGGAGTGCAGTGGCCAGATCTCAGCTCACTGCAAGCTCCGCCTCCTGGGTTTACGCCATTCTCCTGCCTCAGCCTCCCGAGTAGCTGGGACTACAGGCGCCCGCCACCTCGCCCGGCTAGTTTTTGTATTTTTAGTAGAGACGGGGTTTCACCGTATTAGCCAGGATGGTCTCGATCTCCTGACCTCGTGATCCGCCCGTCTCGGCCTCCCAAAGTGCTGGGATTACAGGCTTGAGCCACCGCGCCCGGCCGCTATGTTACATTCTTAAGATGATTTTTTAAAATTCCATTCAGAGGTTGCTGTTTTTTCCTGCTGGTGGGCATATATTCCCAATTTTCCCATAGTGTTCCAGGCACTATTTTATTTATTTATTTAATAACCACTTGCTTTATGCCAAGCATAGTTCTAAATGCTTTACAAATGTTAACTCATTTAATCCTCATAACAGTCAACTGAGGTAGATACTATTATCTTCACTTTCCAAAGGAGGAAACTGGGGCCTTGAGACACTCAGTGACTTGTCCCCAGGTTACACAGCTAGTCAGTGGCAGAGCTAGGCTGCAGGACTTCCGAGTCCTTGCTCTTTGCCACCATGTTGTCTTCAGGTATGGGAGCTATATATTCTAAAACACAAGGGCAAGCCTACCATTGAAAGAAGCTTGCTAAACAATTTTAAATGTAATTTTGAGCAAGTTCCGTAAGTATTTTGTTGCTAATCAGACATGAAATGTGTAAATATGTACATTTCATACTGCACTTCTTTTTATATTTGATTTTCTAAGAAACTCACAGGTTGTTATAGTCTCAGAGTTTCATTTTTATTATTTACCTTCCCAAAGAACTTGTTTTGGTATGACCTTTAAAATGACCTTAAACATAAGATCAAACGAAAAGGAATGAAGTCCCTGCTATAGCTTAAAGTTTGAAAAACCCATTAGAAGAACTAACAAATAGGGACCCAATAAAATAGTCTTCTTGCATTGTTTTTTCAAGGAACAGGTGAATTTTTATGCATTTTTAAACTGAATTTAAACTTTCATGCCTATCACACATGAGGCACCTTGCTAGGTGCTACGAGATACAAAGAAGAATAAAACATAGATTGAACCTCAGAGAAGTTATCACCTGATGGGAAGGCCAGAAGAAGGGTCAATGCAAACACAAGCACATGGGATAACCAGAGCAGGAGGGGTTACATGAAGGGAGCTTGGCATTGAGTTGAGAATTGCTGACACTGTGGAATGGATGGGAACATGGGGGTTCATCCTGATATTTTCGACGCTGTTTTATATGTTTGAAAAAATTTAAGTACTTGGGAAGTGAAAGTGCTCAGAGATACCAGAATCAAAGTGGAGGAGATTAACTTTGTTTCGGTGTTGCTGGGAAGGCTGCATGGAGGAGGTGGGAAGTGGTATAAGATGGGAAGAAACGGCATTCTCCTAGGCAAGGAGGCCACTGCTTCCTGAGAGTCCACGCCATCTGGAGAGGAAGGGAGATGAAGCTGGGTGCCGAGGAGGAGGAAAGGTTAGAAAGAAAGCAGCCTGAGCAGCTCTATAAAACGATTCACTTCATTTCTTTTTTGTTTTTTTTTAAGACGGAGTCTTCTGTGGCCAGGCTGGAGTGCAATGGCGCAATCTCAGCTCACTGCAACCTCCAGCCTCCCAGGTTCAAGCGATTCTCCTGGCTCAGCCTCCTGAGTAGCTGGGACTACAGACATGTGCCACCACGCACAGCTAATTTTTGTATTTTTAGTAGAGACGGGGTTTCACCATGTTGGCCAGGAAGGTCTCGATCTCTTGACCTCGTGACCCGCCCGCCTCAGCCTCCCAAAGTGCTGGGATTACAGGCATGAGCCACTGCGCCTGGCCTCACTTCATTTCTTCATCGTAGCCTGATATGCTGCTGCTTTCTATTGGAAGATACTAATCAGTTCTAGGCCCTTTGTAGGTCAAATCTAAGATCTGGGGCAAATATCTGTTTTCTTTGAAAACTACTTTTTCCTCAAATTACTGCATGCAATTTTGTGCTATTTATTGTTGAAAACCAGCAGAATCTTGTACAGTCAGATGGAAATCTGCATGTCTTTAGGTATCTTTATACAGTAAAATCCCACTGACCACTGTATATGAACTAGTATTGTTCATAATATTTCATCAGTACTCATTCCTTGAAAGAACATAATCATCTTCCTAAGTCCCTGAGGGCACAAAAGACATCTGACTGAGCCTCCCGTCTGCACTCAGTATGGGTCACTAATTTTATACAGGTTTAAACAGCTTAAAAAAACCCAAAACTTTAGTGTGACACCATCATGAAAAGTAGGGTAGTATGTTTTTAATCACAAAAATAGACATGATATTTGAAAACTGTAAATAAAAATATTTTACAATTCTTTGAAATTAAATATTTCAGACTGCTTTGCCAACAACATGCTCAATTCCCGAACAGCGGTCAAAGTGGTAAGTTCCTAAAACTTAGCACTGTGGGTTTTAAAGAAAGGTAAACATTTAGGTAATATAAGGAATAGTCCAATTTTCTAGCCTCATTGAATTAAAATATAAATACTTGAGTTAAAATTTTACATATCTAGAAAATTGACAACTTATTTGTGTACTATGTGATATAACTAATTTTTTCTTCTTTATGAACAAGACCTATTCTCTTTGAACCATTCCCTGGTATCTTTCATTCTCCCTGCACTCACAGAACCAAACTAAGACATGGGAAAAAGCCTTGACTTTTGGGACTGCTTCTCTTCCATAAGAATTTTCAGTAGATAAAATTTAAAAAGCGCTGCACCTTCCCTGAGTGAAAATTCCCTAAGGATGCATGGTTAGCATTTCAGTTCTAATTAAGGCAGACTGGATCCTGGCTTAACTGGAGTTATGGGATATACTTTCATTCATGAGTGGAACAGCAGTGTCTTAGCAGTACTAAATCTGCAATGTTCACTGTGAACTGGAGTCAGACCTCGTTGGAAGACTTAGTTCTGCGTCATGCCAACTGCATTTTATGGTGATAACAACTCTCCAAATAGCACCTCTACAGTCACTTTTCAGTCATTACCCTTTTAACTCAGCAGGAAATGCTATTACAAATTCTGCTTTAAATCAGTGTTTACTGACGGAAAAGCATCAGCAATACACACTTTGTCATCTATTAAATATCTTCATCTTTAAAGTCTGTTTTACTTTGAATATCTTCACTTATGAGTGAAATTGAGTGCATTCCCATATCTTTTCACCAATTATATTTGTTTTCCTATGACCTAATTTGTTCATTTTTCTATTCAATGCACCCTCTCCCCAGAGAGTTCCCCATGTGCCCATTTTTTCTACTCAATTTACCTGTTTTGCATTAAACTTTTTTTAATTAACCCTTTATCATAAATGCTGCAAACACTTAGTCGAAGTTTGCCATATCTTTTGACTTTGTAAAAACTTTTGGCATATGAGTTGTATATTGCATGTAGTCCAACAGTAATCTTTTCCTTTATGGATTCCAATTTTTAAATGGTTTATATTTTTAGCTAAGTTTTCAGGAGTGAAAAGAAAAAGAGGAAGGAAGAAACACCTCTCAGGCAATCATATACAGGTAATTTGACTTAGTTTTTATAGCTTTGCACTTCTTCATACAGAGTCCTTATTTAAACCAGTCTGAATGTCAGGTGAAATGTACTTTCCAAATCATCCAAACAGACAGCCTTTGTAGAACATTCTTCATTTGTGTTCTCAGCTAAGGCTGCTCCTGAGGCTGCCTTTTTAGGAAGAATCCCATAGTCGGGAAGCTCTTAGATAATTCCTAGATGATAGTATCACAATGAGATGAGCATGAAAATGAAGCTGGAAGTTCCAAGCACATAACCTTCAGAAGGTGACATTCTCTGAGTTCCTATAAATTCCCTGGCACCAAACTAGTGAGAGCATCTGACCCCACAGGTGCTTACAGTTAAAATGGGCAGAGGGTGCAGTCAGACATCCTTATGGAACCAAGTATTTCCCAGCTGCATGACCCACACCTGACCAAATTTGTAGCTCTTATAAACTTCTGGATTATTATGTATAAAATGTATGAAAATATTTTGGGGATTTGAAAGTTTTATACATCAGCACGTATAAGCTAAATTCATATAAGCCAGCAACCTTCACCTCCTTCTGTTTATACAAGGGGTGCTTGTCAAACACCTCTTGATGTTTTATAATACAAAACAAAAATACATTTGCTGTTTACATCTAAATATGAATATGGGGCGTTTTTGTTGTTGTTGTTGTTGTTGTTGTTTTTGAGACAGAGTTTTGCTCTTTCGCCCAGGCTGGAGTGCAATGGCGTGATCTTGGCTCACTGCAACCTCTGCCTCCCGGATTCAAGCAATGCTCCTGCCTCAACCTCCTGAGTAGCTGGGATTACAGGCGTGTACCACCACGCCTGCCTAATTTTTGTATTTTTAGTAGAGACAGGGTTTCACCATGTTGTCCAGGCTGGTCTCGAACTCCTGACCTTGTGATCCGCCCACCTCGTCCTCCCAAAATGCTGAGATTATAGGTGTGAGCCACCGCGCCCAGCCAGGGCATGATTTTTACTGTAGGCGTATCATTCAGTTATGCACAGCAAAAGACTGGTTTTCATTTTATGCAATATTAAAATCAATGTGATGCAATCTTGATTTTCTCTCCTAGTCACCCGAAACAATGAAATGTAATACATTCGTAAGCCAAGTGAAAGAAGAGCATGGTAGACACACAGGTTTGTGCTAAGTGTTGTCTGTAACAAATATGGCCTACAATACTTACGAAAATGTCAACCCACGTGTTTCAAACTTGGTATCCCGCCTAAATGTTTATTCTTCTAGGTTTGTAGTAATTAATGAGTATAAGTCTTTATCGTAACTATCCACTTTATTGTAATCCCAGCATATCAAGATAACTTAGGTTGGAATGGTCTGTTGCCTTCAGTATTAAGAAAAGACAGACCTCTTAATGAAGACGCAGACAGGCTTGCCTGAGCTCAGAATCCAGTGATACGTCACCCCTCACGTTGTGATCCCTGTAACTGTAGTTCTCTGTTCTTTAAAGAAATAGACATTCCACTAACAGCACATACGAACTGTGACAAAAAGTGACAGGGGCTGTTATGTCAAATATTTAAGGGTAATCTTTTAAAATCCCTTAATTCAACTACATATCGGGAACAGTGTACACTGCTCGGGTGACAGGTGCACCAACATCTCAGAAATCACCACTGAAGAACTTGTCCATGTAAGCCGAAACTACCTGTTCCCCAAAAGGTATTGAAATTTTAAAAATTACAGTTTTTATATGTTTAAAAAATCCTCTTAACTCATATAGTTATTGTAAACAGAGAAATTTTCATTTTTACTTTTTGTAACATTTCATTCATTGTTTCAGCTGGCCAAAAAAAATGAGGTATGATGAAATTATAATTAATAGAAACGGTGAAGGTGCTGTATTATTTTACTAAGTATGTCATCCACCACTAGGCAAGGTCTGAAGAAATAAGCATAAAGTAATTTATGATTAGCTACCCTAAGATTATTTCCTTCTCAAATGTTTGTCTTATTCTTAGATGCAACTGTGAAAGTTCCTTTTCTTAAGAAATGCAAGGAAGCAGGACTGCTTAATTACTTACTTGAAGAAATATTAGACAAAGTTCATTCAATTCCAGAAAAACTCATGGATGAGACTACTTCAGAATCAGGTACTGATGAATAGCAATATTTCTAAGTATACAGACTTCTCCCAGACCTAGATGTAAAACAAAACAAACCCAAGGAAAAAAAAAAAAAAGGCCCATTTTCTTCCTATACTGCTTTTTTCTTCTTCTTTAGCTCATTCTTTATTTTATTTTATTTTATTTTTTTGTGAGACAGAGTTTCACCCTTGTTGCCCAGACTAGAGTACAGTGGTGGGATCTCAGCTCACTGCAGCCTCTGCCTCCCAGGTTCAAGCAATTCTCCTGTCTCAGCCTCCTGAGTAGCTGGGATTACAGGCACACGCCACTATGCCCAGTTAATTTTCTGTATTTTTAGTAGAGACAGGGTTTCACGATGTTGGCCAGGCTGGTCTTGAACTCCTGACCTCAGATGATTCGCCCACCTTGGCTCCCCAAAGTGCTAGGATTATAGGCGTGAGCCACTGCATCTGGCCCTTTACCTCGTTCTTTAATAAAATCATTGTACCAGATCTACTGTCCTTCATAAATCAACAGGATGTGGGTAATTTACAAACTCAGTAATTTAGTCAAAAGTAACCTGATGCCCCGAGAGTTGTGGTACATTTTCCAGAGGTGTCTTACAGGTTGGCCACTAACAGAACGTGCCATTCAGAGACAGATTCAGACACATATGCTCCCCTGCCACTGCCCTGCACTCCTGTTGCTAAGATCTGAGAACAGTATTATGTTACAGTTTTGATTTGACTCAAATTCTATTCCTTAATAAGCCAAGTGTCCTTTTTTAAATAATGTTAACCCAAACCTGAAAGTATAGAAGAAGGAATTTTAATGTTTTGATTGATGTTTGGTTTAGAGATGAACTTTGTTAAAGAAGTTTCTTTTTTAAAGAGCTCTTTGGGAAGCCAGAATTCCATTTGTATGTGCAGGTATCTAGCTACTTAGCTTTTTTTTTTTTTTTTTTTTTTTTTTGAGGCAGAGTCTCGCTCTCTTTCCCAGGCTAAAGTGCAGCGGCGCGACCTCAGCTCATTGCAACCTCTGTCTCCAGGGTTTAAGTGATTATCTTGCCTCCATCTCCGGAGTAGCTGGGATTACAGGCATGTGCCACCATGCCTGGCTAATTTTTGTATTTTTAGTAGAGACGGAGTTTCACCATGTTGGCCAGGCTGGTCTTGAACTCCTGACCTCAAGTGATCTGTCCACCCTGGCCTCCCAAAGTGCGAGGATTACAGGCGTGAGTCACTGCGCCCAGCCTTACTTAGCTTTCTTATAACTTATATCCCATGAGTTTAAAACCTTTATTATAAATATAGTTATTTTACAAGGACAAGCTGGACAGGTTATATTGTAGGCAACAATATAAAAAATGTGTATTTGAATGGGATTATTTTTTATAGGGCAAAACCAAAAAGTGAGATAGTAAACATTTCCAAAAGCTCATTTATTATTTTATTCATTTATTTCCTCTAGACCAAGCACTTCCCAAACAGTGTGCCTGAGAATCACCTGTAGGGCTTGTGAGGACACAGATAGCTGGGCCTGTCCCACAGAGATTCTGATTCAGTACAAATACCAAGAATTGGGGGCCAGGTGCAGTGGCTCACACCTGTAATCCCAGCACTTTGGGAGCCCGAGGTGGGCAGATCATCTGAAGTCAGCAGTTCAAGACCAGCCTGGCCAACATGGCGAAACCCTGTCTCTACTAAAAATATAAAAAGTAGCCGGGCATGGTGGTGCGCGCCTGCAATCCCAACTACATGGGAGGCTGAGGCAGGTGAATCGCTTCAACCCAGGAGGCAGAGGTTGCAGTGAGCCAAGGTCGCACCACTGCACTCCAGTCTGGGCAACAGGGTGAGAGTCTGTCTCAAAAAAAGTAAAGAAAAGAAGACAGGAGAGGAGAGGGGAGGGGAGAGGAGAGGAGGGGGGAGAGGAAGAGGAGAAGAGAAGAGAAAAGAGCCAAGAATTACATTTCTGACAGCTTCCCTGTGCTGCTGCTGCTGCTGCCGTCTAACATTAAAGTTCCATGGCAGATGACTGCTCTCTTTCCTTTCCCCTGTTTTGGATTACATATAAATGGAGGAGTTTCTGCCTATACAAACTGTTTAATATTGAAAATGTTTTTCTCCCTCCAGACTATGAAGAAATCGGGAGTGCACTTTTTGACTGCAGATTGTTCGAAGACATATTTGTAAATTTTCAAGCAGGTACATGAGTTATATAATATCTGAGCAGCATAGTCGAGAAATACTTATCACCATATTGAAACAATATACTATACAGGTGATAAAAATATTTTAGAAGAATGTTCATTGTTTTCTTAAATGAGAAAAGCCAATTACAAAAACAGTATGACCCCTGCCCACCCACCCCCACACACACACGGAGCAAAAAAATATATAGGTACACATGCACAGACAAAAGCTGCACCTGGTGGAGACAGTAGTTGGTTGTAGGTAGTTTGGATTATAGTGATTTTTGTCTGTTCTTTTAGTGCTATATTTTCCAGATTTTCTATATACACACAAACACTTTTGTAATGAGAAAAACTTATTAAAAAAGTAGAGACAACAAAAAATTGATTCTAAAATTTGAGCATATTTTGGCCTGTGTGTGGCCCAGGCAGCAGCTAGTGAAGCTTCCTGTGGCTTCTCTGCTCTTGGGTGGCGAGGCTATGATAAACCATCCCTCCGCTTGCCTCCCTCTCGCTTGGTGGGATAGGTCAAAATTTCAATTCTCCCAATATTAATCTTCAAATCTAATTTAATTTCTTATCAGGGAGGGTTGCAACTGATTTAAAGTTCATCAAAAAAAAAAAAAAAGAGCAAGCCAGAATAGCCAAGAAATGTTTGCAGTAGAAAATCTGGTTTGGTTTGGAGGAGGGAGATTTAACCTTCCTATTAAATATCAACCATTTCTTGAGTGAGTCCTCCTTTCAGCATTAAGACGCCCTCAAGACAGGCCACACCTCCACTTGTTTCTGAGTCCGGTCTGACTTCCCTATCAAGGCTGCCACACATGGCTGGGCAGGCCGTGCACAGAGTCACACAGCATTGGTGTGGATGGCTCCCCCTGAAGTTGCACAACAGAGTGGCCTCCACACTCTGTGTTTCCACAGATGTATCTGTCTCTCCAGCATATGGTAGGAAGACAATACAATTTCCCTGGGAAGAAATCATTAGTTCATATCCCTGTCTCAACATGGCCAACCTTTCTCATTTTGACTTTCTATATTATACATTTCTGTTTGAATTTTTTACTACATTTATAACCAGCAGGAAAAATACTTTGAAAAATCTACCAAAAATAATGTGTTTTAATAGTCTTTTGAGGATGTCTGCTACTATATGGCAGTATCCATATTTTTTTAAAGCAGCCTTAAATATCTTTTTCTAAAAAGAGTTATTTTGTAGGGGACTTCTGTGTGTGTTTCTTTCATGTAACGGCACATGTGACACATCACTACTTGGATGGGTTAGGTGTGAGTACATATATTATAATGTAGTATTGGGGGGTGCCACTACTTGGAACTGCATGAGATTCAATTTAAAAGGTGGGTTTCACTATCCCGGTTGATAAAAACTTGCTTAATTTAGCCTTACTAATATTTTAAAATAACTATAGGTATGTAGTTATTCTGAATAAAGGTTGTGTATGTGTGTGTTTTAACTGTTTGATTTTGAGGCTTTTAAAAATTACATGGCCATTGACTACTATTTGTTATTTATAAAGCCTAAGTATCTTCCTCCTAAGCTTTTCTAAGTTTCCACAATTAAAAGCCCTCCTATTTCTAAATGAAACCTAAAGCTTTTATGTAACATTAAAAATTGGACGCATTTTTAGGAGGGATTTGTCCTTAACCTTGGTATTCTAGCCACATTCTCCAATTATCATATCTCAATAAACGGATATAGTATAGCATGAACATTATACAGTCACTATTTTCAAGTTTTCCAAGATATACCAAGGGACTTGTTCTGCTATAAATGTGCACAAAATCTTAAGGGTTTACTGAGCAGCTTTGTGTATAAATGTTAGAATTCTGTCCTGAATTAGGAGGAAGTGAAGGCATAAAGAAACCAGCTCCTGCCCATAACGCTCTGGATCCTTTTCCTCGGAGGCATGAGGATTGTGTAACTGTATTTGCAAGTGAAAGGGGCTAGAAACGGTACATTATTTCTAATAAAACTACGGAATAATCTGAAATCATTTTATTTATTCTTTTCATAGCAATAGAGAAAAAAATTCATGCATCTCAACAAAGGCGGCAGCAGTTGAAGGAAGAGATTGAGCTACTTCAGGACTTAAAACAAACCTTGTGCTCTTTTCAAGAAAATAGAGATCTTATGTCAAGTTCTACATCAGTATCATCCCTGTCTTATTAGGGATTACCATTTCCTAAGCCAGGAGTCAGGCCAAATTGCAATCGGGCTCAAAACCAGAGACCAGGCTGTGAAATCCACACATCTTTAGAACTAGTTGTCTCTTCTTCGCCCCGGCAGCTCTTCCATGTTCTTGCTGGTTGATATTTTGATCACTCTTTGTACACTCTTACTTGTGTTTTTTGTTCACTGTCACATTCCCAGCACCTAATATGCTCAATAAATGTTTGTGGAATAAGTGCATAAAATGTTATTAATCTTTGATTCTAGTTACAGCCCATGATGCTTCTTAGATATAAATTTGGATTATACTACTTTACTTGTACCAAATTTGCTTGTTTTCGTGTCACAAAGTCTGCTTTTGAAAAATCCCTTTTCAGCCACAGTTATCACGTTGGGATTCATCATCTTCAAAACAAATACCTAAATTTTAAACTGGACTCTGAATAAGAACATTACCAGGAGTATGCAAGAATGAAATAAAATTGACAGTTAACATTTTTCTCAACCTAATAATATACAGTTCTGGTTTTTATGCCCACACTACCACGTCTGACCCCTGAAAACCTCACATTCACAGTTCTCATTTTTTACTGTGGTACTCTGACTTGCAATAATATTACATCTCAAAATGGGTTTAAACCGAGTCTCCAGCACGAATCTCCAGCATGGTGTCTGACATGTAGTAAATAAGTACTTGAAAAATATTGGCAGGAGATGAAAAAGAACATTCCATTCCTGTTGTATCGGCAGCCCTAGCCTAAGTTCTTATATCTTAGGGACAAAATCTAAACCAGTGGATTTCAAATCTGGCCACACATCAGAATCATGTGGAGCATTTTTAAAACTAGAGAAGCGAAGATCCCATCCAACAACCTCTGAATAGATTTCCCCTAGGCAACCTCTGCCTCCCAGGTTCAAGCGATTCTCCTGCCTCAGCCTCCCAAGTAGCTGGGACTACAGGCGCCCGCCACCACGCCCAGCTAACTTTTGTATTTTTAGTAGAGGCAGGGGTTCACCATGTTAGCCAGGATGGTCTCGATCTCTTGACCTCGTGATCCGCCTACCTTAGCCTCCCAAACTGCCAGGATTATAGGCATGAGCTACCGTGCCCAGCCATCTACGCAAAGTTTATCTGACTAATCATTTTGATGTCATGATCTTTATTTTAAAAAAAAATTTGTCCCCCACTTTACTTTCACATTGAAGCTGTGACTCACAGCACGTAACTGTGCACCATGGAGCACCATGTGTTTCGTGGCCATGAGGCCGGCTACTGGGCAACCTCTAAGGCGGACCCGAGTTGAACTTCAGCTATGTCACTACTGAAAAACCTGAATCCGAGTATTTAATCTAAGAATAATGCTGCCTACCTTATGGGACAAAATATGGACAGTAAATAAAATGTGAAGCAGAGAGCACAATGTCTGGCACTGTGGGAAATAAACGTAAAACACATGCATGCACCCACACATACTCCCCCTTGCCAACATTTCTGGCTTATTTTCTCCATTCTAACCAAACTTATTTATGGTCAGTTCTGGAAGGCTCATTAGCACCCATCTCTAAGCCTTTGCTTGTGCCTCTAACTTTTTGGAGATGAGCTAAAAGGACACTTTATATTTTCCCCTACCCAACACAAGCGTTATCTTCAGAACAACTAACTGCTTGTCATGTGTAACCCTATTTCTGTATTAGTCCATTCTCACACTGGTATGAAGAAATACCAGAGACTGGGTAATTTATAAAGGAAAGACATTTAATGGACTCAGTTCCGCATGGCTGGGGAGGCCTCAAGAAACTTACAATTGTGGCGGAAGGGGAAGAGGCCCGCTTTATGTGTGGCAGGTGAACAAGAGCACGCAAAGCCCAGGGAGAACTGCCATTTATAAAACCATCAGATCTCATAAGAACTCCCTCACTAGCATGAGAACAGCATCGGGGAAACAGCCTCCATAATCCAGTCACCTCCCACCAGGTCTCTCCCTCAACACCTGAAGATTACAATTCAAGATGAGATTTGGGTGGGGACACACAGCCAAACCATATCATCCTATTTGGTTTTCTCTCACTGACTGTTATGAAAAGCTCTTTATAAGTATCTCATTGTGTTGTTAATTCCTAAACCTACCTCCCTCTCTCCTAATAATTCATATATTCCTGGAGGATAAAGAATATGTCTTTCCCTTCATTTAAGTACCCCCAAAGGTACAGACACATTTTTCTACCGTGCCAGTTCAACTGTACTACCTTTCGGCAGGAATAAAATCCAAAGATTTCTATGATATGTGTTTGTGTATAGTTGAGAATCAAGCAGTTGACATGTTCATGGTGTACCTATTTTTAGCCTGATACCCATTAAGAATCACACTACTGATTTTTTGTTGTTGTGGTAAAATATATATAACCTAAAATTTGCCATCCCAATCTTTTTAAATATATGCTTCAATGGCATTAAACATTCATTTTTGTGCAACCGTCACCACCATCCACCTAAAGCAGCGGTCCCCAATCTTTTTGGCACCAGGGACTGGTTTCGTGGAAGACAATTTTTCCATGGACCGTGGGGATGGGGCAGTTGGTGGGGGGTGGGGAGGACGGTTTTGGGATGAAACTGTCCTACCTCAGACATTAGATTCTCATACGGAGCACACAACCTAGATCCCTTGCATACTCAGTTCACTATAGGGTTTCCACTCCTAGGAGAATCTAATGTTCTAATGTTGCCACTGATCTGACAGGAGGCGGAACTCAGGCAGTAATGCTCACTCACCCGCCACTCACCTCCCATTGTGCGACCTCTTCCCAACAGGCCAGGGACCAATATGGGTCTGTGGCCTAAGGGTTGGGGACCCCTGACCTAAAGGACTCTTCATCTTGGTAAACTGAAACTCTATATCCATTAAACAAGTCCCCCATTCTCCTCTCCGCTCAGACGCTGGCAATGGCCATTCTACTATGTCTATGAATTTGACTAAGTACATCACACAAGTGGCATCACATAGTATTTGTCTGTGACTGGCTTATTTCACTTAGCACAATATCCTTAAGTTCATCTCTGTGTACCATGTGTCAGAATTTCTTTCCTTTTTAGGGCTGCAGACTACTGATTTTCAGTGAAAAAAACAACTCTACGTGCCTGTTTTAATGTTACTTTGTTTATTAACATGTCATTCTAAATATTACATAAATACAGCCTATATACTAGAGTATCAAACATTGTTCCAGTAAGAAGTTCAAGAGTACATTTAGGGCTATCTTAAGAAATAGGAATACTTTGGCTTCCATTATTATATTAGATGAAAAAATCAGTTCTAATAAGAGTTGTCATATCCTGCTATGATTAACAACAAAACCAAGTAGAAAAACAAGAGAGTGTATTTAAAAAAAATAAAGATGATCAAATGCTTTTTGAAGGACTTGTTCTCTTCACTGCCACACATACACAAATGACTTAGTAATCTAACATGAGAAGTGGTCTTTCACTTATATTAGGAACTTGGTAAATATTTGTAGAATGAATGAACTATCTATGGATATGAATTTGCTACTTTAATTTGTGCTTTTTTTGAAAAAAAATTTTTCAAGTAAGAGCAATAGTAAACATACTAAAGTTCACATTTTGCTCAGATCATAAGCCTATACAACAGTGATTGTTACAAACACCACCCATCACAGCACAAATCAATGTGCATTTCTGAACCTAGTAAGAAAGGTTCTATCATGTTGTAGAATGAATTCTAACAGAATAATTCACTGGGCTTCAATCACTTGTGATATGGTCAAGAAAAGGAGGCTGGAGCTACTAGGCTTGCCTCCATTTCAGCTATCAATGAATTCCTATCTTTGAGGCCTCACTCCCCTTCCCACCCCAATAGACACAAATTGAAAAACATTGCTAAAAATAGAAACTGCAGCGTGTCTTCACCCACTTGTAATTTGGCTCTGAAAATGTACTCAGGCTCCAGGTTCAGAAGAGAGACCGTCCAAGCAGGAGACAAAGTTCACTAAGGGAGCTCACTCCAATGGAAATGAGTTCATGGACCAGAGAGCAAAGCAAACCATTGTTCTTAAAGCAAGCTCAATGGACACGCATGATGAAACTCACAGTTGAACACTCTCATGCCCCAGAGTCACCTTTCATAACCAGTTCAAAACAACTACCGTCTTTTCATAGGATCTTTTCAGGAACGCCATAATTTGGGTGCTTTTTCTTTTTTTCTTTTTTTTTTTTTTTTGAGGCGGAGTCTCGCTCTGTCGCCCGGACTGGAGTGCAGTGGCCAGATCTCAGCTCACTGCAAGCTCCGCCTCCCGGGTTTACGCCATTCTCCTGCTCAGCCTCCCGAGTAGCTGGGACTACAGGCGCCCGCCACCTCGCCCAGCTAGTTTTTTTGTATTTTTAGTAGAGACGGGGTTTCACCGTGTTAGCCAGGATGGTCTCGATCTCCTGACCTCGTGATCCGCCCGTCTCGGCCTCCAAAGTGCTGGGATTACAGGCTTGAGCCACCGCGCCCGGCCTGGGTGCTTTTTCAAGGTGAAATTGTGCTAAATTAAGATGTTTAAAAACAGAGGAAACCAAAAGTGAAAGATGATAAAGTTTCAAATAAGCCAGTGTGTGATAGATTTGACCTAAAATAGATAAAGCAAATTCCATTAAGTCCTGCAAGAGGGCTGACTTGAAGAAGCACTTCTTCCAGTCATATATTGTAGATATGATGATTCAGCAGCCATCATTTAGGAAGGCAAGAGTATATATGTCATTATTTTCCTCTTCAGTTTGCATTTATAGAAGAAGGTGGGGGGTACAATTTGAACTTGAGTTCTCAAGCTCTACCTTAATGAAATAAAACACTGTTGGATAAGTAGTAGAGATTCTAATTTATAAAATATTCACCTTCATCAAATTTCTTTCATTATCAACTTTCCACGGATACTTCTAAATTACTACTCTTTATGCACTTAAATCTTAAGAGAAATCTTGACTAACCTAGAAAATTTATCTTTACAGAATTATCATTTCAATAGGTTTAACTTATGTTAAACTGAATATTACTTTGATAGATCTTGAAGTTAAAAAAGTCATCAACACAAGCACACAAACAAAAGTCTGAAACAATCTTAATTATTCCTTCACAGTAAGGCTACTGAGCTAGCAACTAAGATAGCACGTAACAATCCCCAGGCCAGCATCTTTAATTCACGATGGGGCCTCTCCATTCGTCTCACAATTCCCCAACTATCACTGCTCCTGCTGTCAGAAGATTGTTGGTATGTGGCCCAGGAGAGTTGCTGCCAACTTCCCCTTTCCAAGTTCAGAAGTTCCTCTAATCAAAAACGAAAACAAGACCAAAAACGACTAAACTTTCACCCTTTTACATGTACCAGCCCAAATTTAAGAAAGGTCACATTTAAAATACACTTATCTGGAAACAAGAGTTGTTTCAAACGGGCTCAAGAAAAGCCATACACCCTTGACATGTTCTTACACAGACAACTGTGTCCCAGATGTGGAAAAAAAACAACCTGATGGTCTTTTACCTGCAGAATTACATCACCCGTAGAGCACAAACTGGACACATCCTCAACAGTGCCCCAGAGCACTCACACAGAACCCAGCAGCCTTGCGCTTCAGTTCTTAAAGGCTCCACATTTACTGGCTTTAGCAATGAATTCCTTTAGCAGAGGGCCATCCATTTGCCAAAATGCTGCAGTCTGTGTAACTTCTGTCAAATGATTGATGCAAAACTTAAAGCAGAATTCTTCTAAATCCTGGACACACACAACAAAAATAAAAACAAAAAGGGCTTTTTTAGGCAACTTTGATTGAATCACTTCTCTCTAAGCCCTTCACCCCAAATCTCTCACCCTCCCCCAGAAAAGATATTTGAGAGGCCAGATACCTAAAACTAGGCAAAAAGGTGACCACAGGTAGGTGTGACAAAAACACATACTATTTATTCAACGCAGTAAGAGCAATGGTCCCCTAACTCAAAGTGTGACTCTTCAAAACACACACACACACACACACACACACACACACACAAGATCTACAGGGGAAAGAATTTCCTGCACGATTATCACATAATCTAGTTATAGTCAAAGACATTGTTGTAAAAGGCAGAATGAATGCCACTTTATTCCACAGAATGTGTTTTGTCACATGGAGACATCAGAGAAAAGAATTAAGCTGTGGGTTAGTTTAAGAAACAGAAAGGTAATGAAGAGATACGGTCAACCTAAAGTGGCACATTAAAAAGAAAATCCCAGCCAGGCACAGTGGCTCACGCCTGTAATCCCAGCACTTCTGGGAGGCCGAGGCGGGTGGAAGGTCAGGAGTTCGAGACCAGCCTGGCCAACATAGGGAAATCCCGTCTCTAGTAGAAATACAAAAATTAGCCAGGCGTGCTGATGGGTGCCTATAATCCCAGCTACTCGGGAGACTGAGGCAGGAGAATCGCTTGAGCCCGGGAGGCAGAGGTTGCAGTGAGCAGAGATCGCACCACTGCACTCTAGCCTGGGTGACCGAGCAGAGGCTCTGAAAGAAAATCCCAAAAAATTCACCTTCAATTCACTTTTACGCTCTCCTAATAATGACTTTATTTTTAAAGCCATAAAGAATAATAATACTACAACTTTCACCACACTAATATCTCAGAAAGTCAATCCCACAGAAGTATATTTACACAGATTAGTTTTCAGTCAGACAAACAGAAGTCACCAATTACCAACATTCAGGGGAGTAACATCCACAAGTGGTACACCAGAACCATTTCAAAATCAATCCCTGCCTGTGCTAATCCACCCTTTCATCCCCTGCCAAACTTGAATATAGTCTGTCCCTTAGGATGTTGGAATATATATTTATTAAATCGATCAGGCACCTGAAATGCATGCAAAGACTCAATATATAAAAGGCAATTACACTAAAAGCTCTTATCACAAATAGCTTGACTTTATTATAACTTGGCTAGCTGGTAAGTTCTAAATTGAAGGTCATTACTCCGGGTTCTATCGAACCAGAAGCTCGACAACATTTCAGCCGCAGGTTTTGACCGCACATTTCCAGCCACCACGAGGTGAGAATGTTAGACAGAGTGGAAGGGGCCCACACAAACATGGAGAGAACCCTTTGCTGCTCTGAGCACAGACGTCGGCAAACAATGATTTCCTTGTTCTAAGGGTCCTCCTGTCCCTGGCTAAAAGATACCCTAGAGTAAACTCCAGAAACCCACCCAGTCACATAACCATTAAGAGATAAACCACACGCCAGGCGCAGTGGCTCATGCTTGTAATCTCAGCACTTTGGGAGGCTGTGGGTGGATCACAAGGTCACGGGTTCGAGACCAGCTTGACCAACATGGTGAAACCCCGTCTCTACTAAAAATACAAAAATTAGCCGGGCGTGGGGGCGTGCACCTGTAATCCCAGCTACTCAGGAGGCTGAAGCAGGAGAATCACTTGAACCCAGGAGGGGGAGGTTGCAGTGAGCCGAGATTAAGCCACTGCACTCCAGCCTGGGCAAAAGAGCAAGACTCAGCCTCAAAAAAAAAAAAAAAGAAAAGAAAAAGAAAAAAAAAAAGAGAGATAAACCACAGCTAATGAGTACCAGCCAGCTGCTGTTTTGTTTTTTGGTTTTCTAGATAATTTGAAATGCACTTAGGATGTTAGCACAGTCTCTGGATTCTTGTTTTTAATCAGAGATTCCCAGTGGGCTAAATGCATAACTAAATGCTCTATATATTATAATAAACTAAAATGTGAAACTGGATAAAGCATTCCCTCTCAGATTATTATTCAAGAAAAAGCGGCCGGGTGTGGTGGCTCACGCCTGTAATCCCAGCACTTTGGGAGGCCGAGGCGGGCGGATCACAAGGTCAGGAGATCGAGACCATCCTGGCAAACATGGTGAAACCCCGTCTCTATGAAAATAGAAAAACTTAGCCGTGCGTGGTGGTGGGTGCCCGTAGTCCCAGCTACTCGGCAGGCTGAGGCAGGAGAATGGCATGAACCCGGGAGGCGGAGCTTGCAGTGAGTGGAGATCGCGCCACTGCACTCCAGCCTGGGAGACACAGCGAGACTCCATCTCAAAAAAAAGAAAAATCACTACGCCTCGCATTATCACACAATGATTAATAAATAGCTCTTGGGACTAAATTATATTCCACAGGGACATAAAAGTCACATTTTAAAATTTAGTTATCAAAAACAGAAAACTTTATTCACACATAACTTTGGAAGTAGCCAGTCATAACGACAGAAAGTTATTTAAATCATGTAATATATCAGATAAGAATCTTTAAGTATTAAATTTTAATGACATAATTTCAAATTCACAGGAAGAGTGCACTGAACTCTGGCATCAAACCTCATCACTTTTGTGTCTACTGATGTAGAACTCAGGATCTTTTTACTGTATATGAAAAAGTGAGTTTAAAGTGAGTTTATTCAGCTTACTAATTGTGCAGCAAATACCTTGAGTATAAACTTTAAGAAGTTCTATGGCCAGGTACGGTGGCTCACGCCTGTAATCCCAGCACTTTGGGAGGCCAAGGTGGGCGGATCACCTGAAGTCAGGAGTTCGAGACCAACCTGGCCAACATGGAGAAACCCTGTTTCTACTAAAAAAAAAAAAAAATACAAAATTAGGTGGATGTGGTGGTGCATGCCTGTAATCCCAGCTACTCGGGAGGCCGAGGCAGGAGAACTGCTTGAACCCAAGAGGCGGAGGTTGCCATGAGCGGAGATCATGCCACTGCACTCCAGCCTGGGAGACAGGAGTAAAACTCCGTCTCAAAAAAAAAAAAAGTAGTTTTATACACAATGTAGGTATACAAATGGTGCCACTAATCACAATTCACTTTATACACTCATGAAAATGGTTCTATCAAACTGCCTTCCCTCCCCCTCCAATTAGTTTGAACTGCTGAGGTATCTGGGTATGCAATAAATATTCAAAAGTTCCAAACATTAAAAGTCAAACTAGAGAATGCTGAAAACAATCTAATTCTGGGTTGTGTAAGTAACTAATTAAACTTTGGTTGAGGCAGATCTATGAAAAAGGAAGCCCTGAACACATGTGGTGAGGGACGTTTGAATTTGCAAGTTCACCAGAGAGTGGCACAGTCAAGCAGAACCACTTAGCAACCAGTGCCCACCATCGGTTTGCCCTTAATGAGCGAATTAGACAAATGCCCTTCTGACTTGACCTGTCTTTAGTATTATAAGAATCTACATAATCTGTTCCTTTCATTCTGCAAAGCATCAAATCTTCAATAACACAGGCAAGAAAATGCAACTCTTGCCCAAGTGAGAAGTCAACTGTAACAGGGTTGGTTGGTTACAGCTGACTTCTTACTTCTAACTGGGCTTTAAATAAAACAATTCCAAGAAGGACAAGAAGGATCATGTGATCAGGAGATGAACAAAGTTCCTGACAGAATGAAAGAGTCCTCTCACAGCCCATGGAATAGGGAAGTGAAGAGTATAAAAATGGAAGGGTCTAATACAGTCTTCTTGGTATTAGAAACTAAACTCTGTTTATGACGTTATGTGGTGGAATGATTATAAAGTGTTCTAACACAAATGAGATAAAATACCAGATTTATTGTCATTAGTAAAGAAGATAAAAATAAAAACTGCTCTTCTGAAATAATTTATAAATCATTCCAAATCTTTCAACACTTAAACTATTCCAATCAATATATATATATTCTGAAAATAAGTTGTTTTTCCTTTCCACAAATTTTCTTTAGTAACAAAACAAAACACAGAGAATTGATGATCTTAATACCCTCATTTTAAAAAACGCTAATGCAGCCTCTAAGGGAGTTCTTACCCCGTCCTAAAACTCCAAAGCTAAACTAGTTGAATGTTAATAATTTGAAGACCACCTAACCAGGGTGAGCAGGTGCCTCGGCATTACAGCCTCCCCCAAGACACAACCCAGATGACACAAGATCACGAACCACACCTAACTCTGTCCAACCTGCTGTTAAAGTAACTGCAAAAATAAAACCCAAAACTGTCAGTCTATAATTCATGTTATAGCACACCAAGTACAAAATATTCCAAATCAAAGAAGTTTTGTTTTATTTTCAAAATGTACTTAAACATTCTACCATATGCGAAAAACATAATTTATCTCATTATGCAAAAAACATGTGTCAGCCTACTGCTGATTGAAGACTTTTAATTTGGGCCACCAAAAGAAGAAAAAAATGCTGGCCACCAAGCCTTAGCACCAAGCTGTCCAATACTCAGACCCCAGATCAGCTTCAGAATTAGATTCCTGGGCTCATGTTTATTGCTCCCCTCCAAAAGCAAGATCATAAGATATAAGTTGCTCAGCGCACAGGATTTTCTGGAAAGTTCTCTACTCTGGTTAAACAAAGAATACTTCCCAGCTGTTTCTCTTAATGTTCAAATACACATAAAAATAAAAAATTTCCTGAAAAGAATCAGTTTACAGTGTGCGACTGATCTCTTTTCAAACAATGTTTCATCCACATTTTCTCCCTGATGTCAATATTTATTCAGGTCTGCACCAAAGGAATATTTCAATGCTCCTTTGTCAAGTCCTTCTTAATAAAACTTGTGGACAGTTTGATAACACGTTCATAGCAAGAGCTCTACAATCATCAACTGACTTTCGAAACTCCCTGTCACTACTGAGTCCACACATTTTTGTTGCTTTACTGTGTGTACATTTGCTTCAAAGCTATCTTGTCAAAAGGGGGCATGGAGGAACCTCAGATACTTTCGTAGAAAGAGAATAAACATTGGAAGCAGGTAGTCTCCATCTTCCTAGCAGTTTGGCCCACAAAACGAAGGCAAAGTCATCTAGTATCTCCAAGTTGAGCTCTAAAAATAATAGTTTTTGCAGTCAATTTCTAACCTGACTCATCAATAGCTTCCAATCAACTAATAAACATAACAACAGGGCTTTCCTTCTAAGAGATGGCAGTCTCACTATGTTGTCCAGGCTGGTCTCAAACTCCTAGCCTCAAGCAATCCTCCCACTTCAGCATCCTGAGTAGCTGGAATACAGGCATGAGCCACTGTGCCCAGCTATGGGTTTTAATTTTGTACTCCAGACCTTCATTCATATACTCACTATATCTTATAGTACTAAGGAAATAAAATGTAAAAGCACATTAGTCAATTATGTAACTTGTATTACAACCTAAGAAATATGCCCTAGAAAGAGGCCTGGCACAGTGGCTCATGCCTATAATCCGAGCACTTTGGGAGGCTGAGGTGGGAGGGACACTTGAGCCCAGAAGTTCAAGACAGCCTGGGCAACATAATGAAACCCTGTCTCTACAAAAAACAAAAAATAAGAAATTGGCTGGGTGTAGTGGCAACACGCCCGTAGTCCCAGCTCCTGGACTGGGAAGGAAGGAGGACTGCTTGAGCCCGGGAAGTTGAGGCTATAGTAAGCTGTGATCACACCACTATGCTTTAGCCTGGGCGACAGAGCAAGACCCTGTATCACCAGGAAAAAAAAAATTACATATAAATTGTAAATACACACACACACACATATATATGCCCTAGAAATAAAGAAGTGACTCTTTCTGTCTTCTTTCTATTCTCTAATTTTTCTACGTTGAATGTGTAATATTTGTAGGATTTTAAGTTTTTTTAAACTTTTTTTTTTTTTGAGACAGAGTCTTCCTTTGTTGCCCAGGCTGGAGTGCAGTGGTGCAACTTCTGCCTCCCAGGTTCAAGCAATTCTCCTGCCTCAGCCTCCCGAGTAGCTGGGATTACAGGTAACGCACCACCATGCCCAGCTAATTTTTGTATTTTTAGTAGAGACAGGGTTTCACCATGTTGGCCAGGTTGGTCTCAAACTCCTGATCTCAAGTGATCCGCCCACCTTGGCCACCCAAAGTGCTGGGATTACAGGCGTGAGCTCCAAGCCTGGCCACTTATTTTTTCAAAGCACACCTTCATGGTGAGGTATTTTCAAATGTTTTCACTCGTTCATTTAATTCAACATGCATTTTTGAGCGCCAGCTCCGTGCCCACACTGTGACAGACTCTGGGGAATCACATGTATTTGGAGTCTTTCTAAAGGAAGTTTTTATCGTTTATACTTAATATGAGAAAAACGAAAACTAGTAAAGGAAATGACCTGCTGGCACATGAAGCAGCAGCAGAAGGCTTTTTCTGTAAATTTCCTAGGACACATCTTAGCTGAAGACGAGGAAGAAGTTTCCAGCAACTTGAGCTGGGACATCTGCCTCTGCCCAGGTTGTTCTCACTGGTGTTAGTCAGCGAGGTCTGATCCTGACTATGGAACTCGTTAACAGGGAGGAGGAGCGTGGAGAGGCCCAGAAAGGATTCTAACACCAGTCACCAAATGGACAAAAAAGGCACTGACCCAATGTAAAATTATATCACCAGGTGGAAATAAAATCTAAAGAAACAGCATTTCTAATAAAGAGGTTCAGGGTGTCACAGGAAGGGCAGGAAAAAAATCATTACCTCCATTTTCTATTAGAAATGATTTACTTTGATCATCATTCCATCCACTGTTGGGCTGCAGACAAAGTCAGCTATATTTGACCTTATCAAACATTTATAATCATAATATAGCCTCAAACAAAAATAGGATACATTTTGAAAACATCGTGGTCAACTTTAATCCCTAAGTGTGATGAAGTTTGTCCTCTGTTATTCCTCAAAGGACACAGCTGCAGATCTTCGCACGTGTTTGATAAACTCCTTGATACCAGATAATCTGTTTTGTCCAATGACAACAAAATATCTGCAAGGATAGGCTAACTGTATCATTCTACATGCACACCTTAGCTAGACATTTTGAAACTCCAAGGCTATTGCTCTCCACCTTTTATTCTCTCTGAATCTGTGAAACCAACCATACCTGCCTTTAGCTCACAGATCATCCTCAATGCTTCCTTTAAGGTACTATCTTCATTCAGTTCAACAAACATTTATCATCAGGTGCCTAATATGTGCCAGGCACTATAGGGTATGCAGATGAATGAGAGACAGTTCCTACTCACAAGGAGCTTACAGTCTGATGCTTTGGTTCTTCAAAAAAATGCACACAAATTTTCAGGCTCCCAAAAGCCCATTAATTCACAGGCTCAAGAGATCTGTGAATCCCAGATTAAGAACTCAACCCAGTGCAAAAACAAAAGGAGTCCACAGCAAGTTCTTAACAGGTAAATAACCGTGAGCTATAATTAGACACTGATAGAATTGCAGAGCGTACAGAGATACAAATCATACGCATCCCCAGCTTATGACAGGGCAGAGGTGGGAAGACAGCGAGGTGAGTCTTGAAATAAACACATATGCTGATGCTGAGAAAGACCTGAAAGTAAAATATGCTGTTTGTTAGTCCAGTTAGTGTGGCACCTTATGTTCCATCCTGCTAGGACCTTGGTTCATTTCCTGTCTTACTTAGAAACGGAAGTAGAGGAACAATGACTTTTGAAACAATGAACAGCGAATTAAGAAGCAAGGACAGATTTCAGTTTTCAATGGGTTCACTGATTCCCTAAACAGAAGTGAAGTGACTCATCGTTTTCCATGTCTCAGGAGAGAAGAGGGGGAGATGAGTATGAAGGGTGCTAAGGGTGGTTTGGTTTCTGTTTGTTGTTTATGTTACCTCTGCATCATATCTGACTGCAGCAGAGAATAGCGAAAAGGCATTCTCCACAGTAATTCCTCTCTTGATAATGTGCTGACAAAGTTTTTTCAGTCTGTTTTCACAGTAAGATGTCGCCAAATCCAGAAGACCTAAAAGTAATAAGATATGTGAAAGGCTTAATCAAATGTATAATTATTTTCCATACACAGAGATTTTGTTTTGGTGAACAGAGGTGTATAAGTAAATTAGAAGTTTCTTAGTGGACAAGAGTCTGAATTTGAGTAAATAAATTCTCTTTTTTACTGTCTGCCTCCTCTACTTCCACACCTCTCCTATATTTACTTGATACAATTTCTTCAATAGTACAAAGAAAGGGCAAAAAATGCAATTTCAGTCCTCATTTTGTTTCTAAAATGCTAAATGCATTAGCAACTTATACTTCACTATTAGAAAATTAAAATAAGCCCATAGCTTAATACCTAGGTGATGGGTTGAGAGGTGCAGCAAACCACCATGGCACCCGTTTACCTATGTAACAAGCCTACACATCCTGCACATGTACCCCAGAACTTAAAATAAAAATAAATTAACAAAAAAAAAAAAAAAGAAAAAAAAAAGTCCTTCAGTGACATTAGAACAAAAAAGCCTATGGTCATAAACTAAGTCCAAAACTATTAACCATAATAACTACATAATACTATTTTTAAAGACATCTACTTCAAATCCTTTTTAAGCACCAAATTAAAGTCAATACACCTGAAGCTTTTTACATTTCAGGACTAAGAACATGAGGGGATATATTCTCAACCATGTGGCTTGTCCATCCCAATGCTGCCGTGGTACCTATAGCATCTTCCGGCGGCAGGTCCACTGTGTCTGTGTAGAGGTACTGGAGAAAGGCACGATACACTGGGTAGGAAAACTGATCGATTTCTATCACTTCCTTCATGTCTTCATTCCAATACGACTGGAACATGGATCGAAAATGCTCACACCTAAAACAGAAAAGCAAAAGTTTTATTTGTTCAGCAGCAATTTTAAAAAAAGAAGAAAAAATTACCTAATTGACAAAATCAGATAAACAGATTAGAAGTATCCTTGGGCCAGGCGTGGTAGCTCACACCTGTAATCCCAGTACTTTGGGAGGCCAAGCAGGTGGATCACCTGAGGTCGGGAGTTCGAGACCAGTCTGACCAACATGGAGAAACCATGTCTCTACTAAAAATACAAAATTAGCTGGGTGTGGTGGTGCATGCCTGTCATCCCAGCTACTCGGAAGGCTGAGGCAGGAAAATCGCTTGAACCCAGGAGGTGGAGGTTGTGGTGGAGCCGAGATCACCCCACTATACTCCAGCCTGGCAACAAGGGCAAAAAACTACGACTCAAAATAAATAAATAAATAAAGTATTCTTAACTACTATATCTGGGCCTGCACACACCAGGCTCAGAGACCTTTAGTTAGCACCCAAAAAACATTCCACATGCAAGTGGTTTTTGTACCTGCCTTTTACATACACTCACTTTCATTTTTCATATCTCCTATTAAATACTAATAGGTACGCACAGAGCCTGGAAGCACCCAGCACTTCCACTACTGTTTCCATTTGACGGGCCCCAAGTTTTTTTGCTCCTTTGTTATTTTTAAAATGATGTACAGAAATGCATTTTAAACAATAAAGTGAAAGAAATTCACAAACAAGAGTTCAAAACTTTTGACTATATATTAACATTAAAATGATTGTTTTTTGTTTTATGTAGTAAGTATATTCTTAAAACTGTTTTATATGTTAACTGGATTACATCAAGCTGATTATTGCCTCATTATCTGACAATTTTTCTTCTTTTCTGACTCATCGTCAAAACAGCCATCACTCCTATTTTGTTTTTTTGGATTGCCTGCTCCCCTTCCTCTCTTCCCAGGCCTGCTACAAGCTTATTTATAAAACACATTCACGGCCGGGCGCGGTGGCTCAAGCCTGTAATCCCAGCACTTTGGGAGGCCGAGACGGGCGGATCACAAGGTCAGGAGATCGAGACCATCCTGGCTAACACGGTGAAACCCCCGCCTCTACTAAAAAATAAAAAAAATTAGCCAGGTGAGGTGGTGGGTGCCTGTAGTCCCAGCTACTCGGAGGCTGAGGCAGGAGAATGGCGTAAACCCGGGAGGCGGAGCTTGCAGTGAGCTGAGATCCGGCCACTGCACTCCAGCCTGGGCGACAGAGCGAGACTCCGTCTCAATCAATCAATCAATCAATCAATCAATAAAACACATTCACTAGGATAGTCAGACTAGTTCAAGAAAACCTGAGCAGCTCCTACACTGTATTTACATGTACAAAGCCACCTGCATGAGAAACTGATTTCTAAATATTGGGTTTCTTACATATAACATAGTTATATCTTTCTAAAAATCATATTTTTAAATTCTTTTAAAGTGAGATATGGCACAAAGAGAAAAAGTATTTTCAAAATCCACTCAGAGGCGAGGTGCAGTAGCTCAAGCCTGTAATTCCAGCACTTTGGGAGGCCAAGGCAGGTCAGATTCAATCACCTGAGGTCAGGAGTTCAAGACCAGCCTGGCCAACACGGTGAAACTTCGTCTCTACTAAAAATACAAAAATTAGCCGGGCGTGGTAGTGCATGATTGTAATCCCAGCTACTTGGGAGGCTGAGGCTGGAAGATCGCTTGAACATAGGAGGTGGAGGTTGCAGTGAGCTGGTATCGCACCACTGCACTCTAGCCTGGATGACAGAATGAGACTGTCTCAAAAAAAAAAAAAAAAAATCCATTCAGAATACTAAAAAAAAGCTTCACTTACATAAAAAATTACTCTACCTCAGAAGTAAAAAAGAAACAGTTGTCTAAGAAACAATCATGGATTTCATGGTCAGAAAACTGTACATGAAAAGAATAGGCTGGCTGACCACAGGTGCACAGACAGAAACAGTTCCAGTTCATCTTTTCAATTCATACTGTGGTTCAGATATTTACTCCCTTAGGTAAGGAATGACATAGGGCTTTTCTGTTCCTTTTTTTTTTTTTTTTTTTGAGACGGAGTCTCGTTTTGTCGTCCAGGCTGAAGTGCAGTGGCTGGATTTCAGCTCACTGCAAGCTCTGTCCCCCAGGTTCACGCCATTCTCCTGCCTCAGCCTCCCGAGTAGCTGGGACTACAGGCGCCCGCCACCTCGCCTGGCTAATTTTTTTTATTTTTTAGTAGAGACGGGGTTTCACCGTGTTAGCCAGGATGGTCTCGATCTCCTGACCTTGTGATCCACCCGTCTCGGCCTCCCAAAGTGCTGGGATCACAGGCTTGAGCCACCGCGCCCAGCCTTCTGTTCCTTTCAAATGTATTTCTTTGCCAATAGGTTTTTAACTAAATTTCCAAAAAGACTTGTAAATGGCCACTTTAATGGTCTTATGTGCCTTTTTCTGCAATGGCAACCTTTGTGGCAAACAGTTACTAATAAATGCATAGTTCCCTCACATTTATATAAGGAACTATATCTAAAAAACTTTTTTTTTCAGTTTTGAGATAACATCTAGCTCTGTCACCCAGGATGATCACAGCTCACCACAGCCATGATCTACTGGGCTCAATCCTTCCACCTCAGCCTCTGGAGTAGCTGGAACTACGGGAACGCACCACCACACCTGGCTAATTTTTTCTATTTTTTGTACAGACAGTGTCTCACTATATTGCCTAGGCTGGTCTCAGACTCCTGGGATCAAGTGATCCTCTCTCCTTGGCCTCCCAAAGTTAGGATTACAGGCATGAGACACCACGCCCAGCCTAGAACTTTCTTTAATTGGTAACTGGATGTCCCTTAGAAACAGAAGCAAAGCATTCCTGACTATGAGAGTTTTCTGCTTAATCTTTAATTAAAAGAGGGCATATACACTTTTCAATAACAACCTTTTGTATTTTAACCACGTAAACAAATTTCCTGATGGAAATGAGTATTCACAAGATTCTTAATTTAAAAAACAATGTAAGCTGGGTGCAGTGACTCACATCTGTAATGCCAGCACTTTGGGAGGTTGAGGTGGGCAGATCACCTGAGATCGGGAGTTCGAGACCAGCCTAACATGGAGAAACCCCGTCTCTACTATAAATACAAAATTAGCCGGGTGTGGTGGCACATGCCTGTAAACCCAGCTACTCAGGAGGCTGAGGCAGGAGAATAACTTAAACCCCGGAGGTGGAGGTTGTGGTGAGCTGAGATCACGCCATTACATTCGAGCCTGAGCAACAAGAGTGAAACTACGTCTCAAACAAACAACAAACAAACAAATATATAGACAAATACTTAAACTCCTACAGTACACTTTTTCTAAAA
The DNA here is from genome assembly GCF_009764315.1 of Trachypithecus francoisi. NCBI lineage: Eukaryota > Metazoa > Chordata > Mammalia > Primates > Cercopithecidae > Trachypithecus > Trachypithecus francoisi. Next base: position 67,677,776 of record NW_022681463.1, on the reverse strand, counting down.
TGCTCCATGAGGGTACACAAAAAACTCTTTAACATGAAATGGACTGAAGCTATCTGCAAAAATATTAAGTAGTGACATTTCTCTCTACTACCAAGGCTATTTTTTATCAGTACCCATTTCGTGGAATAACAAATAAATAGAAATGGCAAAAATAAAGTAAAGTTATTGATGTCTCTGAGCTCATGCAAAAATACCTGATTTTCAAAACAGCTTTATGGACATGAATATATTTTCCATCAATTCGAAACTTCAGATCAGCAGTTTCTGGACTATCAAATTCTTTCTTCAGTGACTCTGCAACTGTTAAAAAGTCTTCATGCTCTGAAGGCAACAAACATATTAATACAGAAAGTTCAAGGAACAGACTGAAGATTTGAAAGACTTCAAAAAGATCATCATGACTGTGGTGGATAATTCCACTTTTTTTTTTTTTTCAAGAGTTCATACTTTATTTGACAAATCAATTCTACGGTATTAAAGGAAGTATCCAGACGGGCGCGGTGGCTCACGCCTGTAATCCCAGCACTTCGGGAGGCCAAGGCAGGCAGATCACGAGGTCAAGAGATCGAGACCATTCTGGCCAACATGGTGAAACCCCATCTCTACTAAAAGTACAAAAATTAGCTGGGTGTGGTGGCGCTTGCTTGTAGTCCCAGCTACTCGGGAGGCTGAGGCAGGAGAATTGCTTGAACCCAGGAGGCAGAGGTTGCAGTGAGCCAAGATCACACCACTGTACTCTAGTCTGGCAACAGAGTGAGACTCTGTCTCAAAAAAAAAAAAAAAAAAAGTATCCTGCATCTATAAATTACCAAAGAAAACCACCAAAAGACAGTATTTAGAAAGGCCAAATACCATCTTATATGCTTAGTTATACATTAGAATATATATTTTTTAAAGAAAAAAATGATAGGTACTTCATGATAATATGATAAACCCCTCTCAAAACGAGTGGTTCTCTTCTAAGACTAAGAATTTATCAGTTTTCCTTGACTAAAACACTAAGAATATCTTTTTTCTGCTTTGGGGTAGTTTCAAGGGGTCAGCATATCCAACTCAAGGAGGTGCAAGAAACAAACTTAGCACTTAAATGGTAATGCTAAGCAGTCACGTTCTCAAGCAGAGAAACTCTTTCCTAAGTACCTGGAACCTAAACATCTCTGTTAACCCTAAAAATCACTATATGCATAATCCTTACTCACTATCTGAACACAGAGCAAATTCACTTAGAAACAATGCTTACACGAAGGGAACAGTTTTATCAAAACACACGATCACCTTACCTGATAAGAATTGCTGTTATGGTTATATGTAAGTAGAACTGTATTATTCCAAGGAGAAGTAAAGGCACTTGTACAAATTCCTGCAATGCTTTCTTGTGTTTTATATGAAAGAAAAGAAGTAGAAAAAGGCTAATGGGGAAACTTTTTTAAATTCCAGAGATCCTCACGAGGCATCGAATCAAGCTGCTATGGATACACGAAGCAGCTTTCAACTGCCCACAGCTGAGTTAATAATCAGTGTCTTAATCAAAGACCTCAGCTTCCAAGGCTGGATGAACCTGTGTCCCTTGGTAGCCTGTTGTTACCAGAGCAACTCCTAGAGGAGGGACAACAGCTAAAACCTAGGCTGAAACTTAACAAATGAGCTTATCTGCAAGCTTTATCATCAGAATCTCCCAAGGAATTACCTTTCACCTACGCCCTGACCTTAACTGACAGCCCTCCCTCCACCCCATGCAAAGCAGAGCTCTCCTGGCTATGGAGGAAAGGTGGAAAACCTCTCAAAAGTCAGGCTTTCCCTGACCTTGTAACCTAGATCACTGGTGGGCAAAAGAATACAAATGACTAAGATGGGCCAAGAGTCAAGGAGTCTAGATTGCTACCCCTACCCATCCAAAAAAAAAAACACACTTCTCATCAGTGCTTCAACTTCTGCATCCAGTCTTAGGCTGAAATGACCCTTTCTCCTCTTTGCTCCTGGCAACAAGTATAGTATGTCCTTTCAGAGAAGAAATCCTCCTCAGAGGAGTGAATTCACCATGTGACTTTCTTTCTAACACTCAGCTGAGATCACAAAGTGAGAGGGAAAAACACTTTTGACTTTTAGTGGGTGGAAGGGAAAGAAGTTATCTAGGACAGTGGTCCCCAACCTTTTTGGTACCAGGGACCAGTTTTGTGGAAGACAATTTTTCCACGGACCAGGGCGGGGAGGGGGATAGTTTCAGGATGATTCAAGCACATTATGTTTATTGTGCACTTAATTTTTATTATTGTTACACTGTAATATGTAATGAAATAATTACACAACTCACCATAATGCAGAATCAGTGGGAGTCCTGAGCTTGTTTTCCTACAACTGGACAGCCCCATCTGGGGGTGATGGGAGACAGTGACAGATCATCTAGGCATTAGATTCTCATAAGGAGCTCGCAACCTGTATCCCTTGCATGTGCAGTTCACAAAAGGGCTCACGCTTCTATGAGAATCTAATGCTGCTGCTGATCTGACGGGAGGTGGAGCTCAGGCGGTAATGTGAGTGATGGGGAGCAGCTGTAAATACAGATGCAGCTTTGCTCACTGCCACTCATGTCCTGCTGTGCAACCCAGTTAATAACAGGCCACGGACCAGTACAGGCATATGGCCCGGGGTTTGGGGACCCCCGATCTAGGAGGAAATATTCAGTGACCATATTTTTCCCAAACTTAACATTTAAATTGTTAGGACATTCGTTCTGAAAACAATGCCTATGCCATTGTAAGACGTAAGAACTGGGGGAAGCCTTTTATAAGTCCAGGTTAAGTAGTACATATAAATCTGAAGATGTGTACAGAAGTGCTTTAGCTGGGTGTGCTATACATGTGCGATTCTAGCCAAATAGTCCCATTCAGCGAACCAATTATTTTCCAATCACAATACTCACTGCAAAAAAAAAAAACTCTATTATCCCTAAAGAACATAGCAAAATGAAGTGAAAGGGAGTGTTCGACTGATTTCACTTTAAGGCAAGCTTAACTCTTCCTAAGCATCCTTTTGCCCCCATACCCATGACTGGCCATCTAATGATGGGACAACTCCACCTGTCTGACACACCTAAGCACGACATGTTAAAACTAACCTTCAGTATCAATTGCTGAGCAACCCAAACACCTTAACTGCCAAGAACTACATTAATTTTCAAGCACAGAGCATCATGACCCACTTATTCCCTCTGCTTATAAATAAAAGAACAACTTAAAAGAAATATGCTAGCCAAAAGGCAAAAACAAACAAGAAATAAAAGAAAAAGATTAAAGTCATCTTGTAAATGGCTACTCAGCTTTAAGACATCCTAGCTTTTTCAGTCAATAGTGGACTCTTAAAGAAGACCATATGCAGAAAAGGTACAGATTATGTAACCAAAGATCACTCCAAGTTCTACTACCCTTTATAATACCTCTGTTTTGATGCCCTTCTGAAATAAAAGAATTTGAAATCAGTTGAAAGACAGAGATAGAAAGAAGGTGGGGTTAATGTGTCACCTTAAAAATCAGAAGTTGTTCGCTTTTTTTATTGAGACAGGGTCTTGCTCTGTCACCTAGGCTGGAGTATAGTGGTGCGATCACAGCTCACTGCAGCCTTGACCTCCCAGGCTCAAGCAATTCTCCACCTCAGTCTCCTGAGTAGCTGGCACTACAGGCACACACCACTACTCCTGGTTATTTTTTGCAGAGATGGGGTTTCGCCATGTTGCCCAGGCTGGTCTAAAACTCCTGGGCTCAAGCAATCCACCCGCCTTGGCCTCCCGAAGTGCTGAGATCACAGGTGTGAGCCACCACACCCAGCCGTTCTTCACCTTTTTGAAAGTTCATTTTTTGGACCGGGCATGGTGGCTTACGCCTGTAATCCCAGCACTTTGGGAGGTTGAGGTGGGCGGATCACAAGGTCAGGAGTTCCAGACCAGCCTGATTAACATGGTGAAACCCTGTCTCTACCAAAAATATAAACAAATTAGCCGGGCATGGTGGCACACTCCTGTAATCCCAGCTACTCAGGAGGCTGAGACAGGAGAACTGCTTGAACCTGGGATGCAGAGGTTATAGTAAGCCGAGATGGCGCCATTGCACTCCAGCCTGGGCAACAGAGTGAGACTCTGTCTCAAAAAAAAAAAAAGTTCATTTTTGATTGGTATTATATCAAGTTCTGTAAGAAATCTAGTATAACAGAAGTGCTTAAGAACAGGTTACCTAAATACTTATACATGAACATTCATAACAGCACTACCCATGGGAGTCAAAGGTGGGAACAACCCACATGTCCATCAACAGTTAAATGACAAACAAAATATGGTGTGTATATATACAATGGAATATTATTCAGTCATAAAAGGGAATGAAATATGGAGACATATTACAACATCAATGGGCCTCAAAAACATTAAGTAAAAGAAGCCAGACACATGGGTCACACATTGTATGCTTCCACTTATATGAACTATCCAGAGTCGGTAAACCCATAGAAACAAAAAGCAAACTAGTGGCTGCTAGGGGCTGGGGGGAAGAGGGAATGGAGTGTGACAAATTAACATATAAGGGCTTTCTTTTGGGGTGATGAAAACATTTTAGAATTTGACATAAAAGGTGGATGCAGGCCAGGTGCAGTGGCAGGTGGATCACCTGAGGTCAGGAGTTTGAGAACAATCTGGCTAACATGGTGAAACCCCACCCCTACTAAAAATACAAAATTTAGCTGGGTGTGGTGGCAGGTGCCTGTAGTCTTAGCTACTTGGGAGGCTGAGGCAGAAGAATCACTTGAACTCGGGAGGTGGAGGTTGCAGTGATCTGAGACTGTGCCACTGAACTCCAGCCTGGGCAACAGAACGAGACTCTGCCTCAAAAAAAAAAAAGGTGGATGTACAACATTATGAATGTTCTAAATGCAACTAAACTGTACCCTTCACAATGGTTAATTGCATGTTATGCAAATTTGATATCAATTGAAATAAAAGCACTTATGAGAGAAAATTTAAAGTTCACGGTAATACTTTGTAATATATGAATACATTTGATTATGCATATCTAATTTGAGGGAAGCTATGAAAGCTAATAGAGAATAAAACATTCTAAGAGATCCGAAAACCAGCAAAGACACGGGAAAACTGGTCACTTGGTAGTACCATTCTTCCTGGGTGGAGGTGGCCTTGCACTTTCTTACCCACAGACAGGAGGCGCCACGAGACAGCGGGAGTGGCAAAGCAGGCAAACACGTCATCGGTGCAGGAGAAGTGGGTGAGGTGCGGGAGGATCACGGACTGACCCCGGCACTGGCCCCACATGTACACGTGCCCACCCTGCGTCTTGGCTGCAGACGTGTGGGCAGAGTGACAGGCTGCAATCTCTACCACCCTGAAAAGTTTTAAGAAAAATGCATGTCACTTCATGAACACAGAAGCCCACAGCAGACCACACAAGGCAATTTAAAAGTTCATGCTTGCAACACCTCAGAAAACAACAGTCCAGGTTCCAGATACACTAGCTGCCAAGTCACACAAACAAAAGCAACAGATCAGGGCAAGAGCACTGTTCTCCTTTCCCAAATGGCCACTTCTCCTCCTCAGCTTCACTGTGAGTTAGGATAGATCACACAGACTGCTGAGGAAAACTTGGAAAACAGACTAGCAAATCCAAGCAAACGAGGAAAGTGGACACTGACAAAATGCCCTAACAAATGTGATGGCTTAAATGCCCTTTTTTTTTTTTTTTTTTTTGAGACAGGATCTCACTCTGTCACCCAGGCTGGAGTGCAGTGGCATGACCATGGCTCACTGCAGCCTCGACCTCCCAGGCTCAAGCAATCCTCCCACCTCAGCCTCCCAGACCACAGCTGCACCACCACACCCGACTAATTTTTGTATTTTTTATAGAGACAGGGTCTTGCTATGTTGCCAAGGCTGGTCACCAACTCCTGGGCTCAAGTGATCCTCTGCCTACGCCTCCCAAAGTGCTGGGATTACAGGTGTGCGCCATCGTGTCTGGCCCATTTCTTTATAAATGTAACTTTTTCTCTCATCTCCTACCAGAGCTCAGAACACTCATTGGGCTGATAAGCATTGGCTGAGGGGTCACGGACTCTGAACGTTCCAATCCAAAGGAAAACAAGCCAAACTTACTATATTTCTTAGTAGTATGTTTCTTGGGTTAGGTCCCCTAATCAGAAGTCAGCACTCCAGGACATAGAAGGTAAGACCTTACAATTAGGCTGAACAACATAAAGCATCTATTCCAGTAACACATATTACATCAAAGCAATATTTAAACAGATAATGTCCTTTCAAGAGCAGATTTATTTAAAAGTTGCTTTACTTGGCTCAAAGTAAAAGTTTATATTATACCGTAAACATCAACATGGCCATAGACCCTACTTGTCTTCCATACCAAAAGGGCAACAGCAAGACTGCAGTAATTATATCAAGATGCATTCACACCTATCAGTCACAGGTGGTTATTTCAGAGAGCTACATAAGAATCATACCAACCTCATGTTCATTCTGGCTGCTACTCAAAACACTTTTGCATAGGCCAGGCACAGTGGGGCTCAGGCCTATAATCCCAGCACTTTGGGAGGCCGAGGTGGGTAGATCACTTGAGGCCAGGAATTCAACAGCAGCCTGGCCAACATGGCGAAACCCTATCTCTACTAAAAAATACAAAAATTAGCTGGGCATGGTGGTACACACCTGTAATCCCAGCTACTCAGGAGGCTGAGGCAAGAGAATCACTTGAACCCAGGAGGTGGAAGTTGCAGTGAGCCGAGATCGTGCCACTGCACTCCAGCCTGGGTGACAGAGACCCAAAAAGGGAAGGGAAGGGGGAAGGGGGAATGGGGAAAGGGGAAGTTTACCTCTTTCATCCAAAATGAGAATGTTAATGAACAGAAGAATCACAAAGCCAAACACCACAGCTCTGCCACACACAGCCCCAAGGCCACATCGCACACACAGTCCCAAGACATGGCACAGCCAAGTTACCTTTCTTTCTCCACCATGATGTGTGCTGGGCTTAGCAGGTTATTTTTATTGCCAGTTCCCAGCTGCCCATATGTGTTAGCTCCCCAGGCATAGAGCAAGCCCTCATCTGTTAGTGCTAGAGTATGTGCGTAGCCGCAGACAATCTGCAAGTAAATTGAAATGGTTACCATTAGCAGGAAAACAGGAAGGGCAGGGAGAACATCTACTTAAAGGCTACAGCCAGCTTCTGCAGAATGCCCATTCATCATCAGGGATGGACTGACATTTGCTGGAACATTAAAAAAGCATTAGAAAAGCCTAAACCTTAGGCTACTGAATTTTTCCACTGTTTCTTTTAACTTGTTGAGGCTGTTTTGCCAACACCATAGTCTTGCTTCTCCTCGTGGGAAGTTAGGGAAGATATAATATTAAAGGTAGAAGATGAAGGCACAGAGTATTGCCAGAAAAGACTGACTAAAGAGTAAACCTCCAATATTTCTCCAAGTTAGAGCAGGGAAGGTAGCCAGGACGCCACTAACTGAGAAGGCACCACACGTACCTGGTTGACACACACGCTGTGCAAAGCGGCCACTCTCACAGGGGTCAGCTGGTTGCCATTGTTTCCCAAGCCCAGCTGACCGTTGCCGTTGTAACCCCAGCCATATACCTTAGAGAGGACAGAAGGGAGAGAATGAGTTTTTTAAACTGCTGGTAAGAAGGAAGAGACAAAAAACCAGTCCATCTAAACAAATCAGATACTTCCAACACCTATATTCTACTCTATGCTCCTGCAACTGATCTCCAAACAGAAGCTGTTTTGGAGAAGGGGATGACAGAATTGGGCTCAGTTTCTACTCCATGACTTACTAGTTACATAGTCCGGGGCAAGTCACTCTTTCCTGTTTAATACATGAGGAAGTTGAGCCTCACTAACAATTATTAAACACCTACTGTATGTCAGAACACTCTGAAAGGTACTAGTTTTTGGTCGCAGTTTAACAGGCGAAATAGATACGTGCAAATTTTTTGCTGATGAGTAGCAATAGGTATCATCTATTTGCTACAATAGATATAATCAAGGCACTTCAGAACAGCAAGGAAGAAGGCTTTAGCTCCAGGAAGAAAGATTAAGGAAGACTTTTCAAAAAGTGGAGATTGGAGCAGAGCTGAAGGATGAAGGAGAGCAAAAACATTCCAAGCAGAAGGCATTGACTGTGTTAGAAGCTGGTTTAGAAGATAAGTAGGTGGGCCTGGCTGGACACATCTGTGCTAGTAGTAGTAGAAAGACTAGAAGAAGGCCAGGTGCAGTGGCTTACGCCTGTAATCCCAGCACTTTGGGAGGTCAAGGTGGGCAGATCACAAGGTCAGGAGATCGAGACCATCCTGGCCAACATGGTGAAACCCCGTCTCTAGTAAAAATACAAAAATTAGCTGGGCGTGGTGGCATGTGCCTGTAAACCCAGCTACTCGGGAAGCTGAGGCAGGAGAATCGCTTAAACCTGGGAGGCAGAGGTTACAGTGAGCCAAGATCGTGCCACTGTATTCCAGCCTTCCAGCCTGGCAACAACAACAACAAAAAAAGACAGGAAGGAAAGGCAAGAGCTCAGAGGGAAAGTGACAAAAAACATACCAGGGAAAGTACATCTATAAATTTCTCATTGAAATATTAATTTAATTTGCATTTTTGAAAGATAATGCTGGCCACAGTATGAAAGATGATACAGCGTATAAGGCTAGAGGCAGGAAGAACCTTTAGGAGGTCATTTCTTCTCTCGTTAGCAAATAGGTGAGCTCTGATGAGGCGCTAAACTAAGGAGTGACAGCAGGATCAAGAGAGGGAAAGAAGAGTAAAGAGGATTAAAAACAGAGGACTTCCCAGAACGCAACGGTCCCCTGGATACAGAGTGAGAGGAGGCCCATCTGCTGAAAGTAACAGAGCTAGGCATAGGTTTGACAGGAGTGTTAAAGGTTCCAAACAGCCATAGGAAAAACTACTGACCAGGAACAAACAAAGGCCTTGCTCAAATTACAAACCCAAGATTTGTGGTGGCATCGAGACCCACAGCAATGCAGGGTGGCAGACATAGACTGGGGCTTTTCAGGGTAACATGATGGAGGGGAAAGGGGGAATGGACTTTAGGGGCCTGGGGAGAGATGGTTAAAGGCACTTTCACCCAGTGCCAGAAGTGTAACAGACATGAACTTTCTGAAGAGAAATTTGGCAATGGCTATCAATATTTTAAATGGCATACTTCTTGACCCAGAAATTCTTTGGGAATTTATTCTATAGAAATACTTGTATAAGTGTACAAAGATACACACACAGAGAGTAACACAGAAAATCACCACAACTCTGTCTATAACAGCAAAAAATTAGAAAACTGGTATGTTCATCAGTAGAGCTCTGGATATGGGTCATTCATGGAAGCCAATCTCAGCAGCCATAATGATGGAAAGCCGCATAAATAGTCTGACCATAGACACAGTTAAACAAAGGATGCTACACACGGGAGCAGGAAGCAGGCTGAAGAATAGCAGAGAAAAGCCGTGGTAGGTATAATCATCCCACTGTTTTAAAACAAGATAATTATACTCACCTACATGTAACTGTTTAAGGGAAAAATCCAAAAAGATAAGTATGAAACTATTGACAAGATTGGGAAAAGGTATTCACCTTTTATTTTATGTTTCACTTCTCTTCCTTTACTTTGTTAACATAGCCATATAATAATAACCTAAAAATTAAACTTATTTTTAAAAATAAGAGAATACTGGAATGGAGGATATTCAATGGCCATCCCAAGGAATTCTGAAGTCATCTTCATGATACTGAGATTGAGTTTTAAAAAAATAAGTTAACATAAGTTAAGGTCTATGCATAAACTCTAAAGCACCCTAAGCACAGGGGTCCCTAATCCCCAGGCCATGAGCCGCAGACCGGTACCAGTCTGTGCCCTGTTAGGAACTGGGCCACACAGCAGGTGGTGAATGGTGAGCAAGAGAGTATTACTGCCTGAGCTCCACCTCCTGTCAGATCAACGGCGGCATTAGATTCTCATAGCAGCATGAACCCCACTGTGAACTGCACAACAAGGCATCTAGGCTGCGCGCTCCATATGAGAATCTAACTAATGCTTGATGACCTGAGGTGGAACAGTTTCATCCCAAAACCGTGCCCCCAACACCGCCATCCGTGGAAAAATTGTCTTCCATGAAACCAGTCCCTGGTGCCAAAAAGGCTGGGACCACTGCCCTAGCACACCAATGCATGATGCCAAAACATGTGTGTCCAGGGTCATATCTTTGTATAATTTTCATGCACTAAAATATGTATAGGTAGTAAATGGTCTGTTTAAGTGGAAGTTGCAACCAGAGATCAATTTCATAGAAATAACCATCAGCTCAAAAGTGACCACAGTAGGAGTAACTAAACGGAGAGTTGTTAAAAGTGGCTAACAACAGTCAGGACCCCACAAAAAATCTGCTTTTGCAAGTTGCTTCCTCCTGTGAACATTCAAGATACAGGTAGGTACTTCCACAAGGACTTCATCAGCTAATTTTAAAATGTACAGTTGATTTGTTTTCATTGGAAGACAAAGGTAGGATTAAATTCTTTAATCTATTACATTAAATATCACCAACAAATACCTATAGGCATTAGGCTCTTTGGATCTTGCAAAAAATACAATTTAGACAGACAGAATCTTTACTTTCAGGTAAATCTTGGAATTTAGAAAAGTCATACTGAGCAGCAACCTCTAGCTCCTCAGTAAGTAATCAGTTAACTTTCAGTGGAGCTACCAAAACAAAGCACTCTTCCATCTTCGATCTGATACAGTCACCTTGTGAAGAAACTCACATGTCATTGAAAAACGAGGTAGAAAGGGAAACGGGAGTGGAGACACCTCACCTCACCATTGTCCAGAACAGCCATGGATGAAGTCTGACCACAGGCAATGCCAACTACCCTCTTAATATGTAAACAGTTTGTAACTTTTCGAGGAGTTGGTTGATTTGCTGTAGAACCTGATCCTACTTGGCCACAGTTGTTATAACCCCAAGCAAATACCTACAAGAGAAAGGAAAAGGAAAGAATAGTCAGGGTGAAAATTCCACCCCAACACAAATAATCATAAAAATTAAAATCAACCTACTTAATGAGTACTTAAGATGTGCTAAATGGTTGTATATGCTTTACACATATTAACCTATTTAACCTGCCTAGTAATCCTGCAAAGTGACCCTAGAGTAGGTAGTACCCACTTTATATATCTCCATTTTATACATGGAAACTGAAACACAAGAGAGGTAAAGTGACTTGCTTGCGGTACCAAAGCTGGTAAGCAGCGCTAAGAGAATTTAACCCCAAGCAGTCCAGCTATGCTCTTAACTACCATGCTATATTCCCTCTATAATTTGTGTGTGTGTGTATCTACACACATACACATACACACATACTAATGTGGCATCAATAGGAAATGTGGTATATGCCACATAAGTGTCAGTGATGTAAAAATTTTGCTCAACTCTTTGGGCACAAATATTCATTGTTTTCCATGGAAGCCATTATTTTTGTTTTGTTTTGTTTTGTTTGAGAGGGAGTCTCGCTCTGTCACCCAGACTGGAGTGAAGTGGCGTGATCTCCGCTCACTGCAAGCTCCGCCTCCCGGGTTCACGCCATTCTCCTGCCTCAGCCTCCTGAGTAGCTGGGACCACAGGCACCCACCACCACGCCCGGTTAATTTTTTGTATTTTCAGTAGAGACGGGTTTTGCGGTGTTAACCAGGATTGTCTTGATCTTCCGACCTCGTGATCCGCCCACCTAGGCCTCCCAAAGTGCTGGGATTACAGGTGTGAGCCACCACGCCCGGCCCCACGGAAACCATTCTAAACAAGACTATAAACAGAGAGATGAATTAGGGAGGGAGGTTTTGGCAGTAGAGAAAATAATTTCCTCCAACATTAGGAAAATGTCTAAGACCCCACTCCCCACCCTGCTTCACATGGCTGCAGGAGGTGGTCCACATATATACTGAGTGTGGCTTCCACGATTCTTTCTTGTCTGATGCTGGCCAAGGCAACATCAGGAGATCCCTCTGGTGAATATGTGTTACAGGTTCATCTCACAGGTACAAAACAAATAACCTGCAACACCTCCTCAAAGTATATTCACATAAATATCTACTTTAATTATGCAAATATTAATATTCAGTATAATTATTCAAAGTACCATATGCTTAAGATTAAAACAAAGCAGGAATCCAGCCTGCATAAATGAACAAGTTTGAGCTAATTTCAGCAATCATTCTTCTGGCACTTCTCAAATAAAGCATGTTCCCTTGCAGTGCTGCTGCCTCTTGTTTAATTGGGGCTGTAGTTCTACTAACCAAGAAATGGACTAGGAAACAGTGGCTCTAGGGCATGAGGCCTGTGTGCTATGCCCGGCTCCAGCACATCCCAGTCATGAAATCTTGGTCTCCCTGAGCTTTTGGGTTTGTTCACCTACAACTTGTCCTACTTAATAAAATCTCTGTAAATATCACTGAGGAACTTCAAAGAGAGGAACAGTATGATCTAACTTGTGTTTTAGAAACCAAAGGGGACAGCAAAGCAAGACTGGACAAGTGGATCAACTTAAAAGTTACGGAATAGAAGAGTCTATGGCAGTAGTCTAGGCAGGAAATGACAAGACTTGACCAAAAGCAATGGAAATGGAGAGGAACAAAATGGCATAAAAGATTAGGAGACAGAATCAATAGGATGAATGACCTTTAAGATAAGCACGAACTTGGGGGCTAAACAAGTGTTACAGTACCTACTACAAGGATGGTAAAGTTATTTTTTCCACACTCATTACATACACTGAAAAATAAAATAGACCTTAAGGATGGGGTCACTAAAAAAAAAAAAGTACAGAACACTGTCACACATCTGAGCTACAGTCTCAGCAAAGAGCATGGGACTCAGCTGCCTTAAGAATGAACTCTAGGTTGGGTGCAGTAGCTCACACCTATAATCCCAGGATTTTGGGAGGCCAAGACAGGAGGATCACTTGAGCCCAAGAGTTCAAGACCAGCCTGGGCAACATGGCCAGATTCTTGTCTCTACAAAAAAAAAAAAATTTTAAAGAATGAATTCTACTGCCATCAAAAGTGTAATCTTGATCACACAATACATGTTATGCTAGAGAGAGAGCGCATTCCCACAAGGTTTTTAGCTATATGTGCAAGGCTACAATATTCTCACCACATCAAGTACAAATATGGTCATTAAAATCAGAGGACTTTCACAATTGCCAAAAGTGGAAACAACCCAAACATCCATGAACAGATGAACAGAAAAACAAAATGTGGTTTACAGCAGGTCCTTGAAAAATGTCATTTCATTCAACATCATTTTGCTATAACACCAATGAGAAAAAATGTCAATTCCCGGCCAGGGCCACTGTCTGTGGAGTCTGCATGTCCCATGTCTGTGTGAGTTTTCTCTGGGTACTCTGATTTCCTCCCAAACCCCAAAGCTGTGCAGACTAGGTTGTGTCTAAGCTGGGTACATGTCTCAATGGTTCCAGTGAGAGTGAGTGTGGGGGTATACATGAGTGCACCTTGTGTCCTGTTTAGGGCTACTTCCCACCTCGTGTCCTGCGCTGCCAGAAGGGCTGTGGCCACCTGCAACCCTGAACTGGAACAAATGGGTTGGAAAATGAATGAATGAATACAAATTATTAGAAAATAAAAATTCACAAAGTAGGCTGGTCATGGTGGCTCATGCCTGTATTCCCAGCACTTTGGGAGGCCAAGGCGGGAGGATCACCTGAGGTCAGGAGTTCGAAACCAGGCTGGCCAACATGGTGAAACCCCGTCTCTACTAAAAATACAAAAAAATTAGCCAGGTGCCTGTAATCCCAGCGACTCAGGAGGCTGAGGCAGGAGAATCACTTATACCCAGGAGGCGGAGATTGCAGTGAGCCGAGATTGTACCACTGCACTCCAGCCTGGGCAAGAAGGGCAAAACTCTGAGTCAAAAAAAAAAAATTCACAAAGTAGACAATAACCATACAAATGCACTGAAATAAACAATGCAGTCAAAAACCCTCAGTGAGCTGCCACATTTGTGATTGTTTGCTTTTGAACTCTGTGGTGGTAGGAGGTGCTCCTTATAATTTCTGCTTTGCAAACATTTATTCCTTGACTTAACCCACCACCACTATGATCACTCCCACTCAGTGATTCACCAGAAATTGGGTAAATAATTCGCTTACTTGCTTTTATTAATCTTTGTTAAATATATGTATAGTTTGCATTTATTTCAATGTTTAATGTAAGAGGTGGTTTGGGTCTTCAGAAGTTTGGTGATGTCTTTGTGACCAGAAACATACCATAGGAACTTAACTCCTGTTTTTATCAATTAGCCAATGGTAAAGCTGGTTTCATTACATGTCTTTTTGCTTAAAGTTGTAGTTTCCAAGAATCTATCAATGACATTATGTGGGCACTTACTATAGGTATCCAATGGAATATTATTCAGCCCTGAAAAGGAATGAAGAGAATCCTATCATATGGTACAAAGTGGATGAACCTTGAGGATATTATGCTAAGTGAGATAAACCAGTCACAAAAGGACAAACACTGTATAATTCCACTTACATGAGGTACCTAGAGTAATCAAACTCAAAGAGACAGAGTAGAAAGTTGTTGCCACAGGCTAGGGGAGGACATAATGGGAGTGAATGTTTACCAGGTACAGCGCTGCAGTTTTGCAGGATGAAACAGTTCTGTGGGCGCATGGTGGTGACGGTTGTACAACAAGGTGAACGTACTTAACACCACTGAACTATACACTTAAAACTGGTGAAGCTGGTAAATTTTATGTTATGTGTATTTTACTACCATTAAAAAAAAAAAAGAATAAAGAATAAAAGCAGCATACGTACCTCTCCATCAGCTGCCAGAGCCATTGAATGATGTGAGCCACAAGCCACTTCCACCACTTGCTTGATCAAGAGATTGGTACAGACCTGGATGGGAGCAATGCCTTGGTTGGTCGTCCCGTTCCCAAGCTGGCTATATCCATTGTGGCCCCATGCATAAACCACTCCATCTGTACACACAAAGCACACAAAGAATCAGCTCCAAAAAGAAATAGTAACCCTGTACTTTCCTCCCCAGAACTTCATACAGCTCATTCTCCAGCCTTCATTTCTCTCCCATTGCCCCCTCCTCTCTATTAAGTAACCACGGACGGAGTAAGGGAGAGAGAGACAGGTGACAGAACGGGATAGACAGATGCAAAATCTTTAAAGAAAAAAACTTGGTAATAACATAGAAAGAAGATCAGCTTTGTGGTCAAAAGTCAAAGTTTACGTATACAAAAATTAGGTTTTCTAAAAACTTTGATTCATCTCAACAGCTTTTGTGACAGACACCAAGCAAAAGGCAGATGATAAGAAAGCTCAATGTTAATGTTTACCATTGCTTAACCAAATACCAAGTCACGGGGAACCCACAGAGGGTGTGTGGCTACTCGCTCACCAAGTACAGGGGAAAGAGACAGACTGTTTACAAGGGAAACAAAAGTCCCAGAGCTTCTTTCAAGCAGACCTTTTATTTTAGTGGCATGAAATCTGGCTGGTTTTTTTTTTTTTACATAAAGCAACCGTTTTTTATGCTCATTTATTCTGTGTCAGGAATTTGGACAGGGGACAATGAAGATGGCTTGTCTTTGCTTCACAGTGTGTGTGATCTCAGGAAGATTCAAAGGCTGGGGATGCCTTGAGGGCTGGGGACTAGGAACACCTGGAGGCATCGTCACTCACACTGCTGTGACTGTCTCTGGAAAGCATCATCAGCTTATTCTAAAGGATTCAACTCAGGAATAGCCAAATGCAGGAGACGCACAGGGCAAGGTAGGTGGGGTTGAGGGGGGCATGGAGCACCCATGCCCTCCCTGGCATGCCATCCCCTCCCGGCACCTTGATGTGCTCACCAACCCGGAAGCTCCTCTGTCTAAATTTTTTTATAATGACTTTATCTTTTCTGAGATTCTGACGAAGACAACTTTTCTTGTGTTATCTCTTGAAGTACCATCGTTTCAGGCATTTCTTTGCACAGCACCCCCGAGTGCCAAGGGCAGGTCTCCCAGACTTACGCATTCTCCTCTCATCTTTCCCATGGTAATAAAACATCCCGACCTATAAAGGACAATCTGCCCGACAACAACACTCAAGGGCGACAGCAGAAATCCAAGTATTACAGTTAGTCACTGCTGGTCACTCACAGCAGTCCCCAGGCAACCAGGGGAAAGAGACTTCTACCTATCTACTCTAGAACGAAGACAGCCCACCCAAACTCAGAGTCCTCTTTCAGGTGACATGTGGCTCACAAGAGGCGTTCCCTCCTACAGAAATTATGACAGAAACCATAAATGGGAAATTTCATCCTGAGAAAGACGAGGCTTAAGACTGAAAGAAAGAGTACAAAACACAAAAACTATGATCCATTATATTGTGTTAAAGTTACAGCAGGTGAAAGAAATGTCCAAACTAATGAGTGTTTTAATTCCTGAAAACAGAAAAATAGACTTAAATAGAGAAATACATACCTTGTTCTTGGATGGAAAAATTCAATATCATAAAGATTCTAGTTTTTCCTACATAAACTTATAAAGTTTAAATAGCAATAAAAGCTTAAAATTACTTTCTGGAGGTAGACAAATTGATTAGAAAGTTTAATGGGAAGAATAAGCAAACAAGAATAAATAGGAAAACCTTATAAAAAAAGCAAGAAGGTAGCCAATTCTACCGTTATTAAAACCTATAACATGTTTCTATGAGCCTGGGCGAGCCTATAATCCCAGCACTTTGGGAGGCTGAGGCAGGTGTATTGCTTGAGGTCAGGAGTTCAAGACCAGACTGGCCAACATAGAGAAACCCCATCTCTACTAAAAAAAAAAATACAAAAATCAGCCAGGCATGGTGGCATGCACCTGTAATCCCAGCTACTCAAGAGGCTGAGGCATAAGAATTGTTTGAAACCAGGAGGTGGAGGCTGCAGTGAGCTAAGATTGCACCTTGCACTCCAGCCTGGGAAAAAAGAACAAGACTCTATCTCAAAAAACAAAACAAACCAAAAAAGGTTAATTTAAAAATAACCTGTAATTCTAAATAATCTCAAAGAGAAGATGATGAATCCATGAAACAATAGCAACAAGTTCGAGATCAAGAAAGAACACTTGGAAATAAAACAATGAAAATGTTAAAAATTTGACATAAGAGTTGTAAGATAAAGTTGAAGAAGTTTCCCAGAACACAGATGGGAGAGAACATTTTTTAAAAATGAGGAAGATCAGGCCAGACATGGTGGTTCACACCTGTAATCCTGGCACTTTTGGAAGCTGAGGTGGGAGGATTGCTTGAGCCCAGGAGGTTACAGGTGTGAGCCACCTGCTCACGCAGTGAGGCTATAGTGAGCCAAGATTGCACCACCGCACTCCAGCCTGGACAGAGAGACCCTGCCTCAAAAACAAAAAAAAGTAGGAAGATCACTCCAGAATCTCTAACTTCTTTCTAAGAAAAATTCCATAAAGGAGAATACAAAGAAGAAAATTTTTCTTTTTTTGAGATGGGGGTCTCACTCTGTCCCTCACTCTGTCACAAAGGCTGGAGTGCAGTGGCACAATCACAGCTCACTGCAACCTCAAACTCCTGGGCTCAGCCTTCTGAGTAGCTTGGACTACAGGTGTGTGCCACCATCCCCAGCTTTTTTTTTTTTTTTAAGAAACATGGCCTCGCTATGTTGACCAGGCTTGTCTTCAACTCCTGGCCTGGAGCAAACGTCCTGCCTCGGCTTCCCAAAGGGCTGGGATTATAGGCACAAGCCACTACACACAGCCAACAAGGGAAATTATTCATGAAATATTACAAGAAAAATTTCTAGAAATAAAGAAATTTCCAGAAATGACCAACACAATACATTAAAAATTATACCAGAGTACAGAATCATGATTATGTCACAATACTTAAAAAAAAAAACAAAAACCTTAAAGCTTCCAAAGATGAAAAAACAGTCACATACAAAATAGCAAAAGTTGCCGAGTGTAGTGGTTCACACCTGTAATCCCAACATTTTGGGAGGCCGAGCCACAAGGATCACTTGAGCTCAGGAGTTTAAGACCAGCCTAGGCAACACAGTGAGACCTCGTCTCTACAAAAAAATTTAAAAATGAGGTGGGAGGATTGCTTGAGCCCAGGAGGTCGAGGTTGCAACGAGCCATAATCACTCCACTGCACTCCTGCCTGGGTGACAGAGAGAGACCCTGCCTCAAAAAAAAAAAAGAAAAAATGCCGACTCGGTGGCTCATGCCTGTAATCCCAGCACTTTGGGAGGTCGAGGTGGGTGGATCACCTGAGGCTGGGAGTTCGAGACCAGCCTGGTCAACATGGAGAAACCTCGTGCCTACTAAAAATACAAAAAACAGACAGGCGTGGTGGCACATGCCTCTAATTGTACTCGGGAGGCTGAGGCATAAGAATTGCTTGAACCCAGGAGGCTGATATTGCAGTGAGCCAAGATCGTGCCACTGCACTCCAGCCTGGGTGATAGAGCAAGACTCTGTCTCAAAAGAAAAAAAAGGAAAGAAAGAACCAGTGTGATGCCAGAAGGCATGATTACGCAAGGCAAAAGTGAGATAATCACCTCATTATGCTCAACTCCAGTTATATTCATATCACATGATGATGCTCAGATTTGGATTTCACAGCTCTCTTGAGAAAGACACAGAGAACTTGAAGTGGATTCAGTTAGGAGTTACAGGCACTCAAAAGGCTAAATACTAAAACCTGTGACAGCATCCTAGGGAGCTGGGATTGGTTTCTCAGTCTAGACAAAGAAAGGCAGAGACGCAAATTGTCTCCCAAATGCTACCCTAGACAATTAACCAACAAAAAGCTGAGGACCTCAGAGAAAGAGAGCAAGAGTTAACGTGTCTGAAGTATAAAAGGAAGCATTTACGTTATAGATAACGAACTTTCAGAGAGTGCTGGGTGCCCACAGTACAGATCAATCACACACACATACAAAATGTCTGCTCTCCCTTAGTGATCTTGAAGAGGCAGAGAAAAAAGGACAAGAACCTATCAACCCGCATCCCCAGTTCTTTCAATATGGCAACCACATGAACGCCAGAGAACAGACGAAGATTTCTCGATTCAAGATGCAAGAACTACACAAAGAAAGGAAAGCCACGTAGCATCTGTGTTTAGAAAAATGTACCGGCTGGGTGCGGTGGCTCATGCCTGTAATCCCAGCACTTTGGGAAGCCAAGGTTGGCGGATCACGAGGTCAGGAGTTCGAGACCAGCCTGGCCAATATGATTAAATCCCGTCTCTACTAAAAGTACAAAAATTAGCTGGGGTATGGTGGCGTGCGTCTGTAGTCTCAGCTACTCGGGAGGCTGAGGCAGAAGAATCGCTTGAACCCGGGAGGTAGAGGTTGCAATGGGCTGAGATTATGCCACTGCACTCCAGCCTGGAGACAGAGAGAGACTCCTTCAGAAAAAAAGAAAAAAGAAAAGAAGAGAAAGAGAAGAAAAGAAAGAAGAAGAAGGAAGGAAGGAAGAAGGAAGGAAGGAAGGAGGAGGGAGGGAGGGAGGGAGGGAGGGAGGGAGGGAGGGAAGGAGAGAGGGAGGGAGGGAGGGAGGGAAGGAAGGAAGGAAGGAAGGAAAGGAGGGAGGGAGGGAGGGAGGGAAAAGAAAAGAGAGAAAGAGAGAGAAACAAAGAACCAAAGGAACCCTGAAAGTTGCCTTGCAACCACAAATCCACTCAAAAATTAGGCTGGAAGGACCGTTCATTTGCCAAATCTAATCTTCCACAGCTTTATGGAAGTAGTCGAAAACCTCAGAAGTTTGCCTAATTTGCAAGACATCCTATAGCTGTTCCAGAGTTAGCCTGAAGTGTTTAATTTTTACCTGCTTTATGTACTTCCCCTCAGAAATTAAGAAGTAAACAATCCAAAATTAGTTATCTGGTATAGTCCTATAGAATTAACTGGTCAATTTCTTACAAACTGAAAAGTTAGATGGGTTCCCTCCTTACCTTCGGTGCTGAGAAGAACATGTGGTCCACTGCCGTAACTAAGGCTTTTAATCTTCTTTCCAGATAAGCCTTCTAGCTTTTTGGGTACAAGTGTACTCTGGTTATCTCCAGTTCCTAGACAGTTACTATAGTTCAGTCCAAATACAAAGACCTAGAAAACAGATAGTTTTTTTCTGAGTCTTTTGGCCAAAAGCTGTGTTAAAAGCTTCCTTCTCTCCTCTGAAAATAAGACATTTCAACTAGAGAGCTCAGGAGGTGAAAAGGGACAGATATGGTTGTTAAGAAAAATTCAACCTCTGCAGACATTGTTTACGTTTCAGCATGTTTGTCTATATTATGAAACTCAGAGTGCTGTGGAGTAGAGGGGTACTAAATCAAGAAACTGGAAAAAGAGAAACTATCGAAGTCATAGTCTTCCTGAACTTCAGGATCTCTTTATTTATACCCTGACTTTTCTCCGTCTTTGAACTGCACACTTTGAAGACCAATCCCCAATAAGCCCTAAAATGAAAGTAGGTTTTAAGAGACTCTTACCTCATCATCGTCAGTAACATACAGTGCTTCACTGGCTGAGGTGCCGAAGACACATGCCTTCCGAATAGACGCGATCTCTTGAGGGGACAGCAGAGTGAAGATGGGCCACTTTCCGACATCCACCATGACTCTGGCTTCAAGCAATTCCTATAAATAAGCCGACATCTCTGCTGGAACAGAAAGGATTCCAGAAAAAAATTAAACAGCCACTGAGCTAACTTTTTAAAAAAAAAAGACCTGTTAATAAATGCTAACAAAAGCTGATTCTAGAATAAATGAACCACCTTTGGTTACATGGATCACTCACTTTCCCCCAGCCACGTGTGCAATCCTTCCTCCACCTTCAAACCTTTCCTACAACAAGAGAATAACATGCGGGAACTAGCTGTTTGTCTTGCCCACTTCCTAGTCAGTGCTTATCTGTTCCACATGTGCTTCTAACTCACCCTCTTCTTAGACCTCGAAAAACAGCGAAAGCGGCAGGTGAAGACCAAGTTCTGGCTCCAGCACCCTCAACAGCACACACAGAGGGCGCCTGCGGCTGGAGCATGCTTAGCCAAAGCCTTGTCCCCATCTGCCAGAGATACTCTTCCCACGAGCAACAACTTGGATGACAAGGATCAGCTTTAGCTCCGGGTATCATACCACAAATTCAATGAGGATTAAACGCCATCAAATCAGGCTATTCACTGTCACTGCACAGACTATTGGAATAACATTTGAATGTCCTGACAAATGTGTGTGCAGACGGAGGGGGAGGTATTGGTGAGGACAAGTAAAAGATTTCAGCGGGGAGTAATACATGAACATGGGAAAAAAAAACACTTTTGTTTCAAATGGACAAAAAGGAGTAAGAAAATAAGTCTCCCTACCGTCCCTCACTGACCCTGTCCTCAAAAGCCACCACTGTTCCCAGTGATCTCTAATTCCTTCTGGAGATAGTGTATACTCATGGAAGCACTACACGTATGCATGGGTGTATGTGTATCTTTAAAAACAAAAGCACAAATGGAAGTTTTTTTTCCCTATTTAACAGTGCACTGGGGAAATCATTCTATATTAGCACACATAGACCTGCTGCATTTCTTTTCAATGGTACTATAGCATTCCATTACATCGATTTAGCAATTTACCTTGTTTTCTACTGAGAGACATTTAAGTCAATACGTCTTTTGCTAGAACAATACTGCAATTGTTGCCTGCATATTATTGTATTGACATGTCTTGTTTTATACAGAAATTTCTAAAATAAATTCCTAAAAATGAAAATTGCTAGGTCAAAGTTTAATAGCTATTTTACTGTTACTAGCTACTAATATTTCAAATAATCTTCTAATGAAGTAGTGGCCATATATAAAATCACCATAGATGTAAGATGGCGCCTATTTACACACACCCTTCCCACACAGCATACTCTCATGGTATCTGGTATCTGTTTTGTTTAAACTGACATTTCCCTGCGATGAGTGGAGTTGGATGTCACTTAAAAAAATAATCAGGCTGGGCGGGGTGGCTCACACCCCAGCACTTTGTAATCCCAGCACTTTGGGAGGCCGAGGCAGGCAGATCATGAGGTCAAGAGATTGAGACCACCCTGGCCAACATGGTAAAACCCCGTCTATACTAAAAATACAAAAATTAGCTGGGCATGGTGGTGTGCGCCTGTAGTCCCAGCTACTCAGGAGGCTGAGGCAGGAGAATCACTTGAACCCAGGAGGCAGAGGTTGCAGTGAGCTGGGATTGCACCAGTGAACTCCAGCCTGGTGACAGAGCAAGACTGTCTTGAAAATAAAAAATAATGATCAGAATACTTGCAATAGTAACAACTAACTTACTGGGCACTATGTGCCAAAGACTATTTTAAGTAATTTTATATTTATTCATTCATTTAATCCTCACTTTACCCATAAGGAAATGGAGGAAAAAAGAGATTTTAAGAATCTGCTCAAACTTGTAAGCGGCAGAATTGGGATCTGCACCCAGACAACCTGAAGCCTGAGTCTGCGCTCCTCACCTCTCACTCACATCTTCAGAGCCCACTGTCAGTCTTTTGTGCAAAGTGCCTATTTTTTTCTACTGGATCATTGTTCTTTTTCTTGTTCTTGATTTATAAGTATTCTTTGTATGATAAGATGATCTTAAGTGCTTTTAAAAGTTTAAAAATAAAGGCTGGGCACAGTAGCTCGCACCTGCAATCCTAGCACTTTGGGAGCCCAAACCGGAAGGATTGCTCGAGCCCAGGAGTTTGAGACCAGCCTGGGCAACATGGCGAAACCCCATTTCTACAAAAACCACACAAAAAAAGGGCCGGGTGCAGTAGCTCACGCCTGTAATCCCAGCACTTTGGGAGGCCAAGGTGGGTAGATCACTTGAGGTCAAGAGTTCATGACCAGCCTGGCCAACAGAATGAAACCCCATCTTTACTAAAAATACAAAAAAAAAATTAGCCTGTCAGTAGTGGCGCCTACGTGTAGTCCCAGATACTCGGGAGGCTAAGACAGGAGAATCACTTGAGCCCGGAAGGCGGAGGTTGCGGTGAGCTGAGATTGCGCCACTGCACTCCAGTCTGGGCAACAGAGTAAGAGAGACTCTGTCTCAAAAAAAGAAAAGAAAGAAAGAAAGAAAAAAGAAAAATTAAAATTATTAGCCAGGCATGATGGCACATGCCTGTAGTCCCAGTTACTCAGGAGGCTGAGGTGAGAGGATTGCTTGAGCCCAGGAAGTCAAGGCTGCAGTTGAATTGAAATCGCAACACTGCACTCTAGCCTGGGTGACAGAGGGAGACCCTATATCAAAAAGATTAATAAAATAAACAAAAAGAAACAAGATGCCCCTCAAACGACCTCTTGTGCCTCTTACAAAACAGATGGAGAAAGGAGTCATAAGAAGTCAAGCCATATAAAGCCATACAAGCAGGTAAGTAAATTTCAAGAAAACCCAGAAGCAGGTTTTCCTAGAATTATGAACCATATCGAGTTAGTCTTCAAAATGTTTAATTTTACATGATACAGAATTAGCCAAAAATATGACTTACCACCTTTAAAATTACAACACAAAAGGTAAGACATTCAAAACCACACAACTTCCTGACAGCAGCACAATTATTCTAAAATCATTAAACAAATATGGGCAACTCTGCCCTCAGGGTTTGGTAATCTACTGCAAGATCAGGTTAACCTTCATAATGATGGGGCATTATTATACGCACTGACTTCATCCATTGCTAAATTATATGAAGCTTTATTTTACAAGGTATTTTTCTGAAGACTTGTCATTTAAGAGTTAATTTAAAAAACCGGTCATGTATCTTACATGTCCACACCCATTATAAAAGAAAAAGGCATCCCCAACAGGCTTGGTAGAGTGGAAATAAGAGTGTTGAGACCTGTGTCCCGGGTTTGCTTTTAAAATCCGTCAGTATGGGGCCGGGCATGGTGGCTCACGCCTGTAATCCCAGCACTTTGGCAGGCTGAGGTAGGTGGATCATGAGGTCAGGAGATCGAGACCATCCTGGCTAACACAGTGAAATCCCATCTCTATTAAAAATACAAAAAATTAGCGGGTGTGGTGGCATGCGCCTGTAGTCCCAGCTCCTCAGGAGGCTGAGGCAGGAGAATGGTGTGAACCCAGGAGGCGGACCTTGCAGTGAGCCGAGATCGCGCCACTGCACTCCAGCCTGGACAACGGAGTGAGACTCCATCTCAAAAAAAAAAATAAATAAATAAAATTCAGTCAGTATGACAGCCATTTGCTGTTTTGAGCCTGGGTTTCCCCCAAACCTAAAAATTTGTGATTTTATGTTCAAGATATAATGAAGAAGCTGGGGGATTTCTTGAGCAGATAAGAACAACAAGGGCAGTAATGTTGGCCAAGCAAGTAATTATCCCCAGCAAGACAATCAAGCAAAGCTAAGAGCAGAAAAGAAGAAATGAACAACTATTCTGAACCTGCCTTGTCATAGACAGTTAATTAAGTAGCTTCCATACATTATTTCATTTAATATTCATAATACTCTTGTAAGGAGGAGACTGTAAACCATTCCTAACTGATGAGAACTGTGGCTCAAAGGTGAAAGGACTTGCCAAGGTCACACAGCAGACCCCTTTAAATTTTCTTATGGAGAGTATCAATCCTGGCCCTTCAATGGCTGAACTTCCTCAACATTACTTCTTTCTGACTTTATCTTGCCTCGTAAATGTACAGCAGCATCTGTCTTTAAACTGTTTCCAATATAAAAAGTATCCAGGCGGGGCGTGGTAGCTCATGCCTGTAATCCCAGCACTTTGGGAGGCCAAGGCGAGTGGATCACCTGAAGTCGGAAGTACGAGACCAGCCTGACCAACATGGAGAAACCCTGTCTCCACTAAGAATACAAAATTAACCAAGCATGGTGGCACACGCCTGTAATCCCAGCTACTCAAGAGGCTGAGGCAGGAGAATCGCTTGAACCTGGGAGGTGGAGGTTGCAGTGAGCTGAGATTGCGCCATTGCACTCCAGCCTGGGTGACAAGAGCAAAACTCCATCTCAAAAAAAAAAGAAGTAACCACTCTCCCAATAAAAAGCATTCCCCAAGATGCTTCTGCCTAGATTTGCCTGGTTAAGCCTTATGAATGTCATTTATTCCTGCACTTTTGCATCAACCATTGAGAGGCAGGCCTAGAGAACACATGTGACCTCTGTCCTCAGAGCTCACAACATACAAAGTGCATCCTTGGGCTGGAGACTGCTAAGGCACAAAGTGTGTCTTCGTTAGACCATGCTCAACCTGGGCAGCTGAGGACATGAACAGGCATCCTCGGAATTCAGACAAGGTTCCCTGAGAGGTTCTGTGGGGCTATGTGCCATGCAGAACAACAGAACAGGGCCCTTAACTTGGGCGGGTGGCATTTCCCTCCTAAGGCAGCAGAGTATAACTGTAAATACCACCCAAACTTTCTAATTTACTCAAAATTACCACCATCCTCATTATAATTTGACTATTGTGATGAGGTCTTTAATTATTCCATTTTCCTGGGGGCGGTGGCACCTTTTGCTACTACTAAGAAAACCACATTAAGGATCATAATTATATCAACCTTAAGAAGAATTAATGTGTATACACTATCAATCCAGTAAACTAAAGCTGGTGCAATCATTAAAAATTAACAAGTATTTCATCTGTGATAAAATCTACATCGACTTAAGAAACATTAGTTACGACAGCTCTGATATGACATCTACTAAATTTGCCTAAACATGAAAGAAAAGTATTAACAGACTTGTTCTAACTATGGAATTTTATTTCAAAGGAATATAAATGTAGTTCAACCAAATTTCATTTAAATAATCATTCCAGGCTGGGCACGGTGGCTCACACCTGTAATCCCAGCACTTTTGGGAGGCTGAGGCAGGCAGATCAGTTGAGGTCAGGAGTTTGAGACCAGACTGGCCAACATGGCAAAACCCTCTCTCTACTAAAAATACAAAAATTACCCCGGGTGTGGTGGTACATGCCTATAATCTCAGTTACCCGGGAGGCTGAGGTGGGAGGATCATCTGAGCCCGGGAGGCAGAGGTTGCAGTGAGCCAAGACTGTGCAACTGTACTGTAGCCTGGGTGATAGAGTGAGACTCTTGTCTCAAAATAATAATAATAATAATAACCATAATCACTCCAGAGGGTTGCACAATAATTTAGATGGTTCAAATAGGAAGATATGAAGTGATTCTATTTGTGTTCTATTCCTGTATGAAGGAGGCACTGCTAATGGGAAGAACCTTCAACTGGCCTATTCAGCCCAGGCCTTCCCTGAGAGTCATGTACCTTGGTAAGTACCCTGAGCAAGGTAGCCCAACTGTCTTCCTTCCCATGGTGCTATGTTTTGTTCAAATTATAAGGACCCCCAAGGAAACATCCCAACAGAAGCTGCCACCCAAACACGTTATACAGCTAAACTATGTGCACATCCCAAATTCAAAACAAAACCACAAAAATAAATGTATCCTGGAAGACTTAGTTAGCTTAGCTATGTTAAAAAACAATATGTACTGTATGATTACAATTTTTCTAAAATATAATATATACAGAAATGTATACACCAAAATATATCTCAATGGAGAGATTATAGGTGGCACCATTTTTTCTTTGTTTGTATTTGTATTCTGTTTTTTGGCCTGCCATCCCCACGTCTTTTTTTTTTTTCATCAGCAGGATTGTGACCAAAAAACAAGTCCTATCACTCTCCTACCTCACTTCCCCCTTACAAATTAGATACACTTCCTAATCTATTTTTTTTTTTTTTTTTGAGATGGAGTTTCACTCTTGTTGCCCAAGCTGCAGTGCAGTGGCACAATCTCGGCTCACTGCAACCTCCACCTCCTGGGTTCAAGCAATTCTCCTGCCTGCCTCAAGTAGCTGGGATTACAGGTGCCTGGCTAATTTTGTATTTTTTTAGTAGAGACGGGGTTTCACCATGTTAGCCAGGCTGGCCTCAAACTCCTGACCTCAAGTGATCCACCCACCTCGGCCTCCCAGTGCTGGGATTACAGGTGTGAGCCACCACACCTGGCCTTCTTTGTATTTTTAAAATGTAGTCGCCAATTTCTTTCTTTTTTTTTTTTGAGACAGTCTCGCTCTGTTGTCCAGTCTGGAGTACACTGGCACCATCTTGGCTCACTCCAACCTCTGCCTCATCAGTTCAAGCAATTCTTGTGCCTCAGCCTCCCGAGTAGCTAGGATTACAGGTGTACGCCACCATTACTGGCTAATTTTTGTATTTTTAGTAGAGAGGGGGTTTCACCATGTTGGCCAGGCTGGTCTCAAACTCCCAACCTCAAGTGATCCACCCACCTCGGCCTCCCAAAGTGCTGGGATTACAGGTGTGAGCCACCGCACCTGGCCTTCTTTGTATTTTTAAATATAGTCTCAAATTTCTTTTTTTTTGGGGGGGTGGGATGGGACAGAGTCTTGCTCTGTTGCCCAGTCTGGAGTACACTGGCGCCATCTTGGCTCACTGCAACCTCCACCTCCCCAGTTCAAGCAATTCTTGTGCCTCAGCCTCCCAAGTAGCTGGGATTACAAGTGTGCACCATAATGCCCGGTTAATTTTTGTATTTTTAGTAGAGACGGGGTTTCACCACGTTGGCCAGGCTGGTCTCAAACTCCTGACCTCAGGTGATCCACCCACCTCAGCCTCCCAAAGTGCTGGGATTAGAGGCATGAGCCACCACGCTCGCCACCATGCTCGCCACCACGCTCGGCCAGTCCCAAATTTCTATAACAAACACTGTGTGATCAATAAAATGAACAAATATTTCAAATGAAAATAAAAGTTCAATTATTTGAATTATGTTAGAAGTTTTAAGATGTAGTCTTGCTTTAGATTCATAACCTAGAGTGGCAGAATGTTTCAGGCAAAATCTGGAAAAATGAATTATTAATATAAAATTAAATGTAGACAGTAGAAATGTAAGATGATACAGCTGCTATAGAAAATCAGATGGTGATTCCTCAAGAAAAAGTAAACATTAGAATTATATTATCTAGAAACTCCATTTCTAGTATATACCCTAAAGAACTGAAAGCAGAGACTTGAACAGATAGTTGTATACCAACGGTCAAAGCAGCATTATTCACAATAGCCAAAATGTGAAAATAATCCAAATATCCATGAACAGATGAATGGATAAACAAAATGTGGTCTACACATATGACGGAATATTATTCACCTTTATGAGGAAATTCTGACACATACAACAACAGGGATGAACCCTGAAGACACTATGCTAATAAGCTAGACAAATATCGTATGATTCCACTTACATGAGGTACCTAGAACAGTCAAATTCAAGGAGACAAAGTAGAATTGTGGGTGCCAGGAGCTGGAGGGAGGTAGGAATGGGGAGTTATTGTTTAATGGGTACAGAGTTTCACTTTGGGATGATACAAAAGTTTTAGGCAACAAACATACGAAAAAAATATTCAACATCACTAATCATCAGAGAAATCCAAATCAAAATCACAATGAGATACTATCTTAAACCAGTCAGAATGGCCAGTATTAAAAAGTCAAAAACAAAAGATGCTGGCGAGGCTGCACAGCGGAGGGAACACCATACACTGTTGGTGGGAATGTAAACTAGTTCAGCCACTGTGGAAAGCAGTTTGGAGATTTCCCAAAGAAATTAAAACAGAACTACCATTCCATCCAGGAATCCCAAGACTGGGTATGTATCCAAAGGAAAATAAATTGTTCTACCAAAAAAAAAAAGAAAAAAAAATGCACTTGTATGTTCATCATAGCACTATTCACAATAGCAAAGATATGGAATCAACCTAGGTGCCCATCGACTGTGCATTGGAAAAAGAAAATGTGGTACATATACACCATGGAATACTACACGGCCATAAAAAAGAACAAAATCATGAATGCAGCGAGAGGCCATTATCCTAAGTGAATTAACACAGGAACAGAAAACCAAATATCACATGTTGTCACTTAGAACTGAGAATTAAATATGGGGTATACATGGATATAAAGATGAGAACAATAGACACTGGAGACTACTAGAGGGGCAGGGAGGGAGGGGTACACAGGCTAAAAAACTACCTATTGGATACTATGCTCACTACCTGGGTCATGGAATCATTCGTACTCCAAAGCTCAGCATCACATGCTATACCCATGTAACAAAACTGCACATGTGCTCCCTAAATCTAAAATAAAAGTTGAAATTGGGTCAGGCATAGTGGCTCATGCCTGTAATCCCAGCACTTTGGGAGGCCGAGACAGGTGGATCACAAGGTCAGGAAATCAAGACCATCCTGGCAAACACGATGAAACCCTGTCTCTACTAAAAATAGAAAAAAATTCGCCAGGCGTGGTGGTGGGCGCCTGTAGTCCCAGCTCCTCAGGAGGCTGAGGCGGAAGAATGGTGTGAATCCGGTAGGCGGAGCTTGCAGTGAGCCGAGATCATGCCATCACACTCCAGCATGGGCAACAGAGCAAGACTCCATCTCAAAAAAAAAAAAGTTGAAATTATTTTTTAGGTAGTCTACAGATGGATGGCGGTGATGACTGTACAACAATGTGAATGTACCTAATGTCACTTAAATGTATACTTAAAAATTGTTAAAATGGTAAATTTTATACTATATATCTTTTACCTCAATTTTTAAAAATCAATCATCCTGTGGGCTTTTATCAAGTCTGCATTAATAAACTCAACGATACATTTCTAAAACTAAATACAGAAAGGTTTCAGTTCTAAAAAATGCTTTTGGAAAAGTAAAATTATACTGTTTTAATCATGTCTTGAGAATACAAGTTCAGATTAGGGAAATTCTCAAAGGAGCACTTATAAAAGAAATACAGCCTTCTTAGAACTTTCCAGTGCATACAGCAATTTAAACCAGACCAAACAAATTGCTAAGATGACAGATCCTTTCAGAGCTTGATTGATAATTATAAAAATGATGAGCTATAATTAGAATGTCAGTCATCTTTAGTTACTTCTGAAGTACCTCACTAAGATAGTAATTTTTTCTGCAAGCCTTCCGTATTTTACTTAGGAAATACTTTCTGAAAAACAGTATTAATGTGTTTCAGCCTGAATTATTACTCTTTATATGTTATTATTAGGTGAATCAATGTCTTTTTTTTTTTTTTTTTTTTTTTTTTTTTTACTGTATAGAGAGAAAACAAAGGTACAAGGAAAGAAAAGAGGAATGCAAAAATGCCAGCAGAGGTAGAAAGAGTGTGACGTCCTTAAAGATAATATGCCAACCCACTTGGATCTTCGTATTTTCTCTGGCACTTGAAAATACATCCTGTATCCCCACTGCACTTATCCTACATCCATTAGTCCTACAGATCAATATCCCATTCCCTGGGATGGCTTATCCTAGCTATTGGCACTGTCCCTCAGAGAACTTGTGGCATGAGGAAGAAAAGGTTATTTTATTTTATACTCTGAAAGCAAATTCAGTCAGGACAAACACAGGCCTTCCAATTTTAGAAATCTACATTTAGAACTGAAAGGCTGAAGGAGTAATATAGCAAGTAATCTTTTAATTCCTCTAAGAGCACATTTATTTACTTTCCCCAAGGAACAAATATTAAGAAAAGGTTATTTTAGTTTTTTTTACTGATCTAGCAAAAATATATTTGGAACATGCTTATGGTTTTTAAAAACAACAGGAAATGGAGAGAAATGGTACAGGAAAACTGGTTTTGATGAAATAATGGTCTCAATATTAAACAATACTGGAAATTTAGGGTTGATCTGTAAGCACATGGCTTCCACACAGACCTCAACTAACCAGAACGTATTTGACACAAATACAAGAATGTATTTGTTTGGGCTAGTTTAAATTGCTGTATGTACTGGCTTTTAAATGCCACCAATAGGGTATTTTACCTTTAGATCTGGCTTCTATTGACCTTAGAGCTTTCTAAGGAAAACAGTGGGAAAAGAGTAAGCAATCCTTTAGCACTGGCTAGCACCAAGATTCTGACGCTTCTGGTGTCATTTTAGAAGCACGACATGAGTTTGTGTCATTCTTTATTATGGAAGCTGATAGCCAGAGGAAACTGGAAGGGCTCTGAATGTTGGAACAATCATTTTAAGTAGCCTAAACATTCTTCAGCATACAAGCTACAGGAAGCTTTAAACTACTCAAAACAGCAATTTCTAATATGCAAAATGGTATTTTTAATTGCAAAAAACTTTGAATTAAAGCATTTACACATACACTGAAAATTCCTAATAGAGGTTTCTCTATTTTTGTAAATTCAGTGGGTGATGATTTTACTTATCAGTTTAAGTTGCTAAGCTGTCTTACGAAAAAAATTTATAGTTAATGAGCTATTGATAAAATCTAAGAGGCCTCGGAAAAAAGCACTACTGTATGCTACTGTGAACAAAATCCAGTTGTCCCTCAGTATCCGTGGGGTACTGGTTCCAGGACCTCCTGCAGATACCAAAATCCACAGACACTCAAGTCCCTGATAGAAAATGGCACAGTATTTACATATAACCTACACACATCCTCCCATATACTTTAAATTATCTCCAGATTACTTATAATACCTAATACAATGTAAATGCTTAGTAAATAGTCGTTATGCTGTACTGCTTGGGGAATAATGACAAGAAAAAAAATACTCTACATGTTCAGTACAGATGCAAGTTTTAACATTTGGGATTTGAGGTTGGCTGAATCCACAGATGTGGAATCCATGGGTACAGGGAGCTGACTTTAATAGCATACATTAATTCTTCTTCTGCAATGACCCCAGATACCAAGAATGCCAGGGACATCATAAAGAACAATACAATCATGGTCTCTGCCTCTGAGGAACTGAAGGCCTAATGGAAAGTCAGATCCTAAGTAAGTGGAAAACTAGAATGCAAATACAACTGGAATAATTAAGCAAATGAATGTACTATGCAAGTATATGGTCCATGAGATACATGTTAATGTGTCAAATGGTAAATAATTATGTGCAAACTAGTGACGACTATATAAAAATTGTACATAACAGAAAACAATTACACAAAATCCCAGAAACCAAATTCTCCATATTCCAGCAGATGAGAAAATGTGAGCCTTTCCTCAGTGAAGATCATCCAGTTTCCTAGAAGAACAAGTGTTCTTCACAGTCTTCTTCCTTTTTTACCAATAAACGTTCCCATTTGAGCACGAAAGATTGAAGGGTATGACCATCTTTATTTCTGAATCCATTTAATTCTAGAAAAACATTCAAATAAGAGAGCTCTAGGGTTTGGGGTAAACTTTTTGGTATACAACATTACAACTTACGTCATCCATCTATGCTACAGCAAAAGCAATTCAAAAACCCTGTCAAGGCACAAACAGCCAAATGTTACTCTTACCAATTTCTTCCATATAATTCTGATGCGCTTTTTGAGACTGAGCAAATGCTCAGTCTCATTGAGATACCAAATGTATTTCCCAGGTCCAGATAAGCCTCTAAGAATCAGTCTCAAACATGTTTAAATAAAAATAAAACTTAAAACCATTTCACCCACTCTATGGTACAGAGGCTGCAAATCATAGGTGAAGTTTCGAAGATGTGCTGAGACACTAATACTGTTACTATACCAGCTGCCAGAACAGCTGTCATCCACTTCTCTCTTCTGCAAACACACAGTACTACAAGAATGAAAGGGAGGCCAGGCGCAGTGGCTCACGTCTGTAATCCCAGCACTTTGGGAGGCTGAGGCGGTTTGGATCACGAGGTTAGGAGATCAAGACCATCCTAGCTAACAACAGTGAAACCTGGTCTCTACTAAAATTACAACAAAATTAGCCGGGCGTAGTGGTGGGTGCCTGTAGTCCCAGCTACTCCAGAGGCTAAGGCAGAATGGTGTGAGCCCGGGAGGTGGAGCTTGCAGTAGGCCAAGATCACGCCACTGCACTCCAGCCTGGGCAACAGAGCGAGACTCCGTCTCAAAAAAAAAAAAAAAAAAAAAAAGAAAAGAAAGGGAAAGGAAGAATGCCCTGAATGCTTGACTAAGGAGTCTGAGAATGTACCTTCTCCAAAATAGTTTGTCATCCTGCAAGCTGAAGCCACCTGTATAGGTGAGTGAAGATAATACCCCCACCTTCATTTAGGGAACAGTATGACTAGTGTTTGAGAATTCTCTAACTGATTGTGACTACCCTTTGTTTCATACGTTTTGTTCAAATTCATCAGTAATTTAAGAGGAAAATGTAAGTCCCTACAACTGTCATTTCCCAACCACTAATAAGTTATTTGACTCGAAGCACAATTTGCAATGGCCTCTGTAAGCATTTCTTTAGCCCCATCATCCAAGGGGCTGCTTTCACCTCATTCATTTCATCTCATCTCACGTCTAACCTGAGCCATGTGCTCAAAAAGCAAACGAACCAAGTGGCAATAGCATTAGCAGTGAAAAAAATAACATATCTAGGGTTGCGAATCTGACTGAGATCTTATAAAAGTATTGCTTTTATAGGATACTGTTGTTTTCAAAAGGAAACCAGAAAAGAAATATCGACGATTAGAAATGTTTTTTCTATAACTTTGTTCTTTGTCACACCAAACAAATAGGTGTCACAAAACAGAACAAAAAAAGCAATGATGGGTCAAAGTTTAAAGAAATGGATAGACAGCTGGGTGAAGTGGATCACACCCGTAATCCCAGCATTTTGGGAGGCAAAGGCAGGAGGATCACTTGAACCCAGGAGTTCAAGACCAGCCTGGGCAAGATGGTGAGACTCCGTCTCCTCAAAAATAAAAAGATTAGCCAGTCATAATGGTGTGCGCCTGTAGTCCCAGCTACTCAAGAGGCTGAGGTGGAAGGATCACCTGAGTCCAGGAGGTTGAGGCTGCTGTGAGCCGTGTTCACACCACTGTATTCCAGTCTGGGCAAGAGAGCGGGATCCTGTCTGAAAAAGAAAAAAGAAATGGATAAAACATAATACTTCATTTTATTTTCCAAATGAATTCAAGGCTGGAATTGGGAAGTCAAATTCAAATCTATTTATGGTTTCATGGATCTTTCTCATGTGGGTATCGCAAAAGTGATTTCATCTATTAGTCTCCAGTTGTATGAAAAGTATCAACTGTACCCTGCAATGACCTAAAGCTAAACTGAAATTCCAGCAATGGACTGGCAGAACCATACACTATTACTTCAATAAATGTTCTTAGGTAAACTGGACACAGAGCCAACATCAACAGAAATTACATGGGGTGGGAGGATCTAGACACACAAACAGATGCTCACAACAGTGTGGCTGGTCTCTGATGGGGAGGGTCAGACGCTGTGGAGGCAACAGAATTGGGAAGTGCACTTCAGCTACCTGAAGAGAAGAGGCACATGCAACACTGAGCACACATGCCAGGTAAGGCTGTGGTGGAGGAACTGAAAGAAAGTCAGCATGGCTGCAGTACACAGCTCAGGCTTTATCCTAAGAGCACCAGGTAATCCCTGAAGGGTCTTAAGCAGGGAAGTGGCATAAACAGATGTAGGTCTATGGAAGATTACTTTGGCTGACCATAGAGACAAGAGATGACAAAGGAGTGCTTAGAGGGAGTCCAGGATGGCTCTGGTAAGCCAGAAAAGGAGGGATGGAAGCCCACATCAGGAAAATGGAGAAAACTGGACAAGAAGGGAAATCAAGAAGATTCTGCGACTGGCTTAATGGGACAAGGAGCACTGGATAAGCAGAAAGGCAGAGCCAAAGATCACAGGCAGACATTGAGCTTGAGTGAGAGAGAACTGTGCTGCCACTCACTACAGCAGAGAGCACAGCAGGCCTCGGGGGTGATGAGTCCTATTATGGACCTTTTGTTCCAGGTACCTGTGGGATATTAAAGCAGACAAGTCCCAACAGACGGATTTAGAAATCTGAAGCTCAAGAAAGGTCTGGATTGGAGATTTGGAAATCTGGCATGAAATCACCCAGGAAAAAAGCAAGTAGAATAAGAAGAGCAGAGTATTTTGAGCAGAACTCTAAGAAACTCCAACAGGACACGGACAGGGAGTACCCCCTAGAAGGGACTGCGAAGGAAGAGGTAGACCAGGAGGAAAACCAGGAGAGCAGAGTGTCACAGAGGCCTGGGGACTTGAGCATCACAGGCAAGAGGCATGCTACTGTCAAACGCTGCTGAGATCTAAACGAGGCAAGGGTTGAGAAACTTCCACTGGATTTAACAAGGAGAATTACCAGTGACCTTAATAAGAACAGTTTCAGAGATTGTGGGAGGAAGAAGCCAGGTGTCAGTAGGTTGAGGTGTATGTGAAAGGTGAAGGAAAGGAAACCATGAGTATAAACAACTTGTTCAAGAAATTTCACTCTGAAGGAAAAACGAGAAATCGGGTGGTAATCACAGAATGTGATAGAGTTGCGGGACGTTTTCTTTTAACCTTTTTAATGTAAACATTGTTGGAGGCTTGAACATGTTTGAGCTAATGGGAAGGAGCCAGTAAAAAGATCAAAAAGGAAAGGACATAACAACTCAATGAGGGTCTTAAGAAAGTAGCAGGGAATGGGATCTGAAGCAGAAGTGCAACAGAAGCGCTGGGCGCGGCGGCTCATGCCTGTAATCCCAGCACTTTGGGAGGCTGAGGCAGGTGGATCATCTGATGTCAGGAGTTTGAGACCAGCCTGGCCAACATGGTGAAACCCTGTCTCTACTAAAAATAAAAAAATTAGCTGGGCGTGGTGGTAGGCACCTGTAATCGCAGCTACTCTGGAGCCTGAGGCAGGAGAATCGCATGAACCCAGGAGACAGAGGTCGCACTGAGCCAAGATCACACCATTGCACTCCAGCCTGGGCAACAAAAGCAAAACTGTCTCTAAATAAATAAATAAATAAGTGCAAGAGAAACTGTAGAAAGGAGCAAGTCTTCCTTTTCCTCCCTCCACAAGAGGAGGAAAGGGTGAATGTGAATGAAAGCCATTTAAAGGTTAGGAATCCAGATGCTGGAGGCATACTTGTTCTCTCATTCTCATTCTCTCTCTCCACTGAGTCTCCATTTTACATGCCCACCAGCAATGTACAACAGTGCTGCTTTCTCCAATATTTACTGTCTATCTTTTGTATTATGCCCATCCTAGTGGACGGGAGGTGGTATCTCATGGTTTTGATTGGCATTTGAGGACCATTCTCTTCTGAGGTTACCTATTTTTCCCTATGAAGAAAGAGTTAGGCTTCTTGCTAAGAGTAAGAGGGGAGGTAGCAATAAAAAATGGAGTGGAGGCTGGGTGTGGTTGCTCACGCCTATAATCCCAATATTTTGGGAGGCCAAGGCGTGAAGACTACTTGAGGCTAGGTGTTCAAAAGACCAGCCTGGGCAACATAGTGAGACCCTGTCTCTACAAAAAATTTAAAAATTAGTTGAATGTGGTGGTGCGCACCTGTGCTCCCAGCTACTTGGGAGTGGGAAGGATCACTTGAGCCTGGGAGGTTGAAGCTGCAGTGAGCTATGATCACATTGCACTGTACTCCAGCCTGGGCGACATAGTGAGACCCTGTCTCAAAAAAAAAAAAGTGGAGTGGAGCAACTGGGGGGAAAATGGCGAAGTCTGAAGCAGTCACCAGGGAGGATGGGAAAGAGCACTGAGCAGAGAAACCTAGCAGGATGGTAAGACCAAGCCCAGAGAAAGCTGGAGACCACAGGTCTTTAAAGGTACCCATCTGGTCTCCCATGAGTTTTTCTACCCCAGGAAAGAGGTGTGCTTTTTTGTGGGTGTTTTTTTTTTAATCTGATCTAACATATAGTTGATTTATATAATTATTTCATTAACTGATCTCCTCTACTAAGTCTATTCTGACTAAATTCAGACAACACTCATCATACCCCTCTTGTGTATACTTCAGCACGTACACAACATGTACCTTTTGTTTGTTTGTTTGTTTGTTTTGAGATGGAGTCTCGCTCTGTTGCCCAGGCTGGAGTGCAATGGCACGATCTCGGTTCACTGCAACCTCTGCCTCCCCGGTTCAAGTAATTCTTGTGCCTCAGCCTCCTGAGTAGCTGGGACTACAGATGCGCACCACCACACCCGACTAATTTTTTGTATTTTCAGTAGAGATGGGGTTTCACCATGTTGGCCAAGCTGGTCTCAAACTCCTGGCCTCATATAATCTGTGGCCTCAATCTCCCAAAGTGCTGGGATTACAGGTGTAAGCCACTGCGTCTGGCCAATATGTAACATTTTTAACTTTTTGTAAAACCAGAGAATATTTTGAAATGTGTCCGAATGCCCTGCCTAGATTCTAGACTCTGTGAGGCCCCAGCCTCCTTTCCTATGCATGACTTGCTGTTTAATGTAGTACACACAGAAGGAATATCATCATCATAATAAAGGTCTTTCACTTTCCTTCACAGTTTCATCTACCCCGCAATGACTCCCAGGAAAAGGAGGATACTGTTTCAGACTTCCCAGCTCCCGTATATCAGGAGGAGCCAAGTTCTTGCTGCAGCATATGGGCACTCTTTAATTTTAAAATTTTCAAAGAATTTTTTAAAAGCTACAAGCTTGACAGCTTTGGGGTTTTATGGCTACTTGTTTTCAGAAGTTCACAGAACTTTATCATATGGATCACACACTTAAAAAAATCACTTGCAAAAAGTATCTTTAAAGATGAATATGCTTCCTCTTCAAGAGAAACAGACTAGCAGGTAGAAGAAAAAGGACCCGTCGAGAGTATTAATAAATAGACTGGTATTCACACAATGGATTAAATGGATTAAAGTCCATCCCATAGATGAACTGCTGTATTAATAGAATCCAAATACACAGTTACATCCTCAACCCTGA
This sequence comes from Trachypithecus francoisi, assembly GCF_009764315.1. Taxonomy (NCBI): domain Eukaryota; kingdom Metazoa; phylum Chordata; class Mammalia; order Primates; family Cercopithecidae; genus Trachypithecus; species Trachypithecus francoisi. The sequence continues at coordinate 67,639,868 of NW_022681463.1, read as the reverse complement.
AAGCAGTTTAAAGGGGTGAAATTCACCCAGTGCTCACTTGAAATGAATAAAGTTTAAACCACCTATAAACTGCCCTCAGGGTTCAATCATTTTTCCATTCCTTCGGCATTATACACTTGGACGTTTTAATGTTATTAGCCCACAATACACACCAGTTTCAGAAACTCAGTTTTTGTCCTCTAAGGGCTTTAATCCTCCCAAAAAAAGAATAGGGCAAAGGCAAAGAAAATCATGAATCTGGTTTTCTAAAAGCATTATTACAACACTGCTTTATAAAATTGTAATCCCCAGCTGCAGAGAGTTCTGCAGATGGCTTGGAAGTGTCTTACATGCAAATAAATAAAAACAAAAGGCCACTTATGAGAGCAGAACACAGCGTGCTCGATAGTCATCTTAAAATAAACCGAGCAGGTAGGTACTTTATCAGAGGCAGGACAAGGGAAACGTCATTTACTTAGTTCACCGCACGCCTGGATAAAGATCCTCACTAACAGAATCCCTACCTTTGTGGATTCTGTGTCGGAAAGGGAAACGATAAAGAATGCGGTTTGTGACAGCACTACTCTCAGGGGGCGAAGAAGAGATGCTAAGATCTTGGAAAGGGCAGAGGATACAGAGAGTCAGAAGGGAGGTCTCCTCTCAGTAAAACGGCAACCACAGTAGTCAGACTTCAGCTACGAGCAAAATCGAGTCCATGCAGCTCAAAAAAGAGAGGGAGCAGAGAAAACTTTCCCTCGCCTCTCCCCATCCTTCCCTCCTCCCTGCAGGAAGGCACATTAGCTGAGGTGCTGGCAGGGCCGGGCCGGGGACCCCATCCCTCGCCGCGGACGCAGCGCCCGCGAGGACGGCCCGGTAGCCCGAGCGAGGGAGGCGGGAGGTGCAGGAGTAACGGGGCACACCCGGCCCGGCCTGCAGGGAAGGGAAGCAGGGGAAGCGCCGAAGGGGAAGAGGACTCCGCGAGCTCGACCCCGCGTCCACAGGCTACCTGCGAGGTCAGCTGCTGCCGCGCCGTCCCGCGAGACCGCAGGGATCTCCGAAGCTCCGATGGGCGAAGAAGTGCGAGAGAGCACCGGTGCCCACCGGCGGCGAAGGGGAGGAGCGCCAGGGCGCGGGGCCTGCCGGGTCACGTGGCCCCGGCCGCCTCACGTGACCCGGTGCCGCGCGCGCCAGGGACGCTACTCAGCCGTGCACCTCGCACCGGCCGACCGCGGCCGAAACCCTGCCCTTTGGGCCCTAGAACCCGACTTCTCTAGAAGCCGATTGGCCGTCTGAGGCCCGCCCCGAGGCCCTGCCACCGGAGTGTCCCGATGAAATCCGGTGGCTGCTGCCCGGACTCACAGGCTTTTGTCTCTGAGGAACCAGGAACGCACGAGGCACGGGCTGCTGCTCTGCTCCCCGAGATGCCTTGGCTGTGGGGAGGGTGGGCCTCCCACCCCTAGAGACCTAGGACGGAAAAGCGACCGAAACCTGGCTCCCTGCCCACTCTGGGGCGCGTCTGGCCCCGAGGCACCACCCAGGTGGTGCTGCCTGGGAGGAAAGGCCGCTGAGCGGGGACTAGTTTGTTTTACCTGGAGACGCTCCTCTTCCTCCCCGTCCCCCACCTCCTGATTGAAAGCGCCTAAGGCAGGCCAGGGACTAGGGAAGGTGGCCCCAGGACAAAGGTAAAAAGGAAGGAGGAGATGAGGCACAGGTCCTGGTATTGGAAAGAGGCAGAGGTACATCGGAAGCAGACCGTCGAGGTTAGACGGGACCTAAGAGGGCATCTGGTCCAACCCGATTCTTGTTATCAGTGAGTAAACTGAGGCCAAGTGAGTAAACTGAGGGACTGCTACTAGCCGCTCCAGCCTATCACCTATAAAGACTACAGTCCCTTTATAAAATACCGTACAGCTCTCGGAGAACTCCCAGTTGGCGCTGCAGGATAAAATCCAAACTTGTTGGCATAGCATTCCAGGCACTTGTTCAAATTTACCTTTCCCATTTGAGATCCTGGGAATAAACAGAAAAACATTTCATTTTCTAAATATCACCAGATAACTTCACTTTTGGTAACTTGAATTACTAAAAAAATGCCCTACCGTCCCCCATCTCTTGCCACTTCCCCAACATTACTCTAGGCTCTGGATACAAATAATTTGTTTTCCTTGACTACTCAACTTTCTTTAGATTATTTACTTTTTCTCTAAGTTTCTTTACCCCCACTTAAAGCCAGAGCCAGACATTAGTTAAAATGATAAAAAATGGTATTAAGAAACTAATGCAATAAGAGAATTGAACTCAGTTCTATATCTATTCTGAGGTGTCCCTCCTGTTGCACTAGTTCCTGAATAAAATGTTTTTACCACTTCAACTACTGTTTGGCTCTGGTTTTCTTCACCAGCCTCCAAAGTGCACATCAGTTTCCTACTCATCTTTCAAAATCCAGGTCAAATACCGCCTACTCTTGTCTTCCCTGCATCCTCTTCCCTCACTTTTTAGCAATTGATGTTCAATCAGACAATGTCAGCTGCAACTTCTTCCCTGATTTCCGGAATACTATATATATTCTGATACAGCTCACACTGCCCAGAAATAGACTGCGCATTTCCTGTAAGAAGTGAATTGTCTGTTGCTATCTTCTCCCCTAGGTTATAAACTCTGAAATAGGATTCTTCTGGGTTTAGAACAGTGCCTGGCATGTGATAGACCCTTAATACCCACTGAATGAAGTGGCTTGCCCAAAGTCGTGGCAGTTCAGTGAATTTACTAGAATAGGCCTGTTTTGCTCAAAGAAACTAAAATCAGTTTCTTTTAGTTGCAACCTGATCAAAAGAACTTGTGTAAACATGTTTGGGAGAAAAACGAGAGCATGGAGTGTGAGTAATCAAATATGTCCTGAGCGCTCATTGCTTGCACATCAGATGCCTTACTTGGAGCATCTTGGAGGATAAAAAGCTGAATGAGACATGGTTGCTGGTAAGGAATGTCTAGTCTGGTTCATTATTCCAGTACAGGGTGAAAAGTATTATGTATGATACAAGGTGCTAAGTGAACACAAACCAGGGACCACAAATCAGGGAATCAGGGAGAAACTTCATGAGGTCAGTTGGACGGAAAGTAGATAAGAGAGGAAAAGACATTCCAGGAGAGAGCAATGTGTTCAAAGGCAGTGAGACATGAAACAGTACTATTTGTTTAGGAAAAAACAAATAAGTAGGTGCAGTGACTCACACCTGTAAGCCCAGGCCAAGGCAGGCAGATCACTTGAGGTCAAGAGTTCAAGACCAGCCTGGCCAACTAACCCTGTCTCTGCTAGAAATACAAAAATTAGCCAGCTGTGATGGCACATGCCTGTAATCCCAGCTACTCGAGAGGCTGAGGCACAAAAATCGCTTGAACCCAGGAGGCAGAGGTAGGGAGCCAAGATCGCCTCACTGCATTCCAGTCTGGGCAACAGAGTAAGACTCTGTCTCAAAAAAAAAAAAAAAAAACCCTTTATTGATGTCTTGATGACTTCATTTACCTCTAGGATGAAGGAAACCTAATTAGGTTAATTTTAATATACTTGAAAGAATGACAAATTTACTGGTATTGGTGTTATTTATTGTATTGAATAACTTTCTATCAGGCAGATCGTAGGCTCTGCATGTAAAGTTGGCCTAGGCCAGGCACAGTGGCTCACGCCTATAATCCCAATGCTCTGGGAGGCCAAGGCAGGTGGATCGCTTGAGCCCAGGAGTTCAAGATCAGCCCTGGACAACATAGCAAAACACTGTCCCTATAAATAAATAATAAAACTGACCTGGATTTTTTTAACCTTTTCTTACCTTTTTTTCCCGCCTCAAAAGCTTTCTATGATTATTTTAAAAATACCAAAATTACTTGTTCCAAAGAAGATGACTTTTTTTTTTTTTTTTTTTTGAGACAGCGTCTTGCTCTCTTGCTCAAGCTGTACTGCAGTGGCATGACCATAACTCACTGCAGCTTCAACCTCCATGGGCTCAAGTGATCTTCCCACCTCAGCCTGCTGAGTAACTAGGACCACAGGTGAGGGCCACCAGGCTGGGCTAATTTGTATTTTCTTTAGAGACAGGGTTTGTGTGTTGGCCAGCCTGGTCTCGAACTCCTGAGCTTAAGCAGTTTGCCTACCTCAGCCTCTCAAAGTGCCAAGATTATAGGTGTGAGCCACCATGCCTGGCCCCAAAGAAGATTATTTTAGAGCACTCTAAACCTTTCCTATAGGGCAAAATAATTCAGTTAACAGGTAGTACTTTAAGACAGAAACTGGGCTTAACCTCCAGCATATGGAAGGGGAGAACCACTCCACTTAATGCTAATACATGATTATGTTGGGAAAAGTACCTGACAAGAACCTAATAAAATATCATAAGGTTTGTCCAGGCATGGTGGCTCACACCTGTAATCCCAGCACTTTGGGAGGCCAAGGCAGGTGGATCACTTGAGATCAAGAGTTTGAGACCAGCCTGGCCAACCTGGTGAAACCCTGTCTGTACTAAAAATACGAAAGTTAGCTGGGTGTGATGGTGGGCACCTGTAATCCCAGCTACTCAGGAGGCTGACGTGGGAGAATCGCTTGAACCCGGGAAGCAGAGGTTGCAGTGAGTTGAGATCATGCCACTGCCCTCCAGCCTGGGCAACAGAGTAAGACTTCGTCTCAAAAATAAAATAAAATAAAAATAAAAAATGAGTAAAATTGCTTCCTTGTCCTGTGGCAGGCAAAATAGCTTTTTCATTTTTTCATTTTTTATTTTTTGACACAGGGTCTTGCCCTGTCACCCAGGCTGGAGTGCAGTGTCATGATCTCAGCTCACTGCAACCTCCACCTCCTGGACTTAAGCATTCTTCCCACCTCAGCCTCCCAAGTAGCTAGGACTACAGATGCATACCATCACACCTGGCTACTTTTGTTTATTGTTTGTAGACAGAGGATCTCACTATTTTGCCCAGGCTGGTCTTGAACTCCTGAACCCAAGTGATCCTCCCACCTCAGCATCCCAAAGTGCTGGGATTACAGGTGTGAGCCACTGCACCCAGCCCAAGAGAGCTTCTTAATTATGGAATTTCTTCACTGTCTATGTCAGCTGATGGTGTAATGTTTACTTTTTATTCATTAGCAGTGGTCCTTGTTCCACCTGCATTTAGCTGTGGTAGCACCACAGCTTATTAGGAGGTTACCAACTTCTGGGGGGAGATATGCAGTCTCTAGTCTTCTGAGACGTAGAAATTCTGACTGCAATTGACTATGAAGCAGGACTGGTCCTCTGAATGTTAATATGCATCTTGAAGACTACTTAGAGTGTCCCTGGGATGATGATGGAAGTAGTGAGAATATTCTCAGATGGGGCTTGACTCACTCGTTTAGAATATTAAAGGTGAAGTTAACCCGGGACAAACTCAGTGACACTATGAGGAAACAATCAGAGAAATACATAATGGCAGACAAGAACCCTTCTAGCCTTGGTTTCTTCAAAAAGTTAAATTTAGGGGGAAGGCCAGGTGTGGTAGCTCTCACCCATAATCATAGCACTTTGGGAGGCCAAGGCAGGCAGATCACTTGACGTTAGGAGTTTGAAACTAGCCTGGCCAACATGGTGAAACCCCATCTCTACTAAAAATATTTTAAAACATTAGCCAGGCGTGGTGGCAGGTACCTATAATCCCAGCTACTTGGGAGGCTCAGTCAGGAGAATCACTTGAACCCAGAGGTGGAAGTTGCAGTGAGCAGAGATCGCACCATTGCACTCCAGCCTGGGCAACATGAGTGAAACTCTATCTCAAAAAAAAATTAAAATTGAAAAATTAGGGGGTTAAAAAAAAAGAGGGGGGCTGTTCTGGATTAAAAGAGACTGAAGAAACATGATATTCAAATGCATTGCATGAACCTTGGATAGAATCCTGGTTCCAATTTTATTTTTTAAGAGATGGGGTCTCACTCTGTCAGCCAGGCTGGAGTGCAGTGGCACCAGCACGGCCCACTGCAGCCTCAAACTCCTGGGCTCAAAAGATCCTCCCGCCTTGGCCTCCTAAAGTGTTGGGATTACAGGTGTGACTCACCATGCCCAGCCCCTTGGTTCCAGTTTTTTTAAGCTATAAATAATATTTTGTAGAGAATCAGAAATTTAATATGGACTGGATATCAGATAGTATTAGGGGATTACTGGGGTTTTTTAAGATATGGTAATAGTAATATTAAGAATATCCTGGCTGGGCATGGTGACTTTTGCGTGTAATCTTAGCCCTTTGGGAGGCTAAGGCAGGAGGATTACTTGAGGCCAGGAGTCTGAGACTAGCCTGGGCAACACAGTGAAACCCCATCTCTAGCAAAAATTAGCCAGGCAAGATGGCACACAGCTGTGGTCCCAGCTACTTGGGAGGCTGTGGTGGGAGGATTGCTTGAGTCTGGGAGGTCAAGGTTGCAGTGAGCTGTGATTGCACCACTGCACTCCAGCCTAGGCAACAGAGCAAGACCTTGTCTCAAAAAAAAAAAGAAAAAGAAAGAAAAGAATGTCCCTATTTTTATGAGATGTGTACCAGAATAATTAAGGACAGAGTGTAATGAGGTCTGCAAATGATTCACACAAAAAATTAATACTGTATATATCCATGTCCATAAAGAAAGAGAAAATATGGCAAAAGGTTTGCAATTGTTAAATCGAGGAACTGTTCTTTATACTCCTAAACTTTGAAATTTCCTTTTTTTTTTTTTTTTTTTTTTTGATAGGAAGTCTCGCTCTCTTGCCCAGGTTGGACTGCAGTGGCATGATCTCAGCTCACTGCAACCTCCGCCTCGGAGGTTCAAGTGACTCTTGTGCCTCAGCCTCCCCAGTAGCTAGGATTACAGGTGTACACCATCACGTCTGGCTAATTTTTGTATTTTTAGTAGAGATGGGGTTTCACCATGTGTGATCCACCCAGCTTGGCCTCCCAAAGTGCTGGGATTACAGATGTGAGCCACCAGGCCCAGCTAAACTTTGAAATTTTCATAGCAAAATATTGTAAGGTGGGATGAGATGTGCCCTTTATATTTCAAACTCAGAAAGCAGGATATTTCAGTAATGTGTTTATTCATAAAGATCTTTTGAATGCCTGCTATGTGCTAGGCACTGTAATAAGGTCTGGGTGTACCTTGGTGATTAAAATAGTAATGTTTTCTTTTATAAATGTTATGCTGCATTACCCAATCTGTCCTTTAAGACTGAAGGATTTATTCCCCCAGCTTTTGGAAAGCTTGTATTCTGACAGCCTTCTTCAGTGACTGTCTTGCTAAAGACAGGACCTTTCCTTATGCAAGGTCCAGCCACCTTCTAGGGGCAGCCTGCAACAAATGACTAGTCCATGTGGGAATGTTAAGACCTGATCTGTGGGCTCACGCCTGTAATCTCAGCACTTTGGGAGGCCAAAGCTGAGGATCACTTGAGGCCAAGAGTTCGAGACCAGCCTGGCCAACATGGTGAAAAACCCCATCTCTACTAAAAATATGAAAAATTAGCTGGGTGTGGTAGCTCATGCCTGTAATCCCAGCTACTCGGGAGGCAGAGGCAGGAGAATCGCTTGAACCCAGGAGGCAGAGGTTGCAGTGAGCCAAGATTACACCACTGCACTCCAGCCTGGGCCACAGAGCAAGACTCCATCTCAAAAAAAAAAAAAAAAAAAACACAAAACTGACCCTTTCATCTCCTCAGGGAACATCTCCGAAGAGTCAGTCCAGCTTTGGAACTCCCCACAGGATTGACTGAAGGCTGGTTGTGACTACACTGCAGCCCACTTTCTCTTTCTGCCAATTTTGCTTCCATCCTTTTCCTCCACAGGTCCCAAGACCATCTACCATTGAAGAGGCGTTAAATAACCAAGTGGAATGACTCAGTCGGTTGATGTCAGCCAGCTTTTTCATTAGCCACCCTAGTCCTGACACAATGGTTTCATAAACAGAGGAGACATGGAAGCAAAGAAGGAGGCTATCCATGGGCCCAACCACATGATGTCCCACTTACCGTTGTTAATCTAGCTACTGTCACAGCCACATAATCACCCTGACACCAACAGAAACTATTGTTGAAACTCAGTACAACAATATCCCTTGAAGATACCAACCAGTCACTGGGTGGCAAGTTGACCGTATTGAACTCTTTCCATAATGAAAGCAGCAGCCATTCATTTTCACAGGAAGAGGCAGGTAGTCTGTATATGGGTTTGCCTTTCCTGCCTGCAGAGTCTCACCTGACATGACCGTCAAGGGCTTATGCTGTATTTAATCCACCAAGGTGGCATTCCACATGTCATTGCTGCAGACCAATTGACCAACTTTATGGCAAAGGACATATAGTGTTGGTCACATGCCCATCGAATCCACTGGACCTATCATATGGCACACCACCCAAGTTCCTGGCCTCATAAGCAATGGAACAGCCTATTGAAAGCTTGGCTAAAGTGCCAGCTTGGAAGTGATGCCCTGTGAGGATAAAGTACTACCCTTGGAATGCTTTTACACTGTTGGTGGGAGTGTAAATTAGTTCGACCACTATGGAAGACAGTGTGGTGATTCCTCAAGGATCTAGAACCAGAAATACTATTTGACCCAGCAACCTCATTACTGCATATATACCCAAAGGATTATAAATCATTCTACTGTAAAGACACATGCATATGTATGTTTACTGCAGCACTATTTACAATAGCAAAGACTTCGAACCAACACAAATGCCCATCAGTGATAGACTGGATAAAGAAAATGTGGCACATATACACCATGGAATACTATGCAGCCATAAAAAGAATGGGATCATGTCCTTTGCAGGGACATGGATGAAACTGGAAGCCATCATTCTCAGCAAACTAATGCAGGGGTAGAAAACCAAATATCACATGTTCTCACTCATAAATGGGAGTTGAACAATGAGAACACATGGACACAGGGAGGGGAACATCATACACCAGGGCCTGTCGGGGGGTCGGGGACAAGGGGAGGGAGAGCATTAGGACAAATACCTAATACATGCAGGGCTTAAAACCTAGATGATGGGTTGATGGTTGCAGCAAACCACCATGGCACGTGTTTACCTACATCACAAACCTACACATTCTGCGCATGTATTCCAGAACTTTAAAAAAAATTTTTTTAAAAGCACTACCCGCCAGGATGCAGTAATGCCTGAAGTCAGTCACCATTATATAGTGCTATATCCCCAAGGAATACCTGGGAGAGGAATCCATGGTGTGGGAGCAGCAGTGTCCCCACTTGCTATCAGTCCTGGTGACCCACTAAAATAATTTGTGCTTTCATCCTCACAAATGTAGCCCACAGGGTCAAAGGTCTTGGTTCCCAAAGGGGAAACATTTCCACCAGGGAACACAGCAAGAGTCTTCATTGAACTTTAAGCCACATCATCATCCAGGCACTTTGGGCCTTTCATGCCAAGGACCAGCAGGCAAGGAAAGGATCCTGGTTGGTGTGATTGACTCTTATCAAGAGGCAGTCCAGCTATTGTTACACAATGGAGGCAGGAGGCGTATGTTTGATACCCAGATCATCAAGTTGGACATCTGTTAGTACCAGCTTGCACAATTTCGATGGCAAATGGACAAGTGCAGCAGCTACACCTTGAGAAGGTACAGCAAACAGGGACCAGAATGCCTCAGTTTTGAGAGTCTGAGTCACCCCCCTAGGAAAGTCACCTAAACCTTCACAGGGACTCGTCGATGGTGAGGAGAATCTAGAATGCACAGCAGAGGAGTGGGGGGATGAATATCACCTCAAGACCAGCTGCAGCTTCAGGGAGGCTGTAGTTCATCCTACCAACCCTCCTTTTACAAGTCATCCCCAGGAAGAAAGGCCCACCAGTGTCCTGAAGGAGCCACTCCCAGAACTCTTGTCAAGAAAGTAGATCTGAGTGACACTTGCTGTATTAGGCTGTTCTCACATTGCTATAAAGAAATATCTGAGACTGGGAAGTTTATAAAGAAAAGAGGTTTAGTTGGTTCACGGTTCTGCAGGCTTTACAGGAAGCATAGTGCTGTTTTTCCATTATGGTGGAAGGTGCGGGGGGACAGGCATGTCATATGCTGAAAGCAGGAGCAAGTGAAGGGAGTGAGGTAGATGCCACGCACTTTTAAAACTGCCAGATCTCATGCGAACTCAGAGTGAGAGCTCACTTATCACCAAGAGGATGGCACAAGCCATTCATGAGGGACCCACCCCACCTTCCCCTGTGATCCCAACACCTCTCACCAGGCTCCACCTTCCAACATTGGGGATTACATTTCAATCTGAGATTTGGGTAGGGACAAATATCCCAATGCTATTGGGATAGCTGTGGACTGCCTTGCCTGGGTCATAGCTGTCATCCCTCTGGGGATGGCTTCAGCTGAAGAGAGCTGCTTCAGCTGAAGAGAGCTGCCTCAGTCTAAGTCTGGCCTGTGCCAGGCGACTGATTGATGCCCAATCCTATTTCCTTTTGTTCAATGGGTGTTGATTAGAGTGCCCCCTTGTAAACTTCCTATGTGCTAATCTCCATCTCGCAGTTGGCTTCCAGGGAACATCTTATCTGTGATAGTCTCTCCAGTGTAGATTATAGTTTGCAGAAGACAGCAAACAAGCAAAATAGATTTGTCATTTGTACACTGAAGGAAATGAACAAGATGCAATGATGGCAGATAACAAGAAGGTGTACCGGGAAGAGGTGACAGTTAAGTCCAGAACTATAAACAGATAGAAGCCAGCCATGTGAAAAGCAGGTAGGAGAGTGTGTCCCAGAAAGAGAAGCAGCTCTGATAAAAGCTGATCCCAAAGAGTCAGGCATGTTGAATTATCACCCAGAGCTTTGTAATCTTTCTAAAAGTTTTTCTGTGGCCAGGCATGGTGGCTCACACCTGTAATCCCAGCACTTTGGGAGGCCAAGGCGAATGGATCACCTGAGGTCAGGAGTTTGAGACCAGCCATGGCCAACATGGTGAAACCCTGTCTCTACTAAAAATATAAAAATTAGCCGGCATGATGGCGCATGCCTGTAATTCCAGCTGCTCAGAAGTCTGAGGCACGAGAATCACCTGAACCTGGGAGGTGGAAGTTGGAGTGAGCCGAGATTGCGCCACTGTACTGCAGTGCAGTGCAGCCTCGACCTCCCCAGGTTCAAGCAGTCTCCCACCTCAGCCTCCCAATTAGCTGGGACTATAGGTATATGCCACCATGCCCCACTAATTTTTTTGTAGAGACAGGGTTTCACAATATTGTCCAGGTTGGTCTCAAACTTCTGGGCTCAAACAATCCATCCACCCTGGCCTCCCAAAGTGCTAGGATTACAGATGTAAGCCACTATGCATAGCCTAAAGGATTTTATTTCAAATGCAATGGGAAGCCTTCAAAGAGTTTTCAGACAAGAGAGTAACATGCTATGATTTACATTTTTAAAAAATTATCTCTGGATACAGTGTGGAGAACAGACTGGATGGAGGGGAACCATTAAGAAGGCTATGTGCAGGGCGGGGCGTGGTGGTTCATGCCTGTAATCCCAGCACTTTGGGAGGTCGAGGTGGGTGGATCACGAGGTCAGGAGATCGAGACCATCCTGGCCAACATGGTGAAACCCTGTCTCTACTAAAAATACAAAAATCAACCAGGCGTGGTGGTGTGTGCCTGTAATCCCAGCTACTCAGGAGGCTGAGGCAGGAGGATCACTTGAACCCAGGAGGTGGAAGTTGCAGTGAGCCGAGATTGCTGCACTCCAGCCTGGGTGACAGAGCAGGGCTCCATCTCAAAAAGGAAATAAAAATTAAAATAAAATAAAAATGTTATTGCAGTATCAAGGGAAGATGCCCACCCAAAGTCTGTCCCTTCACACCAAACCATTGTCCAAATGCCCAAGACCCTGGAATTCCATGCCCAGACAGCTCCAACCCACTTCCAAGATTTGCATGGGCCTCTTCCCTAGGTCCTCCTCAACAGCAGACTGCACACACCTAGAGCCATGGGGTGGCCTGTCTGTTTGTGGGGAATGTGGACAGAGTTTGGAAGAGAAGTATCCACAAGCATGTGGGTGAAGCCCCTTGCAGTGCCAGATGAAGCCAAGATTGGAAATGGAGGGGGATGAGGTGAGGGGAAAGGGGCCAGGGTGGTAATCACTCCCTATCCTGCCAAGTTTCAATATGAAACTCCTAGGATTTCTAAATTCAAGGCATGGCCATCCAAGTCACTAAAAAGCTGTATCTGTCAAGATAAGAGGATAGGCTGGGTGTGGTAACTCACACATGTAATCCCGATGCTTTGGGAGGCTGAGGCTGGAGGATCATTTGAGCCCAGGAGTTTAAGACCAGCCTGAGTTACATAGCGAGACCTCCATCTCTAAGAGAATAAAAAAAGAATTATCCAGGTGTAGTGGTGCATGCCTGTAGTCCCACCTACTCAGGAGGCTGAGGCAAGAGGATTGCTTGAGCCTGAGAAGTTGAGGCTGGAGTGAACTGTGATTGTGCCACTGCACTCCAGCCTGATGGATGACAGAATGAGACTCTGTCTCAAAAGAAAAAAAAAAAAAAAAAGGAGGATAGAACATATTTTATTTAACAAGTTGTTTGCTTGATTTCTGACTTAAAAATTTTTAGACATATAGTATCCCCCATTTGTAATTTTGCACTGGGTCCTACAGATGTTGAGGATAGCTCCGAAAGTCACATTACCTATAAAGAAAATAAGAGACCAAAAGCTGGTCTCTTATTTCAAACAGTAGATAATGCGCAGAGGATAATGCAACATCTTCAAAATGGAGGGGGAAATTTTCTGTCAATTTAGAATTCCCTATCTAGTTAAACTAGATAGGGAAGGAGCTTAAAATCCGATTTGGCAGAAGCAAGCTGTATAAACTCACCTGGAAATAAAACCTGGGATAGAAGACAGCAAATAGTAAAAGGTTGCAATTGGTATAACCCTTACAAGTCTTGGAAGCTTTTGACTCAATACATGAAATTGAGCTTTAAGAGAGGTCGAATTTTGTTCGAGAAAACTGGGGACTGGCATAAGCATACAGTACTAAAACAACAGAAGGTGTTAGAACCAAGACGGAAGGTATTTTCAAAAAAGAAGGGTAGGTATCCTCAAAAATGAGGATAAAATAAAGACATTTTCAAACCAGGACTAGAAGAATTTCCCACTCACAGACCCTTGCTGAAAGAAGTCCTGAAGGATGTAGTTTGTTTATTTTGAGACAGAGTCTCACTCTGTCACCCAGGCTGGAGTGCAGTGGCACGGTCTTGGCTTACTGCAACCTCTGCCTCCTGGGTTCAAGCAATTCTGCCTCAGCTTCCCGAGTAGCTGGAACTAGGTATGCGCCACCATGCCTGGCTAATTTTTTCGTATTTTTGTAGGGACAGGGTTTCACCATGTTGGCCAGGCTGGTCTCAAACTCCTGACCTCAAGTGATCTACCTGCCTTGGCCTCCCAAAGTGCTAGGATTACACGCATGAGCCACCGCACCTGGCCAGGATGTAGTTTAGAAAGAGGAAAAATAAACCCAGCAGAAAAGATCAGTATGTGAGGCTTAATGATGAGGAAAGAAATGACTGATTTTTAGAGGATAAGCACAGAGTGGAACTAGACTAGTACCTAGCCATCAAATGAAAGGTGAGAGGCAAGATTCACAGTTAAAACAGTCTAAGATCTTTATGATGTAAGGTATACAATTTAAACTTTTTCAGCTATAACTTTTTAATTTTTTAGAAAAATTTTATATATATATTTTTGTGTGTGTGGAGATGATGGAGTCTTACTATGTTCACCAGGCTGGTCTTGAACTGCTGGCCTCAAGCAATCCTCCTGCCTTGGCCTCCCAAAGTGCTAGGACTACGGATGTGAGCCACCACACTGGGTCTCAGCTATAAATTTTAATATTTTTAAAGTAACTCTCTTAAACAAATATGCAAAAAGAAAGAAAAAAGTGAATAGGATGAAAGAGCCCCTCCCCCCAAAAAGCAAAACAAGTTTAGTTGGTAGAACATATAAAATAGTTCTCATTTCAATATGAAAACAGGCACTAATTTATTTTTTGTAGAACCCCTCTAACCCAAACCACTGACTATAAAATACCGCCTCTGCCGTAGTTGTCCCCCAAATACAAGTTATTATTCATCTGTGAAGGAAGCTTTATGAGAGCTATTGCACTTTATTCTTATAAAACTCCATGAAAGATAGACATTAAAATGTTTGCGGAAATCTCATAAACTTGGCTTTTAAATGAATGAGTCAGTCATCAACAGCCATTTGCACAAAACTTTACTATTTTCTCTGAGCAATACAAACAAAACAGGACAGTCCCTCCCATGAAGGAGCTTAAAATCCGATTTGGCAGAAGCAAGCTGTATAAACTCACCTGGAAATAAAACCTGGGATAGAAGACAGCAAATAGTAAAAGGTTGCAATTGGTATAACCCTTACAAGTCTTGGAAGGTTTTGACTCAATACATGAAATTGAGCTTTAAGAGAGGTCGAATTTTGTTTGAGAAAACTGGGGACTGGCATAAGCATACAGTACTAAAACAACAGAAGGTGTTAGAACCAAGACGGAAGGTATTTTCAAAAAAGAAGGGTAGCTGGGTGTGGTGGCACATTTCTGTAGTCCTGTAACTGCCCAGTGGGTTCATTTTCCCTGCTGCCCAGATAGAGCTGATTTATCCAGACAGGGGAGTCATGATACAGAGTTTAACTCACACAGAGCTGGCTGACAGGAGACCAGAGTTTTATTATTACTCAAATCAGTCTCTTCAAAGATTTAGAGACTGGGGTTTTTCAAAGACAGTTTGGTAGGTACAGGGCCAGTGAGTCGGGAGTGCTGATTGGTTGGATCAGAGATGAAATAATAGGGAGTCAAAGCTGTCCTGCACTGAGTTGGTTTCTGGGTGGGGGCCACAGGACTGGTTGATGAGTCCAGGTGAACCCATTAGTCGTTGAACTCGCATTAGTCATTGAACTCCTGACCTCAAGTGATCCACCCACCTTGACCTCTCAAAGTGCTGGGATTACAGGCATGAGCCTGTATTCAAAAAAGCAAAAACCCGAAAAGACATCTCTAAAGGCCAGTCGTAGGTTCTACAATAGTGATGTTATCTGCAAGAATAATTGAGGAAGTTGCTGATCTTTGGCCTTCACAATAGTGGTTGGTAATATTTTAGCTAAGCCTATATCTTAATAGAATCCAGGCCCCTCCCATCCTCCTAACTTGACCTTCCATTAGGTTTACAAGGGCAGTTTAGTTTTGGGGGATGGCTATTATCGTTTAAACTATAAACTAAATTTCCCCCAAAGTTACCTTGGCCCACATCCAGGAATGAGCGAAGACAGCCAGCCTGTGAGACTGGAAGCAAGCTGGAGTCAGCCATGTCAGATTTCTTTTACTGTTGTAATTTTGCAAAGGCAGTTCAGCCCCAGCTACTCAGGAGGCTGAGGCGGGAGGATCACTTGAGCCCAGGCATTCGGGCTGTAGTGCACTATCATGGTGGCTGTGAATAGCCGCTGTACTCCAGCCTGGGCAATGTAGGACCCAGTCTTTAATTAAAAAAAAAAAAAAAGGACAATTCCTAATGTGTCATGGGATTAGAGTTAAAAAAAAAAAAAGGGTAATCATTGTGTGAAATACTGAGAGAAACCATTGAATGAATCATAATATGGACTGAAGTAATCACGAGGATGAAATAATTGAAAATACTGTTTTCGGCCGGGCACGGTGGCGCAAGCCTGTAATCCCAGCACTTTGGGAGGCCGAGGCGGGCGGATCACGAGGTCAGGAGATCGAGACCATCCTGGCTAACATGGTGAAACCCCGTCTCTACTAAAAATACAAAAAACAAGCCGGGCGAGGTAGTGGGCGCCTGTAGTCCCAGCTACTCCGGAGGCTGAGGCAGGAGAATGGCGTGAACCCGGGAGGCGGAGCTTGCAGTGAGCTGAGATCCGGCCACTGCACTCCAGCCTGGGCGACAGAGCAAGACTCCGTCTCAAAAAAAAAAAAAAAGAAAAAAGAAAATACTGTTTTCAATATGACACCAACTTGAATATTTTGTCTAATTTCCCTTCTTAGATATGCCATTAAAATTTTCAAAAACTGTAGCAAAAATAAATACAAGATGTTGACTGTCTGTGAGTTATATATATGAATAGCTTAGAGTTTTCCTGCTTCCACACACAACTTTATTTCCTAGACTTTCTCTAGCTTAAAAACATCCTGCAGACAGAATCACTATTATATTGCTTGTGTTTTAAGTTCAGGGCTGTAGGCTTCTGGTTTGTAATAATGAGAGAAACGCTATTAATAGTATTCCTAAAGGCATAAAGCTTTCCTCCAAGCCATGACTCAGGGACCAAGCCTCCTTTCATTTTGTGGCCCCGCCATCTTCAACAAGTGGTTTCCAGGGTCTTTGCAGAAGGAGAAAGAAGAAGGAGGACCACTATGGGAGATCTGTGTGTGAGTTTAGCCTAGAAGTAGCACGCCTCTCTTCCTTTTGTTACAGTAGGTAGTTAGGCAGACATGAGCAGGGCAGGAGAGCACCCCCACCCCACAACCAGGAATGTCAGGAAACCATCAGGTAATGGTCAGGCGGTTGTTAACTGTCTCTCTAAAATAATACTTGGTTGCAGCCAGCACCAGAGAAAGGCAGGTTCCCAATAAATAGAAAACACCCGAAACTGGTGATCACCAGCTTTCTGGTAAGATCTCAGGAGTTGGGCGAGTGGGGTCAAGCATGAAAACTAAGAGGCAAAATGGCAGAGTTTAACCGGTATATGACCTTCCTCTAGAACACTCAACTGGTAAGGGAAAAACGCCTCAAGTGAGCACGTGCACAACTTCAGTAAACACACTGCACATGCGGCCCCTCCCAAGTGCTGGCCGGCCAGTGTGAATGCAGACAGCCCACCCCTAAGGAAGAACTGGGAGAAGACGTGTAACCCACCGGAAGCATGCCAGTGTATAAAGCCCAGAGTCAAAGGTCAGACTGTGCACTTGAATCTCTCACGTTGCCTGCTTGACCCTCTTCCAAGTGTACTTTTTTTTATTCCTGCTCTAAAACTTCTTAAAGACTTTCACTCCTGCTCTAAAATGTGCCTCAGTCTCTCCCTCTGCCTTATACCCCTCCGTCAAGTTCTTCCTTCTGAGGCGGCAAGAATTGAGGCTGCTACAGACCCGTATGGATTGACTGCTGCTAACACTTTCACATTCCACTGATCAGGACTCAGTTGCATGGCCACAACTAACTTAAGTGAAGATGGAAAATGTGGTTTAACTGTTTGCTCAGAAAGAGAAAGGAACACTTTAGTCAACAGTTGGCCAGTCTCTGCCATACATACTTTCTTCCCATTTAATCCTAACAACCCCATAAAATATGTACTATAACTAATACCACTTTATGGATGAGGACATTGAAATCTTTTTTACTTGTACAAATGTATGGGGTACATGTGAAATTTGTTACACGTATATAATGTGGAGTAATCAAGTCTGGTTTTTTTGTTTTGTTTTGTTTTTTGTTTTGGTTTGGTTTTTTGTTGTTGTTGGTTTTTGGTTTTTTTTTTTTTTTTTGAGACAGGGTCTTGCTCATGGCTCACTGCAGCCTTGACCTCCCAGGCTTCAGCAATCCTCCTCTCTCAGCTTCCCTGGTAGCTAGGACTAGAAGTGCACACCACTGTGCCTGGCTAATTTTTTTTATTTTTTGTAAAGACACAGTTTCACCATGTTGCATAGGCTGGTCTCTAACTCCTAAGCTCAAACCATCTGCCCACCTGGGTCTCCCAAAGTGCTGGGGTTACAGGTGTGAGCCACCATGCCTGGCAAGAAACTGAAATTTTGATAGGCTGATTACCATACCTAATACCTCACAGTTAATAAATGGCAGAACTCAAACTCAAACATAGGCAATCTAACTCCAGAAAGCATATTCTTTAAAAAGCTATTATAACATGACTGATATTCCTTTTACTGCAGAAGAATATTTAAGCCTTTTTTAGTTGTAACAGGGGTATGATAATTATGGAACTTTAAGTAAATACAAACCCATCATTTTGGAGAAGATGATACTGAGATTTAGAGGCAGAAAGTTCTACCAAAGGTTAAATCATTGCTGCCCATGTACCATACAATGTAAAGTAACATTTTTTAAAGAGAATACAATCTTGGCTGAGTGCAGTGGCTCATGCCTGTAATCCAAGCACTTTGAGAGGCCAAGGTGGGCAGATTACTTGAGGTCAGGAGTTCAAGACCAGCCTGGCCAATATGGTGAAACCCCGTCTATACTAAAAATACAAAAATTAGCCAGGCGTGGTCATGGGCACCTGTAATCCCAGCTACTTGGGAGGCTGAGACAGGAGAATCACTTGAACCCAGGAGGTACAGGCTTCAGTGAGCTGAGATCACGCCACTGCACTCCAGCCTGGGGGACAGAGCAAGACTCTGTCTCAAAAATAAAAATAAAGAAAATACAATCTTCACAACTTAATAACTTATGTTATTCTTTCTAAAAATTAATTTCCTAAACCATGTAGTTTAATGTGATTTAATGTAGTTAAATCTAAACATTAAAACTTGTTTCTTGAAGGGCACAGTGGTTCGCACCTGTAATCCTAGCACTTCGGGAGGCTGAGGCGGGCAGATCGCCTGAAGTCAGGAGTTCGAGACCAGCCTGGCTAACATGGCGAAAACCTGTCTCTACTTAAAATACAAAAATTAGCTGGGTGTGGTGGTGCATGCCTGTAATCCCAAATACTTGGGAGGCTGAGGCACGAGAATCTCCTGAACCCAGGAGGTGGAGGTTGCAGTGAGCCGATATCGCACCACTACACTCCAGCCTGGGCGGCAGAAACAGACTGTAAAAAAAAAAAAAAAAAAAAAAGGAAAGTAAAGAAGAAACTTGTTTCTTGATGAAGTTTGTTTTCCTGGGATCACACACAGATCTCCCACAGTGGTCCTCCTTATTCTTTCCCCTTCTGCAAAGAGCCTGGAAACCACTTGTTGAAGATGGCGGGGCCACAGATTGAAAGGAGTCTTGGTCCCTGAGTCATGGCTTGGAGGAAAGCTTTATGCCTTTAGGAACACTGTTGTTTGTTGGGCCTGAAGAGGAAGTACTTCACAGAGCAAGCCTGCCACCATGTGGCACAGGCCCAAACCTAGCATCAGTTAAAGGTTCATTCGCATTTACTTTGTTGCCTCTGGTTCATCTACTAACCAACCTAGATTTAATGCTGTCTAATGATAAATTAATACCAGGTGTATTCCACAGGTTTACGTAGTTTTTAATTTCTTTTTTTTTTTTTTTTTTTTTTTTTTTTTTTGAGACGGAGTCTCGCTCTGTCGCCCAGGCTGGAGTGCAGTGGCCGGATCTCAGCTCACTGCAAGCTCCGCCTCCCGGGTTTACGCCATTCTCTCGCCTCAGCCTCCCGAGTAGCTGGGACTACAGGCGCCCGCCATCTCGCCCGGCTAATTTTTTGTATATTTTAGTAGAGACGGGGTTTCACCGTGTTAGCCAGGATGGTCTCGATCTCCTGACCTCGTGATCCGCCCGTCTCGGCCTCCCAAAGTGCTGGGATTACAGGCTTGAGCCACCGCGCCCGGCCAATAGTTTTTAATTTCAAGATACATTTCTTCATCCAATTCTGAAATCATTGCAATATTTCCAAACCGGCTACAGAAGTGACCACAACGTTTAAAATATGATCCAGGCACATTCACAAGAGGATTACTTCAGTGCATCACAAACATGGAAACAAACTCAGAAATTTGTAGGATTTATCTCAGTTCACTCAAAAGTTGATCAACAAGCCAATGATTAGAAGGCAGAATTAGGGCCGGGTGTGATGGGTCATGCCTGTAATCACAGCGCTTTCAGGAGGTGAGGTCGGAGGATTGCTTCAGCCCAGGAATTTGAGACCAGCCTGGGCAACAGGGTGAGACCTTGTCTCTACAAAAAATAAAAAAATAAAAAGGCAGAATTCCTTGGAATGGAAATAGGTAGTGACAAGGACTGTTAAAAATGGATGAAACACTCATGTAAGGAGAGTTAGAACTTAACAGTTTCCTAGAGTTTTAACAATCTATAAGCTTACTATGTTCTAACATGCCAGGCTGACATTTCTTAGAACTCTCTCTACGTTTATTAAGACAGCAATGACATTGGAAGTTGTTTGCAAGACTATAGGTCTAGCAGGTGGCTAAGAGGAAGTCTGGTACTGCTGCTGCATCGATTTTTATGTATTTATTCATTTATTTTTTAAGACGGAGTCTCTCTCTGTTGCCCAGCCAGGAGTGCAGTGGCACAGTCTTGGCTCACTGCAACCTCCACCTCCCGGGTTCAAGCAATTCTCCCGCCTCAGCTTCCCGAGTAGCTGAGATTACAGGTGCACACCACCACACCCGGTTAATTTTGTATTTTTAGTAGAGATGGGTTTCACCATGTAGGCCAGGCTGCTGTCAAACTCTTGGCCTCAAGAGATCTGCCCACCTCGGTGTCCCAAAGAGCTGGGATTACAGGCGTGAGCCACTGTGCCTGGCCTTGGTATTGCTGCTGCTTCTGACACTTGTTTCTAATGATTGGTGGATGGAGGCAGCAGTACTCATATTCTGATACAGTTATTAAATGTCCCTTTTTTTCTTTGGTCCTATTACTACTTCTTTCTTTTTCTACCACTGCTAACTCTGAAATATCTATTACATAAAAAATGTCAACTATAACTCACCTGAATTCACTGTAGAAAGCAATTAAAAGGGAAAAATTTTCTTGAGGGTGAAAAAAAAACCCATTTCATCCTTTTCTTTATGTTCCTTTTTTACACTGATATGTAAACTTGTTATTTCCACCTAACTAAATTGATTCATTTAATCCAGTGACTGTGGTTAAATTGAAAAAGGGGAAAAGGGGATATCTATGGAAACCCAAACTTCTTCACACTCCAGCTTTTTCACTACCTTCTCACCTCCCCAGCTGCCACATTTTTGCAAGCATTGGTATATGTCCCAAGGCTGTGGTTCCCAGGGGCCAAAAGTATATGAATAAGCCTATATTATGTAAACCTTTAATCTTTTAGGACATGCTGTGCCTTCCCTTCAGAGCATTTGTCATCTCCATTCTGATTACCGTGTAACCAGATATGATGGGCCCAGTGATAGCTTCCCTAGGAGCCTCATCACTCCTAGGAGCCTCATCACTCCTTTTTCTAGAAAAGTCAGCTGCAGATGGCCTGACTCAGCCCAGCTCTAGAGACTGAGACACATCTTCCGGTTCTTGTCAATTCTCCTCTTTGGCCTATGTGTTCCAAATCAGCCTTCCTTATCATTGAAATAGTATGTGTGGGCTTAGGAAAGAGACCACTTTCTTTTCTTAAAGAGCTCACCATATGGTCTAATCTAAACTAGCTCAGCAGGATTCTATAGTGGGATCTGAGGCTTTAGTGAAATTAAATGTGCTATTTAGTTGAATATTGTCTAGATTCCCTATTTAAAGGAAAATGGCTATGTTCCATGTGAAATAAATGTATTATTTCTGTAAGAAATTTCTTACATTCTTTTCTCTATTCATCTCTTTGCAATATGTGATGGATATTGCTTTTTTTTTTTTTTTTTAAAGAGACAAGATCTTGCTTGCATGATCATAGCTCATGGTGGCCTCTACCTCCTGGGCTGAAGTGATCCTCCCATCTCAGCCTAGCTGGGACTACAGGTGTGTGCCACCATGCCTGGCTAATTTAAAAAAATTTTTTTTGTGGAGACAGGGTCTCACTATGTTGCCCAGGCTGGTCTCAAACTCCTGGCTTCAAGCAATTCTCCCGCCTTGGCTTCCCAGAGTGCTGGGATTACAGGTGTGAGTCACTGTGCCTGGCCCAGTTATTGCTAAATATTAACTGAATTACAATTGATAAAAAATAATATCCCACTTATGTTGTAAAATATTCCAGACCATAATATAACATCTTTAAATATTATTTGCTATTGTGTACTAACCTTCACCTATGTAGCCAGATTTCACAAATCTTACAATATAAATTTACCCCAACTCTTCTCCATGAATTATATTCCTTTGTCTATGAGAAAAGCCAATGGCAACTGCTGTTTCTTTGTATGTGACCATAATTGAATTTAAGGGGTCCTCAAACTTATAAAGGATGTCTGTCAAAAACCTACAGAAAATATTATATTTAATGGTAAAACATTAGAAACATCACCACTGAAGTGATGTATGGATTTTTACAAAATATGGTCACAAATTCTTTGGCACCCCACCCATTGAGAGGTGGCGTTTCTGTACCCTCCCTTTGAATTCGGGTAGACTTAACAATTTGCTTGTCACCAATAAAATGCAGAATAAGTGATACACACAGAAGTGTGACTTCTCTGGCGGGGTCAGAAAAGGTGACACAGCTTCCTACTTGTTCACTGGAACACTTGGTCTCGGATCCCTGAGCCTCCACAAAAGCGGTCTGACTACCCCGAGAATGCCATGTTGGAAAGAGGCCAACTAACATGTAGAGGCCATCTTGTAAGCACTCCAGTTGATAGTCTCACTGAGCCCCCAGCTGACAGCAGCATCAACTGTCAGCCATGTGGGTGAGCCATCTGGACATCCAGCCTAGTGAACTGTCAGGTGACTTCATCCCCAGCTGACATCTGACTGCAGGTGCTTGAGATATCCTAAGTGAGAACAATGTGATCTAGCCCTTCTTGAAATCCTGACCCTCAAAATCATAAGCAAAACAAAATAATTGTTTTAAGCCACTAAGTTTTGAGGTAATTTGCTTCACAGCAATAGTAACAAAAACAGACAAGGATTAGGAAAGTATGCCCTCTGTCACTGCTGTTATTTAATATTCAGCTAGAACTTACGGACCAATAAGTAAATGAAACCGGAGGCCTAATGTTGGAAGGAATTAAACATGACCATCGTTTGCAGACAATATTATTGTCTCCATAGACAAGTCAAGAGAATCCACTAAAAAAAAAATAGAACAAAGAAGAGTTCAGTATAAGTTTAAGAAAGACATATAGGCCGGGCGCGGTGGCTCAAGCCTGTAATCCCAGCACTTTGGGAGGCCGAGGCGGGTGGATCACGAGGTCAGGAGATCGAGACCATCCTGGCTAACATGGTGAAACCCCGTCTCTACTAAAAATACAAAAAACTAGCCAAGCGTGGTGGCGGGCGCCTGTAGTCCCAGCCACTTGGAGGCTGAGGCGGGAGAATGGCGTGAACCCGGGAGGCGGAGCTTGCAGTGAGCCGAGATCGTGCCACTGCACTCCAGCCTGGGTGACACAGCAAGACTCTGTCTCAAAAAAAAAGAAAAAAAAAAAAGACAGACAGACATATAAAAATTAATAACTAATTAGAAAATGTATTCAGACAAAAGTACCATTACCAATAACAGTAAAAACCCTAAAATACTTAGTAATAAAGTTTAAAAATACATAAAGCCTATATGGAGAAAATTTCTAAAGTTCACTAAAGGGCAGAATTTCCAGGAATAGTATCATGGAAGACATTGGGCAATTTCTTCCATAGATAATGATTATAAAAACTGGACAAATTTATTAAAAACAACTATTTGTTGGTGTTTTTGTAAGATGACTCTTGAAAAGGGTTTACTCTTGAATGACTGCTGCTGCATCAGGTAAAAACTAAAAGTCTGTGGCTCCTAAGCAGGGGGGTCACTCCTCAACACCCTCCAGCTTTGGTGGCAGAAAACCACAGCCATACCAGCCTGAGGTGTCAGAGAATAAAGTTTAGGGCAGCAGACAACTGGATATTCAAGGGGAAAATCCTGTAAAAATGAGAGCCAGAGCCACAGAAGGACTGAATTGAAAAGCTGAGTATAAGCTCCACTCAAATCCCTGCCTGCCTGCTAAACTGCTGAGACACACAAGAGACCCCAGGCAGCCCAGTGAAAAAGCAGGCGGAGACTAGAGAGGCATCTACCCTTGTGAGACAGAACTGCTCCTGGTGAGATTTGTGAGTTTGCTGCACTGTTGACTCAATGTGCACAAAGCTCAGGTCTTGCAGAAAGCAAAAACCTTATTGGCTTGAGGTGCCATTGGGCAGAACTTGGGGTTGACAGAGCAGCTGGATATTTAGGAAGAAAACAAGGGGCTATACAGTAGGTAAGCTTCAAAAGCTGAATATAAATTATTTCCAAATCTGTGGCTGACCACTAAACTACACAGGCTCAGGAGAGACTCCCAGGCACTAGGCCAAAAAAGAAGCAACTGGATCCTCAGAAAACTGTGAAGAATAGTACATCAACTACTATAAATTGTTGGGGACAGATTTTTCAGTTTAAATGCAGGCAGGTTAACTGCCTACTAGAAAAATATGGCAACAACCCTCAGAAGAACAAACAGAATCTAGAGTGGATATAACATTACTACAGTGTCCAGTTTTAAACCAAAAATTACTAGACATGTGAAGAATCAGGAAAGTGTGACTATACTCAGGAAAAACAAAATCAGTCCCTAGCAACTGAATCAGAGTGGGCCCAAATGTTGGATTCAACAAAGACTTCGGAGCAGCTATTACAAATATGTTCAAGAGTTAGTAAGGCACATGTTTAAAGAACATAAGGAAAGTATGGCATTACTGAGTGAACATGTAGGCAATCTTAACAGAGAAATGAAAACTCTAAAAATGAATCAAGTAGAAATTATCGAGCTGAAAAGTGTAATAGCTGAAAGTTCCCTGAAGAATACAAAGGAAGACTTGCATAAATGGAAAGGCAACACATATTTCTAGATGAGAAGTCTCAATTGTGTAATGATGTCAAGTCTCCAAAAATCAATCTATTAAAAGCTACCCCAATTAGAATTCCAACGTTATTTTTCCACCAAAGTGTTTAATGAAATTTGAAAACATGATCTTAATGTTCATATGAAAAAGAGAGTACAGGCTGGGTGTGGTGGCTCACGCCTGTAATCCCAGCACTTTGGGAGGCCAAGGCGGGAGGATCACCTGAGGTCAGGAGTTTGAGACAAGCCTGGCCAACAGGACGAAACTCCATCTCTACTAAAAATACAAAAATTAGCTGGGCATGATGGTGTGCGCCTGTAATCCCAGCTACTAGGGAGGCTAAGGCAGGAGAATCACTTGAACCCAGGAGGCAGAGCTTGCAGTGAGCCAAGATTGTGTCACTGCACTCCAGCCTGGGCAACAGAGCGAGACTCTGTCTCAAAAAAAAAAAAGGTACATAAAAACATAAAAATGATCACAAGATTTTGTAGGTAAAATGCAGAGGGCAGGAGACTTTTCCTATCAAATACAATGAACATTAAAGATATTCATTAAACTAATGTGATATTAGCAAAAGATCCACAAGTAGAATTGTGGAATGGAATATAGAAGGCAGAAAAATCCAAACCCACACATACATATAAATATATGAATTTAGTGTACAATAACAGTGATACTTCAAGTCAGAAAAGAGATAGCTCATTTAATAAATGTTTATTAAATTCATCTAAGTTGTTTGTTATATCAGCATGAAGTTTTCTATAATATCCTCCTTATCAGCTTTTCCCCAGCTTTATTGAGGTATAAACTGCACATGATTAATGTATACAGTTTGGTGAGTTTGGACATATATATCTACTCATGTTACCATAACCACAGTCCAGGTAATAAATATATCCATCATTTCATCACCTCCAAAAGTTTCCTTGTGTCCCTTTGTCTATGTTTTTTTGTTTTTCTGAGGTAAGAACACTAAATTTGAGATCCACCCTTTTAACACAATTGTAAGTATGCAGTATCTTACTGTTGTTAACTATAGGCAATATGTGTACAGCAGATCTCTGGACTTACTCATCTTGAACAATTGTAACTTCATACGTTTAAACAACTTCCCATGTCCCTCTCCCCCGATCCTCTGGTAACCATGGCCCTGGGTTTCCTTCTTTTTTAAAGCTGAATGTGCCAGTCGCAGTGGCTCACGCCCATAATCCCAGCACTTTGGGAGACCGAGGTGGGCAGATCACAAGGTTAGGAGTTCAAGACCAGCCTGGCCAACATAGTGAAACCCTGTCTCTACCAAAAATGCAAAAATTAGCCAGATGTGGTGGCACATGCCTATAGTCCCAGCTACTCAGGAGGCTGAGGCCAGAGAATCACTTGAACCCAGGAGGCGAAGTTTGCAGTGAGCCCAGACCATGTCATTGTACTCCAGCCTGGGTGACAGAGTGAGACTCCATCTCAAAAAAAAAAAAAAGAAAGAAAAAAAACTGAATAATATTCCATTGTATTATTCATTGCAATGAATAATATTCCAAAGAAATGTGTATACCAATATGGTTTGGCTGTGTCCCCACCCAAATCTCATCTTGAATTGTAGTTCCCATAATCTCCATGTGTCATGGGAGGGACCTGGTGGGAGGTAATTGAATCATGGGAGTGGTTCCACCATGCTATCCTCACGATAGTAAGTTTTCATGAGATCTGATGGTTTTATAAGAGGCTTCCCCCTTAGATGCGTTCTCATTCTTCTCTCCCCGCCACCATGTGAAGAAGGACATGTTTGATTCCCCTTCTACCATGACTGTAAGTTTCCTGAGGACTCCCCAGTCATGCTGAACTGTGAGTCAATTAAACCCATTTTCTTTGTAAATTACCCAATTTGGGGCATGTCTTTATTAGCAGTGTGAGAACGGACTAATACAATGGGTAACTGGGTTGTTCCTATATTGTTGTGAATAATGCTGCAATGACTGTGGGAGTGCAGATATCTCTTCAAGATCCTGATTTCAATTCTTTTGTATATATACCCAGAAATGAGATTGCTGGATCATATCACAATTTAGATTTTTAAGAATCTCCATACTGTTTTCCACAGCAGCTGCACCATTTTAGTACCCAGCAAAAGTGTACAGGGATCTAATTTCTCCACAACCTCACCAACACTTGTTCCTTAACAGTTTTTTGCTTTTTTATTTTTATTTATGTATTTATTTATTTTGAGACAGAGTCTCACTCTGTCACCTGGGCTGGGCATATTGGTGCAATCTCGGCTCACTGCAACCTCCGCCTCCTGGGTTCAAATGATTCTCCTCCCTCAGCCTCCTGAGTAGCTGGGACTACAGGCGTGCACCACCACACCTGGCTGATTTTTGTATTTTGAGTAGAGATGGGGGTTTCACCGTGTTGGCTAGGCTGGTCTCAAACTCCTGACCACAAGTGATCTGCCCACCTTGGCCTCCCAAAGTGCTGGGATTACAGGTGTGAGTCACTGCACTCGATCCCTTAACAGTTTTTTAAATATTTGTAGAGTCTATAGCAATACCTCCTTTAAAATTCTTCATGGTTTTTTCTCTTAATCAGTCTTATTAGCAGTTTATCAAATTTATTAATCTTTTCAAAGAATCAACTTTTGACTTTGTTGATTTTGTCTATTTTTTCTTTTTTATTTATTTATTTAGGTATTTAGAGACAGTCTTGCTCTGTTGCTCAGGCTGGAGTACAGTGGCACAGTCTGGGCTTACTGCAACTTCTGCCTCCTGGGTTTAAGTGATTCTCCCACTTCAACCTCCCAAGTAGCTGGGATTTCAGGTGTGCACCACCACACTCAGCTAATTTTTGTATTTTTAGTAGAGATGGAGTTTCACCATGTTAGCCAGGCTGGTCTCAAATTCCTGACCTCAAGTGATCTGCCTGCCTTGGCCTCTCAAAGTGCTGGGATTACAGGCATGAGCCACTGCACCTGGCCGATTTTCTCTATTTTTCTATTTTACTTATTTCTATTTGTATTTTGATTATTTTGTTTCTTCTATGTAGTTTGTATTTTGTTTGCTTCTCTTTTGCCTCTTATTTCGTAATTGGCACTGAAATCATTGATTTTTGCATCCTTCTTTTCTTTTTTTTGAGATAGGGTCTCACTCTGTCACCCAACCTGGAGTGGATTGGCACAATATCAGCTCACTGCAACCTCTGCCTCCTGGGCTCAAGCAATCTTCCCACCTCAGACTCCCGAGAAGGTGGGGACTATAGGCACACCTCACCACACCCAGCTAATTTTTGTGGGTTTTTTGGGGGCTTTTTTGTTCATTTGTTTTTTGGGTTTTGTTTGTTTTTGGAATGGAGTCTCGCTCTGTTGCCCAGGCTGGAGTGCAGTGGCACGATCTCAACTCACTGCAACCTCCATCTCCCAGGTTCAAGTGATTCTCGTACCTCAGCCTCCTGAGTAGCAGGGATTACAGACGCCTCTTACCATGCCTGGCTAATTTTTGTATTTTTAGTAGAGACGGGATCTCACCATGTTTGCCAACCTGATCTTGATCTCCTGACCTCAAATGATCCAACTGCCTAGGCCTCTCAAAGTGCTGGGATTACAGGGGTGAGCCACCACGCCCAGCATAATTTTTGTAGAGATGTGTTTTGTAGAGATGGAGTTTTGCCATGTTGCCCAGGCTGGTCTCGAATTCCTGAGCTAAAGCTATCTGCCCGCCTCAGCCTCCCAAAGTGCTAGGATTATAGCTGTGAGCCACCACACTCAGCCTCTACTTTTCTAATGTAAGGATTTGAGTCAATAAGCTGCAACTCGCACATTTTGATATGCTCTATTTTTACTATCATTCAATTCAAAATCTGGAGATTTTGTAGATATCTTTCTGTTATTTATTTCTACCTTAATTTTGCTGTGGTCAAGTGAGAATATATTCCACATAATTTCAATTCTTTAATAATTGTTGAGCTTGTTTTATAGCCTAGCACATGATCTCTGCTGGTAAACATTCTGTGCTCCTTCATCTGCCTCCTATGTCATCACTGCACACATTGACAAGACAGTGTTCTGTTCCAAGGTGCATATAGGACCCAGAGAGAAATAGGCTGGCAGGCTCCATGCTAGAAAATAGCAAAAAAAAAAAAAAAAATACCTCTCAGAGGTGTTGGGAGGAGTAAATAAATTAATGTAGATATAATGTATGATACAGATTAGGGCTTAATCAGTAATAGCTTTTTTGCTCTGTCACCCAGGCTGGAGTACAGTAGCATGATCAAGCTCACTGCAACCTCTGCCTCCTGGGTTCAAGCAATTCTCCTGCCTCATCCTCCTGAGTAGCTGGGACTACCGGTGTGCTCCACCATGCGGGGCTAATTTTTGTATTTTTAGTAGAGTCGGGGGTTTCACTATGTTGCCCAGACTGGTCTTGAACTCCTGACCTCAGGTGATCCACCATCCTCGGCCTCCCAAAGTGCTGGGATTACAGACGTGAGCCATCGCGCCTAGCCTCCACTCCATTTTTAAAGTTCTCTTTTTCTGGAACTCCTATTATTTGATTGTTGCACTCTGCTTAGTCTCTAATTTTAAAAATATTTTCTTTCCCTTCTTACACCTTTGCCTTTTCACTCTACTTTCTGGATTTCTTCAATACTATCTTCCAATCCTTCCATCAAGATATTTGCTTCTGCTGTTATATTTTAAATGTCCAAGGGCTCATTTTTGTTCTCCGTATTTTTAAAAATAGTGTCCTTATTTTATACCATCTCTCTGAGGATTCACATAACCAGGTAGAACGGCCATGGGAGACCCTGAATCTCGGCTCACTGCAACCTCTGAGAGGTAATTTTTTTGTCTCCATTTATAGATGTGGAAACTGAGGCTACATAACATTAAGTACCTGGCCTCAGACTAGTTTTGTTGCTTTTGTTTTTTTAATAAATAGAGACAGAGTCTTGCTAAGTCACTAGGGTTGGTCTCAACTTCTCGCCTTAAGTGATCCTCCTGCCTCAGGCTCCCAAAGTGCTTAGATTATAGACATAAGCCACCACACCAACCAGCCTAGTTTTTTTCTTTTTACTTCTAAATATTACATCATTTTGTCAACAACTATTTTTATATAAATATATGTGAAAAGGGATCAATACAAAAGCTGACAAAGAAGCAAGCACAACTCTATTTTTACTTATTTATTTATTTAGAGATGGAGTCTTGCTCTGTCACCCAGGCTGGAGTGCAGTGGCGCGATCTCAGATCACTGCAACCTCCGCCTCTCGGGTTCAAGTGATTCTCCTGCCTCAGCCTCCTGAGTAGCTGGGATTACAGGCACCTGCCACCACACCTGGCTAATTTTTGTATTTTTAGTAGAGACAGGGTTTCACCATGTTGCCCAGGCCGGTCTCGAACACCTAACCTCAAGTGATCCGCCCACCTTGGCCCCCTAAAGTGCTCGGATTACAGGCATGAGCCCTCACACCCAGCCAGCACAACTCTTTCTAGAAGGAAAGAGTGACATTGCCACTATTGGATGAAGACTCCCAGGAGAAGATGAGGTGAAGAGAGTCTCTGGGTCAGAGTCTGAATTTTGCTCCCTTGGGAGCCTTACAAGAGCCCCTTCTGGGGAGGACCGTGGACACAGCCATATCTTAGGAAGGATAGGCCTTAGCATATTGGGGGCAATATTGATAGACCTTTAGTGCAGGCCAAGCTCTATCGTCCAGCAGAAATACAGCCGTGGGAATGAACTACTGTGCACGCTCTACTTCAAGGCACATCTCCGGTCTCATGAGTGAGCATATCAGAATACTTTTTTTTTTTTTTTTTTTTGAGACAGAGTCTCGCTCTGTCACCCAGGCTGGAGTACAGTGGCCAGATCTCAGCTCACTGTAAGCTCCGCCTCCCGGGTTCCCGCCATTCTCCTGCCTCAGCCACTTGAGTAGCTGGGACTACAGGCGCCCGCCACCTCACCCGGCTAGTTTTTTGTATTTTTTTTTTTTTTTTTGAGGCGGAGTCTCGCTCTGTCGCCCAGACTGGAGTGCAGTGGCCGGATCTCAGCTCACTGCAAGCTCTGCCTCCCGGTTTACGCCATTCTCCTGCCTCAGCCTCCCGAGTAGCTGGGACTACAGGCGCCTGCCTCCTCGCCCGGCTAGTTTTTGTATTTTTAGTAGAGACGGGGTTTCACCGTGTTCGCCAGGATGGTCTCGATCTCCTGACCTCGTGATCCGCCCGTCTCAGCCTCCCAAAGTGCTGGGATTACAGGCTTGAGCCACCGCGCCCGGCTAGTTTTTTGTATTTTTAGTAGAGACGGGGTTTCACCATGTTAGCCAGGATGGTCTCGATCTCCTGACCTCGTGATCCGCCCATCTCGGCCTCCCAAAGTGCTGGGATTACAGGCTTGAGCCACCGCGCCTGGCCCAGAATACTTCCTGAGGGCTTAAGGGAGAATCCTCAGCTGGTCGTGGCTGTAGGGCCTGGATCCTGTGCTGATGAAGTTTCTCCCTTTCCCGCCATGCAAAATAAACACTTTGCCCATTGATGCACAGGGTAAATAGTAAGTCATCTGGGAAATATAGCCAAGTCGCAAGCACTAATCTTAGTTTCTAACTTTGAAGTGACCTTCCAACATCCTTCCTAATCAAGTTAGGTTTTTTTGGTTTATTTTCCTTTTTCCTGCCAACTAAAAATTATCCAGTTCAGGAAATGTGGCTGATTGAATAGCAGCTGCCATGGAGGACCTACTTTGGATATTGAAACAACCTTGGAAGAAGATCAGAGACTCACTCCCATCAGCTCCTGTTTTGAGGCAGGCCTGGAGCTCATCACCCAGATTAGTCTTGATCTCCACATTGTCCTTCCTGCATATTAGGAGAAAGTCTCTGGTCATTGTTTCTCTTTCCTCTCAATGCTAGGAAACTTCCTGTAATATTGAAAAAGTAGAAGTTGAAGCGGCTTCAATGCAAAACTAACATTCTCTGGATCTTTCTCACGCTGTTCCAAAAGTAGATCACCCACTGTTACTTCCTTTTCCTGGCTTTTTATTTTCCTAAGAGACAAAGAGATGCACTGCCACGATACTATTTCTGTTCAGAGGGGGAGAGAGAGCAAAAAGAGACAGGCACAAACATTTTCCCCAGCCTTGCCACATTCTTCACTCAGTTATAAAGAAACGCATTGCCAATAAAATAGAAAACAGAAATAGCAGGAAAATTCTGAAAGATGAGCTGTGCTGTAAATGTAAAACACAGTCACTTAACACATAATCATTCAAAGCACAGTTTGTAATGAAAATAAACACATTTCAAAAGAGCCCATAATCTGCTTACATTACATGCTATATCTAACTCTATTATGTTTTATTCTTCTTATACAAGAAAAAATGTTGACCTCCCTCATTCATATGGCATGCAGATGCATTTGAGCAGGGTTTTTTTGGGTTTAATAATGTGATAGACTGGCTGGGTGCTCATGCCTATAATCCCAACCCTTTGAGAGGCCGAGGCAGGCAGATCACTTGAGGCCAGGAGTTCGAGACTGACCTGGCCAACGTGGTGAAACACCATCTCTACTAAAAATACAAAAATTAGCTGGGCGTGTTGGCACACGCCTGTTGTCCCAGCTACCTGGGAGACTGAGGCAGGAGGCTAAGCTTGGGAAGCAGAGGCTGCAGTGAGCCAAGACTGTGCCACTGCACCCCAGCCTGGGTGACAGAGTGAGACTCCATCTGAAAAAAAAAAAAATTATATTATAGAATATTAGAGCTTTAGACATTACCTAGTGTGGGGAAAAGAGAGGTCAGCCTGTTACTGTGTCTATATAGAAAGAAGTAGATTTAAGAGACTCCATTTGGTTCTGTATTTGAGATGCTGTTAATCTGTGACCCTACCCCCAACTTTGTCCTTGCAAGAGATATGTGCTGTGGTGACTTAAGGTTTAAAGGATTTTGGGCTGTACAAAATGTGCTTTGTTAAACAAGTGCCTAAAGGCTGCTTGTGGTTAAAGGTCATCACCATTCTCTTAATCTCAAGTAAGAGAAAAACATTTGTCTCCTGCCCGTCACTGGGCAATGGAACATCTCCGGGTAAAACCCATTGTGTGCTTTGTTTACTGAGCAAAGAGAAAACCGCCTTTAGGAATAAGGTGGGATTTGCTGGAGCAGTACTGCTAAAAGGTTTATGGAGATGTTTGCATATGCATCTCAAGGCACAGCATTTTCCTTTAAACTTATTCATGTCACAGAGATCTTTATATGTCTTACTGCTGATTTTCTCCCTAAAATGATCCTATTGTCCTGCCACTCCCTTATCTTTTTGATGGTAAAGATAATTATCAATAAATACTAAGGGAACTCAGAGACCAGGGCCGGCGTGGGTCCTCTGTAAGCTGAGCACAGGTCCCCTGGGCCCCGCTTTTCTTTCTCTATACTTTGTTTCTGTGTCTTATTTCTTTTCTCAAGTCTCTTGTTCCACCTAACGAGAAACACCCACAGGTGTGGAGGGGCAGGTCACCCCTTCAACCTAGTGTAAACTTCTTGCTTTACAGATTAGAAAATTGAGGCTTAGAAAGATTAAGTAATGGCCAGGCACAGTGGCTCATGTCTATAATCCCAGCACTCTGGGATGCCAAGGCAGGAGGATTGCTTGAAGCCAGGAGTTCAAGACCAGTCTGAGCAAAATAGAGAGAGCCCCCATCTCTACAAAAAATTTTAAAAATTAGCCAGGTGTGGTGGCACGTGCCTGTAGCCGTAGCCCTAGCTACTTGGGAGGCTGAGGCAGGAAGACTGTTGGAGCTCAGGAATTTGAGCCTGCAGTGAGCTATGATTGCATCACTGTACTCCAGCCTGGGCAACAGAGCCAGACCCTATATCTAATTAATAATAACAAAAAGATTAAATAACTTAACCCAGGCAACACAGATGGAAAGTAGCAGAGCTGGGGGCTAGAATCCAGATCTAAATCTTCAACCTGCGTTCTTCCTAATTTATGTGGAGCCTCACACTGTCTTGCCCTGTCCCATGAGCAAGATAGCAGCCGAGAATGACTACTGCAGCATTCCTTCTGATTTCCTAATTTCTGACTTGAATATACTACACCAGTAACAAAACTATGAGCACCCGAGACACAACCACACGCATGTGCATGCGCACAGACCCACACACATACTGTTAACACATACTGAAACAAAGATCTTGGAAGACAGCATTGTCTTCTGAAAAGAGAATCTTCTGCCATGGAATGCCTGGGAAGGAAGTGTAACAGACGTTTTCACTTACCCAACACCATTCCCACTTTCTTCTTGCTACAAGTAGCATAATTTTATTCAGATACCATGCAGTGGGGGCAGAGGGGGTGGGGGCGATGTGCTCAGAGAAGGTAGACCCAGCCTGGCCAAGCCAAGTAATTTTATTCTCCTGGTCAGTAAGATGTATGGAGAAATTGGCTGGTAGGCTTTAGGAAAACATTTACTTTTTTTATTAAATAAATGCACACACATGCACACAAGCAGACAAAAACACTTACACCTTTCCCTTTCTTCCTGCCTTTTTTTTTTTTTTAAATGGAGTTTTGCTTTTGTTGCCCAGGCTCGAGTGCAGTGGCACAATCTTGGCTCACTGCAACCTCTGCCTCCCGGGTTCAAGTGAGTCTCCTGCCTTAGTCTCTCGAGTAGCTGGGATTACAGGTGTACACCACCATGGCCAGTTGATTTTTTGTATTTTCACTAGAGACGGGATTCGCCATGTTGGCCAGGCTGGTCATGGGAGAGAGTAAGACAATCTCACTCTTTCAGCCACGTGCAGGGCGTGTTTTGTAACTTGCAGCTGAAAGCTAGTTACCTCTCTGAGGCTTCGTTTTCTCCCTTAGAAAATGGCGATAACACTACTTACCCAGTGGGTTGTAGGGGAAATGGTATAATACAATGCCTAACATAAAGGAACTCAGTAAACGGTAGCTAGTCATATCATTATCATGATAACCCTCATAGCAAACTCCTCAGTGGTGGGAATGTTTTCTCCACTCCGCCAGTGTCATGGCATTGAAAGAAATGAAAGAAATCAGGCACATTCCTCAGTCCTGGGCCCAGTACAAACAACATATATCTCTCAATTTCCTGGGCCCAGTACAAACAACATATATCTCTCAATTTCCTGGGCCCAGTACAAACACCATATATCTCTCATATCTCTCAACTTCCTGAGCCCAGTACAAACACGTCCCACCATATATCTCAACTTTAGAAAAACACCACCTGGAAAAATCCTTGATAACGACACAGCTGTTTGTAGTTTTACTGAAAGCACGGGAACCAATAGATCACTGCTAAATGTATAACTTAAAATGTTAACCAATTGTAATGCTGTAACCCAAAGAATTCCCTTGTTTCTCCGTAACCTTACAAGTCCTATTTACATCAGGCTATAAAAAGCGAGCGCATGCATCGTTCGGGGCCCTCTTGTATGCTGTGGAACGGAGGGACCAAGTTCGAACTTGCAGTAAAGATCCTCACCGCTTGGCTTTGACTCTGGACTCTGGTGGTCTTCTTCGGGGAATAAACGGTCTGGGAATAACATCTGGGGGCCCGTCCAGGATTCCCCAAGCCCGCCAGATCCCTGGTCAACGGATCTCCCAGGATCGATCTGCTGATAGGTGAGCCGGCTCGTCTCTGTTTGTCTGTCTGTGTCTATTCTGAACCTGTATCTGAGACTCACGAGGTCTGTAACTGAAGCTGAAAGCTGACATAGTCCTGGCAGACGCGCTATAGGACGGCCAGCGGAGACCGGTGGGAGACGTCCCCTGGCTCTCATCTGATTCTTGTCTGAATTTATTCTGACCCGGATTTCTGGAGCGCGCCTGTGACTGACATAACTTGTTGTTGATATTCAGCAACTCACTTTCCCTTGCAGGACCTGTTCCAGCAACTCACTTTTCCTTGCAGGACCTGTTCCAGACGCCACTCTGGGCGCTACTGTTCAAGATGGGTAATACCCAGAGTACTCCCCTATCTCTCCTTACAAGTAATTTCAAGGATGTTAGAGCGAGGGGCCATGATCATAGTATGGAAATCAGGAAGGAAAAGCTAATTACTCTATGCTGCTCCGAATGGCCAGCCTTTGATGTAGGGTGGCCACCTGAGGGGACATTCCGCCTTCCTGTCATCAATAGAGTCAAGTCCAAGGTCTTCCTACCAGGGCGTGCTGGCCACCCGGATCATATCCCATATATCCTCATATGGCAGGACCTAGCTGAGAACCCGCCCCCTTGGCTGTCCCCTTTCCAATTAGCCTCTGAACCCTGTAAGGCACTGGTTGCTCGGCCGCTAAAATCCAAGCAACCGACTGCCCCCCCCATCCTGTTCTACCTGATAGCTGGGACCCACTGTCCACAGAACCCCCTCCGTACCCCTCCGGGCCCCAGGCCCCAGCCCCCCGGGCTAGGCCGCGGGAGGGAGCAGGCGGACTGGAGGCGGCCGGCGCACCTGGACCCGCTGGAAGTGAAAGTAACTCTGAAGGGCTGGCGGGGCGGACACGAGGGCGCACTTTGCGGGCTAGCCCCCCCAGCCGCCTGACTCCACAGTGGTTCTACCCCTTCGGGAAATAGGACCCCCAGATGACACAGGAATCCCTAGGCTCCAGTACTGGCCATTCTCCACCAGTGATCTGTATAACTGGAAGACTCAGAGTGCCCGGTTTTCAGACAATCCCAAAGATTTAATGGCCTTACTGGATAGTATCATGTTCACCCACCAGCCCACTTGGGATGATTGTCAGCAGCTCCTCCGAATCTTGTTCACAACGGAGGAGCGAGAGAGAATACAGGTAGAAGCTAGAAAGCTGGTCCCGGGGGACGACGGCCAACCAACTGCCAACCCTGACCTCATAAATGCAACTTTTCCTCTGACCAGGCCAGCATGGGATTACAACATGGCAGAAGGTAGGGGACGGCTACGCCTTTATCGCCAGACTCTAATGGCAGGTCTCCGGGAAGCCGCTTGCAAGCCCACTAATTTGGCTAAGGTATACTCTGTTTTGCAGGGAAAGACAGAAAGCCCAACTAACTACTTAGAAAGATTAATGGAAGCCTTTAGACAGTACACCCCCATAGACCCAGAGGCTCCAGGAAGTCAGGCAGCTATTGTAATGTCTTTTGTAAATCAGGCAGCCCCAGACATTAGAAAAAAACTCCAGAAATTAGAAGACTTGGAGGGAAAACAGATTCAGGACCTCCTACAGATAGCCCAGCGGGTTTACAATAATAGAGATACTCCACAGGAAAAAATGACCAAGGTCCTGGCAGCAGTTGTACAAAAAGAGCATCTACAGCCAGAGAACACCCAACCTAAGCGGTCCCCCAGACATGATAACCTGAGCAAAGACCAATGTGCCTACTGTAAAAAAAGCTGGCCACTGGGTAAGAGACTGCCCCAAAAAGAAACAACAAGGACGGGGACCCCCTAGGTCTACACCCGTACTAGTCACCCAAGATGAAGACTAGGGAAGACGGGGTTCGGACCCCCTCCCCGAACCTAGGGTAACTTTGCAAGTGGAGGGGACCACAGTTCAGTTCCTGGTCGATACAGGAGCACAGCACTCAGTCCTAGTTGAAACTAATGGAAAATTATCCTCCAAGTCCTCGTGGGTGCAAGGGGCCACAGGAATTAAGAAATACCCCTGGACAACACAAAGAACAGTAAACCTCGGAGCCAGGAATGCAACCCATTCTTTCCTCGTCATTCCTGAGAGCCCCTGTCCCCTATTAGGGAGAGACCTGCTGACTAAGATGGGAGCACAGATCCATTTCCTCCCTGAGGGGCCCATCGTGACCAATTCTCAAAATCAGCCCGTGCCCGTCCTGACTATAACCCTAGAGGATGAGTATCGGCTCCACCAGGAGCAAGCAGCCCCTGACCAGGACATAGCAACCTGGCTCCAGCAATATCCAGGAGCTTGGGCAGAAACGGGGGGCTTAGGACTAGCAAAACACCGTCCTGCCTTGTTTGTTGAACTCAAGCCTGGGACAGACCCCGTTCGGGTATGGCAGTACCAAATGCCCCTAGAGGCCAAAGAAGGAATTACGCCCCACATCCGTCGGCTCCTCGACCAAGGGATCCTTCGGCCCTGTCACTCACCCTGGAATACTCGCTTGTTGCCGGTACGGAAACCTAATAGCAGGGAGTACAGACCTGTACAAGACTTAAGAGAAGTCAATAAGAGGGTTATGGACATACATCCAACTGTGCCCAACCCGTATACCCTCCTGAGTACTCTAAACCCTAGACACCAATGGTACACTGTTTTAGATTTGAAAGATGCCTTTTTCAGTTTGCCTTTAGCCCCTCAGAGCCAAACGCTTTTCGCCTTCGAGTGGACTGACCCTGAAAGGGGCATAAGCGGCCAATTGACATGGACCAGGCTGCCGCAGGGCTTCAAAAACTCTCCTACCCTGTTCGATGAGGCCCTCCATGAAGACTTGGGTGAGTACGGACGCAAACACCCTGAAATAACTTTACTACAGTATGTTGATGACCTCCTGATCGCTGCCGAGACCCGAGAAGCTTGCCTCCAAGGGACCAAGGGTCTCTTGCAAGCTGTAGGGAATCTAGGCTACCGGGCCTCAGCCAAAAAGCTCGAATCTGTAAACCAGAAGTAACATATCTGGGGTACCTGCTAAAAGGAGGGCAGCGCTGGTTAACAGACGCCCGGAAGCAGACTGTTCTGCAGATCCCCAGGCCACAATCCACCCGACAAGTAAGGGAATTCCTGGGGTCGGCGGGATTTTGTAGACTATGGATACCTGGGTTCGCAGAGCTGGCTAAGCCCTTATATCAGGCAACACGGGGACAGCAGCCATTTAATTGGACAGAAGAAGCCGAGTCGGCTTTCCAACAGATCAAAACCGCCCTACTCTCTGCGCCTGCACTGGGACTGCCTGACGTCACTAAGCCCTTCCACTTATACGTGGACGAGAGTAAGGGTGTCGCCAAGGCGGTGCTAACTCAGAACTTATGCCCCTGGCGGAGGCCAGTTGCATACCTGTCAAAAAAATTAGACCCAGTGGCTGCCGGGTGGCTCCCTTGTCTCCGAATGATTGCAGCCACGGTCCTGATGGTACAAGATGCTGATAAACTTGTCATGGGTCAAGAATTACGGGTCGTTACCCCACATGCCATCGAGGGTGTACTCAAACAGCCACCTAATCGATGGATAAGTAATGCCCGGCTCACCCACTACCAAGGACTACTACTAAACCCCCTCAGGATAACTTTCCTGTCCCCAACAACCTTAAACCCTGCCTCGCTGCTGCCCAATCCGGACCTGGACGCCCCAGGACGCCCCACTCCATGATTGCACTGAGATACTAGGTCAGGTGCACGGAGTTCGAGAAGACCTGCAGGACCGCCCACTTCCTGACGCTGACCTCGTTTGGTTCACCGATGGAAGCAGCTTCATACAACAATGCCAGAGGTATGCTGGAGCGGCAGTGACTTCAGAGACTGAGGTAATCTGGGCGGAACCCCTGCCCCTGGGGACATCGGCCCAGAAGGCTGAACTGATAGCGCTCACCCAAGCTCTTACCTTAGGGGCAGGGAGGAAACTGACAGTATACACTGACAGCCGATATGCTTTTGCTATGGCGCATATACATGGGGCCATTTACAGGGAGCGAGGATTATTAACGACTGAAGGAAAAGAGATAAAAAACAAGCAAGAGATCTTAGCCCTGTTGACAGCCCTATGGAAACCAGAAAAATTGGCTATTGTACATTGCCCAGGGCATCAGAAACCAACCACTCCAATTGCTCAAGGCAACTTTCTGGCAGACCAAACTGCAAGGAGTGTGGCAAAGGCTCCTAGTCAACTCCTTGCACTCCAGCTCCCTGATCCAGGCCCCCGGGACCTGCCGTATCTCCCTGATTATTCAGAACAAGATCTCCAGTGGATCGACAAACTTCCCCTGAAACAGATCCAGAATGGGTGGTGGACTGATACTAATGACCAAACCATCCTACCAGAAAAATTAGGACAACAAGTGTTAGAACACATCCACCGAACCACCCACCTGGGTGCCCGGCGGATGATAGACCTGATCAGATGCTCCAAGCTCAAAATCAGACATATAGCCGAGACGGCCAGCAGCATCGTGACCAACTGCAGAGTCTGCCAGCTTAACAACGCCTACCCCCAATCCCAGGCTGTAACGGGAACAAGGCTCAGGGGGACCCGGCCCGGCATCTACTGGGAAGTAGATTTTACTGAGATAAAGCCAGGGAAATACGGGTATCGGTACTTACTTGTCTTTGTAGATACTTTTTCAGGGTGGATTGAGGCATTCCCAACCAAGAGGGAGACTGCTTAGGTTGTAGCAAAGAAAATCCTGGAAGATATCCTCCCCAGGTATGGCTTTCCCGTCCAGATAGGGTCAGATAATGGACTGGCCTTCGTCGCTAAGGTAAGTCAGGATTTGGCTTCCATCCTTGGGGCAAATTGGAAACTACATTGCGCTTACAGGCCCCAGAGTTCAGGACAGGTAGAGAGGATGAATCGGACCTTAAAGGAGACTTTAACTAAATTGACTATGGAGACTGGCGCTAATTGGGTGGTCCTTCTCCCCTACGCTCTGTTCTGGGCCTGTAATACCCCTTACAGACTGGGCCTTACCCCTTATGAAATCATGTATGGCAGACCCCCACCCCTGGTTCCCAGCCTAAAAGATGATCTGCTCAAATCTGAAACAGAAAATGTCTCTGAACTCTTATTTTCCCTACAAGCTTTGCAGAAAATTCATCAGGAAATCTGGCCCAAGCTGAAGGAACTATATGAGACTGGCCCCCCACTGACACCCCATCCGTACCAGCCGGGAGACTGGGTCCTGGTTAAGCAACACCGACAAGAGACCTTAGAACCCAGGTAGAAGGGACCACTCCAGATACTCCTAACCACACCCACTGCCCTAAAGGTAGAAGGCATCGCGTCGTGGATCCACTACACCCACGTCAAACCAGTGGACCCGACCTCTGACCTTCTCGGACCAATCACGGCAGCGACTGAAGCTCCGACCACGTGGACTGTGGACAAAGCTAAGAACAACCCCTTAAAACTCACCCTGCGCCGGCAGCATAGCTCACTGCAAACATGCAGCTAGGTAGTCTAACCCTAACGTTAGTCGCCCTAGTGGCCGCTGGGGCAAACACAAAATCAGTTCCTAACCCCTTTGTCTGGAGATTCTGGCTTTATGAAAACCGAACCCACCCTGGGCAACCTCGTAAGCCCAGGAAGCTATTGGCCAGTGCTGATTGCCCCTCCACAGGGTGCAGTGACCCAATTTTGCTAAATTTTACTGGTTTTCAGATAGCCAAACCAGTGGTACCAATGATATGTTTTGAGTTTGATCAGACTAAGTACAATTGTAAACACTATTGGTGGCACCAAAATGCAGGCTGCCCCTACAGTTACTGTAAAATGCACTCAGAGGGTGGAATGAGCAATCCGGGTGGAGCTTCTACCAGCAGGGTAGAGGCGGCATCTATACTTGGATAGTTAAGGATCCTTGGAACTCCCGCTGGACCACGCCTCAACATGGGGCTGTATACTATTCCTCTTCCTCCACGTGGCCTAGCAGTCACCTCTATCTGTGGCGTGGCCTAGTTCAGGTACGGCCCCTGGTCCATGGGGATATCCAACGACAGGAAGACAGACTAACACAAGATTTACGTCCTTTCTCCTGGCTAGAATTATTACAAGAAGGATTAGAACTTGCTAACCTTACAGGACTTCAGAGCTTGTCTGGCTGCTTTCTGTGTGCCACCCTAGGGCGTCCACCGCTAACCGCTGTCCCTCTGCCATGGGAATCCTTTACCCAAACTAACAACCTTCGGAATCTCTCGAATGCCCCTATTCTTAATGTGCCACTGTACCAGAGCCCCAGTCAGGAGAAGTTTCCCTACTGTTTTTCAGGCACTAACTCTACTCTAGCCTCTGCAACATCACTGTAATGCCCCCTAATACCAACCTGAGGGCCCCACCGGGCATATTCTTTTGGTGTAATGGAACATTATCTAAGACCCTATCTGGTCCCTCTGTTACCAACCTACTGTGTCTCCTTGTCACACTAGTTCCCTGGTTAACTCTACTAACTGCCAGCGAGTTCCTGGGGTACACCGGTAACTGGACTAGCACTGCTATTCACCCAGCCCCTAGACCGAGACATGCACGAGCCATATTTCTCCCCCTCATTGCAGGAATCTCCCTCACCACATCCCTCATTGCAGCCGGACTGGCAGGGGGAGCCCTAGGTCACACCCTCATAGAAAGCAACAAGTTGTACCGACAATTTGCCGTTGCTATGGAGGAGTCGGCTGAGTCCCTTGCCTCCCTTCAGCGACAGCTCACATCCCTAGCTCAGGTAACCTTGCAGAACCGGAGGGCCCTAGACCTACTCACTGCTGAAAAAGGTGGTACATGAATGTTCCTAAAAGAAGACTGTTGTTTTTACATAAATGAATCAGGGCTTGTAGAGAACCGGGTCCAACAGTTACGCAAGTTAAGCATAGAAGTAAAAAAACAGCAGTTTGCTTCAGCTGCAGACCAATGGTGGAATTCCTCTATGTTTTCCCTGTTAGCCCCCTTCCTCGGACCCCTGCTAAGTCTACTATTTCTGCTTACCGTAGGACCTTGTGTTGTTAACAGAATTTTGCAGTTTGTCAGAGAGAGGTTTGACACCGTACAGCTCATGGTCCTCAGAGCCCAATACCAACCTGTACACGCTGAAACAGAATCAGACTTGTAAGACCCAAGATTGGCTCTAGAGATACCTGAGAAAAGGGGGGAATGAAAGAAATGAAAGAAATCAGGCACATTCCTCAGTCCTGGGCCCAGTACAAACAACATATATCTCTCAATTTCCTGGGCCCAGTACAAACACCATATATCTCTCATATCTCTCAACTTCCTGAGCCCAGTACAAACACGTCCCACCATATATCTCAACTTTAGAAAAACACCACCTGGAAAAATCCTTGATAACGACACAGCTGTTTGTAGTTTTACTGAAAGCACGGGAACCAATAGATCACTGCTAAATGTATAACTTAAAATGTTAACCAATTGTAATGCTGTAACCCAAAGAATTCCCTTGTTTCTCTGTAACCTTACATATCCTGTTTACATCAGGCTATAAAAAGCGAGCGCATGCATCGTTCGGGGCCCTCTTGTATGCTGTGGAACGGAGGGACCAAGTTCGAACTTGCAGTAAAGATCCTCGCCGCTTGGCTTTGACTCTGGACTCTGGTGGTCTTCTTCGGGGAATAAACGGTCTGGGCATAAGAGCATGGGGTCCCTTCTCCCTACAGTGGTGGTCTGGAGACAGTTTGCCCAGCTGCCACCTCTTCTCCAAGTGCTGAGGAGCTCAGGCATGGGAGCTTTGGGCCTGGGAGGTAGGGAGTCCAGTCTGTGAAGGAAAACAATAAAAGTGAAAAGCAAGCATGTAAAATCATGATGACATATTGAGTAATCTTAGCAAGCGACAAAGTTTTGTTTGTTTGTTTTTTGTTTTTTTAAGATGGAGTCGCACTCTGTTGCCCAGGCTGGAATGCAGTGGCCTGATCTCAGCTTACTGAAACCTCCACATCCCGGGTACAAGCGATTCTCCTGCCTCAGGCTCCTGTGTAGCTGGGACTACAGGCACCTGACACTGCGCCCAGCTAATTTTTTGTATTTTTAGTAGAGACGGAGTTTCACCATGTTGGCCAGGCTGGTCTCAAACTCCTGACCTTGTGACCCGCCCGCCTCGGCCTCCCAAAGTGCTGGGATTACAAGCATGAGCCACCGCGCCCAGCCAAGTGTTATTTCTTATGTCCCAGAAGTCCCAACTCTGGCAATCTAGCCCATGGAAATAATCCAAATGAAGAGATAAACTTCACTCACCAAATCTTTAATTCAGATTTTTTTTGCAGCCTTTAGAAGTAAATAATAATATTTCCCCTTGATATAATTATGAAGCCAACTCAGTGATGTTTATTAGAAACTATGTAGGTGTGAGGCAATGTAATTCTTGCCATAAATTAAATGAAAACAAAATCAGAATACAAAAGTGTATGTGTGCTCTGCTTACAACCACGTGGAGCACAGCTATAATGAAACCAGGCTATACTTGGCACACCGATTGT
The DNA here is from genome assembly GCF_009764315.1 of Trachypithecus francoisi. Classification (NCBI taxonomy): domain Eukaryota; kingdom Metazoa; phylum Chordata; class Mammalia; order Primates; family Cercopithecidae; genus Trachypithecus; species Trachypithecus francoisi. The sequence goes on along the minus strand of NW_022681463.1, from coordinate 67,596,013 downwards.
TAAACAAGTGCAGCAGACCACAGGAAACAAGGGCACTGTGGGTTGTTGAAGAAACTGGCCAGAAAACGGAACAAAGAGGAGAGAAGCTGACGGTGCTTACGGTGGGGCACGCAGGGGCGTTGTTTTCTCTCCACTAAGGCTGCAGGGTGGAGCCAAAATAGTCCAGGCAGCCAAGTACAGAGGCGTTGGGGGCGGCAAAGACGGAGAGGATCCCCACTGTGGCTGCACCCTGAGGAGGAGTCCGTGGCAGGAGCCCCACACCCAGGACGGGCCGCCAACAGTGAGGAGATGAACCTGGAAGACATCCCGCAACAGCTTCCACATGCCATTTGCTGGATAAATATTTCTTGTAGGATGTTTCCTATGGATTCATTTTATATCAGGAAAGCCTTATTTGTGGTCAGCGTCCTTGGAAAGCAGAGGCAGATTTCTGTTCTTCTCGGGAGTTCTGTGGAGGGTAACGGATCAGCAATATTCCACTGAAACCAAATACCTAGGAAAAGCATGGGAGGACACACAGAAATCACAAATTTAATTTAACTAATTTATTTTTTGAGACAGGGTCTTGCCCATTGCTCCATCATCTAGGCTGGAGTGCAGGGGCAATCATGGCTCACTGCAGTCTCAATCTCCCAGGTGCAGGTAATCCTCCTGCCCTAGCCTCCTGAGCAGCTGGGACTACAGCTGCATGCCACCACACCCAGCTAATTTTTAAATTATATAGTTGTAGACATGGGTTCCCCCTGTGTTGCCCAAGCTGATCTTGAACTCCTGGGCTCAAGCAATCCTCCTGCCCCGGCCTCCCAAAGTGCTAGGATTACAGGTGTGACCCACCGTGCCTGGCCACAAATGTGTACTTTTAAAAACATATAAAAATAGAGTTAATAAATATATCTATGTATTATAAATATAAATAAAATATATTTGCAATCAGCATCTCCTGTGTCCTGTAACTAATTAAGATCTTCATCCATAAAAATCCCAACCCCATTATGGATTTGGAGTTCTTTCTGGTGGTGGACTCACACTTTTTCATGCAAGCTCCTTTGCCCCCTATGCAACCATTGCCCACATTGGCAAGGCAGGGTTGTGTTCCAGAGCAGACCATAGTTCACAGGTGGAAGCAGGTGCCATGTAGGAATGAGACTACATGTACCATGAAGCAACGGAGCTCCCTGGTTCAGAGGCAAGATGCTGGCCTCTCTGGCTGTCACCATGGATGACTGCTGATTTAAGGTCTCCACCACTTCTGGTCCCTTCTCAGTTTCCTCTACCCAGCTATGTCCTCCTCTACTGATAAGCCCAGAAACAGAGCAAGTTGACTCTTTTTTAATGTAACAAATATTTTACAATATTCATTTGTAAAGTTTAGAAATGAAATAATACACAATGGAATCTACCTAGCCACACAATCTTGAAAAACAATCAGTGTAATGCTGTAACTATGATGTAAGAAATAAAGGAAGGTATTTGTTTATTTATTTATTTTTAGAGACGGAGTCTTGCTCTATAGCCCAGGCTGGAGTACAGTGGTACAAGTGGTGCAGCCTCGAACTCCTGGCTTCAAATGATCCTCCTGCCTCAGCCTTCTGAGGAGCTGGGACTATAGGTGTGCACCACTATGCCCAGCTAATTTTTAATTTTTTTGTAGAGACTGGGTCTTGCTATGTTGCCCAGGCTGGTCTTGAACTCCTTGTTGAGGATCAGTGGAAGACAAAAAGGAGGAGAGACAGTGAGGAGCCCTTGGAACTACCCACCTTTCCTACCCACCAGCAAGTCCCCAGTGAGTGATGTCCGGGATGGGGCTGGGTGGGGCAAGTGATCCTCCTGCCTCAGCCTCCCAAAGTGCTTAAATTACAGATGTGAGCCACTCTGCCCAACGGAAGGTGATTTATAATAAAATAATATATGTTCCCATACACAAGTGCTCAGGACAATCACATTAATGAAGTTGTCACATTCTTGCATCTAAATATAGAATCCACATGAGCACCATGGCCGCGGATCACTGTTTTGGTGCATCTTATCAGCAACTTAAATGCCACGCTGTTATTCAAAGTGCTGCTGTCAGTGATGTGATTTTCCAAAATAATGAGCAGCTCTTGGAAAAGCTCCAAACAAAACAAAGTGCAAACTTTCCTCAATGCACACAGTAGTTGTGTTTCTGGAAAATGTAGTGTATATGAAAACCATGCAAAAATAGTCTGCGTTTACATGTAAAACAAAATTAGGTTCTAGAATCATTTTAAATGGTGGGTTTTTTTTTTTTAAACTACTACATAAATGTTTGGGACATTCAAAAGTGAAATTCAAATTTAAGAAACATTTTTCTCTTGCACAAAATAGTCTTGGGTGTTACAGGATGTCTAGCATCTCTAGTCCCCACTCACTGAATGTCAGGCACATGCTCTAATCAAATTCTCCAAGAGTGCCCATTGAGAACCACTCTTTCCTGTATATGAGTAGAACTTGTACTCTCTGTCCACTTTTCTCCACATCTGGGGAAAGCTGAATCACGGGCATATAAGTACCTGTAAACAGTCACCGATACACATGTTGCACCTGTAGCAAAAACCCCAAATTCAGATATACAGCTTAAGGCCCCATGGGTTGTCTAACACATGATGGTCATAGAGGGAGGAAATTTCTGGGAGAATTTCATTAAACCTTCAGCATGATTGGAGCATTGGTTCTCCCCGCCCAGCCCCATCCTGGACATCACTCACTGGGGACTTGGTGGTGGGTAGGAAAGGTGGGTGGTTCCTAGGGCTCCTGGCTGTCTCTCCTCCCCTTTGTTTCCCACTGATCTCAACACAGCTCATGACTGAGAACTTCTGACTGAGAGATTTATACAAGGGGTTGCATTCCTCAAAGTAAGTGATTATTGAGGGGAAAAAAAAAAAAGGAAAACCATGAAAAAAACCCCGATGCACCCTACTTGCTTATATGTGCATAGAATATCTCTGGAAAAATATATAAGAAGCCAATGGTGTGGGCTGTTTCCCAGGAAAGGTCCAGCATGGCTGGAGCACTGGGGTGAAAGGAGAACGTCCTTGATGCTCTACTCTTTTGTACCTTTGGAATTTTGTATGGATGGCTTGAAAATAGAAAGAAATAACATTTGATTTTTAAAAGAGGCAGTCCAAAGTTATTAATTTGCATACTGCAAGTTGAGAAAGTGAGAGACCAGAGCAAGAGGAGGTCACAACAAGATAAAAAGGTGGGGGCCGTTATGGAGCCCAGGGAAAGGAGGGCTGGACAAGAGACTCCGTCCATGTTTCTCTAGCACTTTCCAGGAGAATAAAGCTCTTATTCTAGCACTCTCCTCCTTTGGACCTATCTGTAGAGAGCAGAAAAGTGACCACGAGGCTCTGTTGCATGATAACCCCTTAAAAACCACCAACTTTCCATGGTCTTCCAGCAACCCATTTGGACGTCGTCCCCGCAGTTGACTCCTTCAGTCCCTATGTGCATCTTCCGAGTGCCCCTGGCCCCCTGCCCTCCCTTAGCTGTGCTGCACAGAAAACCGCCCCAGCTCTTGGGTTAAACAGATCCCATAACAAACGTCAGAAGCAGCATCCTGGCTTATAAGTTGTTTCTTGGTGAGTGCAATGGGCATGCCGTGCTCCTCCAGGCCTGACCACCTGTATAAGAGTTGGCAGGAGTACATTTCTCAACTCACACTCTTAGGGCAGTGGAGGTGGGGCCCAAGACCTTTGTCTCTCCTAGTGTCAGTGAGCTCAGTGTAGCCCCTTTTCCTTGTTCCAGGTCTGGAAGCTGCAGTCACAGACACACAAAGGTGCTGGGGTTTGCACATGCACCAGCGCCACTTTCTCCAGCCACACCGCTACGTTTGAGGGCTCTCCTGTCCTTCTCTAACAGAACTAGTCTGGGACTAGACGCCAGGCTTTGGGCTAACTACTTGATGTGTCTTCACTTATTTAATCCTTCCAATAACCCTTTAAGTTAGGTACCATTATTATCGTCATCAACCCCCATTTTACAGAGAAGGTAACTGAGGTGCAGAAAAATTCTGGTTGAGGTTCACAGCAAATAAGCAGTGGAGGCCAAGTGTGCCCCCAGGTGGACCCAAATCAAAGCCACACTGTTACCTTCTGCTCTGCGCTGCCTCCCGGGGCAGTAGCCCCTGTGAGCCTCCCCATGTCAGGGTGTGTAATGAAAAGCTTCCCTGCTGGTTGAGCTGAAAGGGTCAGGGTCGGGGGTGTACAGAGAAACTCAGGCCACAGGGCCTTTGGGCAGGACTGGGGTCACAAAGTAATCATGGTTTCCCGGTGAACACAAGACTTTCACCCTCAGGCAAGACTCCTTGGTGTCTGGTGGAGCCTGTGCTCCCCAGCAGTGCTCACAGATCCACCCCGACTGCCAGCCAGCCCCTGGATGGCGGTGCCTGTCTAAGATTCTGCGGTCAGTACCACGCAGCTACCTCCAGAGGCCCTGCAGCCTAGCCATGTGGCCCCAAGCTCCGGGCTAGAGGCCAAGGGGAGTGTCCCTTCCATCTCTGTGTCACTCAGGGCATAGGTCACCCAGGCAGCCTGGCATGACGCCTTCAAGCCACTGTGCTAAGGCTTCTACAGCTTCTGCTCCCTCCCTGCCTCCATGGGGCCCAGACCTAGCCCTGATGCTACTCGGGGAACCAGGTCAGAGCAGCACCCTAGCTCCCCTACCCCCAGGAGCCCCTCGGCCTTGGCCTGCTGTCATCCTCATCCCGCCCCAATCCTGCAAATCGGGCCCTTGCAGGATTCCTGCTGACTCCGCAGCTGGGCCTGGACAGGACTTAGTCCCAGCGTGAGCCAATCCCCCTGTAGTGTAGGCGAGAATGACAAGCCCTCCGCCAGATGGTTCTTTATTGCTCTGAGACTTCCCTGGGATAATTCCACCCCAGGAGCCCTCTATCTGCTTCTGTCTCCTCCCCACACACCCCCTGGCCTTAAAAAAGGATGATCACCGACCACAGGCACTGAAAAGAGCAAAGCAAGAGTAGCATCAATACCATCACACAGTGGTGCACATAACACTCTTTGAGTTTCTTATTTTTCCTAATCGCTTCTTCCTGCTAAAATATAGTAGCTTAACAAAAACAATGACAACAACAATCTAGTGTTTGCCATTTACAAGGCACTTTCTCTGTGAGTAGCATGACATGGTAAAAGAGAAAGAGACGAATTATAAAACGCAGCAAGATCATGAGTCAATGATTCACCCTGTCCGAACCTGCTTCTTTTTTTGAAGACAGAGTCTTGCTCTGTCGCCAGGCTGGAGTACAGTGGCACAATCTCAGCTCACTGCAACCTCCGCCTTCCGGGTTCAAGCAATTCTCCTGCCTCAGCCACCAGAGTAGCTGGGACTACAAGCGCATGCCACCATGCCCAGCTAATTTTTGTATTTTTAGTAGAGACGGGGTTTCACCATGTTGGCCGGGATGATCTCGATCTCTTGACTCCGTGATCCACCTGCCTCGGCCTTCCAACCGAGCCTGCTTCTTTGCTTATAAAATGGAAGAGTCATAACAACCAACTTGAGTCTTGACATCTTAATGAAATAATGCACGGGAAAGCAGAAAACAGCACAAAGATTACTGGTTATAAGAGCTAAATCACTGTGACTCCAGATCCAAATTCAATACCTGTATTGAATCAGTGGTGTCTGACTAGTCAATTTTTTTTTCTTTTTCTTTTTTTTGAGACAGAGTCTCGGCTGGGTGCAGTGGCTCACACCTGTAATCCCAGCTCTTTGAGAGGCCAAAGCGGGCAGATCACTCGAGGTTAGGAGCTGGAGACCAGCCTGACCAACATGGCAAAACCCCGTCTCTACTGAAAGTAAAAAAATTAGCTGGGCGTGGTAGCACGTGCCTGTAATCCCAAGTGCTCGGGAGGCTGAGGTGGGAGAATTGCTTGAACCTAGGAGGCGGAGGTTGCAGTGAGCCGAGACTCCATCTCAAAAAAAAGGAGAGAGACAGAGTCTTACTCTGCTTCTAGGCTGGAGTGCAGTGCTGTGATCTCAGCTCACTGCAGCCTCTGCCTCCCGGGCTCATGCAATTCTTCGGCCTCAACGTCCCAAGTACCTGGAACAACGGGCACATACCACCATGTCTGGTTAATTTATTATTTTTTGTAGAGACGTGGTTTTGCCATGTCGTCTAGGCTGGTCTCAAACTCCTGAGCTCGAGCTATCCTCCTGCCTTGGCCTCCCAAAGTGCTGGGATTACAGGCATGAGCCACTGTGCCCGGCGACTAGCCAATTTTTTAAAAATTACATTTTCTAAAGGTGTCATTTTTACTGGGAAAAACACAGCGACACCATTCAAGAAAAAATTGAACAGTAACTTTAATCACTACATTAACACAATTTTAAAGGTTGATCTGCACCATATATACCTTTTAAGGAATGTTTTCATCATATGTAGGCAGTTTTGTTTTGTTGTTTTTTTTTTTTTTTTTGAGGCAGAGTCTTGCTCTGTCACCAAGGCTGGAATGCAGTGGTGTGATCTTGCCTCACTGCAACCTCTGCCTCCCGGGTTCAAGTGATTCTCCTGCCTCAGTCTCCCAAGTAGCTGGGACTACAGGTGTGCACCACCACCCCCAGCTAATTTTTGTATTTTTATTAGAGACAGGGTTTCACCATGTTGGTCAGGCTGGTCTCGAACTCCTGACCTCTTGATCCACCCGCCTCACCCTCCCAAAGTGTTGGGATTACAGGCGTTAGCCACCGTGCCCGGTCATAGGCAGCTTTTAAAAGAACACATGTGCAGCCTGGCCATCATGGTGAAACCCGTCTTTACGAAAAATACAAAAATAAGCTGAGCGTGGTGGCACCTGCCTGTAATCCCACTTGCTTAGGAGGCTAAGGAGGGAGGATCGCTTGAGCCCTGGAGACGGAGGCTGCCGTCCAACCTGGGCAACAAAGCAAGACTCTGTCTCGAATAGAAAACAAAACAACAACAACAACAACAACAAACCATGTGTGATTCCAAGCAAATTAGAGAATCTCTAGGCACCAGAAAAACTTCGAGGCATGCGCTGAAAGGAAGACGTCAGAATTCTCCGCGAGGAGCTCAGAGGATTGAGGGAAGAGAGAAGGCGCCTGCACCTGGACACAGCTCTGAGCTCGTGCTCCCTCCTTCAGGCACCAAGTCTTGAGTTGCTAGAAAATGGAGCTGTCACTGGGCTTTGCTCTGCCAGGACCTGCAGAGGTGGGGACCTCTCTGCGGGGAGCCCAGCAGTTTGACTGCTCTGAGGCGCCCTAGGGCTGAGGGAGGGGCCATGACATCAGCCCTGCCCCGAAGCCACCTGGGAAAAGGAAGCAGAAAAAGGAGAAGCAGCAAGGGCTGCTCTGCTTCCTTCATCTCGCTCTTGGGACATGCCCGGCCAGCAGAAAGCAACTCCATAGGGGAGGAGGGCCACGGAGGATCTCACAGCCGCAGTCTAATAGTAACGCAGAGGTAATTTTAACTTTTTACTTTTCTAACCCCCCGGGGCAGCTGATATCCCCCCACCCCCATCCCCGGAAGTTGAGATGTCCCTTCTCTGTTCCACCTAGGCATCGCCTAAGTTGGGAACAGGTCATATGTCTTAAAATTTGGTGAGAAGTGGAAAAATACTGAATATCAGAGGTCAGAAAAAGTCAGGAAATGCAAAACAACAAAGTTATCTGGAAAGTCCCTAGCAGAGCAACGGCCGTTTGTGGTTTGGTCAAAGGGCGGGAACCAATGAACAACTGACTAATGTTCAACTTTAAATGTCAGCCAATTGTAAACCTACAACTGTAAAAATCCCCAGTGACTCTGTAACTTGCTGTAACTTGTTTGTGTCTGACTATAAAAGACGGCAGAGCACCGAGCTCGGGGCCTCTCCCTAGGACCTAACGCCTGGCCGGAGAGGCCCGAGTTCGAACTCGAAATAAAGCGATCCCTGCCGCTTGGCTTTGTCTCTGGACTCTGGTGGTTGCTTTTGGGTCGTCACGGGTCTGGGCATTACATTTGGGGACTCGTCTGGGATTGCCCCTAAGCCCACCAGACCCCAGGCCAACAGGTCATCACAAAAGTGAGTAAGCCAGCTCTGTCTATATGTTGTCTGTCTGCCTCTGAATAATCCCGCGGGGTCTGTATATGAGACTGATCTAGTCCTGGCGGACGCGCTATAGGACAGTCAGTGGAGGCCGGTAGGAGACGTCCTCTGGTACTCATCTGGGGCTCTGTATTCTGTGGCCCATCTGCTTCTGGTCGGGTCCTAAGCCTGAGACGCGCTAGCGATCAACATATCTTGGTTGTTGGAAGTTATCTGTCGCGCGCCTCTTACTAATTTACCTTGATTTACAGAAGCTTCGGAGCCAATCCTGTACCAGGCACTAATATCCCTTACTACCCATCTTCTATCAACAGGACTTCCAAGGAATGGGCAACTCCCAGACCACACCACTTTCTCTCCTTGTCAATAATTTTAAAGATGTGAAAGCAAGGGGGCATGATCTCAGTATAGAACTTAAAAAGGGAAAATTAATAACCCTCTGCCGCTCTGAGTGGCCCACCTTCGGCGTAGGCTGGCCAGCCGAGGGAACCTTTTGCCTCCCCATTATCCTCCAGGTAAAATCAAGGGTTTTCCTGCCAGGTCGTTTGGGACACCCAGATCAGATCCCCTACATTTTAGTCTGGCAAGATCTGGTGGAAAATCCGCCCCCGTGGCTAGCTCCCTTTCTGCTGACTTCTGAACCCTGTAAAACCCTAGTCGCACAGCCAACTGGGACCACCAAAAGACCAAAAACTCCAACTGCCCCCTTGCCCCCTGTATTGCCTGACAGCCAGGACCTCGTATCCTTGGAACCCCCACCTTATCATCACCCTCCTGGACCCCATGCCCAAGCCCAACCGGCCGCACTCCCAGGAAGCCGTGAGGGCCGAGAAGCGGCAGCGGCGCCAGGGGAAACTGAAAGTGAACATGGCTCGGGAGGGCCGACAGGGCGAACGCGCGGGCGTGTCCAGCGTGAGGCAACTCCGCCAGTTCCCGATTCCACTGTAGCGCTCCCCTTAAGGGAAATAGGACCCCCCGATGACACAGGCAACCCTAGACTCCAGTATTGGCCATTCTCTACCAGTGACTTGTACAACTGGAAAACTCAGAATGCCCGGTTCTCTGATAACCCCAAGGATTTAACAGCCCTTCTAGACAGCGTCATGTTCACTCATCAGCCCACCTGGGATGACTGCCAACAGCTCCTCTGCATTCTGTTCACAACGGAGGAACGGGAAAGAATCCAGGTAGAAGCTAGAAAGTTGGTTCCTGGAGATGACGGTCAACCGACTACAAACCCCAACCTCATTAATGCAGCATTTCCCTTGACCAGGCCAATGTGGGAAAGCTACTCATTTATCGCCAGACTCTAATGGTGGGTCTCCGGGCTGCAGCTCGCAAGCCCACTAATTTGGCTAAGGTATATTCTGTTTTACAGGGAAAGACAGAAAGCCCCGCTGTTTATCTAGAAAGACAAATGGAAGCCTTTAGACAGCATACACCTATAGATCCAGAGGCCCCTGAAAATCAGGCAGCAGTTGTTATGTCCTTTGTCAATCAGGCGGCCCCAGATATTAAGAAGAAGCTACAAAAATTAGAAGATTTGGAGGGAAAACAGGTCCAGGACCTCCTTCGCATAGCACAGAGAGTTTATAACAACAGAGATGCTCCGGAGGAAAGACAAATTAGGGACACTGAGAAAATGACCAAAGTCCTGGCGGCGGTCGTCCAGAAAGAACAACCACCGTCAGGAAGCACCCAATCCACGGGTGCCCCTAGGCGCAATCTGAGTAAAGACCAATGTGCATACTGTAAAGAGATTGGTCACTGGATAAAAGACTGCCCCAAAAAGAAACAGCGCCAGCCAGGCCAAGGGCAATGGCAGCCCAAATCTATGCCGATACTAGTTACCCAAGATACAGACTAGGGGGGACGGGGTTCAGATCCCCTCCCCGAACCTAGGGTAACTTTACAAGTGGAGGGGTCCCCGGTCCAGTTCCTGGTCGATACCGGGGCACAACATTCGGTCTTAGTCAAGCCCTATGGAAAGTTATCTTCCAACTCCTCCTGGGTTCAAGGGGCCACAGGAACCAAGAAATATCCATGGACAACCCAGAGAGCAGTAAACTTGGGAACCGGGAAAGTGTCCCATAGCTTCCTGGTCATCCCTGACAGCCCTTGTCCTCTGTTGGGGAGAGATCTGTTGACAAAAATAGGAGCCCAAATCCATTTTCAACCAGAAGGGCCCAAAGTGACTGACTCCCAAAACAGGCCACTATCTGTTCTTACCGTAACTCTAGAGGATGAGTACCGGCTTCACCAGGAGTTAACGCCTCCTAACCAAAATATAGACACCTGGCTCCAGAGCTTCCCGGAGGCTTGGGCAGAAACAGGAGGACTAGGGCTAGCAAAGCACCGTCCCGCCATTTTTGTTGAGCTTAAGCCCGGGATGGACTCTGTTTGGGTGCGCCAATACCCAATGACCCTGGAAGCCAAAGAGGGAATTATACCACACATCCGCCGACTCCTAGATCATGGAGTCCTACACCCCTGCCACTCACCATGGAACACTCCGCTGCTACCAATACAAAAACCCAACAGTAAAGAATATAGGCCAGTACAAGACTTAAGAGAAGTCAATAAAAGGGTAATGGACATACACCCGACGGTGCCAAATCCATACACCCTCCTGAGTACCTTGAGTCCTGAAAATCAATGGTGTACTGTTCTAGACCTAAAAGATGCTTTTTTTAGCCTGCCTTTAGCCCCTAAAAGCCAGGAAATTTTTGCCTTTGAGTGGACAGACTCTGAGAGAGGCATAAGTGGCAACTGACGTGGACCAGACTGCCATAAGGATTCAAAAACTCCCCAACCTGTTTGATGAAGCCCTCCACGAAGACTTGGGTGAGTACCGACGCCAACACCCCAGTATAACTCTCTTGCAGTATGTTGATGATCTCTTAATAGCGGCAACGTCCCCAGAGGCCTGCATCCAAAGAACCAAAGACCTCCTGAAAACCTTAAGAAACCTGGGTTATCGAGCCTCAGCTAAAAAGGCCCAGATCTGCATGCCAGAGGTAACCTACCTGGGGTAACTACTTAGAGGGGGACAGCGCTGGCTAACAAACGCTCGAAAAGAAACTGTCCTACAGATCCCCAGACCACAGTCAACATGACAGGTAAGAGAGTTCCTGGGATCTGCAGGATTCTGCAGACTCTGGATACCTGGCTTCGCTGAACTGGCAAAACCCCTCTATCGGCTACCAAAGAACAGCAGCCCTTCAATTGGACTGAAGAGGCTGAGCAAGCTTTCCAGCAAATCAAAACTGCTCTGCTCTCGGCCCCCGCGCTAGGTCTTCCGGATGTCTCTAAGCCTTTCCGCTTATACGTGGACGAAAGCCGGGGCATAGCGAAAGCAGTATTAACTCAAAATTTAGGTCCCTGGCGCAGACCGGTTGCATACCTCTCAAAGAGACTGGACCCGGTAGCTGCAAGATAGCCTCCTTGCCTCCGGATGATTGCTGCAACGGCCCTGATGGTCAAAGACGCTAACAAACTGGCTATGGGCCAAGAATTACAAGTCACCACCCCCCATGCTGTCGAAGGCATCCTCCGACAACCCCCGATCGATGGCTCAGCAATGCTCGGCTTACCCATTACCAAGGGCTGTTGCTAAACCCCCTCAGAATAACATTTAAGCCCCTGACAACCCTAAACCCAGCATCGTTGCTGCCAGACCCAGACTTAAGGAAGCCGCTCCACAACTGTGCTGAAATACCAGCCCAGGTGCATGGAGTCAGAGAAGACCTCCAGGACCGACCGCTACCAGATGCAGATCTCACCTGGTTCACTGACGGAAGCAGCTTCATTCACCAAGGACAGAGATATGCGGGGGCGGCGGTAACCTCAGAGACTGAAATAATTTGGGCTGAGCCTTTACCTCCAGGAACATCGGCTCAAAAGGCTGAGTTAATAGCCTTGGCACAAGCCCTGAAACTAGGCAAAGACCGTAAACTGACAGTGTATACTGACAGCTGGTACGCATTTGCCACCGCCCACATACATGGGGCTATATACAGAGAGAGGGGGCTTCTCACAGCTGAAGGAAAAGACATTAAAAATAAAGAAGAAATCTTAAATCTTCTGACTGCCCTTTGGGAACCCAGAAAGCTGGCCATTGTCCACTGTCCGGGACATCAAAAAACCACTAACCCAGTCACTCGAGGAAACAACCTGGCTGACCAGACTGCAAAGGACGTGGCTAAAACCACCCCCCAGCTACTGACCCTCCAGCTGCCTGATCCCGGACCCAGAGAGTTGCCCTTTCACCGAGAATACTCAGAAGAAGACCTCCAGTGGATAAGTAAACTCCCCAGAACACAGGTCAGTAATCAGTGGTGGAAAGATTCTAACAACAATACCATTCTCCCGGACAGGTTGGGGCAGCGAGTAATAGCACAAATCCACCGAAGCACTCATCTGGGCCCGCGGCGGATGTTAGATTTGATTCAACACACTGGACTAAAAATTAAAAACGCCCCTAAAAAAATAGACGCCACGGTTAAAAACTGTGTAGTATGTCAACTCAATAACGCCAGTCACGGGATCCAGACCTCGGGAAAAAGACAAAGGGGAGATAGACCTGGTATATATTGGGAAATTGACTTCACTGAAATAAAGCCAGGAAAATATGGATACAAATATTTGCTAGTTTTTATAGATACATTTTCAGGATGGGCAGAAGCTTTCCCTACAAAGAAAGAAACTGCACAGATTGTAGCTAAAAAGATTCTAGAAGAAATCCTGCCCAGGTACGGCTTTCCAGTCATGATAGGGTCGGATAATGGGCCGGCCTTCACCGCAAAGGTAAGTCAGGAACTGGCTTCCATCCTTGGGGCTAATTGGAAACTGCATTGTGCTTATCGACCCCAAAGTTCAGGTCAGGTAGAAAGAATGAATAGAACATTAAAAGAGACCCTAACTAAATTGACCATGGAGACTGGCGCTAACTGGGTAGTCCTCCTCCCCTACGGTCTGTTCCGGGCACGTAACTCTCCTTATAAACTAGGACTTACCCCTTATGAAATAATGTATGGCAAACCACCCCCTATCCTCCCTAACCTTAAAGACAATCTCCTCAAAGCTGACACAGATAATGGTCTTGAACTTTTGTTCTCCTTACAAGCCCTACAGAGAGTTCATGAGGAAGTCTGGCCCAAGCTAAAAGAACTATATGAAGCTGGGCCTCCACCCATTCCACATCAATACAAACCGGGAGACTGGGTCCTCGTCAAGCGCCACCGACAAGAAACCCTAGAACCCCGGTGGAAAGGACCATTCCAGGTGATCCTGACTACGCCTACGGCCCTCAAAGTGGAAGGCATCGCCGCCTGGATTCATCACACTCACGCCAAGCCTATAGACCCGCTCTCAGACCTTGTTACATCCTCAACGGGACAGACAACAACCTGGACAGTTGACCGGACCAAAGAAAACCCTCTAAAACTTGTTCTACGCCGTCAGCAACCTAAACTGTAACTATGACACCTACCTCCTTTATAACTCTTCTACTCTTATGGATCCCTTGTGGGGAGACCCAGGCAAACCCGGCAACATCCCCTTTCGCTTGGCATTTTTTCCTGACTGAGAACTGGACCAATTACGCTCAGACAGAACAAAAGGGCTCTGTATTAGGCACTGCTGACGGTCCCCCTGGGGGCTGTAACACTCCCATCCATCTAAATTTCACTGATTTTAAACACCAGCCAGGAAAAGCAGCACCTGCAATTTGTTTTCTCTTTGACCAAACACTCTCTTATTGTAATAACTCATGGGTAGAACAAAGTGTTGGCTGTCCATATAGGTCCTGCAAAATCCACACTGTTAAAATCTTAAAAACTTCTGAGTCCCTGTCCAGTCAAACGTGGCGGTCACACAATTTTTTTTAAACCACATCAGGCTACACCTAGGTTATCTGGGACCCCTGGGACCCCCGCTGGACTTCTCAACAAAAAGGGGCTATGTACATGACTTCAGGAACTACCTGGCCTAGTAGCCGTCTTTTTCTCTGGCGTTCCCTTGTTCAGATCCAGACCACCCTACACGCGGCTATACAGAACCAGGAAAGGGAATTAAATGTCTAGCTTTCAACTTTAACTCCTACCCGTCCCTTTTCCTGGTTATCCCTATTAAGAGAAGGGTTAGAAATCGCAAACGCCACTGGCAATCTCTCCGCCTGCTTTTTCTGCATGGCTCTAGGGCGACCTCCGTTAACCACAGTTCTACTTCCAGGCCCGTCTAACGCTTCTCTCAGCCTAAGCCCTAACAATAGCCACGTACCACTCCCGATCCCTGACGTCCCCTTGTTCCTAAACCCTGGACAGACACAAGTTTCCTTTTGTTATTCAAATGCCAGCACTACCCTCTGTAATACAACTTCCACTCCCAACTCAACCCTCTTTGCCCTCCCGGTTCTTTCTTCTGGTGCAATGGGACCCTATATACGAACCTTTCCACTCAGGCCACTATAACCCTACTGTGTCTCCCTGTCACGCTAGTCCCCCAACTAACCTTGCACACCCCTGCAGAATTTTCCAGGTGGGACTCCGCCCCTTTCCCTAGACCAAAACGAGCCATATTCCTCCCCTTAGTAGCCGGAGTCTCACTCACCACGTCCTTAGTTGCTGCAGGACTAGCCGGGGGAGCTTTAGGTCACTCCCTTATCATCACTGCAAAACTCTCTCATCAATTCTCCACAGCTGTGGAAGCTTCCGCCAAATCCCTTGCCTCATTACAGAGACAATTGACTTCCCTTGCCCAAGTTACTTTACAAAACCGCCGTGCGCTAGACCTGTTAACGGTCGAGAAAGGAGGGACCTGTCTTTTCCTCAGAGAAGATTGTTGTTTCTACATAAATGAATCTGGACTCGTAGAAACACGAGTCCAACAGCTACATAAACTTAGCCTAGAATTGCAGAACCAACAATTCACCTCTGCTGCCAACAGCTGGTGGAATTCCTCCATGTACTCCCTTCTAGTGCCCCTCATAGGACCATTCATAAGTATACTTCTGTTACTCACTATAGGACCATGTATAATAAACAGATTAACAAACTTTATAAAAGAAAGACTCAACACTGTCCAGCTTATGGTCCTGAGAGCCCAGTACCAACCTGTACTCACCGAGACTTCCGAGTCAGACATATAAGACCCAAGATTGGCTCTCCAGGTACTAGAGAGAGGGGGAAATGAGAAGTGGAAAAATACTGAATATCAGAGGTCAAAAAAGTCAGGAAATGCAAAACAACAAAGTTATCTGGAAAGTCCCTAGCAGAGCAACGGCCGTTTGTGGTTTGGTCAAAGGGCGGGAACCAATGAACAACTGACTAATGTTCAACTTTAAATGTCAGCCAATTGTAAACCTACAACTGTAAAAATCCCCAGTGACTCTGTAACTTGCTGTAACTTGTTTGTGTCTGACTATAAAAGACGGCAGAGCACCGAGCTCGGGGCCTCTCCCTAGGACCTGACGCCTGGCCGGAGAGGTCCGAGTTCGAACTCGAAATAAAGCGATCCCTGCCGCTTGGCTTTGTCTCTGGACTCTGGTGGTCTCTGGACTCTGGTGGTTGCTTTTGGGTCGTCGCGGGTCTGGGCATTACATTGGGATTCTTTAAAAACATATGTGACCCGGTGTGGTGGCTCACACGGGTAATCCCAGGACTTTGGGAGGCCGAGGCGGGTGGATAATTTGAGGTCAGGAGTTCAATACCAGCCTGGCCAACATGGTGAAACCTCATCTCTAATATAAATACAAAAATTAGCCGGGTGGTAGTAGTAGCTGTAATCCCAGGTACTTGGGAGGCTGAGGCAGGAGAATCCCTCAAACCTAGGAGGTGGAGGTTGCGGGGAGGCAGAGGTTCTGATGAGCCATGATTGCACCACTGCACCCCAGACTGGGTGACAGAGTGAGACCCTGTCTCAAAACAATAGCAACAACACAAATGTGTGATGGCATATGCCTATAGTCCCAGCTACTGGGGAGGCCGAGGTGGGAGGATGGTTTGAGCGTGGGAAGTCGAGGCTGCAGTGAACTGTGATCATGCCACCACAATCCAGCCTGGGCGACAGAGTGAGACCCTGTCTCAAAAAAAAAAAAAAAACAAAAACAAACAAAAAAGCACATGTGGTGTGTTGTAGAAGTCATTGACCTTGGTAAGACAGTGGAGGAAACTACTTTGCTCTGACTCATAAATTTGCCCCCAGTAAACAGTATTTATAAATAGCCCGAGTCAGGCACTGCATGAAGACATTTCAGTCAACGACAAACCATGTGTACAACGGTGGTCCCATAAGTTTATAACGGAGCTGAAAAATTCTTATTTTTCAGCTTAGCGTTGTGGCGCAACCACTACCTTTTCTATGTTTAGATACAGGAATACTTAGCACTGTGTTACAATAGCCTACAGTACCCATTACAGGAATGCTGTACCGGTGTGTAGCCCAGGAGCAACGGGCCATACCTTATAGCCTAGGCATGGAGTAGACTAGGCCATCCACGTTTGTGTCATTACAATCTATGATTTTGTAAAACAATGAAATTGCCTAATGAAGCATTTCTCAGAATGTGTCCCTGTCATTAAGTGACACTTCACTGTGTTTCCAAGACATAGTACTGGTCCTTGGGAAGCTCTGAAGAGAGGTCACTGTGAGCTGAACCATCCTTCTCACTCTGTGCATGGAACCCAACTTAGCTTCCATTTCAGCATTCAGGCTTATAGGAGGAGAACAGGTTAGAAGCCACAGACCAGCAAGAATTGAAGACATCGTCCTGTAATTTCTACTGAACCAGGTCTGTCTGACTGGAACTTCATTTTGCCTCTTTGCTTTAACTCCTCAGGAATGTGAGTCAACATTCCATGTCTTCCAAGAGGCGCCTGATCTTCTCTGCCCAGGGACCACTCTTATCTGACCCAGAGATAGGTTAGCTGATTGTGACTCACACACCCTCAATTCCTTCAATGCCCAGGCATCTGTTTAAAATCTAACCCTGTAAAGACTTTTCCTATTTTGGAAAAGCTCTTCTGTTGTTTGCCTGCACAGATTTGTGCTCCATTTTTAATTTCAATTTTTGTAGAGAAGGCGGGTTCTTGCTTTGCTGCCTCAGCTAGTCTCAAACTCCTGGGCTTAAGTGATCCTCCTGCTTTGGCCTCCCACAGTGCTGGGATTACAGGTGTGAGCCACCGTACCAGGATGGATTTGTCTTCCTTCAGAAGACAGTAACTGATGTTTGCCCCTGGCCTTTCTCCCCTAGGATTCAGCAGTGGTCACTATGGGTTCTGTGAATTCCAGAGGTCACAAGGCAGAAGCCCAGGTGGTCATGATGGGCCTGGACTCGGCGGGCAAGACCACGCTTCTTTACAAGCTGAAGGGCCACCAGCTGGTGGAGACCCTGCCCACTGTTGGGTTCAACGTGGAGCCTCTGGAAGCTCCTGGGCACGCGTCACTGACTCTCTGGGACGTTGGGGGGCAGGCCCCGCTCAGGGCCAGCTGGAAGGACTATCTGGAAGGCACAGATACCCTCGTGTACGTCCTGGACAGCACAGATGAAGCCCGCTTACCCGAGTCAGCGGCTGAGCTCACAGAAGTCCTGAGTGACCCCAACATGGCTGGCGTCCCCTTCTTGGTGCTGGCCAACAAGCAGGAGGCACCTGATGCACTTCCGCTGCTTAAGATCAGAAACAGGCTGAGTCTAGAGAGATTCCAGGACCGCTGTTGGGAGCTCCGGGGCTGCAGTGCCCTCACTGGGGAGGGGCTGCCCGAGGCCCTGCAGAGCCTACGGAGCCTCCTGAAATCTCGCAGATGCCTGTGTCTCCAGGAGAGAGCCGGTGGGGCTGAGCGCGGAGACAGCAAGAGATCTTGATCCAGACAGAGCAGCATATCTTTGCTCATACAAACTAGAAGAACCAACTGATCCTTGAGAAACTTATGCTCAGTCTATCAAACAAGAAATGCTGGCTTGGCCCGGTGGCTCACGCCTGTAATCCCAGCACTTTGGGAGACCACAGTGGGAGAATCCCTTGAGCCCAGGAGTTGGAGAGCAACATCACAAGACCCCATTTCTACTAATAATCAAAAAATTGGCCGGGCATGGTGGCATGTGCCTGTAGTCCCACCTACTTGGGAGGCTGAGGCAGGAGAATTGCTTAAGCCCGAGGGGTAGAGGTTGCAGTGAGCTGAGATTGTGCCACTGCACTTCAGTCTGGGCAACAGAGTGAGACCCTGTCTCAATAATAATAATAATACTCTAAGAAAAAAATCTCAACCTACTTCATTTAATAGCTCGTTACCAAGTGTGATTGAAGCAATATATCATGATAGAGTAGCCACTGGTTGCATAATAATAGAAACCTAAATTATCAAATAGGGAAAGAGGTTTTAAAATCAAATTTGAGGCCAGGTTCAGTGGCTCATGCCTGTAATCCCAGCACTTTGGGTGGCTGAGGCAGGCAGATCACTTGAGGCCAGGAGTTCAAGACCAGCCTGGCCAACATGGTGAAACCCCATCTCTACTGAAAATACAAAAATTAGACAGACATGGTGGTGCATGCCTGCAGTCCCAGCTACTCAGGAGGTTGAGGCAGAAGAATCGCTTGAACCCAGGAAGCGAAGGTTGCAGTGAGCCGAGATTGTGCCGCTGCACTCCAGCATGGGTGACAAAGAAAGGCTGTGTCTCCAAAAAGGAAAAAAAAAAAAAAAAGGTCAAATTCAAATATCATCTGGACATGTCATAATGGATCACGGATCCTTATGAGTGATTTTTCCCAGTGGCCCCTGGGGACGTGCCATTGTCACTCAGAAGCCAAGCTAGGCAGGGACCACACAACAGCAGGGATCTGCAGGTTAGACATTCCCTGCCCTGGGACGCTCAGCCCTGGGCAAGAGGCTGGAAGTTCACACCATCCAAAATTTATCCTTTTTTTTTTTTCTGATGCTAATTAGCCTCTCCCGATTTTATGGCATCTTGTGTTGATCTTTTTCAAAAACTCAGTTTCTTTTTTTTTCCTTCTCTTTTCTCCTTCTTGTAGCACATATCTTTCCTTAAAGATCAGATCAATAAAATGTTTTGTTTTGTTTTGTTTTTTTGAGACGGAGTCTCGCTCTGTCGCCCAGGCTGGAGTGCAGTGGCCGGATCTCAGCTCACTGCAAGCTCCGCCTCCCGGGTTTACGCCATTCTCCTGCTTCAGCCTCCCGAGTAGCTGGGACTACAGGCGCCCATCACCTCGCCCGGCTAGTTTTTTGTATTTTTTTTAGTAGAGACGGGGTTTCACCATGTTAGCCAGGATGGTCTCGATCTCCTGACCTCGTGATCCGCCCGTCTCGGCCTCCCAAAGTGCTGGGATTACAGGCTTGAGCCACCGTGCCCGGCCTAAAATTTAACCAAAAAAAAAATTTTTTAGAGCATTTAGTTTATGGCAAAAGTACTGAGCTTTCCAATATGAATCATGTGCTTTAGGTGGGAGTTGTGAATTCTGAAAATACAGATGACAGTGATGAATGCCTTCTGTCTCATGATTGATAGAGAAAAGGGAGGTTGACCATAGCATCCTAGAAGGTTCATCAGGTGATCACTACCTAGCATCCATGAAGCTCATGAAATTATTTGTAAAAATGTTACACTCTGGGCCATTTTTCTGGGGAAGGAGATCCAGAACTTTGTACCAGATTTTCAAAGACATCTGTGGCTCCCAAAAGTTAAGAATCACTGATGTGGTTGTTGTATCCCTCATCCAACCCCAGAACACTTTCTGTAATCTGAGTTTTTTAATGGCAAGCGGCTTATATTTAGCACCTGTTCTCATGTTAAACAGCTCTGAATGTTAGATATTCCTCCTTATCCTGGATCGGTTCTCTCTCTCTCTGGAGTCATGCAGTATAAATTGGCCATCAGTACCTTTCTAAAATCTGAGATCTGTCAGGACCCTCTTCTGACACCAGGTTAGGCATGCCTGTTATTTCCAGTACTTGTCAACTGACATGTTTCAAGACGCTGTGTTAGACAGTAGGGATGCAAAGATGAATGAGATAAGGTCTCAGGCCTCATGGAAGGTGAGACAGTAAAGACATAACTCCCATAAAAATGTGAGGAGAGAGACTCAGTTCAGCAACTGTTGTTCGAGCACTTACTTGGACCAAGCTCTGTGGTCTTGGTGTTTTACATAGACTGTCTCTAATTCTCACAACTCTGCAAAATACATATATTCCCATTTTATAAAACTACAAACTGAGGCTCAGAGAGGTTGTGACCTCTAGTTGCTTGAGGCACAGAATTATAAAGTAACATATCTGGAATTTGAAATCAGACCTGTTTCGTGCTGATGCTGCATTTTTCTACAACATCATGCTTCTAGAAGGTTGAAGCTAGGTAGACTTTCAGCCAGCAGACATGATGGGGAGAGCCTTCTAATAAGAGGGAAGAGACTGCTTGGAAGCATGAACGGGGGTGTAAGATAAGTAAGCGAGTGTACTTGCAACAGAGGCTTGGGATGAGGGGTGGGTGAGGGTGACATCATGATAGAAAACAAAACATGGAATGGGAGTTTAGGTCCAATTTGGGCAGGGTTGTTTGAATTTCAATAATCAGGGGTTTGGGTCAAGGAAGAAAAATCATGGGACTTGCCATCTAGGAGGATAATTTTGTGGCAGTGTGGGGGTGAAATAAAGAGAAAAGGGAACCCTGGAGCTGGGAAGGCAGGAAACCAGCTGGATGACCATCACAGCAAAGGAGGGAGTGGAAGAGAGATGAGAAAACTGAGAGTTATTATTAAGAAAAACAGTTGAGAGAAGAAGAATTTGAAGAGGGCTCGAGATTTTGAGTCCGCATGACAGAAGGACTGGAATGCCATAAACTTGAGAAGGTGAGCGCTGAAGAACCAGGATGGGTCGGGCTGGAACTACTGGGTTCAGCTTTTGAAGGGTGGGTACACATTTGGTTATAGCTGCTTTCAGATTGTTCCATTATCTGCACTCCCAACTACCCTGCCAGATATATTTGTTGGCTGTCACTCATGGAGGCTCATTTCCTCGCACGATTTGTCGCTTTTGATCATGAGCTCATCTTCAGTAGGAGTTGTTTTTCCTGTGTGACTCCCATGTGCCCTGGTCTGTAACATTTCCACAGAGTGGTATCTAGTAGGATCCTGGGGATTTCAATTATTTTAGACCAAATATTATGTCAGTTTCTCTACCTGGGGCTCCTGGACGTCAGAAGTAGTATATAGCTGAACTGTGCAACCATTCAATGCACAGGCCCTAGGGATTCCATATGTGACAGGTGACTTTTTTTCCTTGCCTTTATGTTCTAAGACAACTTGCCTCCTCAAACTTCCCTGAACTGGTGGGCAGCATTTTATTTATTTTTATTTTATTTTATTTTATTTTTGAAATGGAGTCTCTCTCTGTAGCCCAAGCTGGAGTGCAGTAGTGTGATCTCAGCTCACTGCAAGCTCCGCCTCCTGGACTCACGCCATTCTCCTGCCTCAGCCTCCCTGAGTAACTGGGACTGCAGGTGCCTGCCAAGAGGTGCAGCTAATTTTTTTTTTTTTAGTAGAGACGGGGTTTCACTGTGTTAGCCAGGATGGTCTAGATCTCCTGACCTCATGATCCCACCACCTCGGCTTCCCAAAGTGCTGGGATTACAGGCGTGAGCCACTGCGCCTGGCAGGTGGGCGGCATGTTTTTAACCCTCTTTTAAGGAGGGGTCGTCTCTCTGATGCTCTTCTTTTTTGCTGAGCTCAGATTAACATTTTCTAGCTGGGTGTGGTGGCTCACACCTGTGATCCCAGCACTTTGGGAGACTGAGGCAGGCGGATCACGAGGTCAGGAGATTGAGACCAGCCTGACCAGCATAAGGAAACCCTGTCTCTACTAAAAATACAGAAAAATTAGCCGTGTATGGTGGTGGGCGCCTGTAATCTCAGCTACGCGGGAGGCTGAAGCAGGAGAATCGCTTGAACCCGCGAGGCGGAGGTGGCAGTGAGCCGACATTGTACCTCTGCACTCCAGCCTGGGCAACACTGCGAGACTCTGTCTCAAAACAAACAAATGAAAAAACCATTTTCTCTCCTCCAAGCAAGCCTAAGGCCACATGTCCTGTTCTCACACAGGTGTTTTAATTTCAGCCCAGTCTCTAGAGCCTAAATTTGGCTCCTCTACAATTTCCGTGGGCTCTAGGTTTCCAGCTTATACTTACTGCTTTGGCTGTGGTTTCTCTCTTCCGTTTCTACCACTTGAGGATTTCCTTTTATTTTGTTTAAAGACAGCATGCATTAAAAAAATTTTTTTGGCCAGGCGTGGTGGCTCATGCTTGTAATCTCAGAACTTTGGGAGGCCAAGGCGGGCAGATCACGAGGTCAGGAAATTGAGACCATCCTGGCTAACACGATGAAACCACGTCTCTACTGAACATACAAAAAAAAAAAAAAAAAAATAGCTGGACGTGGTGGCGGGTGTCTGTAGTCCCAGCTACTCGGGAGGCTGAGGCAGGAGAATGGCATGAACCCAGGAGGCGGAGCTTACAGTGAGCCGAGATCACGCCACTGCACTCCAGCCTGGGGGACAGACAGAGCGAGATTCTGTCTAAAAAAAAAAAAAACACACACACACACACAATTGTTATAGTTTACCCAACATGTCTATGATTTTTTTCATGGGAAGGCCATCTGCCATAACGCTAGACGTCCTGAACTTGTTTTGATATGTGACCCTGAGCCTTCCTGAGGTGCTGGCAGGATGGTGACATGATTAGATCTGTTCTTAGGAAGATATTGCGGGCAGCAGCGTTTGGGTAGAGGTAGCATCCTGAAATCAAGGAGACAGGTTACAGAAAGACCAGACGTGTCTTTTGACCCAGGCAGACACTACTGACATGTTGGTCTGCGCTAACGGTTCACTATAGCTGCCCTTTCATGCCATAGGCTTGATTTTTCCTGTTCTCTTGGCAATCCCTCTGGTTCGGCCAGGACAGTAGCCTCCTCTCTGACACCAAGATGGACCATGCTCTTCCCCAGCTCCAAGTGTGTGCTCCTTGATAGAATAGACACAGTGGATAAGAGGACCCGCAGGTGGCTTTGAGTATTTGCCTCAAGCCCATCGTCCTTGAAGGCAGATGTGCTTGATCTTAACAGAGCCCAGGAAGTCTCCCCTCAGATACAATTTTGGGAAAAGGACAATAAAAGCAAAAAGTCATAACTGTCTAGATTCTTTGCATTTTGAACAAAGACTTGAACAAAACGCACAAACAAAGCAACAAAAAAAAGCACAGCTTTATTGAAACAAAAGTACACTCCACAGAGTGAGAGTGGGCCCGAGCAAGCAGCTCAAGACCTCTGGTTACAGAATTTTCTGGGGTTTAAATACCCTCTAGAGGTTTTCCATTGGTTACTTGGTTTACACCCTATGAAAATGAAGTAGTGGTGCGCAATCAGTCTGACTGCAGAAAGCAACTAATCAGAGGCTGAAGTGAAGTTACAAAGTTATACTCCTCTGCAAATGAAGACTCAGCCCGTGACCAGCCTGACTGGTTGCAGAAAGGGACCAATCAGAGGTACTTTTAGTTTTCATCTGCAATGCAGAGGAAGATGGGGCCTTGCAAGGGAGTAGCCTCTGATCCTTTTGTTATTTGGGTATAGAGAGGTGGGCTTTTCCTTTTGATTCTGTTCTAGGAAGTTGACGCGAATCACCCTTAGGTTCCCTGCCTCCAGATCCTACTCTCCTGCCTCAGTAGCCATGCCCAGTTAGTGTTCATTGTAACTCCCTGCTGGTCTGCCTCCTGCTCAGAGGGACTGAACATCAAATCACTCGCATCGAATTACTCAGCAGGTGAGTTCTGGGGATGATAACCACACAATTCTCTTTGCAGGAAAGGTGGGTCTGAGAGCCTCAGAGTCTGGGGGCAGCTCTGCCAGCCATCCACTTACTGGCTTACTTTTTGCCTGAAGTAAGCATGGGAATCCCACAGGGTACAAGGTCCTGCATACCCTTCTGGGATTTCCAATGCCCTCTTTGCATGTGCTGTGGCCCATCAAACTCCCATGCCAGGTGCAGTACTTGTAGTTGCAATAGTGACCATAGCAGTGGCAACAGTTCTACAGGGTCACAGAACTTTAGGGAAGCCTCCTAACACCCCTGCTCTTCATTAGGCTGCAGCTACTTTCCTGTGCATGATTTAAGGATCCTTAGATCCCAGCTGTCCGGGAAGCTCTCCCCACACACCTCAGCCTGAGTCCAGCCTCCCACTGAGCTCCCATAGCATGACTGTCCAGGCCTCAGCACCCTTGTGCCCTAACCGGGACTGTTCCACGTTGATATGTGGTCTCCCCAGGCATGGTGTACACTCCTAGAGAAGAGGGGCCAAGACTTCCATCCTTCTGGCCCTCTTCAAAGCCTGGAACAAAATTAGATATTCAGAGTTTCTCATTAAGTACCTGGGTGAATAATGAATAATTGATTAGAGCCAGGGAATTGGTTATCACAGCAAGGAGTCCTTGGCTCCTCTGAACTGTCCAGAATAAAATTCCAAAATGAGAACACCAAGAGGTTCCCTGGCTTGAGAGCCAAAATGGCGGCACAGACCTATATCTCAGGCATACCTTGTGGTAAAAACAAGAAGAAGCCAGACACGCTCTTTCTAGATACACGTTACACCCAGAACGACCTAGCTTTTAGTCTATGGAGGAAAAGGGGTGGAAAGTGGAGACCTGGAACCAGATGAGAAGTCAAACGGGAGCAGTAAGTTCAGGGTGTGCCTCCTGTCCCAGCACCTGGGTCAACATGGGCAAGACCTGATGGAGTGGTGGAGATGCTGACCTTTGCTGCTGCCTCTTGGGCCTATAAGAACAAATACAATTTAAAAAAATTTTTTTTAATTTTTAATTTTTTTTGAGACAGGGTCTCTCTCTGTCACTCAGGCTGGAGTGCAGTGGTGCGATCTCGGCTCACTGCAGTGTTCACCTCCTGGGCTCAAACGATCCTCCCACCTTAGCCTCCGGAGTAGCTGAGACTACATGGAGTAGCCACCCTACTCGGCTCATTTTTAATTTTTTGTAGAGACAGGGTTTTGCCATGTTGACCAGGCTAGTCTCAGACTCTTGGCTTCAACTGATCCACCTGCCCTGGCCTCCCAAAGTGTGGGGATAACAGGCATGAGCCACTGCGCCTGAGCCACTGCGCCTGAGTCACTGAGCCTGATCCACTGCGCCTCAGCCACTGCGCCTGATCCACTGCGCCTGATCCACTGCCCCTGAGCCACTGCGCCTGATCCACTGCGCCTGAGCCACTGCGTCTGAGCCACTGAGCCTGATCCACTGCGCCTCAGCCACTGCGCCTGATCCACTGTGCCTGATCCACTGCCCCTGAGCCACTGTGCCTGATCCACTGCCCCTGATCCACTGCGCCTGAGCCACTGCGCCTGAGCCACTGCGCCTGATTCACTGCACCTGATCTGCAAATACACATTGAAAGAGGAGGCCTGTTTGATGGATCAGTAGGGTGACTATAATTAACATTAATCTAATATGCATTTCAAAAAAGCTAGAAGAGAGTAATTTGAATGTTCCTAGCATAAAGAAAAGATAAGTGTTTAAGGTGATGGGTATTCCAGTTGCCCTGATTCGATTATATTAATGTTACCAAATTATTACATGTACTTCAAAAATATGTACATCTATTATGTATCAACTAAAAAATAAGTGTTTTAATTCTCCTTGTGGAAAATAAGGGAAGAGACTTCACCTCCCTCCCGTTTCTTAGAGATTTTACTTTAGGAAACTTCAAATTTTCAGTTCTTTCCTCTGTCTCTTTGAGATGTATGTAAATCTTTTAAAAAGGTAAATAAGGACCATGTGAGGTGGTTCACGCTTGTTATCCCCAGTACTTTTGGAGGCTGAGGTGGGAAGATTGCTTGAGACCAGGAGTTCAGAGTTACAGGGAGCCATGATTATGTCACTGCACTCCAGCCTGGGCAGCAACAGAGGCCTTGTGCTTTAAAACAATAATAAATAATAAATTGAAGAAGCTAAATAAGCCTCTTGGCAGCTTTAGGACTTAGAAATATCTTTTTCAAGGACCAAGGAGCCTACCCTTTGAAACGTAATCATCAAGAGTTTCAATGCGAGGGTAGGAGCCTGACCTGGCAGGTGCCTCGCTCTAAGTTGCAAAACTACTTCCTGTCCTAAGGCTATGAGAAGTTTGTTTTTCCTTTGGATAAGGCCAATTACCTAACATAGATGGTGACCTCAATTACAAGGTGAATCTGTGGTGAACTCTGTGCAACAAATGGGGCTGTCAAGTCCTCTTACTTGAGGACTGACTAGCTATTGTCTACCTTGAGAAACTGTGGACTAGGTCACCTCTGGGTGACTCCATAAAAGGGCGAGGTCTCTTTCTGTCTTTGTAGTCTCTCAGGGGATTGTGTGGGATGTGCATTGCATTTTAGTTGAACGCTTACTCACTAACAAAACAATTTTCTTTCTCTGCTCCCTTTGTGGGGAGATTTCCTGGGTTGGCAGAGGTTTACTTTTAATAATATTTTCTCCACAGGCCCATCGTCCTGACTCTGAGTTTTCAGTCCCACCTAGGATCAGTCAGATGGCACGGGTGAAGGACGGGTGCTCAGCTCGAAGGCATCCTAGTGAGCAAGGGAAATCTCAAGGTGGTTTTTGGAGGGCGCTTAGTTAGGAATGATGAGCACAGTTCAACATGACTTGCAGCCCTCCCCATGGGCAAGAGTATGAGCACCTGTGACTGTTCCTGAACTCACTAAGGAAAGTCTTCCACAGTGTGTGAAGGGTGACCCGGAGTTTCTTTCCTGCATGACTCATCATAGCAGCGGCTCAGGAAAAACAAAACAATTACTTATTTATCTATTTATTTATTTATTTACTTTTAGAGACAGGTTCTCACTCTGTCACCCAGGCTGGAGTGCAGTGGCACAATCATGGCTCATTGTAGCCTCAACTTCCTGGGCACCAGTGATCCTCCCATGTCAGCCTTCTGACTGGCTGGGACTACAGGCACGTCCCCCATGTCTGGCTATTTTTTAAAAATTTTTATTAGAAGGCCAGGCATGGTGGCTCACGCATGTAATCCCCGCACTTTGGGAGGCCTAGGTGGGAGGATCACCTGAGGTCGGGAGTTCGAGACCAGCCTGACCAACATGGAGACACCCCGTCTCTACTAAAAAAAAAAAAAAATTAGCTGGACATGGTGGTGCATGCCTGTAATCCCAGCTACTCGGGAGGCTGAGGTAGAAAAATTGCTTGAACCTGGGAGGTGGAGGTTGTGGTGAGCTGAGATAGCACCATTGCACTCCAGCCTGGGCAACAAGAACAAAACTCCATCTTAGAAAAAAAATTTTTTTTTATTAGAGACGAGTTCTTGCTTTGTTGCCCAGGCTGCTTTTGAACTCCTGGGCTCAAGTGATCCTCCTGTCTTGGCCTCCCAAAGTGCTGGGATTACAGGGGTAAGCCACCATGCCTGGCCACAAAACAGTTTTAGAAAAGAAAAAAGCCTTTTATTTTCACTTCATTGTCTTGATTTCCACTCCTCTGAGACATTCACCCCCAAGGAAACTTGGCTATGTAGCTATAGATGATAACTATTTTTAAATTCTCCTTGAGAAATGGCATTATTCTGCCTTAGATCTCGAGCTAGAAGCTGACAACGAGTCCTCCTGCTTGTCCCCCGCTCTGGGGCACATTGATATTTTTGCAGGTTCCTTCAAGCATGAAATTGCAAACCTAAACAAACTGGTTCTCATAAAAGCACTTCCAATTCTTCAAATAAAAGGAGGCAGCCTAATTATAAATAATCTCTGGATTATGAACATCACACTACATCTCTTGCAAATTTTTATTTTACCTCGTCTTTGAATTCCACGAACTTCAATTTCATGTGGTGTTAAATGCGGCTTAACCTGGAAGGAAAATACAATGGGTATAAAGAAATGTATATAAAGATTTCTCAGAGTTATAAAAATACTTCTGTGAGAGAATTGCCACAAAGAGGGAGATGCAAGACCACACTTTGTCCAAACTGGCACTGTCTAAATGCAGGTGAGTGTGTTGTCTTAGAGTCTGGGCTTGAAGTCAGTCAGAACTGACTAGAACACCAGCCCTATCCCTCACCAGTAGGGTACCCTTGGGCCAATTATTTAACCCTTCTAAGCCATAACTACCTCATCTGCAGAATGGAAATGATGATAGGAAGTACCTGACAAGGTTCTTGTGAGAATTAAGTGAGATACGCTGTTCATCTAGTCAAGTTGTATTTCTTTATTTTTATTGCATTTTATATTTTTAGAGATGGGGGTCTTGTTCTGTTGTCCCGGTTGGAGTGCAGTGGTGTGATCATAGTTCACTGCATTCTCAAACTCCTGGGCTCAAGGGATCCTCTGGCTTCAGCCTCCTGAGTAGCTGGAACTACAGGTATGGGCCACCATGCCTGGCTAATTAAGATTTTTAAAAAATAGAAATGGGGGTCTTACCATCTTGCCCAGATTGGTCTCCACCTCCTGGGCTCAAGTGATCCTCCTGCATTGGCCTCCCAAAGTGCTAGGATTATAGGCGTGAGCCACTGTGCCAGGCCTTGACTTGTGTTTCTTGAGCACCTACTATGTGCAAATCACTGAGCTATGTTTAAAAGATACACAGATGAAAGAGATACAAACCCAGTCCCTGCCCTTAACGTACAGCCTAGCTTTCAATAAGGGAGAGCTATTAATATTAAGTCCCACTGATGGATGTTAAAATGTAAATGAAGCATAGAGTTCTTAGGGCCTAGGCTCTTCTTGACATTCCCTTCCACCATCCTTGGAACTCTCCAGAACCAGACTTGTTTTGGGGGAAGGAGGGTCCCTTGGCTGATGGAAAGTGTCGGGGTGGGGGCCGAAGGAAGTGCAGGGCCTAAGACTGTTCTTAAGCATTCTAGAGCCTGCTGGACATTTAGCTCCCAGCCTCCTTTCTACCGCAGTGAACACTTCTATCCCAGGACTTCTCTCCCTCTCCTTAGACCAAAGCTCTTGCGGTCTGAGTATTGGAAAGCCCAGCATGAGCCTCTCCACGCACTTCGAATGCACCCTCCTCCAGCGAAGGTTAGTAAGTTGAAAAGACAGGAAGGGGCCGGGCGCGGTGGCTCAAGCCTGTAATCCCAGCACTTTGGGAGGCCGAGACGGGCGGATCACGAGGTCAGGAGATCAAGACCATCCTGGCTAACACGGTGAAACCCCGCCTCTACTAAAAATACAAAAACTAGCCGGGCGAGGTGGCGGCGCCTGTAGTCCCAGCTACTCGGGAGGCTGAGGCAGGAGAATGGCGTAAACCTGGGAGATGGAGCTTGCAGTGAGCTGAGATCCGGCCACTGCACTCCAGTCCAGGCGACAGAGCGAGACTCCGCCTCAAAAAAAAAAAAAAAAAAAGAAAAGGAAGGATTTCAGAAGACTGGACATTGAACCCCACACTCAGCTCCTCTTTGAAACTCTACAATGAGTGCTTCATTCCCTGGACTTCAGCTTTTCAGAGAAAACATCCTTAGAAGAAGGACAGCAGGGATAGTCATTTACCTTTTAATGAGAATGAATTATCCAGCCCTTTTCGGGACAGCGTTTGTAAGGCAGCAAAGCTAAATGTTGAGAAGAGCCTGAAAGAATGGTGGACTGATGCTGCCAAAAAGAGAAAGGGCGAGACCTTCACAGCTTTGCCTAAGGCCATTATGAATTTGGACCAAATAGGTGTTATCATCCACACAGGCAGGACCTCCTGGGTAGGGGGCTGCCACTTTTTCCAGGCACTTGGAAGAGTGGCCTCCAGCTGTGGAGCCACAGAACTAAATATTATAGCTGGCCCAGGAGCACCCCTTTAGGCTAGGGAAGGAATAATAATCCGGCTTCTCCTTCCTCTGACCCTCAGATTTTGGCCAAGTCTCTCCATTCGAGATTGGCCTCCTAGGGTGTAAAACAGGGTGGACAAGTTTGGAGAATGGATCTGGGGTGGGGTGGGGAATGGCAAATGGAAAAAAAGCAGCACAAACTCTTTATTGCCATTCAAGAGAATGCTGAGGTCCCAGGCACAACCAGCCGGAAGGTAGCTTCACCCTTTCATTGGAAAAGCCACGTTTTCCTCAGTTGTATCCTGCACTTCGAGTGAGGCTTCTCCAAATGCAGAAGGACAGCATCACGACCCAGGCCGAGAAAGTATGATTGCAAAATTCCGTGGGCCTACCCGTAGTGGAGGAGGGAATCCATTCTTGTAAACCAGGATTTAAAACTCTTCAAGCAAGTCGTCTGCAATGTACCCCTTCTACCACTTAGAGACAGGATTATGTTCCCTAGGACAATTGGATGAGCCCTAGGAACCAAGAACCCTGTGCAGTTGAGGCAGAAGCCTGAGGGTTGTTTTGTTCCCCCACAGCTGTAGGTCATAAGATTCTTCACAAACTTTGGCGTGGCCCCACCCCACGCCCTTCCCTCCCCTCAGTCAGTGATGACTCAAGAGGTTTTGGGAAGGAGCTCAGGGAACACTCAAGCAGCAGGCTCAGCCTAGGGCACTTCCGATGCATTTTCTAGATAACATTAGGAGCCGGTTCCAGACAGGACTCAGAAGTATGGACATTTACTCCCCAGGCTTGGTCTTCAGTGCCCTGCAAGTTCAGGAATACACTACCTAAAGGAGATCTTTAGGAAGGAGAAGGAGAAGGAGAAGAGAGGAGAAGAGAGGAGGGAAGGAGGGAAGGCAGGAAGGAAGGAAGGAAGGAAGGGAAGGAAGGGAGGCAGGGAAAGAGAAAGAGAGAGGGAAAGAGAGAGTGAGGAAGGAAGGAGAGAGAAAGAAGGAAAGAAAGAAAAGAAAGAAAAAGAGAAAGAGAGAGGGAGGGAGGGAAGGAGGGAGGGAAGAAGGAAGAAAGGAAGGGAGCTGGCCGGACACGGTGGCTCATATCTGCAATCCCAGCACTTTGGGAGGCCGAGGATCACCTGAGGTCAGGAGTTCAAGACCAGCCTGGTCTACATGGCAAAACCCTGTGTCTACTAAAAAAATTAAAAAATTAGCTGGGTATAATGGCAAATGCCTGTAATCCCAGCTATTCAGGAAGCTGAAGCAGGAGAATGGCCTGAACCCGGGAGGCGGAGCTTGTGGTGAGCTGAGACTGCGCCACTGCACTCCAGCCTGGGAGACAGGGCGAGACTCCGTCTCAAAAAACAAAACACAAAAAACAAAAAAAGAAAGAAAGGAGAGAGAAAGAGGAAAAAGAAGAAAGGAAAAAAGAAAAGAAAGGATAAAGAGAGTCATTGAGACTTGTGGCTTAATGTTGTGAATGTATATGTATGTTTAACCGTATATATAACTGTATGTATATATATGTATGTCTCACCAGAGAGAGAGTAAAGGGATTAAAAAAAAAAAAAAAAAAAGCCAAAAACCCACAAAGGCAAACAAAGCAGAAGAAAGAGTACCAGACTGGAGATAGCAATACAATCATAGAAAATGGGAAGTGACTTCACAGACCAGAGAAATCAGAAACCTACATCTGCTGGGGGTTGGTGTGTGTGTGTGTGCGTGTGTGTGTAGCCTCAGGGGTTTACTCTGTGCCAGTCACTGGTCTAAGGGTTGAAAGTATATTAACTTTCACAATCCCCCCAAAATGCTAGCAGGATTTGTACCCTAATATTGGAGACTAGGCACAGAAAGGCTTAATTTGCCCCAGGTTACACGGCAGAATCTGAATCTCTCCGAGGTTCAGCTCCAGAGACCATGCCTGACACAGCCTCACTGTCATGAGCAAGCCCTTAGGCACCAAACCCCAGGGGACCTCAGGCTGGCAGCATCAGGAGCACCAAAGTGGGCCTGGGAACAGGACTGGGAGACAGTCCAGAGGCAAAGAGACCCTCGGAATCCTTCCGCATTTTACTTATGCAGGCAGCTGCCCTCTGCTCCTGGGCAGGTGGCTGTGGGTTTCTTCAGGAGGCTTCCCCCAGTTGAGGAAGGGGTGAGACACCTATGAAAACAAGAGAATTTAAGCCGGGCGTGGTGGCTCAAGCCTGTAATCCCAGCACTTTGGGAGGCTGAGACGGGAGAATCATTTGAGCCCAGGAGTTTGTGACCAGCCTGGCAACATAGTGAGACCCTGTCTCTACAAAAAAATAAAGAAAATTAGCTGAGTGTGGTGGCGGGCACCTGTGGTCCCAGCTACTTGGGGCTGGGGCTTTGGTGGGGAGGATCACTTGAGCCCGGGAGGGAGGGAGGCTACAGTGAGCCGAGATCACGCTACCACACTCCAGTCTAGGTGACAGCCAGATTCTGTTAAAAAAAAAAAAAAAAAAAAGAAAGAAAACAAGAGAATTCAGTGAAAGTCTGAATTCAGCTCCCATGTGTTGGCAGTGAGGCCCACACAACCCAGGCAGGGGCTGGGAGCCCCTCTCCAGGAGTACTGATCAGCTGGGGAGAAGACTAGTGGCACCAGCCTCTGAAGGTCCCCACTGGGATTTCTGGTTCACCAACTGACGAGTCCTGGCCACACACACGGGGCTCACACAACTTTCTATCAGCTTTTTGTTATCTTCCCCTTTTTTCCTACATTTTTATTATGGAAAAATGTAAACATACAGAAAAACCACACAAAGAGTACAACGTGTTCACTCGCTTTGTTCTGCAGTTGTTAGCACCTTACCATATTTATCTTTAGATACATGTGTGTTGTGTGTGTTGTTTTCCTTTTTCTTTTTTTCTTTTCTTTTTTTTTTTTGAGACATACTCTCACTTTGTCACTCAGGCTGGAGTGCAGTGGCACAATCTCTTGTCACCACAACCTGCACCTCCTGGATTCAAGTGATTCTCCTGCCTCAGCCTCCCTAGTAGCTGGGATTACAGGCATGTGCTGCCATGCCTGGCTAATTTTTGTATTTTTAGTAGAGATGGGGTTTCACCATGTTGGCCAGGCTGGTCTCGAACTCCTGACCTCAGGTGATCCACCTGACTTGGTCTCCCAAAGTGCTAGAATTATAGGCATGAGTCACCACGCGTAGCCATATATATTGTTTTTCTGAACCATTTGAAAATCAGCTGCAGCCATAATAATATTTTCCTGTATCTGTCTTCATGGAATAAGGACAATATCCTACATAACTAAATCCATGACACACCTAAGAAAATTTAACACAAGTTTCTAATGTTGTCTCATACTGAATCCATATTCTTGCCTCCCGCATTGTCCCTAGAATGTCTTTTCCATGTGCACACATTGCATTTGGCTCCTATGTCTCTTTATTCTCCTTACTAGAATATCCCCCGCCTCTTGTTTTCCCCACAATGCTCACTTTTTGAGTAGGCCAGGCCATTTAGAGGAAGGAGCATCTAACATCTGATTTGTCCGATTGTTTCCTTGTACTGTCATTTAACTTGTCCCTCTATCTCTTGTAAATCCCATAAACTGGAATTGAGCTCTAAATGCTCGACTAGATTCGGATCAGACACTTTTGGCAAGACACAGAACTGAAGTTCTTTTTTTTTTTTTTTTTTGAGACAGAGTCTCGCTCTGTCACCTAGGCTTAGGTGGCCCGATCTCCGCTCACTGCAACCTTCGCTCACTGCAACCTCCGCCTCCTGGGTTCAAGCAATTCTCCTGCCTCGGCCTCCCAAGTTGCTGGGACTACAGGCACCCGCCACCACACCTGGCTAACTTTTGTATTTTCAGTAGAGACGGGGTTTCACCATGTTAACAAGGATGGTCTTGATCTCCTGACCTCGTGATCTGCCTGCCTCGGCCTCCCAAAGTACTGGGAGCCACTGCCCCCGGCTGACAGAGCTGAAGTTTCTATCCTTCATGTCACATTGTATCTGGAGACAGCGTCTGCTTAAGTCACTAGCAGTGAAGCGAAGTTTGATCACTTGGTGGAGGCAGTGACTGCTGGATGTTTCCACTGTAAAGGGACACATTTCCCTTCGCAAATGACCTTCGGGTTAACACACCTGGGCACAGTGTGAATATCCTGCTCAATGCCTTACTCAGAAATGGACAATAAAGGATGACAGGAAACTGAGAAAAAGCTTTCAATGTGAAAGAGGGAGACAGAAACAAACAGGAAAAAGCCGACTCAGAGGAAAGAGAGACCATCACAGGAAGCAAAAGAAACTTCCCCTAAACAATAAACAGCCTTAAAAGTGAGAAAATATATTACATTCATGATTGACAAGATTGCTATGAAAAAAATTTTTATTTATTTATTTTGAGACAAGGTCTTGCTCTGTCACCCAGGCTGGAGTGCAGTGGCACGATCATGGCTCACTGCAGCCTCAAATGCCTGGGCTCAAGCAATCCTCCTGCCTCAGCCTCCAGAGTAGCTGGGACTACAGGTGTGCACCACCACCACACCTAGCTAATTAAAAAACAAAATGTTTTCTTTTTAGAAATGGGGTCTCGTCGTGTTGCCCAGGCTGGTCTTGAATTCCTGGCCTCAAGTGATTCTCCCACCTCAGCCTCCCAAAGTGCTGGAATTACAGGTGTGAGCCACTGCACCTGGCCAAAAAAATATTTCAAAAACAAGATAGTGCTCTTGGGCTCCACACTGAAAAATCCACTGCAAAATTGGGAGATAACATACAAACAAAAATTTCTTATAAAGTAGGACAAAAAGATGAAAAGTAAAAACTGAGGCCAGGTGTGGTGGCTCATGCCTGTAATCCCAGCACTTTGGGAGGCTGAGGCGGGCAGATCACAAGGTCAGGAGTTCAAGACCAACCTGACCAACATGGTGAAACCCTGTCTCTACTGAAAATACAAAAATTAGCTGGGTCTGGTGGTGTGAGCCTGTAATCCCAGCTACTTGGGAGGCTGAGGCACGAGAATCGCTTGAAACTGGAAGGCAGAGGTTGCAGTGAGCCGAGATCACGCCACTGCACTCCAGCCTGGGTGAAAGAGCAAACACCATCTAAAAAAAAAAAAAAAGAAAGAAAGAAAAGTAGAAACTGAAAACACAGGAAAATTAAACAATTAGTCCAAAAGTTTAGTATCAGAATCACGGCAGTTCCAGAAAGACAAAAGAGAAAAAGTAGAGGGCGTGAATTATCAGAGAAGTAAAGCAAGAACAAGCCAGGTGCCATGGCTCATGCCTGTAATTCCAGCACTTTGGGAAGCTGAGGGGGAGCAGATCGCTTGATCCTAGGAGTTTGAGACTAGCCTGGGCAACATAGTGAGACTCCATTTCTACAAAAAACAAAAAAGCAAAATTAGCCGGGCATGGTGGCTTGTGCTGGTAATCCCAGCAATTCAGGAGGCTGAGGTGGGAGAATCACTTGAGCCCAGGAGGCAGAGGCTGCAGTGAGCCAGCCATGTTCATGCCACTCTACTCCAGCCTGGGCAACAGAGACTCTGTCTCAAAAAAAAAAAAAAAAAAGAGAGAGAAAGAAATGTAAGAAAGAAAGAAACTAT
This sequence comes from Trachypithecus francoisi, assembly GCF_009764315.1. Classification (NCBI taxonomy): domain Eukaryota; kingdom Metazoa; phylum Chordata; class Mammalia; order Primates; family Cercopithecidae; genus Trachypithecus; species Trachypithecus francoisi. The sequence goes on along the minus strand of NW_022681463.1, from coordinate 67,560,521 downwards.
AGTATGTGAGATGATGGGTATCTTAATTTGTGTGACTCTAGTCATCACTATATCAAGATAAGTATATCAAAATATTATTTTGTGTACCTTGAATATACAGTATAAATATAAAATTACATACAATTTAAAAAATACCTTTTAAAAAACAAACACAAAAGCACAATATTGTGAACTTTCTGAATATCATAAAAGAGAAAAGCAGGTCACATACAAAAGATCAGGAATCAGAATGGCATTAAACTTTTTAATAGCAACACTAAAATCTAAATGATAATGGTGCCAGGGCCAGGCGCGGTGGCTCACACCTGTAATTCCAGCACTTTGGGAGGCCGAGGTAGGTGGATCACCTTAGGTCAGGAGTTCGAGACCAGCCAGGTCAACATGGTAAAACCCCATTTTTACCCAAAATACAAAAATCAGCTGGGTGTGGTGGCACACGCTTGTAATCCCAGCTACTCGGGAGGCTGAGGCAGGAGAATCAGCTTGAACCCGAGAGGCGGAGGTTGCAGGGAGCGAAGATCGCACCATTGCACTCCAGCCTGGGCAACAGAACAAGACTCTGTCTCAAAACAAAACAAAACGGGTAATGGAGCCAGGTGCCATGGCTCACACCGGTAGTCACAGCACTTTGGGAGGCTGAAGCAGAAGGAACACTTGAGGCCAGGAGTTTGAGACCAGCTTGGGCAACAAAGTGAGACCTTGTCTCTATAAAAAATTAAATAATTAGCCAGACCTGGTGTCATGCACCTATGTTGTCCCAGCTACTTGGGGGGCTGAAGGAGGAGGATGGCTTGAGCTCAGGAGTTCGAGGCTGCAGTGAGTTATGACAATGCCACTGCACTCCAAACTGGGTGACAGAGTGAGACGCTATCTCTAAAACAATAAATAAATAGGGCTGGGTGTGGTGGCTTACGGCTGTAATCCCAGCACTTTGGGAAGCCGAGGCGGGCGGATCACAAGGTCAGGAGATCGAGACCATCCTGGCTAACATGGTGAAACTCCATCTCTACTAAAAATACAAAAAAGTAGCCGGGCATGGTGGCGGGCGCCTGTAGTCCCAGCTACTCGGGAGGCTGACGCAGGAGAATGGCGTAAGTCTGGGAGGCGGACCTTGCAGTGTGCTGAGATCATGCCAGTGCACTCCAGCCTGGGCAACAGTGAGACTCTGTCTCAATAAATAAATAAATAAATAAATAAATAAAGGATAATGGAGCAAAGGCTTCTAATTTCCGAGGACAATTTGAACCACAAAATTGTCCAGTGACCCATAGGATAAAATAAATATCTATGAGTCAGTGCTAAGAAAAATAAATAATTGAATGACTAAATAAGTGGAGAAGAAATAGCTCTACCCTACAAGAGAAATTCCAATTAATAAATGTAAAAGAAATGAGGAAAAAAGAAAATCACTATTAGAACATTACGGTAATAATTGTTGCAGGCAGGATTCATCAATGAATGCTATAATTAGTTGGTAAAAGTTTGAGGATTAACAGGATATTTACATAGTCTCAAAGTATGTCCACTAATATATTTATTACCTGCAAAAGGAAAAAACTTTATGATGGAGAAACTAGCAGAAACCGCTTTCACCACATGATCAAGGTTAGCATCACCGGTAATAAATCTGACCAACATCAAGGATCCAACACGATGTACTGAGAAGGGCACATTACCTCCGTGGTATTCTTGCCCCAAACCCATAACTGTCTAATCATGAGGAAATCATCAAACAAATCCAAATTGAGGGACATTCCAAAAAAATAACTGACCAGTCTTTTTCAAAACTGTTAAAGTCATGAAAGACAAAGAAAGACTGCCCCAGATTTGAAGAGACTGAGAAGACTTAACAACCAAAGCAAAGTGGAATCTCAGATTGGATCATGGAAAAATAAAACGACGTTATTGGAAACACTGGTTATATGTGAAGTCTGAGTTTAGTAAGTAGTAGTGTACCAAAGTTCTTTTCCTAGTTTTGATCATTGTACTATGGCTATGTGAGCTGCATAAAGACATTACATAGAACTCTGCAGTGTCTTTGCAGCTTTTCTGTAAGTCTAAAATTATTTAAAAATAGAAAGGAAAACAAAATTCAGAGGAAGAATGATTTCCAACCTAGAATTTTATACCTAAACTATAATTGTGATCTTAGCATAATGACATTTCTTGGACACGCAAGGGCTCATTCACTTTCTGTTAGGAAGCGACTGTAGTTTTGCTCCCTTAAAAGAATGAACCAAGATGCAGACATGGCATCTAGGCAACGTGGAATTCAGCACTAGAGGGAAGCAAAGGAATTTCCAGAAGTATGGTTATGCAGAGGCTTCCAGAGCAACCAGAATAGATGGGAGCAAGGGGACTAACTGTTCCTAGAGGAAGGATGTTGCAAATCAACCAGCCAACCAACCAATCACCACCAGCAGTTTACCTATCTAGTTGATTATATCGGGGAAGTTTTCCATTTTGACAGAGTATGGGATTGAATTATTGATGAGTATGTAGAAAACTAAGCAAACAGAAAAAAAAAAAAGGCAATGATCAGCTCTCAGGAAAACAAAATGTTGCCCTGAAAAGACATGTAATCACAGTATCCTAAATGATTCACTTGTGGATAATTTTTCCATAGTCACGATAATGTAAATACTGAATACTCATTTCACTAAACATATTGGGAGGAGGGAAGAAGGGAAATACGTGTGTGAGTGGGGTTTGGGGAATAAGAATTAAATTCTCGTTTTCAAAGGTGAGAAGCAAGAAAATCTCTGTCCAATGGGCTCCCAGCCCCCAGGCAAGCTGCACCTTTTAGGTGTCATTATCTGGGTGGGAATAGTGAGGGTGGTGTGGCAGATGTGAACACACAGGGGAATCCTCTCTCCTGCTGTCCTAGGCAAACTGGTGGCTAATGGAAGGAAGCCAAAGCTGAGTGGGATTAGGGCTGGGAAGATGGGTCAGGCTGTGCTGGCTTGTGATGAGATGACCTCAGGTTCTATTTCAGCAGGGTTCAGCATCCAAGGAGATGCCTGCCATGTGGGGTGGAGTGCAGCCACAAGTCAAAGCAGCTGATAGCTGTCACGAGGTGGCTGTGGCCTGGTTTAGGCCTTGTTTTCAAGGTAGGTTCTGTGAAACCCTAGTTCTGAAGGATGTAAAGAACTGATCTGAAAAGAGGGTTCCTTGGTCCAACATGCTTGGGAAATGCTGGATTCAATGACACTAAACAAGTTTCTCCACTTCAGGACATCTCATCTCAAAACCCTTAATATGATTATGGGAATATCCAATCTCTAAGGCATGGCATGTGGGGGAGATGGTGACAGAGTGTTTGATCATGATCATGGAACCCTTTCCACACAGAACTTAACAATGGACTAGAGACCTACTGACAACCCTTTCCAGAGTAGGGGTCGGCGTCAGTCAGGGCTGGCACTAACAGGAAAAGCACCTGGTTCCTTGTATCTTCACATCTTTACCACCACTGCCAACCCCTTTCCACTGGCAAGGTCTAATTAGGGTTTCGGGGCCAACAGGCAAATGAACTGAGGTTTGAGACGGGCTCTGCTCTCATGAAAAACTGAAGTGTTAACAAGACAGAAATGTAGGCAGAGGCCCAGTTTTAAGACACAGAAACACCCAACAGGGGGCGGGACTCAGTGGCCCCCAGACCTATAGTGTGCTGACAGGCTCACGCGAAGCCAAGATCCAACCTACAGCAGCCCTTCTCCATCAGCCCAGGAGTCGCATTCTTTGGCCAGGCTCTGGAAATGGTAGAGGCAGCTGCTGTGGGAAGGTGAACCCCAGGGTTTCTGGCCCAGCTGGTTTGGGGCAAATGCAGGAGCTGACAGTTTACAATCACAGCCCGTCCCCACTCACCTGCTACAGTAGGCTTGGTCATTTCATTTCCCCAATTTCTCTAGGTCTCTAGTGGGGGTTCCCTGGTGCCGACCCCATTCCATCCAGGAGCTGATGAAAACCCCTCTTCTCTGAAGCACAGGCAGAATGTGTCCTTAGAACGGAAGCCAGGGGGCCAGGCATGGTGGCTCACACCTGTAATCCCAGCACTTTGGGAGGCTGAGATGGGTGGATCACCTGAGATCAGGAGGCCGAGACCAGCCTGGCCAACATGGTGAAACCCCATCTCTACTAAAAATACAAAAATTAGCCGGCCATCATGGCATGTGCCTATAATCCCAGCTACTCGGGAGGCTGAGGCAGGAGAATCGCTTGAACCTGGGAGGCGGGCGTTGTAGTGAGCCGAGATGGCACTACTGCACTCCAGCCTGGGTGACACAGGGAGATTCCAAAAAACAAAAAACAAAAAAAAAAAAAGAAGAAAGAAAAAAAGGAAGGAAGGAAGGGAGGAAGGAAGGAAGGAAGGAAGAAAGGAAGGAAGGAAAGAAAGAAAGAAAACACAGGGTTGCCAAGGCCAAGGCATCACAGACTTAACACCACCAAGTCATTCCAGAGTGAACGGAACGCAAATCCAGTCTCAGGCTGTCTGATTGACGAAGCTTCTGGATGCACGGCTTGTACATTTTTACATTTTATTCTCTGTGATGTGCCTGGCTTTAGGAGCTGCAGCTTTCGGCCAGTTGTTCTGCTCTAGCCCTGAGCACCCTGGCATGTTTTACAGTTCTGAGGACTGTCCTATATTCAGGGCCTGTACCATGGACAGATGCAAAGCCACTAAATATGTGAGCTGCAATAGACAAGAACAGTTTATTGAGTGTTTACTACGTGCTCGTCCTCACAACGTTATGTGCTAAGCACTAGAAGTCACAGTTTTTAGGGTGCGGAGCCTGAGGATGAGGGCAGTTACACATCTTGTCAAGTCTCCCCCTGGCAAGGGGCAGTTGTAACTCAGCACTGCCTGGTGGCCCAGCCTGGGCTCTGGGCCCTGCCCCACCCGTCGCAGGTGGCCTGGCTGCCACTGTTCCGCATGGCACTGGGCAGGCTGCTCACCTTTTGTTGCTGCAGGTTCTTCGATAATCCCTGTCCATAGGATTCATGAGATTAGAGTGAGGATCAGATAATGCAATGAGCAGAAAAGTGCTTTGGAGTGGAGTGACTATGTACATGGGGTGCCAATCACAGCCAATCCTTTTCCTAGGTACCCAACAATTTGGCATCCCAAAGGGATCACCATCTCTAGCGTGTGTTTATGAGCTAACTAGAAAAAAGAAAAAGGCACATAGACGCAAGAAGACAGAAGTGTGATTTTTAAGTGGGTGCCCCTTTACCCAGAGCTGGAAGGCATGAAGGAGGTAAGGGTGGAGGCCCACCGTCTAGAGGCTTTGAACAGAAACCTTGGAAGAGTGAACTCTCTCAGACCTCACGGCTGCCCCCACCCCCTCCCAACCCTTCCCCTAAATGCTTTAGACACTAAAAATACCCCAGCCACCTGCTGCCCTGGGAGGCAATAAATCATTGGCCATCCAGCACCAGAATCCGGGCCAACATGGCAGCGGACACAGACCCAAGGGATCAGTTCCCTTCCACCCAGGCCGCCATCAAGAGCCTGCCTGCTGCTGGGGGTGGGGAAGGGTGGGGGAGGGGGGTAAGGGAGTGTGTTCAGAGGACACAGGACCTGCTTGGAGGCTTCTGGGGCCAGAAGTGCTAAGTGGGTGGGGCGTGAGCGGAGGGGAGTGAGTCACTAGAGGGGGTCCTGGGGAAAGGGCGGTGGCCCCTGTGCAGCGACAGCCATCTGCTTTATTATATAGAATAAGATCATCTCATCAAAACCATAGCTCAGCCACCCAACTACTGTCCTACTACTCCAGGGCCACCAGATGTCAGTGTTACAGGGCGCATGGATATTGGTGGTCAGATGTCAGGACAGGGACTGAATTTATGGAGAAACTGTTCAAACCAAGGGTGCTCAGGGGCAAACCCATGAAATCCGTTTCCTGCTTCCAGTTCTTACAAATTATATCCTACCCCCGGGGACTGAAATCAGTCCGACTCCAAAAAGGTAACCACGAAATGCCAAAGATCTGTTCACCTTCTCTCGCAGCACAATACCATGTATCAGAAATGAGAGGCAAAGGCAGAATTTCTAACTTACTTGTTATTAAAATGCATCATCAACAAACACACCATAGCGGGGAACACGAAGCAATGTGTTGTAGTGTAGTGTTGCTCAAATGTGAAAAAGCAGGGACCCCTGAGAGTCTCCTTTGTTTTGTTACCTCTCTCTCTAGAAAAAGCACTGCATTGTAAGTAACTTGCTCCAAACAGTGAAAAAAACAAACAGGACCATTCATAGACAAAAAAGCAAAGAATAAAATTCAGTGGTTACTCAAGTATAATGAATAGACCCAAGTGATCAGAAATGCGTTTATGCTGATTTTTTTAGAGCATTAAAAAATCCACAAAATTTGGGACGCCAAGGTGGATGGATTGCTTGAGCCTAGGAGTTTGAGACCAGCTGACACAACATAGTGAGACCCCATCTCTACAAAAAATTTAAAACTTAGCCAGGTATGGTGGCATATGTCTCAACTGCTCAGGAGGCTGTGGTGGGAGGATGCCTTGAGCCTAGGATTGAGGCTGCAGTGAGCTGTGATTGCACTACTGCCCTTCAGCCTGGGCAACATAGTGAGATCCTGTCTCAAAAAAAGAAAAAAAGCTCTGTGGCCTTGGGGAGGTAATCTGACCCATGTGCCTCAGTTTCCTTGTCTATAAACTGGACCTCGCCAAAGCCCCTTTAAGTAATGTAAGATTCTAGGATTCTAAGTGTGACTTTGAGACGTTCCTGTGGAGTTGGGAAGGTGAGTGTACAAAAATTCCAATGGGATGCCACCCAGGGCCACTTTAGTAACATAGACAAAGACTGAGAATTCAGAATGCCTTCCTCCTAACTGCTCAGGGACCCAGGGAAGGCTTCTGGAAGACAAGGGATTACACCCCTACGACCTAAGGCTGTAGCATGATCAAAATACTTGATCTGTTTTTAAGAGCTGGGAGGTGGCCAGGCAGATATTTTAAGATGTCAACTTGATCTGTATCATTATCAGCATCTAAGGAAACATTTTGTTTCCAAAAACAAATGATCACTGCTATCTATCAGTCTCTGTAAGCACATGAAATTCTCAAGAATGGGGCCTTTTCCGTCATACTTTTCACAGCTGGTTTTGTGTGTACACGTAGAACTGCTGCTTCCTGAACGATAAGTTTAGGGCAAGGAAGAAAGAGGGGAAGAAGGAAGGCGGAGTTAAAGTCTTTCTTCAGGAGTCTCACCAGAATGTTAATATATGCACAGAAAAAGATTTGAAAAATAGAAACAGTGGCCAGGAGCAGGGGCTCACACCTGTCATCCCAGCACTTTGGGAGGCCTATTGCATGAATCCAGGGGTTTGAGACCAGGTTAGGCAACATAATGAAGCCCTGTCTATATAAAAAAATACAAAAATTAGCCCGGTTTGGTGGTGCTTGCCTGTCGTCCCAGGTACTTGGGAGGCTGTGGTGGGAGGGTCATTTGAGCCCAAGAGGTTGAGGCGGCAGTGAGCTGATACCATGCCACTGTACTTCAGCCTGGGTGACAGAGTGAGACCCTGTCTCAAAAAAAAAAAAAAAAAAAGAAAAAGAAAAAATAAAGAAACTAACTTTGTAACAGGTAACTGTGCTTCTCTCTGATGGTACTGGAGGTAATCATTATTATTTTTTGCTTATCTGAATTTTTCATTTTTCAGCAATGAACAGGTCAATTTGCATAATAATTTTTTAAATGCAAATACACGCAGGAAGGGTAATACATCAAATCATTATCAGTTACTATCTCCTTGATATTAGTGAATGGGTGTGATTTGTTTCCTGCAGTGATAAGAAGTGGATTTTGCTAGGTCTGGGGTCTGCAGATCTCAAGGTGGTACTTGAGGCAGTAGAAAGGGAAGAGAGAAGGTGGAGAGCCCTCAAAAGGGGAGTGGGTGGAGAAGGTTGGCTCACACCTTAGGCCAGCCAGCTGCTGCCTATAACCTTGAGGGCATTTATTTATTTTTATTTTAAAAAGTATTTATTTTTAGTTTTTGTAGCAATGGGGTCCCACTGTGTTGCCCAGGCTGGTCTTGAACATCCAGCCTCATATGATCCTCCTGCCTTGGCCTCCCAAAGTGCTGGGATAATAGATGTGAACCACTGCTCCTGGCCAGACGGCATTTAATAAAAATTAAGGATAGCAACAGTTAACCTTTTCTCATGCAAGGCTTTGCTCAATTATTCTCTTTGTAAATAACTTCTCTTTAGAGTCAAACTCAAGCATTCATAACAAACAAGAAAAAAGAGCACATGGGTTTTCATAATTTTAAAATAATGAAGAACAAAGGATTCTTCTCCAAACTTTTTCATTTTGATTTCCATCAAAACTTTCTTTGAGAAGGTTTTCTTTTACAATTTCCATACTGGAATCTATAGACTTTTCTTGAAGCTCCAGTATAAATACTTCAGGAGTTATGGAGCTCACATAATTAAATACAAGCAAACATCATCATTTAAACACTTTTAAATAGGTTATGCTGACTTTTGCCCCAATATTATCTAGAAAGAAAGAGTTTGCAAAGGAAATTCACAGTATAAACAACACTGGGGAGGTATCTTAGTCCATTTTGTGCTGCTGTAACAGAAAACCTGAGTCTGGATAATTTATAATACACAGATTTATCTGGCTCATGGTTCTCAAGGCTGGGATTGAGGGACTGCGTCTGGTGAGGGAGTTCTTGCTGTGTCATCTCATGTCAGAAGGGTACAAAGGCAAAAAGGCACAAGCATGTGAGACAGAGAGAGACAGACGGAAAGAGAGACAGAAAGAGGGTGAGGGTGCCAAACTCATCCTTTTATCAGGCAGTTGCTCTGCTGTGATAACTAACCCACTCAGCAGTAACGGCATTAATCCATTCATGAGAGCACAGCCCTCATGACCGAATCACCTCTTAAAGGTCCTACCTCTCAACATTGTTGCACCAGGGATTAAGTGTCCGATACATCCTTTTTGGGAGACACATCCAAACCACAGCAGGAGGGATGGATTCTTTGCACAAATCACTCCCTACAATATAAGCTATTCATAACCCATTGTGAATCATTTTATATATTCATTAAAGCATACCTTCTATGGCTGGCTCCCAGGCAACCAATGTGATGGGGAGAGGATAGAAGGTACCAGAGTAACAGATCTCTAAAGGTCACAAGCAAAATGTAGACTTTTCAAATAAATTCTGCCAGGTGCAGTGGCTCATGCCTGTAATTCCAGCACTTTGGGAGGCCAAGGTAGGAGGACTGCCAGAGCCCACAAGTTTGAGACCAGCCTGGGCAACATAATGAGACCCCATCGCCGCCAAAAAAAAAAAAAAAAAAAAAGCCAGGCATGGTGGCTGTGCCTGTGGTTCCAGCTACCTGGGAAGCTGAAGTGGGAGGATTGCTTGAGCCTGGGAAGTCAAAGCTGCAGTGAGTTGGGATTGTGCCACTGCACTCCAGCCTGGGGTGACAGAGAGAGGCTGTCTCTGTCTCAAAAGAAAAAAAAAAGAAAGAAAATATGTTCCAACTGTTTATCAAGTAGTTAGAGATATTGAGGCTTGAAGAGGGAAGCAATATTGAGGCAGTGCATTGTTTATTGAATCTAAAATGCTATCAAGAGTAAGATGTACTGTACTTTGGAAAGAAAAACCTGGCAGGGTGTGGTGGCTCACACCTGTAATCCCACACTTTGGGAGGCTGAGGCAGGCAGATTGCTTGAGCCCAGAAGTTCAAGACCAGCCTGGGCAACATGGCAAAACCCCGACTCTTCAAAACAAACAAACAAACAAAAACCCAAAATTACAAAAATTAGCTGGGCATGGTGGTGCACATCTGTGGTCCCAGCAACTCTGGAGGCTGAGGAGGGAGGATCACTTGAGCCTGGGAGGCAGAGGTTGCAGTAAGCCAAGATGAGGCCACTGCACTCCAGTGAACCAAGATCAGGCCACTGCACTACAGCCTGGGCAACAGAGCAAGACCCTGTCTCAAAAGAAAAAACAAAACAAAACAAAAACCACTGCCAACTAAATTATGACACATAAACTGTAAAATGCATCCTAATTTTTAAAATGTTAAAATGTGGGGGAAAGTACCCTCTTGGATCAATGAACTACAGCATTCCCTCAGTCTGCTTGCTCCCACCTGCCTGTGTCAGGGCGAGACGGGATTCTACTCACAGTGCCTGTGGCTCCTTAACTGCTACACGGGGACACCAACCCTCCTCCCAGCTCACTTCATTGTGAAGTCATTTAGATGTCCTTACTTGGCAGTAGAGTGGATCTGTACTCCAAGTTCCTGTCAGAGTATAATCCCCATTTCTCTCCCATTCGATACTCAGCAAAAACTCAATGGAGAGAAATCATGCTTGCAGTACTGCCGGCAGGATTGACAGACCATCCATTTTGCTCTACTCTGTTTACCCTTGGATTGAGCCAGATCAGCAGAGAGCAAAGCCCTGGAACCATGCTGGGTAATCCCTCATGGGAAAGCCCGCACAGAGGCTCCTGCTGGTGCGCTGTCCGCCCACGCCAGGGAGGCCGGTTAGAAGCAGCCCGAGGTGTCCTGAATTTGCTGTCAAGGACACAGCAATGGGTCTTCATGAGGACCGCTGGAGTCATTTTTCACGTCTTCATACCAGAAATTAAAAAAAAATAAACTTTAAGAAATAGAGGATATGATCGCTACGCGTTACATACAGGCAGCAAATTTTCTCATGTATTCCATAAATGTGAACAAATTAAATAACTATGAAGGTGTTTTTCTTTTTTTTTTTTGAGATGGAGTCTCGCTCTGTCGCCCAGGCTGGAGCGCAGTGGCGCGATCACGGCTCACTGCAAGCTCCGCCTCCCGGGTTCACGCCATTCTCCCGCCTCAGCCTCCAGAGTAGCTGGGACTACAGGTGCCCGCCACCGCGCCCGGCTAATTTTTTGTATTTTTAGTAGAGACAGGGTTTCACCGTGGTCTCGATCTCCTGACCTTGTGATCCACCCGCCTCGGCCTCCCAAAGTGCTGGGATTACAGGCGTGAGCCACCGCGCCCGGCCGAAGGTGTTTTTCTTAATGCAGTTGTTATAATCATAAAAAGTTGTGCATGGATGATGTATTAGTTCACTGTCACATTGCTACAAATAACTACCTGCGACTGGGTAATTTATAAACAAGTAGCTACCCGAGACTGGGTCATTTATAAGAAAAGAGGCTTGTTTTCATTGGCTTAGGGTTCTGCAGGCTGTATAGGAGGCATGGCTGGGGGAAGCCTCAGGAAACTTACAATCATGGCAGAAGGCAAGGTGAAGCCTGTACTTCCTACATGGCCTGAGCAAAAGAGAGTGCAAAGGGGACGGTGCTACACACTTTACAACATATCTCGTGAGAGCTCTATTATGGGACAGCACTGGGGGATGGTGCTAAACCATGAGAAACCACCCTCATGATCTAATCGCCTCCCACCAGGCCCCTCCTCCAACACTGGGAATTACAATTCAACATGGGATCTGGGTGGTGACACAGAACCGTGTCAGGTGATGTAAAATTCACTTCCTCACAAAGGTTTCTGACTATAGTTAAAACACATCAGCCTGAGTTCAGCCCATGGGGAAGGAAAAAATAACTACTGATAATGAACCAGAAAATCTGACTGAATAAATTACCAAATAAAATGATATTATGAACAAAAATAAAGTACACCCTGAGCAACATAGTGAGATCTTGTTTCTATCAAAAACTTAAATTAGCTGGGCTTAGTGGCACATGCCTATAGTTCCAGCTGCTTGAGAGGTTGAGGTGGGAGGTTCACTTGAGCCTGAGAGGTTGAGACTGCAGTGAGCCATGATGTCACCACTGCACTCCAGTGATAGGGCAAGACCCTGTCTCAATATAAATAAATAAAAAAGTACAACATATATACAGAAAAGTACACAATTTATAAATGTACAGCCAAATGAATTATCACAAATTATAACTACCCCAAATGAAAAAAAACAGGACATTACCAGACGTCCCTATGACTTCTCCCAGCACTGTACCCATTTGGTCCCCAAAGGCAATTTCCATCCTGATTTCTTGATTTTTCATTTTTTTATTTTTGGTTTTATAGAGACAAGGTCTCACTAGGCTGGCCTCGAATTCCTGGACTCAAACAATCCTCCCTCCTCACCCTCCCAAAGTGCTGGGATTACAAGTGTGAGCCATTGTGCCTGGCCATCCTCATTTCTAACACCATCGATTCGTTTTATGTGTTTTTAAATTTTACATCAATAGAATCACAGACTATGTATTCTTTTGGTGGCTCCTTTTGCTCCTCATTATGTCTGCAAAATTTCTCCAGGTTATTATGAGTAGCAGAAGGCTGTTCATTTTCTTTCGAGACAGGGTCTTGCTCAGTCGCCCCAGCTGGAGTGCAATGGAGTAATCACAGCTCACTGCAGCCTTGACTTCCCAGGCTCAGGTAATCCTCCCCACTCAACCTCCTGAGTAGCTGGGACAACCTCCTGAGTAGCCACCAAACCTAGCTAATTTTTTTCATTTGTGGAGTGAGGGTCTCACTATGTTGCTCAAGGTTAGTCTTGAACTCCTGGGCTCAAGTGATCCTCCTGCCTTGGCCTCCCAAAACACTGGGATTACAGGCATGAGCCATCATGCCCAGCTGGTTGTTGGGCATGCTGTACAGTAATCCGTTTATGTATCTATAACTTACTCATTTAGATTGTTTCCAGTTTGGGATTATTATGAATAATGCTGCCATTTTGGTGTATATACTAAGCATTTCTGTGAGGTACATACCTAGGAGTCAAATTGCTGGGTTACAGGATATAGGCGCTTGGCTAAGCTCTGGGGATGACTACGGGATGACCACAGAACGGACCACCCCTAAGGGCAGCACTACCAATGAGGCCACCACTGGGGCTACTCGGCCCACAGACCCTTTGTTCCTGCTGCTCCAGCCTTCACTGCCTCTTGACACCCAGGGAGTTGGACACTTGGTTTTTTTTTGAGACAGAGTCTCACTCTGTCGCCCAGGCTGGAGTGCAGTGGCCGGATCTCAGCTCACTGCAAGCTCCGCCTCCCGGGTTCCCGCCATTCTCCTGCCTCAGCCTCCCGAGTAGCTGGGACTACAGGCGCCCGCCACCTCGCCCAGCTAGGTTTTTGTATTTTTTAGTAGAGACGGGGTTTCACCATGTTAGCCAGGATGGTCTTGATCTCCTGACCTCGTGATCCGCCCGTCTCGGCCTCCCAAAGTGCTGGGATTACAGGCTTGAGGCACCGTGCCCGGCCGGACACTTTGTATACTAATGCCAAACTCTCACATTTCCATGACCTTACTTGTCTGCACAAAACAGAAAAGAGGGAGAGAGAGTGGGGGTGGTGGGGAGAGAGAGAGAGGGAGGGAAGAAGACAGGAGAGAGAGACAGAGAGAAACAGTAGAAAGTAGTCTCTATATTTTCACTCTCCAAATCTCTCAAGTACTTCTGAAAAGGTAAAACCAATCTAGCATCTGGGACCAGGGCCTGCAGCCTCTGCAGGGTAGGAAGCCAACCTAGGAGAGTGGAACACAGACTAGGCTATCAGAGCTACAGCATCCGCCACAACATACCAAGGGCCTGGTCTATATGCTGGGCAAGGCAGAGATCAGATCTGTGAGCTTAAGAGTCCAGTAAGAAAGGCAAGCGCGGCCGGGCGCGGTGGCTCAAGCCTGTAATCCCAGCACTTTGGGAGGCCGAGACGGGCGGATCACGAGGTCAGGAGATCGAGACCATCCTGGCTAATACGGTGAAACCCCGTCTCTACTAAAAAATACAAAAAACTAGCCGGGCGACGAGGCGGGCGCCTGTAGTCCCAGCTACTCGGGAGGCTGAGGCAGGAGAATGGCGTGAACCCGGGAGGCGGAGCTTGCAGTGAGCTGAGATCCGGCCACTGCACTCCAGCCTGGGTGGCAGAGCAAGACTCCGTCTCAAAAAAAAAAAAAAAAAAAAAGAAAGGCAAGCGCTGAACAAGTTAATGTAAGTACCTGCTCCCCAGCCACCACAGAACTGCTAGTTCATCTCCCAGACAAGTGTTCTCTGAAACACAAGGTAATCACACGTCCCTCTTGGTGCTGAGGGTAAGTGCCAAATTGGTGCTTTCCTTCTCTCAATTCTGTAGAAGGTTAGGGCATGGATTTTGCATATTTATGTCATGTTCATCTTATTATTCCTCACTCTCACTTTCCCTATGTTCCTATTTCCTGATTTACTTTTCATTATAATGTATTACATATTTCTGCAAGGCATCTCTAATCTTCCTCCTTGAAAAAGGACAGATATAAATCAATCCTCTATCTGCGTGGGCCCCCAATGCTTACCCATTTACTCAGGAGGAGTCAGCTCACTCACCAGCTCCTATTTTCATGTTTTGTTGGGTTCACAAATTTTAAATAGTATAAATATAAAAACAGAAGCTTTCAATTCATTTCTGGTTTCACACTGGTAAGCAAAAAAGACTAGTAAGAAGATTAAAAGATGAGGCAAGAACATGTCCTTTAGAATAAAAAATTAATATAACACTACAGTATTCTACAATAATTGGTTTTACTAATGTGGAACAATTAATACGAGCCATAAAATGTATAATTAAACATTTTATTATTACAAATTCAAATCTGTTCTCTTTTCCCTATATCACCATTTATTTGAACAACAACACAACGAAAACTGGTCGCCTTAAAACCAATTTGAAAAAGGTTGTTCAGGAGCAACAATACAAAAACGAAGTGTAGACTGGAATGTGTCACAGCTTGGCCAAAAAGATTTGATTCATTCTGGCTCATAAAGTTAGATAATGGTGTTTATGGTTTTGAAAGTTCACTGAAACTTTTTCACTGAACTGGTTTCTTTCTGATGTATTTTCTTGAGTTCTACCCACGACTGCCACAGTAGCAGTCCTGGGATCAGAACCCACACACCGTTAAAAAAAAACAGGTAAACCCAACAGTAGAGCCAGTTGCTGGTGTTGAGGTTGGGGCTTCTGGTGAGCCACTCTGGGAGGAAGGTCATCCAGCAGCCATACAACTCGCACACGCACAGGGTGATCTGCAGGAAATGCCTGTTGGGGAGAAAGAAGCCCGGATGAACCACCAGCTTGGCACAGTTTGACATCAGAGTCATGATATCTTGTCTGTAATGGCAGCATCAACAGTCTTTGCTATGAAAACCTCCCTAAGTTGGGCCTCAGGTGTTGGGTGGTGCTATTTTGATGGGGGCAAGTCAATCTAATTAATGAAGGCTCATTCTTTCCTTAGGGGAGCAACACTGCCCTTTCTAGATTATTCTCAGAGTTAAATAAGGACCCTCAGGGATCCTGACCCATTCTTAGGGAAATTTAGTCAGATCACACCTGACTTAGCACAGAGAGGCCTGACTGTGAATCTCACCAAGAGCCATTATAAAAGGGGAGAGTGAGTAATAACCCCTTCCTCAAACAGTGTAGTGCAGACTAGATGAGATATGAGGATAAAGAGCCCAGCACTGGGCAAGTAAGTGCTCAATAATGCAAATATTACCAATGTTTGAAATAATAAACACATAGGCACATGTAGTAAGTTTGCAACCATAGTCATGGAGTGAAAAATATGTCAAGGTACCAAGGAAAAATTTAATTTTTATTGCCAACTATCTCTCTAAAACTGGGTGGGGAAGGAAGCTTTAAATAAGACTTCTTCATTACAAGATGGTGGAAAACTGAATGCAGCTGTGCCTACTTGACATTGTTTTAGGGATTCATCTCAGGATAGCAATCTATTCACCCCAGGCCACTTTGTCCCTAAGGAAAGAAAAGGAAGGGAGGAGAGTTTATAGTCTCTCAGAGTCTGATAGGATGGATACCTTTTTAATCTTTCTTCTTCTTTTTTTTTTTTTGACACAGAGTCTCGCTCTGTCACCAGGTTGCAGTGCAGTGGAACCAACATGGCTCACTGCAACCTCCACCTCCCAGGTTCAAGCAATTCTCCTGCCTCAGCCTCCTGAGTAGCTGGGGCTACAGGTGCCCACCACCATGCCTGGCTAGCTAATTTTTGTATTTTGAGTGGAGACGAGGTTTCACCATGTTGCCAGGTTGGTCTCAAACTTCTGATCTTGTGATCCGCCTGCCTCGGCCTCCCAAAGTGCTGGGATTATAGGCGTGAGCCACCGCACCCAGCCTCTCTGCACTCTGCCCACCCCATACCCTTCACAATCTGCTTCTGAGAAGATTTCTTATTTATCTAGCAAGTCTGACTCCGAATTATGTAAGATAATTTACTTTTTGTCAAGTGGGACAGGAGTTTTCTTAAATGATTTGGGGGGAAAAGGATGGACGTATTACCATTTTATTCTCCAAAGTATTGGTGGCAAATCATCCAAGAGTGTTAGCACCGTTCTTGCCTCTACAGAGTCTAGGTTGTTATTAGAATAATATTTCTCATATTTTTGATTCAGAAAAGTCTGAAATGATCCTAGTAGCACCATCACACTTATCTCACATCAAATAATTTTCATTTCTGTTCTGTTTTTTTTTGGAGACAGGGTCTTACTATGACACCCAGGTTGGAGTGCAGTGGCGTGATCATGGCTTCCTGCAGCCTTGACCTCCCAGGCTCGAATGATCCTCCCACCTCTGCCTCCTAAGTATCTGGGACTACAGGCACATGCCCCTATGCCTAATTTTTAAATTTTTTATTCCCTGTAGAGACAGGGTCTCACTGTGTTGCCTAGGCTGGTCTCAAACTCCTGAGATCAGGTGATTCTCCCACCTCAGCCTCTCAAAGTGCTGGGATTACAGGCGTAAGCCACCGTGCCAGACCTCTATTCTTCTATCTTTTATCTAACAAATACATGTGGTCACAACCTACTCCAAAGGTCACCTAAGTGTTGGGACACGTAATGTTTCCCCTCCTTCCAGCAGGACGGAAGAAGGGCACCTACCGGTAATGTTTTTCTTTGACTATGGCATAGATGAGGAACAATGCCAGAGACCCATCCAGCGCGACGGTCAGAATTTCCACAGACACAATGGTTGGATCGAAATAAACCCATCTTGCATCAGCTTTGCCATATTCTTTCCCTAAAGACAAAATCCATGTTGTTACTCAAATGGCAACAGTTTTTATGACAGTCCATGGAAATGACCTTTCTTTCCTTTAAGATGGAGATAAAATGAGTTATCGCCACTCTCTGCATTCTTCACGATGCCTTAGTGGAAGGCAGGAGAAGCCCTGGGACCAAAATGCATTTACCACCTGACACAAGCACTAAGAACAGCAGCAGGTTACAGGTGTCCAGTCATTCAGTTTCCAGCATGCTTTCACATACGCGCCCTCCTCAGCCTCACCCTCTTCAACGTAAGTAGCAGAATTTTAAAAGAATTCAACATGGTCAGATTTTGCAAAGACAATCTCCAGTCATGATCTTGGTAAATACATTGTAATTCCTTACTTCAAAATTTCCATATAAATTCTGTAAGTCTAATGGAGATGTGGGAAATTTGCTATGAAGGACATGTTTATAAAAGACACATTTATGGCCAGGTATGGTGGCTCATGCCTGTAATCCCAGCACTTTGGGAGGCCGAGGCGGGCAGATCACGAGGTCAGGAGATCAAGACTATCCTGACTAACACGGTGAAACCCCGTCTCTACTAAAAATACAAAAAATTAGCCGGGCGTGGTGGCGGTTGCCTGTAGTCCCAGCTACTCCGGAGGCTGAGACAGGAGAATGGCGTGAAACCAGGAGGCGGAGCTTGCAGTGAGCCAAGATAGCGCCACTGCACTCCAGCCTGGGCGACAGAGCAAGACTCCGTCTCAAAACAAAATAAAAAAAACCATGTTTGTTGGCCAGGCACGGTGGCTCACACCTGTAATCCCAGCACTTTGGGAGGCCAAAGTGGGTGGATCACTCGAGGTCAGGAGTTTGGGACCAGTCCAGCCAACGTAGTGAAACCCTGTCTCCACTAAAAATACAAAATTTAGCTGGGCGTGGTGGCACATGCCAGTAATCTCAGCTACTTGGGAGGCTGAGGCAAGAGAATCACTAGAACCTGGGAGGCGGAGGTTGCAGTGAGCTGAGATTGCACCACTGCACTCCAGCCTGGGCAACAAGAGCTAGACCCTGTCTCAAAACAACACGTTAATTAATAACAGAAGAGAAACTAAGTGCTGAAGGGACAGTGGGCAGCGGGGGGAGGAGAGAGCCCGGACTGCAGAATGAATCAGAGTGGGCAGAGGGGGGTCTGTGCCCACAGGGACAGGGGACTCACAGTGGCCCTCACACAGTCTCAGCTGTGCTGCTTGGGGAGCCAGTGTGCTCTTAAGAGATCCATCCAGACGCATTATCAGAATGATTTCTTCTTGGGAACACCATGACTCAGAGTCTTTTTAGGGCTGGAATGATGGCCAGGTATTGTAGAGGCCATTAAAAATTATTTAATTATTTTCTTAATGTGTAAAAGTAATACATGCTGGTCCTAAGACCTCAAATGACTACAGCGAAAAAGATGGAAGTGATGACCTCGTCTCCCCCTTTAATACTATCTCGCATTATCCAGAAAAGGTGTGATGGCCACAGAGGAGCCCGTGATCTGCTACTGAGCAGCACACAGCTCTTTTCTCATAAAGGTCAGAGGAAGGATCCCTCGGGGCCTGGGACAAAGGTTTCTAACAAAAGGCTGCCCTAAGAGAAAGGACAATAAGAGGATTAGCTATTTAATGGAATAACACACAAGGCACGTGCTGAGGGGATGTTTTGTGAGAGGCCACCGAGAGTCAGCAACCTGTCCTTAGCCAACTGTCTGTAGTCTCCTGTGCCCTTCAATAACTAACTGGAAAACACTGTCATATTGAAACGTTTCTCCCCTAAATTTAAATATACATACAATAGGTGAAATATACCAGTTAGTGAAACTAAAATCTAATAAAATATCACTTAAGTAAAATGTCAGTTCTTCAGGAACAAAAAGAGATATTGACCAAGTCTTTTTTTTTTTTTTTTTGAAAAGGAGTCTCACTGTTGCCCAGCCAGGAGTGCAATGGCACAATCTCGGCTCACTGCAACCTCCGCCTCCCAGGTTCAAGTGATCCTCCAGCCTCAGCCTCCCAAGTAGCTGGGACTACAGGAACCCACCACCACACCCAGCTAATACTGACTGACCGAGACAGAGTCTCACTCTGTCGCCCAGGCTAGAGTGCAATGGTCAGATCTCAGCTCGCTGCAACCTCCACCTCCTGCGTTCAAGTGATTCTCCTGCCTCAGCCTCCCAGTAGCTAGGATTACAGGCATGTGCCACCATGCCTGGCTAATTTTGTATTTTCAATAGAGATGGGGTTTCACCATGTTGGTCAGGCTAGTCTCAAACTCCCGACCTCAGGTGATCTACCTGCCTTGGCCTCCCAAAATGCTGGGATTACATGCTTGAGCCACTGCACCTGGCCTAATTTTTGTATTTTTAGTAGAGACAGGGTTTCACAATGTTGGCCAGGCTGGTCTCAAACTCCTAACCTCAAGTGATCCATCCGTCTCGGCCTCCCAAAATGCTGGGATTACAGGGGTGGGCCACCGTGCCCAACCTTCAACAAGTCTTTTTTTTAGCATTTGGAAGTGCTGTGGTAGGCCCCAAGAATGCAGCTGCAAGTAGGACCAAATGTCGGCCCTTAGTGGCCCACATTCTAGTGAGGCTGAAAACCAGGCAGTGGTGGCTAGAGAATACGAGGGCAGGGAAGAAGTGGCACTGAAGCCAGACTACAAACGTCAGGGAAGACTTCCTGGAGGAGGTGTTTTGATCACTGCCTCTCTTCCCTGTTGGTGAGGGATGGACTTCTGCCTGAGGGCCATGGTGATGGCTGAACACACAACACCCGACACTGAGCAGATGAGATGGAGGAGGTTTATTAGTCACATACACTTGTGGCCTGGGGAAGGTGGTCATCTCGCCATGCAGGGCCACATAGGGGTTGTACCTGGGAACAGTGATCAGGCAGGGGCCACAGAGGCAGGCTTTGCAGTAACAAGAGGAGGGGGTGGGTTGAGCCCTGGTTCCCGAGAAAGGATGTGATTGGCTTGTTTGGATAATTCCAAGGGCAGACTGGTGGGAACTGAAGCCTGCTACTGAGGGGACAAGCAGGCACTGCGCCTGCTCCCCTTGACGGGGGAGCTTATATGTGGAAGCAGAGTGGGGAGGCAGATTTGCAGTTTGGTCATTTGAGGGCCCCCTGGATCTCACCAGATATCAAAACAGACATAATACTGAATCCTGGCCAGGCAGAATGGCTCACACCTGTAATCCCAGCATTCTGAGAGGCCAAGGCAGGTGGATCACTTGAGGTCAGGAGTTTGAGACCAGCTTGGCTAACATGGTGAAACCCTGTCTCTATTAAAATACAAAAATTAGCCGGGCATGGTGGTACACACGTGTAGTTCTAGCTACTAGGGAGGCTGAGGCAGGAGAATCACTTGAACCAGGAGGCAGAGGTTGTAGTGAGCGGACATTGAGCCACTGTACTCCAGCCTGGGAGACAGAGTGAGATTCTGTTTAAAATAATAATAATAAGAAGAAAAAAGCAGACATAATAGTGAATCCTAATTTCAGACCTTATACCACAAGAGGTGACTCCAAATCTGAGTGAAAAATAAGGGTGTTTCAGGGAGGAGCATGTGCAAAGCCTGTAGCTGAGGGAATACAGTGTGTCTGAATCTACAGACAGTTTAGCAGAGCTGACAGTGGGGAAGGTTAATGCCTGAGAGGAAAGTAGGGGACGGACAGTAAGGGGCCCTGGAATCCACCAGTCCCAGTGCATCTCCCTGCGGCATCTCCCTCTGGCAGTCCCTCTGGTATCTCCTCTACTGCTAAACTTTGACCATCTCTTTGCTTATTAAACACTGAAACAATAAATAGGCAAATAGCAGCATTAAAGAGCCTGATGATATGATAATTTCCATTGATTCTGTGACTGATAACGGGGCTTAGGTGAGGTTTACAGGGAAAAGATGCAAACTAAGGATCAGGGTAGATTTCCTCAGCCAGAGCCATTGTTGTGTCCTCAACCAGAGAGTGGAGACCAGGAGACACTGAGTATTCATGACATTTATGGCCGGCCCTGCATCCCAGTGAAGCCAAGGTCAGAACACAGGTCATCCTCAGAAGGTCCTGCTCCAGACACACAGTATCAGAATCTGCATTTGAGTAAGATTCCCAGGTGATTTGGGGCACTTGGGAGTCTGGGAAGTACTACTTGCTTTACATTTTCTACTGGATTTTTACTTTCATGAAAATAAAGGACACCTTCATTAAATGAGTTTTTACTGCATTTTGGTTTTTAGAAATAGGGTATCACTGTGTTGCCCTGGCTAAACTCCTAAACTCAAACTCCTGGGCTCAAATAATCCTCCTGCCTCAGCCTCCCAAGTAGCTAGGGCTCCAGGCTCGAGCCACTGCACCCAGCTAGTTTTCACTTCTTTAAGGTGCGTAATGTAAATGTGAAGATGATGGAGAAAGCCTGTGTTAGACATTTGCATTTCATGGGATTGAGCCAAATCTGGGCTGTTTGCTTTCTCTCATGCCAGGCAGGGCAGCCAGAGGAGGAGGTGTCAGCACAGCATCTGGCAAAGAGAAGAAGAGGACGTTCAGCAGGAGGAGCCATGACTCAGGCTGGGGTCAGCAGCCTCTGGGCTTCACCAGCAATCCCCAAGCAGAGTTTAATGCAGCCGATCAAAAGTGCATAGCTGCATTCAGCTGGGCCCCTGGATCTGAAATGGCTCCACTCCGGTCAAGGGGACTCAGACTCCTTGGCTAGGACTTGAGGCATCAAAGATGACACCTTTTCCTTTGGGAAGTACTAATGAGCCTACTCAATTCTCTAGATGTTTCCTAACACTAGTGGTAAACAGGAGTCCCCCACACAGATCCTAGCTGGAAATGATTTCTGAGTCACGAAAAGAAATGAGATAAACAGGATGGGTGCGGTGTCTCACACCTGTAATCCCAGCACTTTGGGAAGCCGAGGCGGGCAGATCACAAGGTCAGGAGATCGAGACCACCCTGGCTAACATGGTGAAACCCTGTCTCTACTGAAAATACAAAAAATTAGCCGGGCGTGGTGGCGGGCACCTGTAGTCCCAGCTACTCAGGAGGCTGAGACAGGAGAATGATGGCATGAACCCGGGAGGCAGAGCTTGCAGTGAGCCAAGATCATGCCACTGCACTTCAGCCTGGGCGACAGAGTGAGACTCCGTCTCAAAAAAAAAAAAAAAAAAGAAATGATGCAAAGTTTCAGAAGCAAAACCTGAAAGCAGTTATCCTGAGAAAGGCAGTTTTATAAAGTGGCAAAAAAAAAAATAACTGTTGGTATTGACACAGTACATGGTAGGACATTGACACTAATTGACTGACAATGAGCAAGAAGACTTTTGGAAAGGATCTATAAGACCACAAAAAAGTATGTACAATAAAAAGAAAGTTGAGGCCGGGCGCGGTGGCTCAAGCCTGTAATCCCAGCACTTTGGGAGGCCGAGACGGGCGGATCACGAGGTCAGGAGATCGAGACCATCCTGGCTAACACGGTGAAACCCCCGTCTCTACTAAAAAATACAAAAAACTAGCCGGGCGAGGTGGCAGGCGCCTGTAGTCCCAGCTACTCGGGAGGCTGAGGCAGGAGAATGGCGTAAACCCGGGAGGCGGAGCTTGCAGTGAGCTGAGATCCGGCCACTGCACTCCAGCCTGGGCGGCAGAGCAAGACTCCGTCTCAAAAAAAAAAAAAAAAAAAAAAAAAAGAAAGTTGATATTAAAAGTATGGGAAAAGCACCCAGTTTAAATGCTACAAGTTCTTCCATCTGCACTCACTACCAACGTTTTTTTTTTTTTTTTTGAAAGGGAGTCTTGCTCTATTGCCCAGGCTGGAGTGCAAAGGTGCGATCTTGGCTCACTGCAAGCTCCGCCTCCCGGGTTCACACCATTCTCCTGCCTTAGCCTCCCGAGTAGCTGGGACTACAGGCGCCCGCCACCATGCCTGGCTAATTTTTTGTATTTTTAGTAAAGATGGGGGTTCACTGTGTTAGCCAGGATGGTCTCCATCTCCTGACCTTGTGATCTGCCCACCTCGGCCTCCCAAAGTGCTGGGTTTACAGGCGTGAGCCACTGCACCCAGCCACTCACTAGCAACATTTTTCATTTTATGTATTGTTTTATAGAGATGGACTCTTGCTCTGTCACCTGGGCTGGAGTGCAGTGGTGCAACTGTGGCTCAATGCAGCCTTGAACTTCTAGACTCAAAAGATTCTCCTGCCTCAGCCTCGTGAGTAGCTGGGACTACAGGTGTGCACCACCACACCTGGCTCATTTAAAAATCTTTTTTTAAAGATAGGGTCTTGCTGTGTTGCCTAGGCTCAAATATTGTTTAACATACAGCTTTATTAAGATGTAATTCACATGCCACACAATCTACCTATTTAAAGAATTGGTTTTAGTATAATCACAGGTTTGAATCACCACAATCTAATTTTAGAACATTTCATTACCCCAAAAAGAAACCTGTGCCCATTAGCAGTCACTCCTCATTTCCCCTCAACACTCCCACCCCTACCCTCATTCCCAGGCAACCAGTAATCTACAATGTCTCTACAGATTCACCTCTTCTGGACATTTTATATAAATGAAATCATACAATATGTGATAGAGGCATTTATTTGACAGTCACACTTGCAATAAACCTCCTCCAACATTTCAAACACAAACATTTTTAATTACTTACATAAAGAAGCAATCAAGCCATCGGAATTTGCAACGTTTCCTACTAAAGACAAGTAGACAAAAGGGCCTTCCTAGAGAGGAGAAAATGAAGACATGCTCTAATACAGCATCACAACCACAGGATGGCACCGTAGACACATGGCACTGCCTGGCTCCATCCCCCACCCTTCTCCATGGCTCACATCCTGGCCAGAGCCTGGGAACATCCACACAACCTTGTGGGATGCGATCCTGGGGCCTGGTTACCCGGACCTTGGAAATGGGTATGTATCACCCTAATGTACTATTAATGTTGTTTTTCAGTGATTGGCATTGTAAAAGCAGAGATGTGTTCTTTTGCGGAAAAAGTGAAATTTTTGCTTAAGAGTTTATTGTATTAAATAGAGTAAGCTCTAGATTATTCCAGGGATCTTAAGTCTTTGAGTAGAACCTCACAGAAGTTCACTTTTTTTTTTTTTTACCTCAAAAAAATCTAAGATCTTAAAGAGAAAGGCAATTGAGTTTATACCAGCATTGAGCAATCCTCCCCCCTCTCCTATATATGGGCAAGTTTAGGAAGATTTAAAACAGTTACAGGCTACATTTACCATTCAGGTAATAAAATATCTGCAATTACACTTAGTATTTTCCCATCACTGAAGTGCTTCTTTGCCTAAGATTTCTAAAACAAAACAGCTAGAAGCCACTGGGATATCTAATCGTCATGTTGCTCCTTTGAACACATTTTGCTGCTGGTCAATAGAACTTTTTCTCATTCCTTTTAAACAAAACAATCACTTGTATGACATTAAAACTGGGTCCTGCCTCCCCAGAGGTCACCACTCTCAATCACGTCTCTTTGCAGTTCCCATGGTGATTTCATAATATACTTACACTATTTCCTTCGACTGCTAGCGGGAAAAGCTATTGTTTCATAGATACTCCTTCCCCTCCCGTTTCCAATCCTTCGAGTTCCTGATGTATTATTTTATTACTTACCCAAATTTGTAACTTAAAACCTGAAAACCTCAGCTCACTCACTCATCAATGTCGTGCAGTCTCTGGGCTTCTTAACCATGTAAGAGTACAACAGCCTCTACCAGGTTCCCCGCACTCTGTTTCCATCTCTCAATTTCTGTCCAGTTTGCTTGTGCATTGTTAAGACTGATTACATGTCCTTTCTTGTTCTCTAAACATATTTGTCTTCCCTGTTTTATCTGTAACTGGATTCTACAAGCTGAAAAGCCAATTAACAGTACAATGTTGTGATTATGGAAACAGCGTTCACTGTAATAGGCCACAATTTCTTTCCTTAGGGATCCCGCATCCTGACTCCTGTGTCATTTAAGGATAATGCTGCAAATGAAAACCCCTTTTTTTTTTTTTCCTGAGATAGTCTCACTCTGAAGCACAGGCTGGAGTGCGGTGGTACGATCTCTGCTCACTGCAACCTCCACCGTCTGAGTTCAAGCAATTCTCCTACCTCAGCCTCCTGAGTAGCTGAGATTACAGGTGCCCGCAATCACGCCTGGCTAATTTTTGTGTTTCTAGTAGAGATGCGGTTTTCCCATGTTGGCCAGGCTGGTCTCGAACTCCTAACCTCAGGTGATTTGCCCTCCTCGGTCTCCCAAACTGCTGGGATTACAGGCGTGAGCCACTGTGCCTAGCCCAAAATATCCTTTCTTCATGAATTTCTCAAAATCATGCTACATTTTAGTTTGCTTCATATTTGGGCCTTGACTTTCTTATGTTTATTCTACAGTTTATAATTACTTTTTTTTTTCTGATTGAGAAGAGACCTTTCTCCCCAGCTCATGAAATCTTCCAGCTTTTTACTGATTTTAATCTCTGCTTGAACAGAGGCTTTGAGGTTGGTTTATTTTGTCTTGTTTTGGCACTCTTTGCAAGTTGTTTAATTGGTAAATGTGGTTTATCTGAGTATATGTAAAAGTCATATTCTTTTTTTTTTTTTTTTTTGAGACAGAATCTCGCTCTGTCGCCCAGGGTAGAGTGCAGTGGTGTGATCTTGGACTTGGCTCACTGCAACCTCTGCCTCCTGGGTTCAAGCAATTCCAGTGCCTCAGCCTCTCAAGTAGCTGGGACCACAGGCATGTGACACTACACTCAGCTAATTTTTGTCATTTTTAGTAGAGATGGGATTTCACCATGTTAGCCAGGCTGGTTTCAAACTCATGGCCTCAAGTGATTTGCCTGCCTCGGCCTCCCAAAGTGCTAGGATTACAGGTGTGAGTCACCGTGCCAGGCTCCAAAAATCATATCCTTTAAAGGACATTTAAAAAAATCGTATGAGACAAATAGCTGTGTTTATAAACAAATAAGTACTCCCCAGTCCACTTACTTTGCAACACTTTATTTTTACCAGCCAATTTTTTATTTTTAGCAGAACCATAGGGTGAAATCCATACCACTTCCTTGCTTTGGCTTGAGAACTTTCTAGACAAAGCACATCCACTGGGCTGGCCAGTGGGGCAATGGGGCTGGGCTGAATTTGACCCTCTCTAGGCCTCAGGCCATCTATCTGTAAGATGAAGGACTTCTTTCCTATAGATTGTGAATCTCATCCTAAAACTAAATGCAACCTCCACTGGCGACCTCTTCTACTGGACTCATTAGTAAGACGTGGAGTCTGACACTAGATGGCAGACCTTTCCCCAGAAGCAACTCTGGGTAAGAGCAAGATGGGGATCTGGACATCAGTAACATGCAGGAACCTATGAGTCTATAACAAATCCATTTCCTTTTACATCTACCTGTTGAAGTTCTATTCATTTTTCAAATCCCAGCCCCAACTCCCTTCTTCAAGAAACCTTCTTTGACCTCCTAGTGAGAATTAATGTCTCACTCTCCTAAAACTCCCATGTGACTAAGTTTGTTTCTGTAACCAGCAGCTATCCGCTCGCTCCCCAGCTCCCATTGGATCACACATCATTGGGATCTGGAGTACTGTCATCTCTATCTTAGAATCCCCAAGAAACATGGCATTTGTGTTCAGTGTTTGCTAACCTTGATTAAGTTCATACAACAAATTACTTATAAAGGATGCCCTGATGAGGCTTTTAGAATGCCCTATTTTTTACTGTATTAATGTCCTAAATGTAAAGATAGCATAACACATATCAAGTGTAACGAATATTCATGCCTTCAAATGCTGATCAGATGTCACCTCCTCCAGGAAGCAAGATTGTACTATCCTCCTGCTGGGAGGTCGGTGCACTCCTACACAGAAACCTGCTCGCTTGTCTCTTCCCAAAACTGCCAGTTCTCTGAGGGCCAATTCTTTGTCTTTTATCTCTATATTCCAAATGGCTAACACATAGTACATGCTAATAAGCGTTTTCTAAAAGAAATAAAATGGAGAATAGAAAACAAGACAGTTAAAAATAGTAATCTGATTAGAAAATGGGTAAAATAAATGAATAGGCATCTCACCACAAAGTACATAAAGATGGCAAATAAGCACATGGAAAGATGTTCAACTTCATTAACCACCAAGGAAACACACCTTCAAACCACAGGGAGGTATCACTGCATAAACTATCAGAATGGCGAAAATAAGGCTGGGTGTGGTGGTTCACACCTGTAATCCCAGCACTTTCGGAGGCCTAGGCGGGCGGATCATGAGGTCCGGAGTTTGAGACCAGCCTGGCCAACATGGTGAAACCCCACCTCTACTAATAATACAAAAAAATTAGCTGGGTGTGGTGATGTGTGCCTGTAGTCCCAGCTACTTAGGAGGCTGAGGCAGGAGAACTGCTTGAACCGGGAGGCGGAGGTTGCAGTGAGCTATGATTATGCCAATGCACTCCAGCCTTTACAACAGAGTGAAACTGTGTCAAAAAAAGAAAGGGAAAGGGAAAAGGAAAGGGAAAGGGAGGAAGGGAGGAAAGAAGGGAGGGAGGGAGGGAAGGAGGGAGGAAGAAAGGAAGGAAAGGAAAGGAAAGGAAGGGAGGAAAGGAAGGGAGAAAAGGAAGGAAGGGAAGGAAGGCAGGCAAAAATAAAAAACAGTGGCAACATCAAATAGTGGTAAGGATGTAGAAAAACGGAAACAAACACACATTTCTGAAGGGATAGAAGCGGTACAGTCACTAAAAAAAACTAGAGTTTGGCAGTTTCTTCTAAAACTAAATATGCAATGACCATATGACCCAGCAATTCCACATTTGGGTATTTCTCTCAGAAAAATAAAAACTTATGTTTATACAAAAGTACACGAATGTTCATAGCAGCTTTATTTGTGGTAACTAAAAACTGATGTTCTTCAAAAAGCCAGTCCCAAAAGATTACATAGTGATTACATTCATTTTTATTTCTGTATTTATTTTATGAGATACAGTTTTGCTCTGTCGCTCAGGCAAGAGTGCAGTGGCTCGATCTTGGCTCACTGCAACCTCCACTTCCCATGTTAAGGGATTCTCGTGCCTTAGCCTCCCGAGTAGCTGGGATTACAGGCATGCACCACCACGCCCTCCTTAATTTTTGTATTTTTAGTAGAGATGGGGTTTCAGCATGTTGGCCAGGCTGGTCACGAACTCCTGACCTCAAGTGATCCACCTGCCTCAGCCTCCCCAAGTGCTGGGATTACAGGTTTGAGCCACCATGCCCGGCTCTGTGGTTACATTTATGTAACAATTTTCTGAAATGATAGATTTTAGAAAAGGAGGACATTATTAGTGGTTGCCAGGGGTTAGGGGATGGAGGTGTGGGATGGGGGGATGTGTAGTTATAAAAGGAAAACACTAGGGATCCTTGTAGTGCTGAAACTATTCAGTACCTGGACTGTTGTGGTTGATATGCGAATCTACCCAGTTGATAAAATTATATAGAACTTAACACACACACACACATACTTCCACACACAAAAAAACTGAGAAGTCTGAAAAAGATCAGTGGACTGTATCAATGTCCATATGATGGTTATATTATACTATAGTTTTACAAAATGTTTGGTACCAAAATTATCAAAATAGAAAATAACTTTTTCTTTTGTTAGACAG
Organism: Trachypithecus francoisi; assembly: GCF_009764315.1. Classification (NCBI taxonomy): domain Eukaryota; kingdom Metazoa; phylum Chordata; class Mammalia; order Primates; family Cercopithecidae; genus Trachypithecus; species Trachypithecus francoisi. The sequence continues at coordinate 67,531,780 of NW_022681463.1, read as the reverse complement.
TCTTGCTCCCCAGGCAGGAGTGCAGTGGTATGACCTTGGCTCACTGCAACCTTTGCCTTCTGGGTTCAAGCAATTCTCCTGCCTTAACCTCCTAAGTAGCTGGGATTACAGGTGCCCACCACCATGCCTGTCTAATTTTTTGTATTTTTAGTAGAGACGGGGTTTTGCCATGTTGGCCAGGCTGGTCTCGAACTCCTGACCTCAGGTGATCCACCTGCCTTGGCCTCCCAAAGTGCTGGGATTACAAGGGTGAGCCACTGCACCCGGCTGAATTTTTTTTTTTTTTTTTTTTTTTTTGAGACGGAGTCTCGCTCTGTCGCCCAGGCTGGAGTGCAGTGGCCGGATCTCAGCTCACTGCAAGCTCCGCCTCCCAGGTTCACACCATTCTCCTGCCTCAGCCTCCCGAGTAGCTGGGACTACAGGTGCCCGCCACCTCGCCCGGCTAATTTTTTGTATTTTTTAGTAGAGACGGGGTTTCACCATGTTAGCCAGGATGGTCTCGATCTCCTGACCTCGTGATCCGCCCATCTCGGCCTCCCAAAGTGCTGGGATTACAGGCTTGAGCCACCGCGCCCGGCCTGAAGATAATTTTTTAAAAACCCACCAAAATGTTACCATCGTGGAAACCTGGGAAAAGTAAACAAGGGACCTCTGTATTATTTCTTACAACTGCATGTGAATCTACAATTACCTCAAAAAAAGTTAAAGAAACAGAGAAAGACATGGGATAAAGAGTACCATGACTAAGTGAATGGGCTTTTTTTTTGGCAACTGTCAGGACTTAAAAAAAAAAAAAATTTAGAATAGGCCAGGTTTTGGCCTCAGAGGGCTTATTGTCTAGTTGGATTAACAATGACTTCCAATTCAATAAAGGTTGGAGGAAGATGAGGGAGCTGTAGTTGGGACAGTGAGGAAAGATTCCAGAGGGAGGCAGGCCTAGAGGTGAAGGACAGGGATGGAGCCCAGAGGATAGTATGAGGCCCGTGGGTCCAGCTTTTGCCCTGCTCAGCCCTGTGGCACAAACAGTGGTGCTCAGGGGTACTGTGTACATTAACAATGTGTGCAGCCATCGCCACCATCCATTTCCAGAACTCTTCATCTTCCAAAACTAAAACAATGTACCCACTAAACACTATTTCTCCATTTCTTCCCTCTCTCAGCCCAACACCCAGCACTCTACTTTGTGCATCTATGAATCTGACTATTTTAGATAACTCGTATAAATGAAATGAGACCAAACATTCATGCTTAGCCTTACAACAGTGATATGCTCTGAGAAAAGCATCATTAGACAGTTTTGTCATTGTGTGGACATCATAGAGTGTATTCACACAAACCTAGGTTGTGTAACACTTACCTCACATGTAGGCTATATGGATAGCCTTTTGCTCCTGGGTTACAAACCTGTACAGCATTACTGTACTGAATACTGTAGGAAATTATAACACAATGGTAAGTATTTGTGCATCTAAACATAGAAAAGGTAATGCATTGCACTACAACATATGACAGCTATGACGTCTCTAGGCATTAGGAATTTTTCAGCTCCATCATAATCTTAAGGGACAACCGTGGTATATTCCGTCCCTTATTGACTGAAACGTCCTTACGCAGTGATGACTGTATTTGTCCTTTCATGTCTGGCTTATTTTACTTAGCATAGCGTCTTCTAGGTTCACCCATGTTGTAGCATGTGTCAGAATTTTGTTCCTTTTTAAGACTGAATCATATTCCACTGTATGTAGGCACTGCATTGTGTTTATTCATTTGCTGATGGACATTTAGGTTGTTTCCATTTTGGAGTTATTGTCGCTCATAAGTCTGCTGCTATGAACACTGGTTTGCAAGTATCTGTTCGAGTGCCTGGTTTCAATTCCTTTGGGTGTATATGTAGAAGTGGAATTGCTGGAACTTAAGGTAAATGTTTAGCTTTCTGAGGAGCTCCCACACTGCTTTCTGCAGCGCTGGCACCGTTTTGCATTCCCACCAACAATTCTCCACATTCTTGGCCAACACTTGTTATTTTCCTTTGTTGTTATTGTTTTTAATAGTAGTCATCCTAATGGGTGTGAAGGAGTATCTCACCGTGGTTTTGATTTGCATTTCCCCCAATGACTGCCTAGTGATGCTGAACATATTTTCATGTACATATTGACCACTTTGGAGGAATTTCTATTCAAATCCTTTGTCTACCTTTGAGGTTTATTTCATTGTTAAGAATGTAAGTTTTAAAATGGAGATATCATCACTTGGAATTGGAAACCAGTGGGCTAGACTGCCCGATGGGCAAGATTAACCAATAATTCTGCTTAAGTCAAAGCATTTGGTAAAGCAGAGCAGGGGCCATTTTCATAAGAATCTGAGAACAAGATCTGCGCACCTATCATGAGGGCCAAGGGTCTGCAGTGAGTCTTAAGTTCCCCCTCCCCTGCTGCCTGGTAACCTCCTCTTCGGTCTTTAAAACCCCAGTGAATCCTTCCCTCCTCAGTGCCACCTCTAGGCCTGGACAGAGTCTTATCACTCACCAGACTGCATGACAATGACTTGTTTCCCTCTCTACTTTCCCCACTAGTAAAGCTCCTTAAGGGTGGGCCAAGGTTGATTACATGCAATACACACCGAATACACATACAGTGACATTTTATAGACAATCCCAGGCTGATTCTCCAGACTTTCCACAGCTATCCCTGAATCATGTAGTATTAGCTGGGCCACCTAATTCCTTAGTTCTTCTTAGTCATTTTTCAGTGATAGCAGAGATAACATGGGTCCAGGGGTGTGACTTGCAAAAGTCCTTGGTTGAAACATTCAGTATATAAAGAAAATGCTCTCATTCGATTTAAAAAATAGGACCCACTGCAGACATGGGCAGGTCTGGTGGGTCAGTGTGCACTGGCACTGTCTAAATAGCAGGTCATGCTTTTCCGGGAAGGGGCAGTGGTTCTACACGAGGACATTGCCCTTGTGTTTTAGGTAAAAAGGGAGCCAAACAGACCAACAAACACTTGGCTTTTCTTCATGAAGTAGGTCATACACCAGTAGCAACTCTCTGATTCTTCCCTCAAACAACTCTAAGAGGTGGTATCCCTTCCCTATATCACACTTGTCCGCTCCCACTGTAGCCCATGCCAATCCTGCTGCATCCCATCCCAGGAAGGTCATTCAGATGAAAGTCAGAAAAAGCACATGGTGAAAAGGGGTGAGCGTGTTCATATCAGAATTCCAGGTGACATCTCTGAAGGTTCTGTGATTCTGAGACTGGCTGGCTCTTACCCTAACAGAACTCACAAATATAAATCAGCAAACACAGGCTCACCACTTTAGGCCGCACCATCCACAGCTGACTCTCATCAATAACAGATTCCATGCAAAAACGAACAAACTAGATGTGGGAGGCAGAGGCCCCAGCTTCAGAATGAGACCTGCTATTATGGTGTTAAAGATTATAAAGGCCGGGCGTGGTGGCTCACGCCTGTAATCCCAGCGCTGAGGTGGGCAGATCACCTGAGGTCAGGAGTTCAAGATCAGCCTGGCCAACATAGTGAAACTCCGTCTCTACTAAAAATACAAAACACAAATATTAAAAAATACAAAACAATTAGTCAGGCATGGTGGTACATGCCTGTAGTCCCAGCTACACAGGAGGCTGAGGCACAAGAATCGCCTGAACCCGGGAGGTAGAGGTTGCAGTGAGCCAAGATCGTGTGTGCCTGTGCCTGGGTGACAGAGTGAGACCCCGTCTAAAGAAAAAAAAAGACCGTTCAGGGGCTTTTGAATGAAATCTGCTCTAACCACACAAAGACCTAAGATCAAAGCCACTGAAAACACTACTTACTATTTGCCAGGCACCAAAATTATCTGTAGAATTGTAGAGAATGGAGACAGATATAGTTCCTCCTGTGAATTCATGCTTTATATTAAATGAATTGTACAGTGCTTTTTTCTTCTCCCTTAAAATTGTTTTACTTAAATAACCAAATAAACATGGAAAGTTATCAGCTCCAAAGTCTTTAACCACAATGTATGATCAAGATCCAGCCATCTGGAACTAAGATTCACGTTTGAGCTCAACAAGCACTGAGGATCTAAGGATCAGATGAAAGGTGCCTAGTCAACAGCCAAGGACCACATGCAGGATGTTGCTGTAATTGGGAAGGCAGGGCTCCACGAGGTGTTCGGCGAGATATGGTAAGCTTGAGCAAAAAGTGCAAGATTGTATTTCTTTTTTTCTTGTTCTGTCATTTCTATGATAACACGAACGGCAGGCACTTGTCCCTGAAGAAGACCTGACTTTATTTAGAGACAGACTTACTACATAAAGGTAAAGTGACATGAGGTCCAGATCACTTTTCCAGTACTTCAGCAATAACAATGAAAAAGGGAGGGAGGGAAGGAAAAAAAGAGAAGAAAAAGTGACAGATGGGCAAGTGCAGCAAAACTTGAAAATGTAGAATCTGCTCACTGATACTGTACTAGTCTCTCTACATTTGTGAATGTTTGAAATTGTTCACAGTAAAACTTAATTTTAAAAAGATACATAGGTTTACGCCTGTAATCCCAGCACTTTGGGAGACTGAGGCAGGTGGATCACAAGGTCAGGAGTTCAAGACCAGCCTGACCAACATGGTGAAACCCTGTCTCTACTAAAAATACAAAATTAGCTGGGCATGGTGGCACGCACCTGTAATCCCAGCTACTTGGGAGGCTGAGGCAGGAAAATCGCTTGAACCCAGGAGACAGAGGTTGCAGTGAGTAGAGATGGTGCCACTGCACTCCAGGCTGGGTGACAGAGTGAGACTCTGTTGCAAAAACAAACAAACAAACAAACAAACAAACAAAACAACATCAAAAACATTAGTTGGGTGCAGTGGTGTGTACCTGTAGTCCCAGCTACTCAGGAGACTGAGGTGGGAGGATCAGTTGGGCCCAGCAGTTCAAGGCTGCAGTGAACCATGATTGCACCACTGTAGTCGGGCCTGGAGGACAGAGAGAGACTCTGTTTCTTAAAAAAAAATGGTTGGGGGGATACATAGCAACTTGTCAAATTCCAATGTGGTACCACTAGAGAAAGCCAGTCCCAGCGCTTGGTGCTACACCTGTAAGGGATCAGAGAAGGGCACTCCTTGCATTTCTGGACTCCAGAATCAGGATCCTGCAGTTGCAGGGGCTCCCTGCCTTCATGCCTGAAACAGGTGAGCAGGGGACTCAGACCACAGTGGTTACAAGAAACACAGCACCTGAGGTTCCAGACAGCCTGCGGCTTAGGGCTCCTCCAGGACCCTCTCCAGACCCAACGTGTCCTGGGTATCCTGGTCTGGATCAGCCTAAATGAGCACAGGCAAAAAGCAACAGAGATCTGCAGCATGTGTCAGGCAGGGCACACCTCAAAAGCAAGCAGTTTGCCACCTCCTTCCCCGCAGATGCACTTTTGTATCAGACACACTGGTGTTTCAGCACTCAACAGTACTTGAGTTGCCTGATTATTCAGGTCTCAATAAACCACAGTGCAAACCTGCTTACTTCTCTCTCCATCTTCTGCTCTCCTGCAGGCAAAAGATACTTGAATAACACTGCACCTAGGTTCCCAGCCACGGAGACTCAGAATGCCCTCCCTCCCCACCCCGCCCACACACGTGCACGGACACACACGCCCGTGCACAGGTGCGCGCACACACACACACACATGCACACACGCTAACCAGGGGTGGTGGACTTCAACCTGGTGAGAGGTGCTGAAACTCAACGTCCCTCCTCACAGGAACCAATGGGAATGTTCATATAAGTTTGGCGCCGTGTTGAGGGTTAAAATAAACACTAGCACAAAAAGGATGAAGAGTAAGGAGAGTTGACGGCCATGACTAGAACAGAAAGGAAAAAACTCCCACTATTCACACACTCTCTTGTGCCCTCTTGGTAAAGGACCAGGCATCAAAATGCCAGCTCTGGGTGACACATGCTGAGCAAATTCTTTCTTGTCCATTTAGGACTGCAGAGGAGCTGCCCAGAATCAGGCTTTTCCTCCCTCTGATCAGGGGCCTTTTCTCCTCCCTAAACCAATGTCTGCAGTGCCCACAACGCCTACGGCACGAAGATATTTCAGTGGATTTTTCTTTACTCTTCTGATATTTCTTCTGGTGGTATACCTTTTAAAATTTTACCTTTAAAAAAAATTATATAAGCCCAGGAATTCAAGATGGGCCTGGGCAACATGTGAAACCCCATCTCTACAAAAAATACAAAATGAGTTGGGTGTGGTGTAGTCCCAGGTGGGTAAGGTGGAAGGACCACTTGAGCCCAGGAGGTCGAGGCTGCAGTGAGATGAGATTGTGCCACTGCACTCCAGCCTGGGCAACAAAGCAAGACCCTGTTTAAAAAAAAACAAACAAACATGACTGGGTGCCGTGGCTCATGCCTGTAACCCCAGCACTTTGGGAGGCTGAGGTGGGCAGATCACAATGTCAGGAGATGGAGACCATCCTGGCCAACATGATGAAACCCTGTCTCTACTAAAAATACAAAAATTAGCCAGGCGTGGTAGCATGCACCTGTAGTCCCAGCTACTCGGGAGGCTGAGGCAGGAGAATTGCTTGAACCCGGGAGGCAGAGGTTGCAGTGAGCTGAGATCGTGCCACCACACTCCAGCCTGGCAACAGAGCGAGACTCTATCTCAAAACACAAAACAAAACAAAACAAAAAAATCCCACAAAACAAACAAGCAAAAATATCTATGATACATGTTTAAAAAAAACAAAAAACTATAAAAAGGTACAAAGCAAAGAATAAAAGCCTCTCTCCCTCCTGACTCCCAATCACGTTTCCCAGAGATGACCACTGTTAAATTCCATGGTAGCTTTCAAGACATTTTTCAGGTTTATATTAATAAGCACTTATAAATATTTAAAATATTTTCTCCCTGCTATGAATTTTCCTACTATTAACCCAGAGGGTGATGAGGAAAATTTCATAATACTTATTTAAGTTCCACATATCAAAAAATTTGGTTTAAAAAATACAGGAAAGTTCCTATTGGACATATGTTATAAAACATAACTGAACTATACTTAATTGAGCTAACAAAATCAGCTTAAAAATTAAAATGTATTATAGCAAATAAAGAAAGGCCAGTCTCATTTTTCTCTTAAAATGTCCAGGCATGTAATTTTTTTTTTTTTTTAAGATGGTCTCACTCTGTTGCCCAGGCTGGAATGCAGTGGCGTGATCTCGGCTCACTACAACCTCTGCCTCCTGGGTTCAAGCAATTCTTCTGCCTCAGCCTCCCAAATAGCTGGGATTATAGGCACACGCCACCACGCCTGGCTAATTTTGGTATTTTTAGTAGAGACAGGTTTTCACCATGCTGGCCAGACTGGTCTCGAACTCCTGACCTCAGGTGATCCGCCTGCCTCGCCTCCCAAAATGCAGGGATTACAAGGGTGAGCCACCACGCCCGGCCCAGGCATATAAGGGTTTTAACAACATATTTTATAGACTTAAAGACAGCTATAAGTCAAAGCTCAGATCAAACAAATGATTAAGTTATGCCAGCTACTTCCATTTATAATTAAATATCCAATTTAAAGAGCATGCTCAATTTACTCATTCTAATCCTTAAGGAAAAATTTAGCTGAAAAAGTTCTTACAGAAATAAAAAGAACACATACTGAGGCTGAGTATGTATTTGAATGTATCTGTTTTTTGTTGTCAGTATGTTTGAATGAAGACCTAGAGAAAGCAGGGCAACATTCACCTTCAAGAGTGGGAGAATGAAGTGGGGCAGGAATAGAATCAGTATATAAATCCTGTCAGCATTTATTAGCATTTGCAAATCTGACTCACAAAACCTCAGCCTAATCAGACTGGATTTTTGCACGTCATGGCAACAGCATACATCATTGTTTCTGGAGGGATCAGCTGCAGCAGCCTCCTACGGTCCTTTGGTGACAAGGCTTTAATGACTCCATAAATGTATGCTGCCCAGTTGCTGCCCGCTTAATGAGATGACCATTTCCACTTGAGGGAACCTGCTCAGCAGCCAGTTGTCACCTAACATTCACAGGAGACCATGCTGGTCTCTTTTAGAACTACCAGGATCAAACTGTCACACGAGTTCTATGGTTCCTACAACATAGCAGTATACTGTTTGATTTAGGACTTGAAACACTTTTCTCTCTTTTCAAGAATATACCCTTCTCTGCCAGAAGGTTGTTACTTCTCAGATTAAAGATGTGAAAGGAAACCTTCCAAGGCTTGTCTTAATTGGACAAATACATCGTCACTTTAGTACACAGGGATGGGATGACAAAAGCTAATCCGGGTATGGAATATGGCAAGGAGGATTCACTAAGAGGATGGAGGAGGAGAGAATTACATTTACTGAACTCTGGCAAGTGCCAGGTGCCTTACATCCTTGCCATTCAAACACGGTCAACCAATCACAGCCTGGCAATCACTTGGGGGCTGGTTACCACTGCAGAATCTCGGATGATCCCTGGATGATTTGTGTGCATGGTCAAGCTTGAGAAGCACCGCGCTGTTATAAGGCTTTATTTAATTCTCACAGTCCTTTGAAGAAAACATTATTTCCATACTTCACAGGTAAGAAAACTAAGACAGAAAGTTTCCTTCTTTTCCTCCTCATTACAGAAAGGATTTGCAGGGGAAAGGGGCATGCCCAAGTTTCTGAGTTGGTCATCGGGAAAGCTGGCGTTCAAGGGTGCACCTGCTGCCCCCAAAGGCCTGTGCTCTTTCCACCTTCCCCCACTGCCCCAGGCTCCTTGAATGATGATCAGACCCCATCTAGTACCATGTTTAGGAACTGGTGCTGCATGCATGCATGCATTCATTCATCCATTTATTTACTGAGCTAGAGTCTTGCTCTGTCACCCAGGCTGGAGTGCAGTGGTGCCATCTCGGCTTACTGCAACTTCCACCTCCCAGGTTCAACCAATTCTCATGCCTCAGCCTCCCAAGTAGCTGGGATTACAGGTGTGCACTGCCACACCTGGCAAATTTTTTTGTATTTTTAGTAGAGACGGGGTTTCATCATGTTGGCCAGTCTGGTCTTGAACTCCCGACCTAAGGTGATCCGCCCACCTCAGCCTCCCAAAGTGCTGGGATTACAAGCCTGAGCTCAAACCTGTAATCCCAGCACCTTGGGAGGCCGAGGTAGGTGGATCACGAGGTCAGGAGATTGAGACCATCCTGGCTAACACGGTGAAACTCTGTCTCTACTAAAAATACAAAAAAAAATAGCGGGGCATGGTGGCAGGCGCCTGTAGTCCCAGCTACTCAGGAGGCTGAGGCAGGAGAATGGCATGAACCTGGGAAGCGGAGCTTGCAGTGAGCTGAGATCACGCCACTGTGCTCCAGCCTGGGTGACGGAATGAGACTCCGTCTCAAAAACAAAAACAAAGAACAAAAAACAAAAAACAAGCCTGAGCCATCACACCAGGCCTGGTACTGCATTTGAAAATGCAACCTGTGGCATGTATGAGGGTGAGTGGTAAGTTTCAGTCATATACGTCTATCAGAATGACTAAAAACAAAAGTAAAAACCACAAACATGCTAAGTGCTGGTGAGGCTGTGGGGGAACAGGAACTCTCACACACTGCTAGTGGGAACGCACAATGGTACAGCCACCACGGAAAGGAGGTTGGCAGTTTCTACTAAAATGAAAGAATCCCACTCCAAGGCCTTGGCCTAGGAGAAAGAAAAATATGCCCACACAGACTTGGATGCAGATATCTATTAGCAGCATTATTTGTAATAGTCAAAAACTAGGAACAACCCATTTGTTCATGAACTGATAGATAAATGAATTGAGATACATCCACAGACTGGAACACTACACAGCAACTTACGTTAAATAAAGACTTTGTACGTATGATTTCATTTTTATAAAATTACAGGAACAGCAAAACTTTAAACACAGAAGGCAGATGGGTGTTTGTTGGGGCTGGTGATGGGGACTGGGATCCTCTTCAAAGGGACATGAGAAAACTTTTACTAGAAGCGTGATGGAAACGTTCTGTACTGTGATTGCAAGGGTGGTTACATAACTCTACACAATTACTCAAATTCACCAAACTGTACACAGAATGGGTGAGTTTTATTATACATAAATTATAACAATAAAGCTGGAGGGAGGAAAAGGGGAATTTAGAAAAGTGGCTGGTAACTATATAAATACAGGTATAGCTCAACAGCTTTCACTATAGTAACAATAATCAGTCTAAATACAAAGGAAAGGCCAGGCGTAGTGGCTCATGCCTGTAATTCCAGCACTCTGGGAGGCCGAGGCGGGTGGATCACTTGAGGCCAGGAGTTTGAGACCAGCCTGGGCAACATGGCAAAATCCCTTCTCTACTAGAAACACACACTAAAATTAGCTGGGCATGGTGGCACATGCCTGTCATTCCAGCTACATGGGAGGCTGAGGCAGGAGAACTGCTTGAACCCAGGAGGCAGAGGCTACAGTGAACTGAGATCGTGCCACTGCACTCCAGCCTGGGTGATAGAGGGAGACTCTGTCTCAAAAAATTACATTAAATTAAATTAAACAAATACAAAGGAGAAATACAGTAGCAATGAAAATATAAAATGTTTTGAAATAAACTTTAAGAGACTAAAACAGAAGATTTAAACAAATTGTGATCTACCCAGTTCTTAGAAGGGAGATTGTATTATAAAAATATCATTTAATCTCAAACTAATCTATAAAGCTAAGAAAGCCACAATCAAAATACCAAGTATTAGAACTTGGCAAAGTGAAATTATTTTTTATTTTTGAGACAGGATCTCACTCTGTCCCCCAGGCTAGAGTGCAGTGGCGCGATCTCCGCTCACTGCAACCTCTGCCTCCCAGGCTCAAGCGATTCTCCTACCTCAGCCTCCCAAATAGCTGGGATTGCAGGTGCATGCTACTGCACACCTGGCTAATTTTTGTACACACCCGGTCAGCAAAGTGAATTTAAAAGTACATTTGGAAGGATATATCATAAGTTTTAAAGTGTTTAAAAAAGAATAGTAGGGAGAAATTTGCTTTATCAGATATTGAACTACATTATAGTGCTGAAATTTTCAATATCTGATAAAACATTGGCTAGAATTGGAACCAAAAGATTCATAAAACAGAACTAAATTCAAAAATCCCCAAACATATCTATGCATATAAAATACTTCAGTATATGATAAAGGTGGCATTTCAAATAAGTGGGGAAAGAACGGATAAATAAAGAACGGATCAATAAAGGGGGTTGACAACACTTTCTTGCCCTTTCTCCCCAAAAGCATAATAAAGTGTGGGTGAAACTGTTTGTACTAATACATGAACACCTAAGATCATTAAGGAAAAGACAAACATCCCCATTGAAAAACAGGCTATAGAAGGAGGATCCCAAGATCTATGCCCCAGAATCTCATCCCAAAGCCTAGCACCAAAACAGCAAAACAGTCCTCCTTCAAGAAAACTGAAGGCAGCCACGCATGGTGGCTCACGCCTGTAATCTCAGCACTTTGGGAAGCTCAGGCAGGTGGATTACGAGGTCAGGAGGTCGAGACCAGCCTGACCAACATGGTGAAACCCTGTCTCTACTAAAATACGAAAATTAGCCGGGCATGGTGGCACATGCCTGTAATACCAGCTACTCGGGAGGCTGAAGCAGAAGAATCACTTGAACCTGGGAGGTGGAGGTTGCAATGAGCCAAGATCATGCTACTGCACTCTAGCCTGGGCGACAGTGTGAGACTTCGTCTCAAAACTCCTCCATGGCCAAGCACACATCAGAGAGCGAGAGCTGCCCGCTGTGCCTGCACTTTTACCCTTCCTCGGCCATCCTCTCGCCCAGACCTTTATCTTCAAAAGAACCAAGATCCCCCAGCCTGCCCCTCCTCCTCCCACCACCAAACTCCTGCAGGACTTTCATCTACCAGCTTCTCCTCTACCCGGCCTGTAAGTGTTTGGCTTCTGGAGCCTCCCTCCCATCAACCCCACTCTCACCACTGACTTTCTGGTTGCCAGGTACCTCACCTTTTATTTTCTTTCTTTGTTTTTAATGGTGCTACAGCAATTTATCAGTGTTCTTGAAATTCCATTCCGTGGATCCCAGGACCCCAGCGCCCTCCTGGTTCGTGGTCTTGCCCACTCTCTCCTAGGATAGATATTTTAAAAGATCCTGCTCTTATTCCTCAGCTCTTTTACCCTTCTGTCCTCTCCAGCTCACCAAAAGCACTCATACCTGGGGCTTCCTGCTGTCTCCCCCAACTCAGAAAACAATTCCCAGCACTCTCTCTTCTGCCCTCACTCTGTCTCTCCAACTCAGTTCATATTTTCAATTGCCTTCTGGCCATTCTCTCTCTCTTCTTTTTGAGATGGGGTCTCACTCTGTCACCCAGGCTGGAGTGCAGTGGCATAATCATAGCTCACTGCAGCCTCGATCTCCTGGGTTCAAGCAATCCTCCCACTTCAGCCTTCTGAGTAGCTGGGATCACAGGCATGCAGCACCACGCCCAGCTAATTTTTCTGCAGAGATGAGGCCTCACTATGTTAGCAGGGTGGTCTCGCAACTCCTAGCCTCAAGCAATCCTGCCTCAGCCTCCCGAAGTGCTGATTACAGGTGTGAGCCACTGCCCAGCACTATTCTCTCTTAACCACACACTAGGACCCCCGACTCATAATTCTAAAGCCAGATTTTGCTGTCTTACTTTAATATGCTCACCATTACCCATGTTGCTCAGGCCCTAAGCCCCAAGATCATGTCCACCCCCAATCTACAAGTGGCCACTTTGACTTACCACATTCTCCCCTGGAAGTCTCTCACAGTTCACTTTCCTCCCCACTTTACCTTCCAACACCACCTTGGCTTGCCTCTTTTTTTAAAAAAATGACTCCCCACACTACAGCAGTTGCTTTTTGTTGATCTTCTTGCCCCTTAACTCCATCCTTTCCAGTCCAACCTGCACCACGTTGGGAGACAATTCTCCATGAATATCTCACATCCTGCACTGTCTCGGTCTCTGAGCAGACATTTACATCAATTTTAAGAATGTTTCTATAATGAGCCTTTCCAGGGTAGTAAACCTGGGAGAGAGCTCCCTCCAGAGAGGTTCTAGGTGGTAAAGATTAAGACCTCACCTTCTCCTCCTCAGAGGTTTACATTCCTAAGATAAGGTCTCTCCAGAGAGAAGTATGGGCAGGCCACCACCAGCTCACAATAAGATGGACACGTAGTTCTGGGGTCCCTTTCTTGTAATGCACCCCACTGCATGTATAGGCAGTAACATCTGGCCTTCATTATGTTGCCCCGTGGGGCTTGGGCCTTGGGGAATCAAACTGGACTACCTTGTTAACTTCTAAGTTGGGTAAAATCTCAGACCCCAGAGTTTCTGACTTAACACATCACCACCAAATTATCTTTCTGAAGATCTGCTTTGGCCACGTGATTTCCCTGCTTGAAATCCTTCAATGGCTTCCCACTACAGAATACAGTTCTTACCTGTCACCTTTCCAGCTGGTCCTCCCACTTCTTCCTTATGTAAACCCTGTGCTCCTGTCAATCTGGACTCCAGGATGTATTCCATACACAGGCATTCATATACTGCATCATGTTTCTGGACATGCCTGAACGCTATACTTAGATTGCAGAAGAGATAAAATTTTACCCATGAAGCACCAGTGCCTAGGCTGCCACCGTTTTCTTCTTCCAGTATGTTACCATGGCTCCTTCCGGGTAGGCTGATGGGAAGTCAGCCTGCTCTCTGCTGTAGTCATAACGAGCTGAACTGATGACCAGTGCTGGGGCCCAAGGTGACTGTGCTCTGGTTGGACATCTGGAAAATGAACTGCCCCTGAGAATGCTTGGCTTGAAACTGTCCAACAGGATAGTTCTCAATTTGATGGCAGCCAAAAAACCTACAGAGCTCCTCTCTTTAAGAAGTGTCGGGGGTAAGGAGAGGCAACTCATCTTCTAGTAAATAAGCAAGTTGTAATTTTGGTTCTCCCCTAAGCTCTACATCTTAGTGTTAGCTTGTCCCACATTTCTGGGTGTTCTTGCAATAAACTCCCAAGCAAAGACAACATGGGCATGTATTTTCTTGCAGCCTCAACTGCTTAATTCAAGTGCTCTCCCCACTGATTTCCGAGACACGTGTACAAAGACGTTGGTGGATGCATTTTATTGTGGTGGACACAATAAAAATGTGTTCACTAATATGGGCTGGTTAAGTGATCATATTCATCAAATATAAGATACATCCCAATCTCAGAGACATTAAAATATCAATCAAATGGCCTACAGTAGTTACGTGATATAGTTGATTGATCTAATATGTGAAAAAATGTGGGTCGTAGACTTGGAGAACTAAGGTATGGTGTATTCACACAGTGGACTACTTTGCAGCTGGGGTAGGTAATGGCATAAAAGGAGGTGTGTGTTGTGTTACCTGTAAAAACCTGTGCTTGAAAAATAAACAGTTTTAAACTAGGTGGTGAACACACGCATATAGTTTAAGTATTTTTACAGCTTTTTGTATGTCTAAGATATGTTATATACTTTTTTTTTCCCCAAGCTGGAGTCTTGGAAAAGTCCAAGGCTGGAGTGCAGTGGCTTGATCATGGCTCACTACAACCTCCACCTCCTCCCAGGTTCAAGCAATTATCCTGCCTCAGCCTCCCGACTATCTGGGATTACAGGCACCTGTCACCACATCCGGCTAATTTTTGTATTTTTAGTAGAGATGGGGTTTCACCATGTTGGCCAGGCTGGTCTTGAACTTCTGACCTAGTGATCCACCCATCTCAGCCTCACAAAATATTACAGGCATGAGCCACTGTGTCCAATATGTTATACATTTTTATACATATACATTCCGATATGCTATACAGTTATACCCAGCCAATATGTTACACATTTTTCTCCAACTAGGACTAGCAACATTTTTGTTATGTTATACATTTTTACGTTATACATTTTGTTATACATAACCAATTATGTTATACATTTTTTCTAACTGGGCCTAGCAACCTGCTTTATCTCTCCTGTTCTGTGGGAGACCTGGTGTTCAAGTGATAGCTTAAAAATCAATTCTCGGCTGGTCGCAGTGGCTCACGCCTGTAATCCCAGCGCTTTGGGAGGCCAAGGCGGGCAGATCATCCGATGTTAGGGGTTCGAGACCAGTCTGGCCAACATAGTGAAACCTCATCTCTACTAAAAATACAAAAATTAGCCGGGCGTGGTGTCAGGCGCCTGTAATTCCAGCTACTCCAGAGGCTGAGGCAGGAGAATCGCTTTAACCCAGGAGGCGGCAGTGCACCGAGATAGTGCCACCACACTCCAGCCTGGGGACAGAGTTAGACTCTCTCAAGAACAAAAATAAAAAATAAAAAAATAAAAAATAAATAAAAAGACAAAAACAAATTAATTCTATAAAGGAGCTGAGAGAAACATTCACTGTCCCTTATCTCTACATGTTGCTTATCAGAATAAAAAGAATTCCAGCAACATCAGTTACGGGCACAAAGCCAACCCGCAAACATTTACAGAACTCGGTGATTACCCAGAACTCGGCTTGCTTTCTCAATACTACTGACTTTGGTTTCAGTTAGCCACAGGTGTGTCTAAACAAGGTCAACTTTACAAAAATAAAAGATATTTTGGGCATAGTTTTAAAAAACTTAAAGTGTGTGTGCGCCCGCGCGTGTGGTGGGGGGGCGGGGCATTTCAATATAAATGCCTTAAACACAACCTTCCTGGCTATTTTATAAAATGGGTTGAATCTCTAAGGACACATATTTCCTAAAACCTCGACTGATACACAGAATGCAAAATTGGGAGCCAGACTACACCGCCTCAGAATCATGCCAGCTGTGTGGCACTGGAAAGTCACCTAACTTTGCAGCGCCTACCTTCACCTCTGTAAAATGGGGGACAATAATAACTCATTTATGGATGCTGTAAAGAGCTGAAATTTTAAACTCAGTAATGCGCCTGGCACACATTAGACGCGGGTGTTTCGTTTGTCTTGGCAAAGGCTTCGGGTTTTGGGCCAATAGCCTTGCTGCCTCTGGAGCAAGCATCTCTCCTTGCACCCTACCCTCTGGGGCATTGAAAAATTACCTCAACTCTACTCTCAATTATTTCCAGTTCAACATATATGTGCAGGTTACAAAGCCGAGGAAACTAAGGTTCTAGCCTTTGGGTATCTTCTAAACTAACACAGCACGTACAGAATTTTTTTTAAGTTTGGTAGAGGAATCGGCAGCACAAGGCAAGCGGCGTTCTGTTCACAGACCTGGGAATCAGAACTCTGGGCGCCGCGGCCTCCAGGCGCCTCTCGGGTCCCCGCAGACTTCCTGCCCCAGGGGGAGGGGCGGTCAGCTCGCTGCAGAAAGCCGCCGGACCCCCTCAGCCCGCCTTGCCGCCCCCCACTCCCACTCTCTGGGATTGGGAGCGAAGGGTCTAGGCGATGGCACTTACCAGCGCGAAGTGCACCAGCGCGTCGTAGCAGAGCCAGATGAGCGCCCCGCGGTCCGCCGCCCCTCGCCCGCGGCCCAGGCGCAGGCCCAGAGCGCAGCCCGCCGCTAGCAGCGCGGCGCACAGCAGCAGCGACCCGCCAGCCTCGGCCCCCAGCTCCCACTCAGCGCCCATGCTTCCGGCTCCCGAAGCCGGCGGCCCGAGACCATGCGGCAGAGGAAAGCGGGGAGAGAAACGACGGGGCGGGGCTGGCCAGAAAGGGGCGGAGTCGGATGGCCAAGGAGGAGCGGAGCTGAATGGCCAAGGCGGTCGGGGAGGCACGGGGCTCCTCGGCAGGGTCGGGACGAGAGCGAGGATTCCCTGCCCGCCTCGCACCCTCGCCAGCCTGCTGAGCCCAGAGGTTTTGTCAGGTCCCGCGCATGGAGGTTCCGTAGGAGGAACGTGCTCACCAACTTGCTCAACTTCCTCGACCAAACCTGTTCCCAAACCAAGCCCAAAGGATTGGGGGCCACCCCCTTTGATGTTGTTTGATTTTTAACAAGGCTCAAACTTTAAGCCACAAAGTGAAGCCCAGGTAGTGGAAATTTTGCCAGTAGACCGGGGCAGAATTTTAGAGGCAAAAGGTTTTAATTAGGCTCCTGCAAGCCTTACCAAGGAGGTGGGGGGGCCAAGGGTGTTTTCAGCCACCCGCCGGCTTAAAGCCCTTGTGGCCTACTCTGACAATCTTTCCATTTCTCCAGAAAAGTAGAAGTGTGGGTGAGAGGAGCGGCAAGTCCTATTGGCCTGGCGATAGATGTGTTTCACCTGTGGCAGGCCAGGTCTCACTATCGCAGGCCTCCATCACAACTGTTTCAGCACTGACTGACTGGTTAAGTTAAATATGAAAAGCTGAGAGAGTCAGTGCCCATATACAAAGGCTGGAATGTAACAAAAGCCCACGAAGTTTTGCCTAGGCCTTTCTTGGGCCTTGAAGCATGACAAGATAAGGAAGGAATTCTTAACAGGACCCGTTTAGGATTAAACAAGTTTTGTTGGGGGGTCTGAAGAAACTCCCCAGGCCTCCACAAACAAGTTTACTGGGGGTCTGGAGGAATTCCACAAGCCTGCATGATTTAGCAGGAGACAAAATAAGGGTAATCATCCCAGCACCCAGACCCATTTAGATTAAGTAAATTTACTGAGGCTCCAGAGGAAGGTCTTCAGGATTAGAAGTTGTTAATCACTTATGTCTTTAGATGAATGCACTCTTACACGTAGACATATAGCTTAGAAGGTATATACACGCTGGAAAAACTTTGTAATTATGAGTTGGTCTGGCAATAATTTCCAGACCTTCTCCCTGTAACCGGTTGCAGAAATAAAAACCCTTCTTCCCCGGTTCATCTGCACCTTGTTAATTGGGCTGCCCAACACCCAGTTTGGTCCGGGAACAAACCTACATTATTTAACTTCACAACCCTATGAGGTCGGTGAAACAAGCCACTCAAAAAAACATACTTATGATTCCACTTACAGGAAATGTCTAAAATAATCGATTTGCAGAAACAGAATGGTGGTTACCGGGGCAGGGCGGGGAGGGGGGCCGTGGGGAAAAGTGGAGTGTTATTTATTGGGATAGTTTCAGATTTGCAAGATGATGTTCTGGAGATTGGTTGCAGAACAACGTGAACATACTTTACTGAGCTGCACACTTAAAAATGGTTAAGATGGCAAATTTTATATGCATTTTATAATTATAAAAAAAGATGCTGGCACTGAACACAAGAACTTTTTCCCCTAGTCACTTCCTATACCATTTTTTTATAGCAGTTAACACCAGATAGAATGATCCTTGTTTATGCACTTATTGCTAATCTCTTGCCACTGCAATTGTAAGTCTTCAAGGCCAGGGGTTGTGGCTACCTTTTTACTGCTGTATCCCTGGCACCTATTACAGAGTTTGGCATATACTAGCTGCTCAGTTAAATAACTGGCGACTGAGTATGGCCAATCTAGCCACCTATGCTCTGGATCCTGTCCTGTAACTTATCACCCTTTGGGGACCATGCTGCCCACCTCCCCTTCGGAGCAAAATAGAAACTTAATGAAAAAACTGATCAGATCCCCTGTCTTCATGTCTTTACCCTGCTCCTCAGTCCTTTCTACTCTAGTTCCTGCCTTATCACACTGATACAGCTCTCACTAAGGTGACTACTGCCCTCCACATCAGTGAACCCAAAGAGCAGTTCGTTTTCTTAGTTTACTTCTGAGCGGCATCACAGCACTGAAATATTTTTCCTTTGGTTTTTTTTTTTGAGACGGAGTCTCGCTCTGTCGCCCAGGCTGGTGTGCAGTGGCGCGATCTCGGCTCACTGCAAGCTCCGCCTCCCGGGTTCACGCCATTCTCCTGCCTCAGCCTCCCAAGTAGCTGGGACTACAGGCACCCGCCACCTCGCCCGGCTAATTTTTTTTTTTTTTTTGTATTTTAGTAGAGACGGGGTTTCACCGTGTTAGCCAGGATGGTCTCGATCTCCTGACCTTGTGATCCACCCATCTTGGCCTCCCAAAGTGCTGCGATTACAGGAGTGAGCCACCGCGCCCGGCCTCCTTTGGTTTTCTAAGAACACAGCCTCCTTAGCCATTGTTTCCTCTGCAAGTGCATCTTCCACTACAAATGCCCAGTGATTACTGCAGCTCCACAACACAGTCCTAGGCCGTTCTCACTTCAGACCCCAGATCCAGGCAGTCTCATCCTTACCTTCTGCTTTAATGAAGGTAAGGCAGAGAACTCAATCTCTAGCCTGGTCCTATTCTCTGGACTCCAGACCACTATTTCCAACTGCCCTATTTGACAGTCACTTGGATGTCTCAACACAACCCAAACTGAGCTCATCACTTTGCACCCCAATGTCTGATTCTCTTTCCTACCTCATGTTACTTCCACTCATCAGTTACAACCTGGAAACCTAGAAATCATCCCCAATACTTCTCTCTCCCCAAACTTGGCATCACCAGCTCCTCCTCAGCAGCCAAGTATTTCTTGATTCCATGCATTTCATGGACCTATTCACTATCTCTTGTCTCTGTGCTTCACTCACTTAATGTGACCAGCAACCTCTACGTCACTAAATCCAAAGGACATTTCCTGTCCTTAGCCTTACCAACTAGTGATCTTTATTAATGCTATCCCTCTTGCTTGATGATTTTCCATATAGAATACCAAAATCCTTTTCATGACTTACTAGACTGTGGGGTCTGGCCCCTCCCTATCTCTCTAGCCCTTTCCCATTCCCGTATTAATCCTTCCCATTATAATCTTTCATCTAGCTATACTTGCTTTCTTTCACTTCCTCAAATGCCCCATGGTGCTTCTCACAAGGCTTTGTACAGACTCTTGCACTGCTGGAAAGCTTTTCCAGTCAATCTGCCCAGTAAACTCCTACCTTTTCACCACAATCAGTGAAAATTTTGGCTGGCATTTTTAAGGGCTCAACATTAGCCTGGTTATCACCTTTCTCAGTAGCCAATTTCCTCTACTATGTATATCATTGTATACCTCATTTTTTTCTAACATTTGTCAAAACTTGTCATTTTTTTATTCCTGTTATTTTTACAAGTATCCTGTGCCATAGCATAGTACCTGGTACAGGACAGAGTATTCAGTATTCGAGTTTTTTTTTTTTTTTTTGAGACGGAGTCTCACACTCTGTCACCCAGGCTGGAGTGCAGTGGCGCGATCTTGGCTCACTGCAACCTCCGCCTCCTGGGTTCATGCCATTCTCCTGCCTCAACCTCCCTGCCACCACGCCTGGCTAATTTTTTGTATTTTTAGTAGAGATGGGGTTTCACCGTGTTAGGCAAGATGGTCTCAATCTCCTGACCTCAGTGATCTGCCTGCCTTGGCCTTCCAAAGTGCTGGGATTACAGGTGTGAGCCACCGTGCCCCGCCTAGTATTCGAATGTTTCTAAAGGCTTAGTCAGAATTCTTATTATAGACTGAAAACATCGAAAGGATACATATGTAGAATGTGATCTCATGAGGAAAAACTAGGCTGAATATGAAATTTATCTTATATTTAGAGTTGAAAAGGGGTAGATGCCTAACAATTTGGGTCAAAGAGAGCTAATGATAAAGAGGGCGTGACTTGATCACAAATCTAATTATGATGAAGCTGGTAAAATAACTGAATCTCCCCACATTAATAGAATCAAATGTCCAGATAATGGAATGTTCCCATTCATTCCAAAGTACCCAGAAACCAGTCACACCACATTCCTTATCATTGGAATCCTTGGAGTGCCTCAAGCTGACAGGAACCAGGTCCAGCAATGACTTTTATGAGAATGGATGAAATGCAAGGTGTGTTCGGGTAGAAGAAAGCTGATTTAAAAAATGGATTAAGTCTCCTCTGCTATCTGGAAATAACAAAGTCTACTCCCGATCAAAAACAGTTAATTTGTAATGATGGATATTTAAGTTTCTTTCTCTTTTGAGATAGGGTCTCACAACTCTGTGGCCCAGGCTGGAGTGCAGTGGCACAATCTCTGCTCAGGTGTATGGCAGCCTCACCCTCCAAAGTAGCTGGGACTACAGGCGTGCTCCACCAGGCCCAGCTAAGTTTTAAATTTTTTTTGTAGAGATGAGGTCTCACTATATTGCCCAGGCTGGTGTCAAACTCCTGGGCTCAAGCGATCCACCCACCTTGGCCTCCCAAAATGCTGGCATTACAGTTGTGGGCCACTGCACCCAGGTTAAGAAAGGATCTTGTAGCAAGCAAAGCTAGGCAATAAATAACAAAGCTCCCTCAAAATGAGTACCTTGTTTCTCAAGCTCTCCTGACTTATTCCTGCAGGAAATGTTTCCATAAAACACCCTGCCTCAAAAATCTGATTTTATGTTTAAAATATGTAAAATGTATACTTTATAACACTTTGGCTTGTATTACCAATAAAACTTTTACTTACCACCTAGTAAAGTTGCTGTCCCACGAAGATGTTCCTTATCTTATGGCTTCTCACATTATTTGGCACAAGGCCCCATGCATCTTTGGGTACCACAGTTTAAGAGAATTCCTCAAGAAGGTGTATGGCAATTTGCTAGGGTAGGGAAGGGGGATGCTATAGAAGAAATTCCCTGCAGATAATTCTTTATAGCATGGCTCAGCCATAGTTTCTGTTTTCAATAATTTAATAGATGATTTTAAGTTTTCTGATGGGGCCAATCTCTCAACAATGCTTCAAGAAGTGATCTTCAAACTATGCTATGATTTTCTAGTCCAACTCCAGTTTTCCCTAGATAACTTGAGATTTTCACCTAGAAGTGTTTGAAAAACACTTGTTGAGATTTGGGCAATTAACACATTTGATTGTTTCACAATCCTGTATTTTAGTCACAGGATAAATTTAAGAGGTAACTAGTTGCTCCGTATTTCTATTTCGTTATCCCAAGTCCCTTGAAATAGGTGTTCAGTACTACCTGGAGTTTCCTACATATGATTTGGGAAATTAGGTTAGGCGTGCCTCCAATTTTTCCTAAAACTCAGAATGAAGAAAAGACACATTTGTGTCTCCTTTTTTCATCTTATGCATCTGAGGAAAGCCTGGGACTGTTCACACAACAAGAAAGTCATGATTTAGGCTGTCTCATTTGAGTGGAGTTTTCTATAGGAATTGATTTAGGACAGTGGTTTACAATCAGGGATGGTTTTGGGCCCCCAGATGTTTGGCAATGTCTGGAGACATTTTTGGTTGTCTTAACTTGGGGAAGGAGAGAGGTGCTACTGCTATCTAGTGAGTAGAGCCCAGGGATACTACTAAACATCCTACATTGCACAGGGCAGATGACACACAACAAAGAATTATCCAGCTGAAAATGTTAATAGTGCAGGGTTTAAAAAAATCCCAATTTAGGCCAGGTGTGGTGGCTCACGCCTGTAATCCCAGCATTTTGAGAGGCCGAGGCACGCAGATCACTTGAGGTCAAGAGTTCGAGACCAGCCTGGCCAACATGGTGAAACCCCATCTCTACTAAAAATACAAAAATTGGCCAGGCGTAGTGGCAGGTGCCTGTAATCCCAGCTACTCAGGAGGCTGAGGTAGGACAATCACTTGAACCCGGGAGGCAGAGGTCACAGTGCGTCATGCCATTGCACTCCAACCTGGGCTAAAGAGCGGGAAACTCCATCTCAAAAAACAAAAAACAAAAAACAAAAAAAAATTTAGGCCTAAGTTAGTTGAGGGATTTTATGGGCAAACAGTGGGATTAGGTTGCATTCCCACATCCCTTTTCCCACACATTGTATATAGTACTTTTGGAGAATCATTCTATCACTGTTTTTCAGCTATCTAAACAAGTACAACATTTATACCCATAGCTTCATATACAGAAATTATATTTCCTTTCACCCCAAGAGTTAAGTAAACTTCCCCAGTTTAACTAGCGTTAAAATTAACCACCACTGTAAGACAACGGACATTTGTGAATGTCAGTTGCTCTTGTTTACTTGTTTATCCGCATTAACTAATCCCCTGAAAGGATGAATGACCCTTTTTTTTTTTTTTTTTTTTTGAGACGGAGTCTTGCTCTGCCACCCAGGCTGGAGTGCAGTGGCCGGATCTCAGCTCACTGCAAGCTCCGCCTCCCGGGTTTATGCCATTCTCCTGCCTCAGCCTCCGGAGTAGCTGGGACTACAGGCGCCCGCCTCGTCGCCCGGCTAGTTTTTTTTTTTTTTGCATTTTTAAGTAGAGACGGGGTTTCACCGTATTAGCCAGGATGGTCTCGATCTCCTGACCTCGTGATCCGCCCGGAATGACCCTTCTTTAAACATTTTCTTTTCATATAAAAATAGAATTTTTTAAAAGATGGGGTCTTGCTATGTTGCCCAGACTGCTCCCAAGCTCCTGGGCTCCTGGGCTCAAGTGATCCTTCTGCCTCAGCCTCCCAAGTAGCTGGAGCTACAGGTGTCTGCCACCAACCATGCCCTTCAGGATGACCCTTCTGAAAGAAATGATGGCAAGACTATGAGTACTATCACATTTACTTATATACCAACTTATTTTAAAAATAATTTGAAGTGGCATTATACAAAAGTAAACATTTCTACACTCAAAAGTGGCTGCTCCTTTGTTCTTCTAATTAATGCAATATTTCACTTAGTGCCATAACTTTACCTAACAGGTTAAAACTTTTAGGTTGGCGCTGATTACTATTTTCCATAGTCACATGTTTTCAAGGGTTAGCCAGGTCTTAAAGAGTTTTTGTTTCAAGAAAGTCATATCATACCATCATCTCAAAAAAATGGGCTTTTTCTAAGTTATAGTATTTAAACCTGAGACACAAAGGGAAAATGCCATGTGATGACGGAGGCAGAGACTGGAGTGATGCAGCTGCAAGCCAAGGAATGCCAAGGATTGCCAAGAACCACCAGAAGCTAGGAAGAGGCAAGGAAGGATCGTCCCCATGAAAGCCCCCAAAGAGAGCCCGGCTCAGCCATCACCTCGATTTCAGACTTCCGGTCTCCAGAAGTGGATGACAATATATTTCTATTGTCTGAAACCACCTGATTTGTGGTACTTTGTAATGGCAGCTTAGGAAACTAATATAGATTTTGGTAATTCTTATTTGTCACAAAGAGTCTCAAATCTAGCATTATTATTGATCATCCTGGTTTGTTAGAGTTGAGATGGAGCAGGAACCCCTCTTAAGGGCCTGCCAGGTGTCCCCCAAGCATGGAAATAAAGGAAAATTTTGAGTTCCTTCAAGGGAAATTCCAGGCACCTAGCTAGCCCTATGAATAAATAAGCAACTTGATAAGCAAGAGAGTAATAGTAGCTTAAAACAATAAGCAAGGAAGTCACAGGATATTTGGTTCCTTATAGAAACTAAAGATAACATCTTAACATATGTCCCTGAGTTGTTCTTCAGAAACCTGGTCCCCCACCAAATGGATCCACTGGCCAGGGAAGGGGGAACTGAGGACTGAGCTCTGACTGCCATTCTTTGTTCTCAATGTCTTCCTGAGGGGCCTATAGGAAGTCACGCCCATGGGGCAAACTTAGCATTCTTTTCTGCTGACCCCAAGTCTTTTGACAAAGCTTTGATTCCTTAATCAATTGCAAATAAGAAAATCTTTAAATTCACCTATGACCTATAAGTCACCCCCTGCCACCCTGAGTTTCAAGACAGGCCACCTTTTTAGGCCACACCATTGTGTATTGATGTACAATTCTGCCCGTAACTTATGCTTTCCTGAAATTCACCCCTGCCTTTAAAAACCCTTGCTTGTAAAGCCATGAGGGAGGTTGGGTCTTAAGCGTGAGCTGCCTCATTTTTCTTGTTTGGTGCCTTGCCTGCAGATAAATGCCCTCCTTTTTCCTGCTGCAAAACCTTGCTGTGAATGTTTGGCTAACTGTGCCAGGTGAACAGACTTCAGTTTAGTTCAGTAAAATGGTGTGAAGGAGATATTAAAATACAATAAAAGAGTAATTCATGATTTACCTCCATTGTGATTTTTAAAAAATAATTCCAAATTTAAGTTTAACCATACAGAAAACAAACAAGTTATTTTCAGAAATAAGTTTTCAATGTTTTATCATATTTGATAGCAGCTTTTTTTATTGGTTACAAAACCTAAGCCCATATACAAAATTAGGAACACATTTAGATGCCTCTTTTGAAAGAACGTTTTAGTCTTTTTAAACTGAGTTTAAAAAAAAATAAAAACAATGCAATTTTTAAACACTGTTTTGAAAACTTAAAAGTGCAGCAATATACTTAGTTTCCTTTATCTACGAAATGGTGCAATTCCAATTCAAAACTGGTGAGGTCACAAATTGAATCAAGGAAATGCATACAAATGTCTGCACTACTTGATGCTAATGTTCACTTAAATGTTAGTTTGCACTTTAAAACATGAGAGGAAATAGGAATCATCACAGTAGAGGCCCAATTTTAATCATAATGTGTGCAAATTTTAAAAGGTAACTGTCAGTTAAGTAAGGAAAGTCCAGAAGAAACTAAACTGGAAGGGGTACAGTTCACAATATCAAGAAGATTTGGACTTTTAAGGGTTTCACCGAAGTTTGTGACCTTAATTAGCTTTTACGTTGTTATTCCTACTTTTAGTGAACACCACGCAGTTTCAAAAATTTAGACTATAGTGTCCAAACAGGATGCAGTTACCATATGAAGCTTTAACTCAAAATTTGGATAAAGAAAAAAAGGCACAATGAACTTCAACTCAATTTTATGTGCACAAGAGTTGAAAAATCTGAGCCACCTTAAAGAGAAATTGATTCTAAAATTTATAAAACCTATAAATAATCAGAGGCCAAACCACTATATTAAAACAGATTCTCTAGCAAGTAAAAATCTTGCAGTTTAAACATACGCTTGTATCCACTTTAGATACAAGACAAAACTCACTCTTTAAAGTGGCTCCACCTTGGCAGATACATATATTTGTAATGAATGCACACCTGCTATGTGTTGTTTATCAGTGAAAACACCCCAGCTGATTCACAAAGCTCTGATGGCATCTGTCTCATCTTCATCACAGTAAATACACCCCCCAATGGATAACTAAATTAGTTTAGATTTTCTATCCCTTCACATCAATGCATTGGAAAATTATACCCAGTAAACAAGAGCAACAATACTATTTCTGTGACAGCACAAATTATTTAGTTTAAAAATTTTCAAATCCATATTCTTTCATTAATAACTGGGCCAGACAATTTACCAAAAGCAATAACTTGACATAGTAATAGGATTTTGCAGAATTACTTAGAGATCACTGCAAATCAGGTTTATGTTAAATAACTGCAAATTACTCCTCTACACAGATCCCTGTCTGAATCTTTTAATATGTGAAGACGCTTTTAGAGTAGGATCTGAATTAACTTTCCCAGTACTCAAAGAATGAAGTCTTATGACACTTCTAAATAGTTGCTGGTTTGTTGCCAACCACATTATCAAAAGCACTGGTTACTAAGTAAAAAATATTTTAAGACTAAATTACAGTAAACATGAAAGCTCCACAGTTTAAACCCAATATAAATCAACCATATCCAATTATCAAATTAAAACAAAGAATATTAACTCCTGAAAGCTGAAAGCAAGATTTTTTAAAAAACATCACCAATGGGTATTTTAGACTTTTGTAGTTTTTTTTTTTTTGTCTTGTTTTTTGTTTTGCTGCTTTTCCTTTATAGTCAGGGACTCTTGCTTTCAACTTAAACAGAAGTTCAAGTCCATAACAGTTTGCAGCTCAGGTAAAATACCATGCACAGCATTTGATTACTTCAAAACAGCAGGAACACACAGGCTGAAGAGAGTGGTCAAATAGGGCTTGCTGTTCTCAAAAATTAGGTATAATGGCAAAAGCATTAATATCCATATCTAAAGTTCTTCCTCCAACCCTGGCTTCTGAGGCAGATAATAAACACATCAATTACTGGTAGATGAAGTACAGTTTTTTTTTTTTAAAACTTATCTGTTTATTCAATAACCAAGTTCCTTGTTTTTAAGTTACTTTTTTTGTGTCAGTTCCACCAATGAAAATCATTTGGCTTGTACTTTAAAATCTATTCTTCCACATAAAGAATATGAAAATATGTTTGTGGAGGACAATGATGGAGGCTCAGATCACACTGCACCTCTTTAGTCTTCCAACTTGTATATGCATCATACCAAAGTGTCTTGATCCACAGCGCACCATTTTCCAAAGGAGTATCAGTGGGCAGCTGACATGTCACCACTATGGAATATTTATTCTAAATTGGAGACTGCAGTTGTCAGCCTGTGGCACCAGGGAACAGGGAAAAATAGGGTAGTTGAGATTGTTAAGGAGAGTTCTAAAACAGTTTAGGAAATCATGCATATGCATTTACAGTCCATGTGATAGTGACTTTTGGCAACTGCAAAGTGACTGAGACATGGCTTGCTTTAGAAGCATCAAAACAAAGAGGCATGTGTGTTTTGGAGCCTTTTGTTGCTGTTGTTCTTATCATTTGGTAGCCATCTGGTGGTGCTTCATATTGAATGTGGGAAAGATGCTGCACTCAACTGAACTTAAAAATTAAATTCTTTTGTTTGAAGGTTGGCTGTTGGATCAAAATTGTAAGTACCTCCTTGTGTTGCTTCAGGAATGAGGCAGGGATCTTCATCAATCTATAAAAAAACAAGAAAAAAATCCTTATTAGGTTATGATACCATACATTATGATGTAAATGGAATTGACTTTTTACCTCTTAGCAAATAATTATACGTGAATGCTTTAATCACCTAAAAATATTCGGATAAATCAATAATTTTAGTAGCAAATTTAACAATTTAAAATTTAACACGTTTCAAAACTGCATCCTTAAGTTTCCATATCTGTAGATTTATTTAATCTATCTGAACATACATCACTTACTATTTCTTCTTAGTTAATAGATTACAAATGAAACAAGAACTGTTTTTACAACTTTACCTTATAATGAAGTTTCAAAGTATTTAAGAGAAAGTGACTGATGGAATGTCTAATAGAAATACAGTACAAACTTAGGTCATCCTAGTAATAAAAGGAAAACTCTCAGTAAATTTACATTGTGTATAGGTTTTCATTTACATGAAGACACACCCTATTTTAATATCTACTTACATCATCACCAGAGAAATACTGATCTATGATTTCAAATGCTAATTTATATATGTCTTCATTTTCATGTTGCTGTAAAACTTCAATTTTCTCCAAACCTGGTTAAGAATAAAATAATCAAAATAACTGGTTAATTGATAAGGAGATACTAATCAAAACCATGCTCATTTTGATCATGGAGAAATCCTAAGGAACTCAGAACACACTGCTCTCCCATTTAAGATGGTGGTTTGTCTAAAAAACAGATAAAACACGGGGCTGGTACTAGTTGGAGGACCAGAATCCCACTAATTTTTTTCCTTCTTAGAAGCCCGTGAGGTACCCGGATCCCTGAGGCAGGCAGTCTAAAAAAACACCCAAACATTCCATTTGACAGAGGGAAGCTGTGGCATAAATATGTAAAGAGACTTATTTCAAGTTATATGGCAAGTTTGTGACAGTACTAGAACTGACTCCCCCACACTGCTTTAATATAATCTTACTAATCCTTTTTTTTTTTTTGAGATGGAGTCTCTCTCTGTCGCCCAGGCTGGAGTGCAGTGGCGAGATCTCGGCTCACTGCAAGCTCTGCCTCCTGGGTTCACGCCATTCTCTTGCCTCAGCCTCCCGAGTAGCTGGGACTACAGGCACCTGCCACCATGCCCGGATAATTTAGAGACAGGGTTTCACTGTGTTAGCTAGGATGACCTCGATCTCCTGACATCGTGATCCGCCCCTAGCCTCAGCCTCCCAAAGTGCTGGGATTACAGGCATGAGCCACCGCGCCCAGCCCTTTTTTTTTTTTTTTTTTTTTGGAGATGGAGTCTCACTCTGTCCCCAGGGCTGGACTGCAGTGGTGCAATCTCGGCCCACTACAACCTCCACCCCCTGGGTTCAAGTGATTCTCCTGCCTCAGCCTCCCAAGTAGCTGGGATTACAGGCTCCCGCCACTACGCCTAGCTAATTTTTTGTATTTTTAGTAGAGACGGGGTTTCACCATGTTGGCCAGACTGGTCTCGAACTCCTGACCTCATGATTTGCCCGCCTCAGCCTCCCAAAGTGCTGGGATTACAGGCGTGAGCCACCGCGCCCGGCCAATCTTACTAATCTTACTGCCTCATAAAATAATTTGTATCTTTCTCTTTGTTTTCCAAATGTTAGTACTTTTATATAACCACAAAATAAGTTTTTAGAACCTTATAATTGGTATAAAAGAGAAAGATTTAAATTTTGAAAAACTTTCTTTAAAAAATGAATAGAGGTCTTATGTCCTATAGCCACAATGAACCTGGGGGAAAATATTTCCAGAACAGATACCATAGAATGCCTTCATTTATATTTCCAATATATTTACTCCACACATCATATACACAAGTTTACCAATTTCAAACTTTAATATTCTTCCTTGAAATGTCTTTTTGAAGGTTATGTTAAAATAGTTGCATTTTTTTCCTTATATACTAATAAACCAGAAGAATGGGGGAAATTGTTGCCAAAGTGCTTTATACAATATTATAAAATATTAATATGTATCCTAATTATTACTCCTATAGACAAAAGTAACTATATTGATAAAAAGCTGAAGAGTAATAATTCTCTAAGTTGCTCAAACTTGCTGGGTTATGAACCTGACTACAATGCTCATTTTTAATTATCTTAAAATATTGAAAAAGCAGAATGAGCAGTGAATTAATAGTAAGAAGATCTGGATTTTAATTTTGCTTCTATCACAACCTACTTCTGTGACCTTGGACAAGACTCCTTAAAATCTCTGGAATAATTTATTCTTAGGAAATCCTCCTGGTCAGGTGCAGTGGCTCACGCCTGTAATCCCAGCACTTTGGGAGGCCGAGGTGGGCAGATCACCTGAGGTCGGAAGTTTAAGACCAACCTGACCAACATGGAGAAACCCTGTCTCTACTAAAAGTATAAAAACTTAGCCGGCGTAGTGGCGCATGCCTGTAATCCCAGCTACTCAGAAGGCTGAGGTAGGAGAATTTTAACCTGGGAGGCTGAGGTTGCGGTGAGCAGAGATTGAGGCATTGCACTCCAGCCTGGGCAACAAGAACAAAACCCTGTCTCAAAAAAACCAAAAACCAAAAAACAACAACAACAAAAAGAAATCCTCCCGGTCTGAGTGTTCTATGATCCTACTGCATTTGTTTTCTCTTAAAAAATAAATAAACAATAGAATATTCATATAAAGTAGTCAATGAAATGTAAAATCTAAAACATGACATTATGATAAACTAAGGTTTAGACATGTTAGTACATATTGAACATGTACATTTAAAAATAGAATTTTAACATGTTTCACATGTCATTACTAAAGAATAATACAGCATGTCAAATCACAATTATTTCTCATTAAAATTTCAAAGTAACTGCCACGGTAATAACTTCGGCATGTAGTTGTGGCAATCATAAGAACGATTACGAGATTGAAACAGTATCTAGGTGACTCAGAAGTCAATAACCTTTTCCAACTATATGAATAGTATTTCCTAAAGTGGGGTCCACAGAATTACATGGTAATAACACACACAAAAAAGTGTTTCATTGTTAAGGAGTTTAAGAAATGCTGGATTAAATAAAGCTTTAAAATTTATGTAGTGGTTGCAAGGGCTCTTAATTTGCTGTCATACACTGTGGCTTCAAGAGAAGTATTAGTGTTTCCTAAAATGAAATGTCAGGCCAGGCACAGTGGACCATGCCTGTAATCCCAGCACTTTGGGAGGCCAAGACAGGTGGATCACTTGAGGTCAGGAGTTCGAGACCAACTTGGTGAAACCCTGTCTCTACTAAAAACACAAGAATCAGCTGGGTGTGGTGGTATGCACCTGTAATCCCAACTACTTGGGAGGCTGAGGTGTGAGAATCACTTGAACTCGGGAGGCAGAGGTTGCAGTGAGCTGAGATTGTGCCACTGCACTCCAGCCTGGGCGACAGAGCAAGATTCTGTCTCCAAAAAAAAACTATGTTGTCAATCTCTAGAAGGTTACACAGAGACCTTCACAACCAGTTTTTGCAAAGTATGGACTACTCTCTTGTGGAAAATCCTCTTGGAATGCAAACATAGTGAATAAAGAAAAGCAACATACTGTGATCATTTAAAAACAACATATCCTAGTAATTTTCTTTCTACTAAGTTGACTTTAAAGAACTAATGTTTCAGAGTTCCAGTGCTCAAATATTCTTCTTCAATCAATCCACTCTTACCTCCACATTCCTCTATTATTTCAGCTATTGTGCTTGCTTCATCACCGGCCATTATCAGAATGTTTTTTAGACCATCTAGAACCACCTGAACCACTTGAGAATCTTTCACTGACAGTAAATTACAGAACGGTGGTATTACATTCTGCTGTACAAGGTACTCAACCTAGACAACAAAAGAGAAGATATATTTTTATTTATATAATTATCTATTCCCCAGCAGGGTGTGATGCTACATGGAAGGCTGAGGCAGGAGGGTATCTTGAGCCCAGGAGTTGGAGGATGTAGTCGTTATGGTCATGCCCGTGAATAGCAACTGCACTCTAGCCTGGGCAACAGTTATCTTTTCCCCAAAAAGAACATAACACAGTCAGCAACTGCTAAACATAAGACAGTAGCATGCTTTCCAGTATTAACAATCATTAACATACAGGTTTTCAAACTCACCTGATCTTTTCTGCCACTTATTGTTAAGTTGCTGATTGCCCAAGCAGCTTCTTTTTGTGTTCCAAAGTCCCCCTGAAGGTTAAAAATAAGAGATCATAAAATGGACTCTATCCAAAAAGTCTTGGTTATTAACAGATTAATAGACACGGTGAACTCATAATATGACCAACCTTAGCAAGCTGATGAATAATCATAGGAATTAATCCAGCATCTATTACAGCTTGAACTTGTTGCTGGTTGCCTGCTGTTATGTTGGAAAGGAACCACACTGCTTCCTACAATTGAACAAAATATAAGGCACCTTTATTTGAAAAATAATACCTTTAATGCCTTTCTATTTTAATATATTTTATATAGACAATAACAAAACCACCTAAATTATGTTAAACAGACTGTATCTAAAAAGTGATTAGGTATACAAAATCTTCCATTTTAAACAAGTAATAAGGAAATTTCCACTAATTATATTTGGGCTCTAATAACCTGGCATTTATCCATTCATTAGTATATAGGCCTACTATAAGCTAGGCATTATTCTAGGAAATGGTGACACAGAAGTGAACAAAGCAGAAATCTTTATTCATGGAGCTTACATGTCTGTGCATTAGCTTCCTCTAAAAGACAGAAATAAATATACAACTGAATTTTTTTTTTTTTCTTCTTTTTGAGATGGAGTCTCACTCTGTCGCCCAGGCTGGAGTGCAGTGGCATGATCTTGGTTCACTGCAAGCTCCACCTCCCAGGTTCAAACCATTCTGCTGCCTCAGCCTCCTGAGTAGCTGGGACTACAGGTGCCTGTCACCACCCCCGGCTAATTTTTTTCTATTTTTAGCAGAGACAGGGTTTCACTGTGTTACCCAGGACAGTCTCAATCTCCTGACCTCGTGATCCACCCGCCTTGGCCTCCCAAAGCGCTGGGATTACAGGCGTGAGCCACTGCGCCCAGCCACTATACAACTGAATTTCTAAAACTACTTAAAAACTACTTCCAATAAAGGTGATTTTTTTTATTTTAAAAACATTTACTCACAAGATATAGTCATTCAAGTATTCCATAGAAATTAACCATCTAACTAGTCTAGCATGGGTCTATATAACATAAATATTCTAAAACTAAAGGATTTAGAAGTCATCAACACGTCTGTGAGCTGTTTATAGGTCAGGATCACATGTGTATCTTCCTCTTCTACAACTGAATTTATTTTGCCATCCAACTGTGGTAAGTTGTTAATAATTGCTGAATCTGTGTTCAGAGTACATGGGTGTTCACTATACTATTCTTGCACAGTTTTTGTAGATTTAAAAAGTTTCAAACAAAAATGCTGAGGGAAGAAAATCAAGTTGGTAACTTCTACTTCCTGGGTCCCATGATGGTCTCAAGATGCAAGTAACAAATTTTCAAGGCAAAAAATTTTTGAAGTAACTAATTGCATGCTGAAGCCGAGACAGCATTTCTATGAAATTTTCCTCTACCACTACAATACCCTCACTTAAGAACATACTGCATCACAGGCCGAAACCTTTCTCTGCTGACTTCTGCTCAGATTCCTCACTTTTCAGTTGTTTCCAGTTATGGAATACATTTAACTAAAAAAAAAAAAAAAAATCACCTATATTGTTAAAAATTTCTATAGTAAAAATAACTGGTCCAGAGTCTGAAAGTCTCTGGCTTCTTTCTCTTCACTGGAACAAATGTATCTATAAAATGTGTTTTTTGACACCATATTTTTCTATAAGAACTCAACAGGCAAATTATAGTCAAGCAACTACATAAATATAGTTATGACGATGAAGAAGAAATGATCAGTTCTGCTGGGTTTGGGTGATGGTAGTATATTAGGCAGACAAAACTTCAGTAAATTAAATGTAAATTTAAACCACAATGAGACACCACTTCACATACACTAGGATGTCAATAATTTTTTTTAATAAAAAATAAGTGTTGGCTAGGATGTGGAGAAATTAGAATTCTAGTAACGTTGCTGGTGGGAATGTAAAACAGTGCAGCTGCAATAGAAAATGGTTTGGTGGTTCCTCAAAAAGCTAACCCCAGAATTAACATATGATCGAGCAATTCTACTCTCAGTTACATATCCAAAGAAATGGAAAGTGGGAACTCAAATAGGTATTTGTATGCCAATGTTCACTGCAGCATTATTTGTAATAGTGAAAAGGTAGAAACAACCCAACTGTCCATCAACAGAAAGATGGAAAAACAAAATGTGGTGTATACATATAAGGGAATATTTATTCAGCCAAAGAAAGAAGTTCTGACACATGCTGCCAAATGGATGAACCTTGAAAACATGCTAGATGAAATAAGCCAGACATGAAGACTTTTTACTAGTAAGTACATATTACACAATTAATAATAAACTTGTCTATGAAGCTTGAAATCTTAAAAAGAGTAATTTTTTATGATCCTTGAATTTAGGCACCTCGTCTTTGGATCCAATCTAATTTTGCTGGGAGATCAAATTTTTATGATCTGTTTAACAAAAATACCAGCCCATTCAAATGGCAGATTTTGTCTGCGCTTTCAAGTGGCTACAATTTAATGATTGTGGCTATGCTCAGTCTATTTAAATAGAAACACAGGTAGTCTAAAAATGTTTTTTACTCTGTGATGATTGAAAAAGGCTGGGCGCAGTGGCTCACACCTGTAATCCCAGCACTTTGTGGGGATGAAGCAGGCGGATCACAAGGTCAGGAGTTCGAGACCAGCCTGGCCAATGTGGTGAAACCCCATCTCTACTAAAAATACAAACATTAGCCAGGTGTGGTGGTAGACGCCTGTAGTCCCAGACTCTTGGGAGGCTGAGGCAGGACAATTGCTTGAACCCAGGAGGCAGAGGTTGCAGTGAGCCGAGATTGCATCACTGCACTCCAGCCTGGTTGACAGACAGACTCTGTCTCAAAAACAAAAACAAAACAAAACAAAAAGTTGAAGAAATACACTTGCAGAGGTGATTTAATAATTCTCATCTTCACTGCAGTGGTTTTTAAGAAAAACATACAAGCAGCAATAGAAATAAGGAGACAGTTAAAAATGAGACATGGGAAGAGAAATAGCATGATGAGGATATTATATGCCTTACCTTATTTATCTTCTCTTTTGGGTGTGATAAGAGATTTGGGAAGTGTGACAGGACATCGCAATTGAGAACAACCTGGGTCTGCTCATCAGTGCCAGTCACTATGTTGCCAACTGCTCGGAGGGCTGCCGTCTAGGGTGGGGATAAAATGTTTTCTATAAATTTATTTGCTTATAAGACTGATTCTATATTTTTCATAATCCTGAGAAAAAGTAAAAATGCAAGGCGTGAATAACACTTATTTCATCCTTTCACAAAGCACCAAGCAGTCTGAGAGCAATTCTGAATTTTAAATAGTCTCTTGTGAAAAACTGAAACTTTATGAAAAAAAAAATTGTGTGAAAATTGGTTGGAAAAAGATTCAAAAAATAAAAGGAAATTAAAATGTTAGAAGTCCAGTTTCTTAAGGCTGGGCATGGTGGCTCATGCCTGTAATCCCAGCACTTTGGGAGGCCGAGGCGGGGGATCACCTGAGGTCAGGAGTTTTAAGACCAGCCTGGGCAACATAGTGAAACCCCATCTCTAACTAAAAATACAAAAATTAGCGAGTGTGATGGTGCATGCCTTTAATCCCAGCTACTCTGAAGGCTGAGGCAGGAGAATCGCTTGAACCTGAGAGGCAGAGGCTGCAGCGAGCAGAGATCCCACCACCATACTCCAGCTTGGGCAGCAGAGCAAGACTCCATCTCAAAAAAATACATATATATTTTAATAAAGGCCTGGAATGGGCACACATTTCCACCTAGAAAGTCACTTTGGTAGAAGTAGGATGAACAGATCTAGCAAGTGCCTACCCCTAATTAGAGTGGGAGAGAAAGTAGAAATGAAATTAGGTTATTGCAAGTATTTGGGGGAAAGATAGAGTTTTTTTTTTTTTTTTTTTGAGGCGGAGTCTTGCTCTGTTGCCCAGGCTGGAGTGCAGTGGCTGGATCTCAGCTCACTGCAGGCTCCGCCTCCCGGGTTCCCGCCATTCTCCTGCCTCAGCCTCTCAAGTAGCTGGGACTACAGGTGCCCGCCACCTCGCCCGGCTAGTTTTTTGTATTTTTAGTAGAGACGGGGTTTCACTGTGTTCGCCAGGATGGTCTCGATCTCCTGACCTTGTGATCCGCCCGTCTCAGCCTCCCAAGGTGCTGGGATTACAGGCTTGAGCCACCGCGCCCGGTGAAAGATAGAGTCTTGAACTAAATCTGTGGTTCCAGATAGATAAGGAGAGACAGATTTGAACCTATATAAGAAGAACTGAAATGATTTTGTAATGGAATGGGAATTGCAAGGAGGAATCAAAATTTTTAGCTTAGGCCATGCTGTTCACTGAAAGCAGACAAGGAAGAAGAGCAGGTATGTGGGAGATGATCATTTCATTTCTGTCTAGTAAAACATGGAAAGCTTGAAGGAGTTATTAGATGGTATGTATAAAGGGTCAAGAACAATTGGCTATACAGGTGTGGAACTCAGCAACGAATCTGGGTGAGATAAAGATTTGGAAATCAACAAAATTAGGCTCAGGGACTAGCAGAAGAAATCTGGAAGATAAGCACTCACAGATAGAATTAAAGCCTAGTTATACAAGTTAACTGGTTATAGCAAACAATTCCATACAAATAAGAAGAATTTAAAAATACTTACTTGAACTTTTACTTCCTGATGGCTCAGAAGGGGCACAAGAAATGGCACAACTCCTGAATCAATAACCATCTGTATCTGCTCATTACCTCCATCTGTCAAGTATGACAGAGCCCAAACAGTGTCTACAAGAATCTATAGGAAACACAAAAGAAAAACCATTTTACATATTTGTTTGAATGCTTTACATGTTCAACACGCCTCAGGAGTAGTGACAGAAAAAGTAAGCAAATTTCATGTTTTAGCTTAGCGGCCAAAATATCTGCTTAGCTGATTAATCTACTAAGTAGAAAGTACCTTACCTGTCTCTCAATGCCTACCTCAGATCATTTTTCACAAAAAATGAGACACAGAACTCTGGGAAAACTTCTATTCCAACTTCTGCATTTATGTATCAGATAGATGAATTTAAAAACAGGCAGAAAAGTAATTCTCCCTGCCCTCACAAATTAGCTACCTAATAATCACATAGAAAGACACTATTTATAAGAATGAGGCGGCCGAGCGCGGTGGCTCAAGCCTGTAATCCCAGCACTTTGGGAGGCCGAGACGGGCGGATCACGAGGTCAGGAGATAGAGACCATCCTGGCTAACACGGTGAAACCCCGTCTCTACTAAAAAATACAAAAAACTAGCCGGGCGTGGTGGTGGGCGCCTGTAGTCCCAGCTACTCGGGAGGCTGAGGCAGGAGAATGGTGGGAACCCGGGAGGCGGAGCTTGCAGTGAGCTGAGATCCGGCCACTGCACTCCAGCTTAGGCGACAGAGCGAGACTCCGTCTCAAAAAAAAAAAAAAAAGAACGAGGCCAACATACCACACTGTTTTAAGTTCAGAAGAGAAAAGAAAGGTCTTCTATATACTCTACTGGTTTTCCAACATATTTAGCAACACAATTTTTCAGACTACTAAAGTAAACTAATAAAAGAAATGACTTAGCACTTTAACTTCATCTGGGGAAAAAATTGTTGGAAAATCTCCTGAAATGTGTCCCCAACTGAAAAATCTGGAGTATAAACCATGCCCTATGCCCATCCTAACTTTGCAACTACATAGAAGAAAACAGGCTCAGAGATCTGGTGATTCATTCAAAGTCACAGATCTTGTATGTGGCATTGCTTGGTGTTGTCACAGAGGAATATAAGCACTGGTTGTAGCTTATGCAAAATCAAGATGTTTCCTATTAGGTCATCCAAATTGAAGACATCATATCTTTTTGTCCTAAAATAATAGCAGGCACCTGAATTCACATACCCTTCAAAAAAGCATATAGATGAATAAATAAAATAAAACCACACATAAAACCCACACCCCTTCAGCATCACTAAGAGAACACTAAAAATTTCCATTACCTGTAAGAGGAGAAAAAAATTAAATTCTAGCTTTTGTCTGGACCTCTTGCCTCAAGACTGTGTAAAAGAGAGAAGAGAAAGGGAGAGGGAAGTCCACTTCAGTGGAAGAGACTATATGGCCTGCAAAGCCTAAAATACTCTCTGAACCTTTACAGAAAATTTTACTGATCCCTTAACTAGAGCATGAGCTTCATTCAACAGATGACTGGGGCACTTCAGCAACAGGATTGATAAATGAGTATATAATATATGTTAATTGTATATCAAGGACTAACACAAACATGGAGATAAGAGTGGAAACAGAATTTGTAAATGTTATAGGTTTCAGAAAAACAGAAATATTGCAACTTCAAAAATTGGAGGATAGAAGCTGGGCCTAAGAGCAGAGCCCACCTACCAGCCCATTTCCCACCCTGGAAGTGAGGAGGCCTCCCCACTGGAGGTGTCTGCAGATGCTGTGTGTAAGAACAAAGTCTGGCTACTGCCCAGCCTGGCAGTAACAGGTAACTAGATTTATCTAGAAACAGGGGTCTCATAACACCAGTATGTGTAGGCTACAATGGAAAATAACCCTTCATACCAAGATCCAGGAATTTCTCAAAAGAGAAAAGACAGTCAATAGATGCCAATATTGAGATGACACAGATATTGGAATTATCTGACAAGGACTTGATAAGATTTTAAAGTAACTATCATAAAAATGCACTGGTGAACAATTATGAACACATTTGAAACAAATTTAAAATGGGAATTCTCAGCAAAAAACCTGACATGAAGGGGGGGGGGGAAGAAATCAATGAACCCAAAGATACTTCAATAGAAATCATCCAAACTGAACAACAGAAAAAAAAAAAAAAAAAAAAAGATTAAAGAGAAATTAACTCTCAGGAATTTCCAGCACAATAAAAATAGATCTAATATTTGTGTCTTCAGAGTCCCTACAAGGAAAGGAAGAGCTGAAAAAAATGTGAAGAAACATATTCCAAATTTGGCAAAATAGGTAAGTCTAGCATCAGATTAAAAAAATGGGAGGCTGAGGCAAGAGAAGAGAAAATAGAATAAGCTCATGCATCACTGCACAGGTAAGAGATAGAAGTTAAAAAACATCATTTTTGGCCGGGCGCGGTGGCTCAAGCCTGTAATCCCAGCACTTTGGGAGGCCGAGACGGGCGGATCACGAGGTCAGGAGATCAAGACCATCCTGGCTAACACTGTGAAACCCCATCTCTACTAAAAAATACAAAAAACTAGCCGGGCGAGGTGGCGGGCGCCTGTAGTCCCAGCTACTCGGGAGGCTGAGGCAGGAGAATGGCGGGAACCCGGGAGGCGGAGCTTGCAGTGAGCTGAGATCCGGCCACTGCACTCCAGCCCCGGCGACAGGGTGAGACTCCGTCTCCAAAAAAAAAAAAAAAAAAAAACCATATCATTTTTAACTGTCAAAACAGATAGTAAAAAAGGAGCATTAAAAAGGTGTAAGAATAAAGGTAACCACTAGAACAAAAATACAAACTTCCCCAAATACCAAAAGAAAATTGAAAAAGATAAAAGTATGCTAAGCAGAGAAAAAAAAACACACAGAAATTATTTCACAAAGTGACAGTTCAAATCAATCTATCAACCTATGTGAATGGGCCTAACTCACCTATTTTAAAAAAAAAAGATTTTCCAATTGGCTCTGGCTCTCAAAACTCAATTCCATGCTGTATACAAGAGACACACATAAAACAAAGAATTTGGAAAGGCTAAAAATAAAGGGATGAGCAAAAGTATGCCAAATAAAAGATAAAAAGAAAGCTGAGGTTGTAATCCTGTAAAAAGACCAGTAGAATTTAAGCTAAAAAGCATTACAAAGGAAAAAGGATACTATACAAAGTTAAATCCCACAAATTATCATGAAAATACAACAATTATAAACATCTATTAATCAAATAATCTTGCAATCACTGTTTTAAAGCAGAGAATAAACATACACACAAATATATGCAAAAACATACTAATAATAGGTTTTAACATACTATTGTCATATGAGAGAAGTCAAATTGGCAAAAAATGAAGATATAACTCTTATGAATGTATATTGAACTTTATACTCCAATAATGGCAACTTGCACATGTACAAATATCACATTAGGCTCAAAGAAAACATTAATAAATTACCTAAGTCAGAAACATTATAAGCCTATCACAAGGCAATAAAATTATACATTAATAAAATGAAAACCGGCCAGGCGCGGTGGCTCACGCCTGTAAGCCCAGCATTTTGGATGGTTGAGGCAGGTGGATCTCCTGAGGTCAGGAGTTTGAGACCAACCTAACCAACATGGAGAAACTCGTCTCTACTAAAAACACAAAATTAGCAGGGCATGGGGGTACATGCCTATGATCCCACCTACTCGGGAGGCTGAGGCAAGAGAATTGCTTGAACCCGGGAGGCAACGGTTGCACTGAGCCAAGATTGTGCCACTGCACTCCAGCCTGGGTGACTGAGCCAGATTCTGTCTCAAAATAATAAGATAAAATAAAATAAAATTAAAATTAAATTAAATAAAAAAACCAAAAAGGCCTTTCTATACAGAAATGTAATAGCCTTATATTAAACAGCTCTTGGGTGAAAAAAAATACACACACACAAAAAAAATCCAACAACAAAATTTCTATTTTCTCTTTTTGAGACAGTCTCACTCTGTCACGCCGACTGGGGTATAGTGGCGCAATCTTGGCTCACTGCAACCTCTGCCTCCTGAGTTCAAATGATTCTCCTGCCTCAGCCTCCCATGTAGCTGGGATTACAGGCGCGCGCCATCACACCCAGCTAATTTTTGTGTTTTTAGTAGAAATGAGGTTTTACCATGTTGGCCAGGCTGGTCTCAAACTCCTGACCTCAGGTGATCTGCCCACCTCAGCCTCCCAAAGTGCTGGAATTACAGGCATGAGCCAAAATGCCTGGCCTAAACTCAACAAAATTTCTAAAAAGTTAAAACAAAAATGCCACACATCAGAATCTATGAGGTATATTTAAAACAGTGATTAAAGGAAAATTCATAGCCTTAAAAATTTATACAAATGTGTCTGAACCCATAGAATGCACAACAGCAAGAGTGAATGAACCACAGTGTAAACTACGGATCTTGGGTAATTATGATGTGTCAATGAAAAATACAGAAGTAGGCCGGGCGCGGTGGCTCAAGCCTGTAATCCCAGCACTTTGGGAGGCCGAGACGGGCGGATCACGAGGTCAGGCGATCGAGACCATCCTGGCTAACACGGTGAAACCCCGTCTCTACTAAAAATACAAAAACTAGCCGGGCGAGGTGGCGGGCGCCTGTAGTCCCAGCTACTCGGGAGGCTGAGGCAGGAGAATGGCGTAAACCCGGGAGGCAGAGCTTGCAGTGAGCTGAGATCTGGCCACTGCACTCCAGTCCGGGCGACAGAGCGAGACTCTGCCTCAAAAAAAAAAAAAAAAAAAAAAAAAGAAAAATACAGAAGTAATGAGATAAAGAACAGAAAAATCACAGATCTAGCTAATAAACTGAAACCCTGGTTCTCTGAAACAAAACAAAACAAAACAAAACACAAAAAACTAAGAAACACAGAAAAAGTCCTACCTAATCTAATTAGAAAAGAGCAGGGAAGGGGAACAAATACACAAAATGAGAAATGACAATAACCCTTAAAATAATAAACTAGAGGCCGGGCGCGGTGGCTCAAACCTGTAATCCCAGCACTTTGGGAGGCCGAGACGGGCGGATCACGAGGTCAGGAGATCGAGACCATCCTGGCGAACACAGTGAAACCCCGTCTCTACTAAAAAATACAAAAAACTAGCCGGGCGATGTGGTGGGCGCCTGTAGTCCCAGCTACTCGGGAGGCTGAGGCAGGAGAATGGTGTAAACCCAGGAGGCGGAGCTTGCAGTGAGCTGAGATCTGGCCACTGCACTCCAGCCTGGGTGACAGAGAGAGACTCCGTCTCAAAAATAAATAAATAAATAAATAAATAAACTAGAACAAAACCCATATAACAACTACCCTGCACACTTTAATGCAAGTAAATGTAGATGCAGTGAATAATTTCCTAGAACAATAGTTTAGAAAAACTGACCTCCTTTAGAAAGAGTGCTTAAACAAGCCAACTTCCACATCAAAAATAAAGAAAATTATCACGAAACTAATTCCACCAAAAAGTACCAAAACCCCAAAGGATTTAAGAGGGAAACTATCAAATCTTCAAAGGTCAGATAGACTCGATGCTACATAAATTGTTCCAGAGTACAGAAAATGAAGGAAGCATAACATTAACACCTAAACTTTAATAAAACAATAAAAGTATAAAACCTAATACATCATGATGATAGCACCATTCACTAACTGTATTAATATAATTAAATTTAATATTAGTATTTGTAATTAATGTAAATTATTGCCTAATTGAACAAAAGCTAAACTGCAAACCAGTATCACTTATGTGAATGCTGATGTAAAAATCTGAAATAAAATATTAAACAGAATCACGCACTACATTAAGAAACTAACATACAGTGATCAAGTGAGATTATTCAAAGAATGCAAGGATGGGTCAATTTTTTAAAATATCATTAATATAAGTTTTATTAGTAGATTTGAGAAAAATAATAGAATTTTCTCTACAGACATGAAAAATTCATCACATTTTTTGAGTGTCCTTGATAGAACACCCAAAAAAAGGAATGTATAGATATTTCTCTTACATAAAACATCTACAGTTCAGACAAAATGTAGATAAGAATTAAAGAAAGATCGATGAATTTTGATTATATACAAAAAGTTCACATGGCAAAATATCATGCTCAAAGACAAAAGACAAACTAGGGAAATATTTTAAGTATGGAAGAGAGTATCTTTAATATATAAAGAACTCTTAAAACCTAAGAAAAAGACCAAAAATCCTACAGAAAAACGGACAGGAAATATGACTAGTCTGTTTGCAAAGATACAAACTAAAATGGCCCTTAAACAAATGAAATAATCGTTCAACTTCATTCATAAAAAGTAAAATGCAAAGTAAAACTGAGATACTCTTTCTCACCTATCAGATGATCAAAAATTTTAAATGTGACAACACACTCTATTGGCAAGGATACTGAGAAAGCCACTTTCACTTCTGAATGCATACAGTAAGCCATGCATCACTGCATACACTACATAATAGATAAAGAAGTCGAAAAATGTAGTTTAAAACTGTCAAAACAGTAAAAAAGAAAAGATAAAAGAATAAAAGTTACCACTAGAACATGAATACAAACCTTCCCAAATACCAAGGCAAAATGGCACAACCCTACAGTAGGGAATTTGTCAGTATGCAACGAAATTACAAATGCATTCACTCTTTGACCCAGCAATCCTGCTTCTAAGAACATACCCTGAAGATATACCTCCAACACATGAAAACACACAATAGTCTTTGGTATAATACTTTTACATTTGCAAAATTCAGGAAATAGCCTAAATGCCTATCCATAATAGTGTGTTTAAATAAACTGTGTCCACGAAACAGAATCCTGTGCAAAATGACATGATGCCTTAAGATGTTTCTTAAGGTAGATAATACTACTTACATGGTTACTACTACTAGCAGAAAACTAGTTTTCTAGCTAATATAATAATGAAATTGTAGACTGAGATCAATTAACTGTTTTCA
Organism: Trachypithecus francoisi; assembly: GCF_009764315.1. Classification (NCBI taxonomy): domain Eukaryota; kingdom Metazoa; phylum Chordata; class Mammalia; order Primates; family Cercopithecidae; genus Trachypithecus; species Trachypithecus francoisi. Next base: position 67,488,307 of record NW_022681463.1, on the reverse strand, counting down.
GTGGGGACTCCATGACAATATCTCAAAGGCTGGGAGAAGGTAAGCTACAGCTGGGTCTTAGGCACCCTGAAACTGCAGATACTTGTAGTCTCTAATTTTTTATTTTTAGAGATGGGGTCCCAGTATGTTGCCTAGGCTGGACTTGAACTCCTGGGCTCAAGCGATTTTCTTGCCTTTGAGCTATATTAGCCTTTGAGCTATCAACCCAAAATAAAAATTTGACCATTTATTCTGTGGCTCCTTATCTGCTACATAAAAAGGATATGTAGTTCTTTAGACAAGACTATATGACCTAGAACCTATTAAATCTCTGCCTTATTTTTCCCCACTCTTTGTTCCATAGTTTATGCTTCTATCACACTACTTTATTTATTATTATTATTATTTTTTTTAACACAGCGTCTTGCTCTGTTGCCCAGGCGGGAATGCAGTGGCATGATCTTGGTTCACTGCAACCTCCACCTCCCTGACTCAAGCGATTCTCCGGCCTCAGCCTCCCGAGTAGCTGGGATTACAGGCACACACTACGATGCCCAGCTAATTTTTGTATTTTTAGTAGAGACAGGGTTTTGCTATGTTGGCCAGGCTGGTCTCAAACTTCTGACCTCAAGTGATCCGCCCGCCTCAGCCTTCAAATGTGCTAGGATTACAAACGGGAGCCACCGTGCCCAGCTATCATCACACTACTTTTAAAAACTCCTTTGTTGGTTCTTCTTCCCTTGCTGCCATTGCTGAAATGCAGGGAATTCCTCAGTTACATTTTTAGCCCTCCTTCCAAAATACAGCCTCCCCCAGGTAATCTCATTCAATGCCCAGGTTTTCATCAATCCCTTAAATACTGACAAATCCAAAATCTGTATTGTCTTTTGCTTTTGTAAAATACCACCACTGAGGAACAACAAGTTCCAAGTTCTACTCTATTTCCTAACACTCAAAGTTTTTTCTCCCCTAACCATTCCTACTATTGCAATTTCATAAGAGCCCATGCCTCCATCGATTTCCCTAAACCTATTATGATAGCAAAGTACATCTACCTACATTCAAACTTACCCCCCTTCCAAACCTTCCACACCTTTTATGTGTTATTTGTCTGTTACAGATAATTTTATCTGCATAAAACAGAAATATCATTTCTCAATTTAAAAAAATCTACAACGACTCTGTACTCGTTACAAGATAAACTTAAAACTATTTCATATAGAATCAAAAACTCATATAAAAAATTAGCAGTGAGTGGTGGTGTACACTGTAATCCCAGCTACTGGAGAGGCTGAGGCAGGAGAATCCCTTGAACCCGGGAGGCGGAGGTTGCAGTGAGCCTAGACTGCGCCACTGTACTCCAGCCTGGGTGACAGAGCGAGACTCCATCTTGGAAAAAAGAAAAAAAAGAATCAAAGACTCTGCAAATCAACTCCTTAGCAAATGTATTAGGTTATTATCTACCTGTATTCTCTTAAACCTCCATGTATTCTTGAGTCCTTAATATCTTCCCCCATGTTCTTGAAATGACTTTCTCTCAACCTGTCAAGATCCTATTCATCCTAGTTATATGATGTGAGACAAATTACTTAAGTACCTCTGCTTCTTTTACAACGTTTGTAGATGATGGAGATAATGAGAGTACCAATCTCACAAGACTTTTGTAAGAATTAAATGGGTTAACATATCAAAAGTGCTTAAAACAGTGCCTGGCAGATTTTAAACTCAAAAAATGCTAACTATGAACACTATAATCTTTAGCTCTGGCCCTACTTTTGTCTCCTTATAATGCTCGTCTCAAATGTTACTCTGTCAATGAAGCTTTCTGCTTTGCCAGACAAAATTGTCTGTGATTCCGTAATACAGCACTTTTGTCATTCCTCTATCGTATTTTTTTTCTTGTTGGCTTTCATACCATGTTTTGTGTTTATGTGCTCATGGTATGATTTTTTTTTTTTTCCTCACTGTGAGCCTATGGATTATACTGAATATGTGATCATGGTATGAAAAAGCACAGGCCTTGGACCTGGATTCAGTTCTCAGGTATGGCTCTCATTTGTTGTATGACTTTAGAAAGATTATTTAACTTCACTGGGTTTCAATCTCTGTATTTGTAAAACAGAATAAAACTTATCTTACAAGGATACTGGTAAGATAAAAGGAGACTACAGAAAGAGATCCAGCACAGCAATTTCTTGACATAAGTTCTTTCCTTTTACTCTTTTTATGTTTTTAACGTTAAGGTCTTAGAGGGCATGGTCTCTTTATGTGTTATCACTGAGTGTGCAATTCATGGCACAATTTTGGCTTTAAGTGGAACAATTTGTGAGTGTTTGCTAAACTTGACCAATATATCTGTAACTACAGTACACTGCCACTTTAACACCCCAGTTTTCACATAAACACAATCAATAGATGCTGAAAGCTTTTATTTGCCTATAATTAATTCTGTAATGTTCTGGGGAAAAGTCCTGAGGCAAACAGCAGATATTTTGCTTATTCCCCTTTTAATCTTTGCTGTCAGAAAGCTTACAACTAAACTTTCAACAGCAACAACTAAACTTCTGTATAAATTTTACTTTTTCCTTTACAGATATTATCTTATATGTCTTTTGTTAAGTTACTTTATATCCATTTTGGAAATAAGACAGCATATAAACATGTTTTACTTCATTTTAATGACATTAGGCTGTGTCAAACATGAAGTGACTTTAGCTACCTTTAAAAGATTCCATCCCAAGAGCTTAAAATCTGCAAATGAGCTAATGTGATACAATTTTTATATACAAATTATATTGCCTTGTGAGAAATGTAAGCAAAGATGTATTTTCTTCGTCCCAATGATAAATTACACACAATTCACAATTCTGCCACACATATACACATATGTATGTACATGTTACGTGTATGTGAATAAAGATAAGATTACCAAAACACAAATATACAACAAATCAGAAAGAGATATTAGTTAGAATAACAGAAACTGGATCAACACTAGTCACCAAAATGTATTCACTGTTTTACTCCATGAAAGAGTAACAATTTACCTTACTGGTTTAGGAGAATTTTCTGATTGCCTAGATAGTATCAAACTTGCCAGAATGTAGACAGTAAATGCTTCACTAAATCTGAATATAATGAAAAAAAAAATCATCTAAAAATGCCTTGCATTTAAAACTATATATTCTTCAATACTATATCTAAAAAGGTTGTAGCATAAAAAGGCAGCATGGTTTTGTGACAAGTACCCAAGACCTGTTATGAGAAGACTTCAGTTTGAACATTGACTCTGACCCTTACTAGCTCTTCCACTTTAGGTAAGTCATTTAACCTCTCTCTGAGAGTCCGTTTCTTCTTATTCTATAAAAGGGCGGGGAGGGGGGGAGGGGGATAATATCTAGCCTACCTGTTGTAAGACCCAGTGAGATTTTTTTAAAAAGTAAGGTGCTTCATGAGGTTTTACTGCTTTACAAATATTAATGCTTAAAAACACTACTTAATAATGACAGAAATAAACTACATATGCAGTAGTTTCCCAAAAGTGAGCATTTTTGCTGTATGGCTGTTACCACTTACAGATTTAAGCTATAAACCTAATTTAAGCTTAACCCTATTTCTGAAAACTGTATCTACATTATAGAAACTAGACAAGTTGATAAAATGTATGCTGACACTTATATAAAAACCCTTTCAGTCCCATCAAGAGCAAAATCCCACATTTAAGCTGCTTCTTAACTTACGTTTATATCCGTATGGTATATGAGGACACATAAAGCTGGCAAAATCTGAGGAAAGAAGATAAACAATAATAACATTAGTTAATAAATATGTCTAAAAATAAACAACTTTGACATAAAAAGCAGGTAAGTAAGGTTTGTAGAGCGAGAAAGACAATGTTAAATTTGTCTGAAAATCTTTTAGGAAAAAGAAAATCTGATAAATTCAATCTAAAAAAACCAAAAACATATTTCAAATGTTAAACTGAAATATGTTCAATTAACAAGTTAAAACATGCAAATAAATCTGGCAGAAGTTAATGTACCTTAAAAGAAAAACATTTGTTTTTAATAAGCTTCTTTATGGCATAAAATGTCAAGTGGGAAAAAAAGGAGATGCAAGTATACAGTTATAGCTATTTAAGAAAAGCTACAGTTGGCCGGGCGCGGTGGCTCAAGCCTGTAATCCCAGCACTTTGGGAGGCCGAGGCGGGTGGATCACAAGGTCAGGAGATCGAGACCATCCTGGCTAACATGGTGAAACCCCGTCTCTACTAAAAAAAAAAAAAATACAAAAAACTAGCCGGGCGAGGTGGTGGGAGCCTGTAGTCCCAGCTACTCGGGAGGCTGAGGCAGGAGAATGGCGTGAACCCGGGAGATGGAGCTTGCAGTGAGCTGAGATCTGGCCAGTGCACTCCAGCTTGGGTGACAGAGCGAGACTCCGTCTCAAAAAAAAAAAAAGAAAAGCTACACTTAAAACTTCCATAATTGTCTCACTTACCTGCTTTAAAGTAAAAATACGATTTTATTTAATAAGCTACTTAAGTCAAACTAAAGTTTTCAACTTCAGCTTTAGTCAAGAAAATTCGAACTAGTACAAAGTACAAAGCTTTGCTTGTTGAATTCAGGCCCCTGAGATCTCTTTTTAAAATCTGGGAGAAAGGCAGCGGGGAGTGGTAGGAAATCACACAAAATACCTTTGCACAGCAACAAAAAGTAGCAGGTGCTACAGAAAGATGTTCATTTTAAAGATACACAGTTGCCTAAGTGTGGTGGCTCACGCTTGTAACCCCACCACTTTGGGAAGGCGAGGTGGATGGACTGCTTGATGCCAGGAGTTCAAGACCAGCCTGGCCAACATGGTGAAAACTCATCTCTACTAAAAATACAAAAATTAGCCTAGCATGGTGGCACATGCCTGAGACATGAGAATCGCTTGTACCCGCGAGGTGGAGGTTACAGTGGGCAAAGATTATGCCACTGCACTCCAGCCTGGGAAATACAGCGAGACTGTCTCAAAAAAAGAAAAAAAAAAGAGATAATATAGTCAACAGTGAATAAAGGTTATGGAGGGTTTTTTAAATAATGCAAAGTACTCGGATCTATTTACATATCAAATGTAAATAAAAAAGTTTTTACTTTGTTTTAACTAGGAGATTTAACAAAAGATATGTCAATTTTTTTTTTTCTTTTGAGATGGAGTCTCGCTCTGTTGCCCAGGCTGGAGTGCAGTGGCGCCATCTCTGCTCACTGCAAGCTCCACCTCCCGGGTTCACGCCATTCTCCTGCCTCAGCCTCCTGAGAAGCTGGGACTACAGGCGCCCGACACCACGCCCGGCTAATTTTTTTTCCATTTTTAGTAGAGACGGGGTTTCACCATGTTCGCCAGGATGGTCTCGATCTCCTGACCTCGTGATCCACCCGCCTCGGCCTCCCAAAGTGCTGGGATTACAGGCGTGAGCCACCACGCCCGGCCAATATGTCACATTTTTAATAACTCCAATTTTATCAGAAATAAATTGGAATTAGGCCGGGGGCGGTGGCTTACGCCTGTAATCCCAGCACTTTGGGATTGCAGTTAGGCCGGGGGCAGTGGCTTACACCTGTAATCCTAGCACTTTGGCAGGGTGAGGTGAGCAGATCACTTCAGGTCAGGAGTTCAAGACCAGCCTAGCCAACATAGTGAAACCCCATGTCTATTGAAAATACAAAAACTAGCCGGGTGTGGTGGTGCTGGCCTGTAATCCCAGCTACTCAGGAGGCTGAGGCAGAAGACTCGCTTGAACCCAGGAGGCAGAGGCTGCAGTGAGCTGAGATCATGCCACTGCACTCCAGCCTGGCAACAGAACAAGACTGTCTCAAAAAAAGAAGAAGAAAAAAAACCAATTGGACTTAAAGCAAACTCATTCAAGAACATTTGCATGTAAGTATACTAGTTTTGCCTGTAGCAACCCCCTTTTATAGTTTTAAACCAACAATGCAATACAGTAATAAGACTTTGAGATTGTTTTCCTTTTGTATTTTTCTCTCTAAATTTTTTATATTTTCTTTTTATGAAGATAATCAATTAAAAAATAAGCATAGGATGAACTGACCTTCTTTTAGTTAGACAGTCAACTTTTATTTCATAGGGGTCATTAAATACGGTATGTTACTTTAAAAATCTCACACTGGGTGCGGTGGCTCACGCCTGTAATCCCAGCACTTTGGGAGGCTGAGGCAGGGGGATCACGAGGTCAGGAGATCGAGACCATCCTGGCTAACATGGTGAAACCCCGTCTCTACTAAAAATTAAAAAAAAATTAGCCGGGCGTGGGGGCGGGCACCTGTAGTCCCAGCTTCTCGGGAGGCTGAGGCAGGAGAATGGCGTGAACCCGGGAGGTGGAGCTTGCCATGAGCCAAGATCACCTCACTGCACTCCAGCCTGGGCGACAGAGCAAGACTCTGTCTCAAAAAAAAGAAAACCCAAAAAAACTCACACCTGCAATGAAATCAGTACATGTGTTATTCTGTCCCCTGTAAATGAATTCCTAAAGTACAAACATAGGGAAAATATACCATCTGGCCTTTACAATTCTTCATTTACCTCCTGAACTGTCTCCATAGGCGGTGGGGGATCCTTATTCCTGCAGAGATTGACAATGACCCATGTGACGTTCCGAAGGAAGGTGATGGGAATGGAGGGATTGATGAAGGACAGAAGAGGTTTGACAACTCCCAGTGATATGACATAATCTCTACATTGAGGACCATCACCTACAGAAATGAAAATTGTATTTAAAAAAAACTTACATTCAGGATGAGAAAGTCTGAAATGTATGCAATGGCTCATGTGGGAACACTGACGTTCTATGTTTCCTCACCATTAGTCAAAGGCATCAAATGTTGTTTCTCCAGATTTTGATTTGGGGAACATAAATTTAACCTACCAATGCTAACAGCAAATTGTATATCCTTTTCAAAGAGTATCATCTTAAGTTAGTACTTATGAAGCAAGAAGAGAGTCAACCCACATTAAATTCAGAGGAAACATAGTATGTAATGGCTATGCCAATGTAGGAAAAAAGTTAATTTAGATTCTTAACAGGATTCCTTTCAAACCACTTACCTATAATGTTTCCCAAAGCCCATACTGCTTGTTCACAAACATTCTGATGTGGTGAATGAAGAAGTCTCAGAAAAAGAGGTACTGCATCTGTAATAAAGAAAAACTAATATTTATACTAGCAACATGTTGAAGAGTTTATAGATTTCAGCTCAAAGAAATTGATCAAATACAGAGTCTGGCATATTGTAGCTGCCCAATTATAGTTTGCTGGAAGAACAAATGTGGCAAATATCTTTACCCTAAAAAGAATCAATTTCATTATTTTCCCCTAGTAATATTTAAGTAGTTTTTTTTTTTTTTTTTTTTTTGCTGTATCTGTGTATTACTCCCGGGTTCACGTCATTCTGCCGCCTCAGCCTCCCAAGCAGCTGGGACTACAGGCGCCCGACATCACGCCCGTCTAATTTTGTTTTTGTAGTTTTAGTAGAGACAGGGTTTCACCATGTTAGCAAGGATGGTCTCGATCTCCTGACCTCGTGATCCGCCCGCCTCAGCCTCCCAAAGTGCTGGGATTACAGGGGTGAGCCACGGCGCCCGACCTTTGTTTGTTTTTGAGACAGGGTCTCACTCTGTCACCTAGGCTGGAACGCAGTGTGGATTCTCGGCTCACAGAAACCTCTGCCTCCTGGGGTCAAGCGATCCTCTTGCCTCTGTCTCCTGAATAGCTGGGGCTATAGGCACGCGCCACCATGCAAAGCTAATTTTTTAATATTTTGTAGAGACATGATTTTGTCATGTCACCTAGGCTGTTCTTGAACTCCTGAACTCAAGTGATCTGCTTGCCTTAGCTTCCCAAAGTGCTGGGATTAGAGGCATGAGCTATCCGTGGTCTGGTGAGAATGGTATTCTCAATACATGATTCAATGTAACTTATCACATGCTACTTAAAATCACCTTGATTACCACACCTAAAGTTAGCTAAGTGTCCCATACTATAAGAAACAACATACGTGGTGATATCTAGTACTTTTCTAAAGAGCTTGTGTCAGTTTCATTTAACAATAATTACTAGCCCACCTTGAGGAAAGTAAAATTTAAAATGTCATAAGCTAAAAGGCAGAAGCCATTCAGCATCCTGAAGATATCAGCAATGGAAATTTAAAATCCTGTTATCACAGCATGATGTCTACTCCAAAAGATAAAACTCTACTCTTCTTTTAGTAACCACAATTAAAATTTTTTCATGATAGATTAATAATGGCTATGAAAAAGATATTGGTCATCAAAAGTAACTTACAAAAGTCATCATTTTAAAAATATTACAAGATAAAATTTATTACAAAATTCTACTTCCTTGCCATCATTAAAAAATAAAAAGTTCAGACAATAAGGAATTTACTTACTAGACTGCACAACAGCTTGAGTCTGTGCAGAAGTTCCTGATGCTATGTTAGTTAATGCCCAAGCAGCTTCAAACTGTAATGAAGGACTGTAAAAAAACAGTAAAACATCTTTTTAGACACTTAACTACCACTTAAATTCATGACTCTTAAGACTGATATGATATGGCTATCCTTTGCCTTGTCCTTGAATTTCACCTTGTTATAATCCAACTGCCTGCTAGCCATCTCTACTTTTGTCTTTGTTTCTTTGAGATGGAGTCTCTCTCTGTCACCCAGGCGGGAGTGCAGTGGCACATCTCGGCTCATTGCAATCTCCGCCTCTGGGGTTCAAGCAATTCTCGTCTCAGTCTCCCAAGTAGCTGGGATTACAGGTGCACACCATCACACCTGGCTCATTTTTGTACTTTAGTAGAGATAGGGTTTCACTATGTTGGCCAGGCTGGTCCTGAACCCCTGACTTCAGGTGATCTTCCCACCTTGGCTTCCCAAAGTGCTGGGATTATAGGCAAGTGCCACTGTACCCAGCAGTCATTTCTACTTTAAAAATCTCTTTGACCTCCAAAGCCAGTCACTATGAACCTGCTTCTTTATGTCCACTGGTATTGTAACATTCAGCCAGTCATTATTTCCCTTGACTTTGACTTCCTCTCCACAGACACATCTAATCAATATATCATGTCAATTTTACCTTAAACATTTCTTACATTTATATAATCACCCCTAATATTAAGTGCTAGTTGAGGCCCTAATCATCTCACTTTAACCACCATCACAGGCTCTAGGCTGGTCTTAAAGCTAGAACCCCATCTGTCTCCATTACACCATCTGCTTTACATACTAGGGATATTACAAGGCTGTATAATTTTGTTGAAAAAACAAGATCACTGTATTTTTTAATAGTGATGGAAGACCTCACAAAGAAAGTAGCAACTGAACTAGCTTCTCAAAGATGGGTTTAAAAAGAAAGGCAGTGACAGCTGGAAATAAAAAAGGTATCATGCATGGAAGGATCATGATGTGTAGGAATGACAAGGATTAGATCAAGAGAGCTGAAACTAACTAAGAAGCAAATAACAGGGTGTTTGTGCATGTGTGTGTGTGTGTGTTTTAGGATGGGAGTGACAAGTGTATTCCACAGATATGCTAAGGATGGGGCATTGCAAAGGGGAGGAAAGAAAATAATATTCAAATAAATGGTATGCAGAATAGCTTAAAAAGGTTAAAGGCTGATGTATGAGAAGCCTATTAAAAGACATGTTGGGGCTTACACCTGTAGTCACAGTACTTTGGGAGGCTGAGGCAGGTGGATCGTTTGAGCCCAGGAGTTCGAAACCAGCCTGGGCAACACAGTGAGACTCCATCTCTACAAAAAATAAAAAAATCAGCCAGATGTGGGTACACACCTGTAGTCCCAGCTACCTGGGAGGCTGGGCAGTGATGGGGGGGAATTGCTTGAGCCTAGGAGTTTGAGGCTTCAATGAGCTGTGATTGTGTCACTGCACTTCAGTCTGGGTGACAGAGTGAAATCTTGTCTCAAAAAAGACATGAAGGAAAGACTTGTTAAAAGGAAATTATCGATATTATGTTAGGATAGCTGAAAGGGTATAAATTCCCTTAAGTGGAATACCAAGGTTGGGGGGATTTAGTCAGCAAAAATTAACATTAGACAAAGGTTAGGGAGTTCAAAGAAAAGTCTATAAACAGGGAAGAGAACAAGCAAGGTTGTTAGTATCAAAAGGTTAAAGAAGTCTGGGCACATGGTTCACGCCTGTAATACCAGCACTTTGGGAGGCCAAGGCGGGTGGATCACCTGAGGTCGGGAGTTCGAAACTAGCCTGGCCAACACGGCAAAAACCGTCTCTACTAAAAATACAAAAATTAGCTGGATGTGATGGTGCATGCCTATAATCCCAGCTGCTCAGGAGGCTGAGGCAGGAGAATCCCTTGAACCTGGGAGGCGGCAGTTGCAGTGAGCCGAGATTGCGCCATTGCACTCCAGCCTCAGCGACAGAGCGAGATTCTCTCTCAAAAAAAAAAAAAAAAAAAGTTAGAGATCCAAGAACGAAAGGTTTTAAGGAGAATAAATGTCAGACATACAGCAAACAGTGAGGATGAAATATATATACAGGTTCAAAAGATGGAACATGTGAGAAAATGAAGTAGCAGAGAAGAACTATGAGGTGACTTTTAAAAGTTCATTAAAAATGTGTATTATGAAAAAACTCCATGGATTTCAATTTTTTTTTGCACCAAAATAAACTCATACTAACTTCCTATATATGTCTGAACATGATCTAGTTTGAGGCACTAAGAGGGGTAAGGGGTAAGACATCAATTTGAAATGAGCCCCTAGGAGGAGAGCAACAGGAATCCTGCTAAAATTAAAGCAAAAACAACATCAAATTTATGGTGAAGCTTGGGTGAAATAATGGTGAATTCACTGATGCACTTAAAAGTTTATGGGGAAAATGCCCCCAAAGAAATCAGCAGTTTACAAATGGTTAACTCCTTTCAACAAGGGACAAGTCGATGTTGAAGATGAAGTCCACGGTGGCAAACAACATCAATATCTGAGGAAAAAATTAATCTTGGTCATGCCCTAATAGAGGATGATTGTTGATTAACAGCAGAAACAATTGCCAGTACCCCAGACATCTCGACTGGTTCAGCTCACACAATTACGACTGAAAAATTAAAGTAGAGCAAACTTTCCCCTTGATAGGTGTCAAAACCATTGTGCCCAGATAAGCTGTAGACAAGAGCAGAGCTTTCAATGAAATTTTTAAACCAGTGGGATCAAGGTCCTGAAGTATTTCTTCAAGGAATTCTAAGAGTAGATGAAACATGGCTTTCCCAGTATGATCCTGAAGACAAAGTAAAATCAAAGCTGGCCGGGCGCGGTGGCTCACGCCTGTAATCCCAGCGCTTTGGGAGGCCGAGGCGGGCGGATCACGAGGTCAGGAGATCAAGACCATGCTGGCTAACACAGTGAAACTCCGTCTCTACCAAAAATACAAAAAATTAGCCGGGTGTGGTGGCAGGCGCCTGTAGTCCCAGCTACTCGGGAGGCTGAGGCAGAAGAATGGCCTGAACCCGGGAGGCAGAGCTTACAGTGAGCCGAGATCACGTCACTGCACTTCAGCCTGGGTGACAGAGCGAGACTCCGCCTCAAAAAAAAAAAAAAAAAAAAAAAAGTTTTTGGGGATGCTCAAGGTATTATTCTTGTTGACCTTCTAGAGGGTCAAAGAATGATAACATCTGCTTATTACAAGAGTGTTTTGAGAAAGTCAGGCAAAGCTTTAGCAGAAAAAAGCCTGGGAGAGCTTTATTAGAGAGTCTTTCTCCACCACAATGTTTCTGCTCATTCCTCTCATCAAACAAGAGCAATTTTGCAAGAGAATCAATAAGAACTCATTAGGTATGCACCTTACAGTTCTGATTTGGCATCTTGTAACTTCTTTTTGTTTCCTAATCTTAAAAAAACAACCTGTAAAGGGCATCTAGTTTTCTTCAGTTAATATCATGAAAAAGACTGCGCTGACATGGTTAAATTCCCAGGACCCTCAGTTCTTTAGGGATAGACAATGGCTGGTAGTATCACTTACAAAAGTGTCTTGACCATGATGGAGCTTATGTTGAGAAATCAAGTTTATATATTTTATTATCTTTGATTCCATTTTTCCACAAACTTTTAAAATTTCCCCTGTACATGAATTCTAGCAGAAGGTAGGAAATAAGATGGTATATCAGAGGCAGAGAAGTAGTAAAAAAACCAGTAAGACCAAAAATAGTAAGATAGTATATGTTGCCTCAGACTGGAAGGAGAAAGTTATTAAGCTGGTTAGGTGGTTTGGCAAAATACTGGGAATGAGGGACTTAAATGAGAAAATGGATAAATGTAAAAAATAAAATTATAAAGCCAGAGAAAGTCTTCCAAGATGTCATGTGGAAAAAAAGAAATAGAAAAAATAAATGAGTGTAATAACAAATGGACATTTATTATAAGCCTGACATTGTGTAGAGTGCTTTTTATGTATTATTTCCATTCCTTACCATCACCTAATTTTTATAGATGAGATACCTGAGGTTCAAAAGCCACTTGGATTTTCATCAACAGCAAACCCTGGATTTGAACCACAGTCAATCTGGCTCCAAAGTATATGGCCTTTTACATTATAACACAACTTCCCATGACAAATCCATAAAGTCAGATCCAAATCACGGAAAATTTTCTGTTTTTGCTTTGGGTGGTGGTTACAGAGGTCTGTGTTTTATAATTATTCATTAAGCTGTATATATTTTAGCATATTTTTCTGTATTATATATGTTATGTTTCACAGACACACCCACACAAATGAGTCTATATATAAAAGGCTGGAAAGAAAAGAAAAAAAAAAAAAAGAAGAGAAGTTGGCCACAAACAAGGGGCCCTAGGCCGGGCACAGTGGCTCACGCCCGTTATCTCCGCACTTTGGGAGGCCAAAGCAGGCGGATCACCTGAGGTCAAAAGTTCGAGACTAGCCTGGCCAACATGGTGAAACCCCATCTCTACTAAAAATACAAAAATTAGCCACACGTATAATCCCAGCTACTCAAAGAGGCTGAAGCACGAGAATCGCTTGAACGTGGGGGGCGGACATTGCAGTGAGACAAGATTGCACCACTGCACATTGCACTCTACCCTGGGTAACAGAGGGAGACTCTGTCTCCAAAAAAAAAAAAAAAGAAGTGGAAGGTCCTAAAGGTAAAAGTAGATAGGACTTATTTTATTTATTTATTTATTTTTATTTATTTTTTTGAGACAGAGTCTCACTCTGTCACCTAGGCTAGAGTGCAGGGGTGCCATCTCGGCTCACTGCAAGCTCCGCCTCCCAGGTTTACACCATTCTCCTACCTCAGCGTCCCAAGTAGCTGGGACTACAGGCGCCCGACACCACGCCCGGCTAATTTTTTTTTTTGTATTTTTTAGTAGAGACGGGGTTTCACCATGTTAGCCAGAATGGTCTTGATCTCCTGACCTCGTGACCCCCCACCTCGGCCTCCCAAAGTGCTGGGATTACAGGTGTGAGCCATCGCGCCCGGCCGAATTTATTTTATTTTTGAGTCAGGGTTGCTCTATTACCCAGGCTGGAGTGCAATGGCACGATATTGGCTCATGGCAATCTCCACATTCCAGGCTCAGACGATCCTCCCACCTCAGCCTCCCAAGCAGATGGGACTACAGGCATGTGCCACAATGCCTGGCTAATTTTCGTGGGGGGTTTTTTTTGTTTGTTTGTTTTCTTTTTTCTTTTTTGGTAGAGCTGGGATTTTGCCACATTGCCCAGGCTGGTCTTGAACCTGGACTCAAGCAATCCACCCACCTTGGCCTCCTAAAGTGCTGGGATTATACAGGTGTGAGCTACCACACCCGGGCAGAATTTATTTTTTCAACAGCTAAAATAAAACTTACCTTTACTTAAATAAACACTGTTATAGAAAACAAACATGATAGTATTTTAAAAAGTGTTAAGGGCCTGGGGGTGGAGAATGGGAAAGGTTGTGGCACACAATGAAAGCAAATGGTATTTTTAAATACTAAAAACTCTTAGTGGCAACATTTATATACCACTATTCTTATCTAGCCAACTGAAAATTCCTTGGACAACATTTAGCAAAATATCCCAAGTTTCAGTCTAGATGCTCTTAAATGCAAAAAAAGCATTTGTTTTAATATATTTGGAGTTCAAACTTATATTCTCCCCAGTTAATCCAAATTAACGAAGTTTAAGGCACAGCACTGAGATATCACTAAACAAAAATGGAAATAGGATCAGTTCCTCAAAAGATGCCACTGAGTTTTGCTTCTTCTCTTCTGGGTAAGTATAACCTGTCCCCTTATTCTTAATTTGCAGACAAAAAGTCTGATGTTGGACAACTTATCATCCCGTTAAAGACAACACAGAGGATCAGTAATCAGGTGGAAGATTCCCAGGGTAAGAAAGAGTCACTTAGTTCTGGAAACCATTCACGCTGACTTAGTCACGAGGTTAATCTATATATAGACTCATAAGCAAAGAGTGACTCAAACATTATTTGGGTTGTTTTAAAATATTACTTAATAAAAAGTCCTAACAAAGACTATAAATATTTGAGATAAGTTAAAGCAGGCAATAAACAGATAAAAATTTCCTAGAAAACACACACATCCTTCAGAAATCAAAGCGAGAAGCACTCTGAGTCTGCTAGATATAATCACAGAATAATAAAATTAAATTAAAATATATGACAACTGAAAAACATCATAAGTACAAAGCCAAACTGAACTCACTGGTTAAATAATAATCCAAACTTTAAAATTAACTGAAAAAAACTGAATAGGGAGTCAAATCCATACTTACTTATCATCCCTTTCTAGACATTTGACTAGAATTGGTAAAATCCCAGATTTTATTAAGTCATCAATCGGTGGATTTCTGTCACTGGATAGCAGTTTTCTAGGAAAATAAATATAAGAAATTAATTGCTATAATTTTCAAACTGTGAAAAGAAATAACAACGTATTAACTTCTAGACCACCAGGTAACACGACTGAGGAATGACACAATTCTCTCTCTGGACAAAGTAGTATTTACCTTGCTGCCTGGACAGCACTCAATTGGACCACTGGGTTGTCACTTGTGGCATTCTGCAATACCAAATGTAAATTTCAGAAATGAAAAAAAAATCAATTTCAAAATACTTCAAAATGAGAATATTAAATTAATAACATACCTGCAATATAGCTTCTAGTGTTACATTTTGCTTAAAAAGAAAAAAAAACATAGTTCAGCAGAGTTTATTAGCAAAATCACATTCATTAAATAGTGTACCCGATAAAGTTAAAGTTAATATACTTATTATAAAGTTGGTGTCATATTAAAAATGAAGTTCTCACAGTTACTATAAAAATTAAAGTCACTATAAAAACATGGTAACTTACTGCTTTAAAATCAGCATCAACATCTGAATCTTCTAGACTTTCTTCTTGGGGAACATTTCTCTTTTTCAATAAGTGTTCATCTCTTTTGTTCTGAAAGGCAACCAATAAATGCTTAAGAAGTCGTAAGGACTGCTGTTAATGAAAAATCCATTAAAACGACTTCAACTGTACTAGGCAATTATGAAACAAATACTGAACACATAAGGATAATATGAATTAAACGTGCATACTGCAAACCAATGACAAGGGTCACATTCTCGCTTTGGTAACAAAATTACCTGGCTTGCTTTTACACACACGCTTCATTAAGCACCCACTGTAGTTTTTTTTTTTTTTTTTTTGAGACAAGAGTCTTACTCTGTCACCCAGTCTGGAGTGCAGTGGCACAATCTTAGCTCACTTCCAACCTCTGCTTCCCGGGTTCAGGTGATTCTCATGCCTCAACCTCCTGAGTAGCTGGGATTACAGTCATGAGCCACCACACCCGGCTAATTTTTATATTTTTAGTAGAGATGCATTTTTGCCATGTTGGCCAGAATGATCTCAAACTCCTGGCCTCAAGTGATCTGCCTGCCTCCAGCCTCCCAAAGTGCGGGGATTATAGGCATGAGCACAGGCCAGCACCAACTGTTTTGGCCATGTTGGTGTGCCTCCTAATCTCTAGGAAAGATTTAAATTTGGAGATGCAATATTATTATAAAGTCTAGCAAATATATTTCAACTGGCATGCTAGTTTTCATTTACTTATGGCTAATGGTTACCTGCAGCAGTTTATTAAGAAACCAGCTTAATGGGAAGAGCCCAATGCTCAAATGTTGAGGTTTGCATATGCTTGCTAGGTGTGGGGAGTAGGAATTCATGAACATAAATGCCGCCTACCCGCCATCATCTCAGATTTAAACTCTTGCTATCTGGCTTTTACAAACAAAAATTCTCTATTAGCAAATCAATTTCCAAATTTCACTGAACTTCAATTGTTTGTTACGGTAACCTGTGCCATTTTACACATGTAGCTGTGACTAAATCAAGGATTTTCTCTAAGTTTTTAGTTTTTCTATAGAATTAAAACAAGTTACATCAAGAGACCAAATAATGTCTAACATCCTTTTCAATTAAAAATTTCAAAAGGCAAACTTCTAATGTTTGCTATATTTACAAGGTATTTCATTATAACAAAGTTACTGAAGAGACATTACTATTGATGTTAAAATTCAGATAAACTAGAAAATAAGATTCAGATACTTATTTCTATACGGATATAGAAACATGCTTATCCGCATGCCAATTTTTGTGCTGGGTATAAGCAAGCACATTTAAATAAACTGGTGTCTATATATGTCAATCATTAGTAGTTTACCAATTTCCACTTGTATAAGCATACTTCTTTAGTAACTTAACCAATTCTAAAATATTTTTAAATTACAGCATCTCACATTATATAATCTCACATTATAAGCACCTCATTATATATATATGTGTGTGTGTGTGTGTGTATATATTCAAATCCATGCAGTGATATTTTACATGGTTTCAAGTGGCTTCCCACAGAATATTCATTAAAGTGGGAAAACTTGGCAGACAGCATTCTTGACCAAATGACAAAAGGTGTCACTATCAGTGAAGAACAAATCAACACTGTGTGCCTCCTGGGGTCTTGTGTACTAATAAAACATAACTTCTGTGGTATTCCTAACATAAATAAATAACCTGAGAAATGCCAGAAAAACCCAAGTCTGTCATTCTACCAAAAAAAAAAAAAAAAAAAAGCCCTATATTCTTCAAAAATGTAGTCATGAAAGATAAAGACTGAGGAAGAGTTCCAGATTGAAGGAGACTAAAGAAACATGACAACTAAATGCCATCTCTGATCTTGGCTTGGATCTTGGATTTATAAAGGACATAACTGGGAACCATATGCAAAATCTAAATTGGTTCTATGGATTGAATGGTAGATTTTTACCTAAGTTAGTTTGACAAGTGTACTGTGCTTACATTGGGAAACTATCTGTTTTTATGAAATATAAGTTGTTGTATTAAGGGAATTGAAGCATGATGCTTGCAATTTAACTGGTTCAAGGAAAAAAATGTATACAAAGATAATAATGCAAATATGAAAAATGCTAGGGAACCTGGGTGCTGAGTGAAGGGTATATGATGTTTCTATACTATTCTCACAACTTTGAACTTCAAACTACAAATCTGAAATTGTGTAAAATTAAAAAAAAAATTACAGTTACACTCTATGTTGTAATATATATAGAAATGTTTAACATCTCTTGGATTTAATCCATTTAAACAGTTTTAACAAAGTTTACTGACAAGTTAACCCCTACCCCCAAATGATTTTAACACTGATTCCATTCTATTTTCATTCTTTGACTCTATTTTCCTCTTTTCCAGAGCCTGATCAATCAAGCTTCCAGAGGTCTTTAAGGAATCTTACTCCCTCTATTCCTCCTTTCCAAGTATTTCTGGAATAGAAGAAATATAAAGCATAAATACAACTAAAGTTTCCTACATATACAGATCTCCAATCTGGGGATAGCATTTTATCATTATATAGGATGTATGCTGTCTTTTTTGGTAGATACCCTTTATCGGGCGAGGCAACTCCTTTCTATTCCTAACTTGCTAATAACTTTTTTCTTTATAAGCCATGAATGAGTGCTTAATTTCATCAAATTGTGCTTCTTTCCATCTATTGAAATGGATATTATATTTCCACTTTCATCTGTAAATATGGTAAATTAAATGACTTTCTAATATTAAAATATCCCTGCAAGTCCTGGAAACTTTATTAGAATTTTTAAAAAAATATTCATTCCTGAAATCAATTTGTTAATATTTTATTTAGGATTTTTTTCCTCAATGTTCCTAAGTGAAACTGGCTAAAAAGCATCTTTTCTCAGACTGTCTTGGTCTGTTGCTTGGGATCATGGTTTTGCCAGCTTCATAAAATGAGTTGGGAAGTGTTCCCTCTTTACCTTCTCTGAAATCATTTAATAAGGCTGGAATTATCTGTTCCTTCAATGTCTGCCAGAGTTCCACCTGTAAGACTACCTTTTCTTTTACAGGATGGTGGGAGAGGTTAAATTTTTAGCTGTATTAAATTGATTTTTTTTTTTTTTTTTGAGACAGAATTTCGCTCTCGTTGCCCAGGCTCGAGTGCAATGGCGCAATCTCGGCTCACCACAACCTCCACTTCCCGGGTTCAAATGATTCTCCTGCCTCAGCCTCCGAAGTAGCTGTTACAGACATGCGCCACCACACTCGGCTAATTTTGTATTTTTAGTAGAGACAGGGTTTCTCCATGTTGGTCAGGCTGGTCTCGAACTCCTGACTTCAGGTGATCTGCCCACCTCATCCTCTCAGAATGCTGGGATTACAGGAGTGAGCCACCGCGCCTAGCCTCTTTGATTTTTTTTTTTTTAAGATCTATTCAGGTTATCTTCTTGAGTCAGCTGGGTAAATTAGTTTTTTCTGCTAGGAAATTGCCCTCTTCACATAAATCTCCAAATTTATCTGCGTAAGTTTTTTGTTTTCTTGATTTTTGTTTTTGAGACAGAGTCTCACTCTGTTGTCCAGGATGGAGTACAGTGGCATGATCTTGGCTCACTGCAACCTCCGCCTCCCAGATTCAAGTGATTCTCCTGCCTCACAGCCTCATTAAGTAGCTGGGATTAAAGGCGAGCACCACCATGCCCAGCTCATTTTTGTATTTTTAGAAGAGACAGGGTTTACCATGTTGTCCAGGCGGGTCTCGAACTCCTGGCCTCAAGTGATCCGCCTGCTTTGGCCTCCCAAAGTGGTGGGATTACAGGCGTGAGTCACTGTGCCTTGCCTATTTGCGTAAGTTTGCTCATACTTAAATTGTAGATTGTTTGCAAAAATGGCAGTAATTCCCCTTCCCATATCCAGTCCCATACTGACTGCAGGCATGGCTGTGTGACTTACTTTGGCAATGGGACGTTAAGCAAACAGACTCGAAAAGTGCTTACACATCAGGGACAGGTTCTCTTTTGCTACTTTTTTCCTGAAACCATCCTGTGAACACTGAGCCATGGAGAATGAGACTGCGTGTCTCATGAGAATGAGACAACCAAGTCCCAGCCAAGTTACCTGAGACCATGCTAGATCATCTAGTCACCAACCAACCCTGCCAGCTGACCAGAGACAATAAGGGAAGCCTGCAGAAAACAGCTGAACTGGCCTATGCGAGAAAAACCCACTCCACCAACCCACAAAACCGTTAGCTCAATAAAATGGCTATCGTTTTAAGCTACAAAGTTTGGAGTGGTGTATCATGCAGCAAAAAACTAGCTGATGCACTCATGTTTTTAAATTTATGCTGTATTTAAATTAATATGACTTCTAAAATTCCTAGTATTTTGTTGTTGTTCCTTCTCTCTACTTGCTATAAATTTGTCTCGAATTACCACTTTAACCGTATTCTACAGGTTCTGACATGTAATAGTTTTCCTACTGTTCATTTTTAGGTATTCTTAGATTCCATTAAGATTTCTTTGATGCTCAATATATTCAATATATTCAGACGTACTTTAAAACATGAGGTTTTTGTAACTGTCTTATTCTAATTATATTGTGGTCAGAGAACATGTATGTACAACACACTGAAATTAGCTGACACCTGCTTTATACTAGAAGTTCCCAAACTTTCTCAGTCCACAGTGTAGGCCAAAGTACTCATTTGGGAAAAAGAAAAGAAAAACAAATAAATTGAAAGAAAAAATTATTTCACTCTTAGATAAAATAACTGTAGAAAGGAATGTAGTGTTATTTAAATGTTTAAACTGTGGACTATCTCAAGATCTAAGTCTGTGGTGTCTGAAAGATGTCACTGTATTTCTCCCAAAATTAAAATATCCCAAAGACTCTTTCAGGTCACTGTGGAGCCCCATGTTACCTCAGTGCACAGTTTGGAAACTATAACTTATTCTATCATAAAACCAGTTTCCAAATACATATGTGGTTTTACATGTGTTTATTAGTTAAAATTTGTGAATTATTTACATTTTCTATCTCTTCTTAATTGGTGTTTATTCATTACTAAGAAGACAATCTCCCACAATGATTATTTGATGAATTTCCTCTTCTAAATTTGCAAATTTTGACTTTATATATACACACACATATATAGAGAGAGAGAGAGAAGAGAGAGAGAGAGAGAGAGACATGCTATTAGGCATATACTAGTTTAAAGCTATTATAGCTTCTTAGTAAATTCTTTCTTTTATCAAACATTAGGTAACAACCCCTGCATTTAAACTGAAAACATCCTAACATAGACCAAAATATCTATGGCACAAGAACCATACTTCACTTTTTCTTTTTTTAAGATGGAGTTTTTGCTCTTATTGCCCAGGCTGGAGTGCAATGGTGCGATCTCGGCTCACTGCAACCTACGCCTCCCGGGTTCAAGTGATTCTCCTGCCTCAGTCTCCTGAGTGCCTCCACGCCCGGCTAATTTTGTATTTTTAATAGAGATGGGGTTTCTCCATGTTGGTCAGGCTGGTCTCGAACTCCTGACCTCAGGTGATCCACCCGCCTCAGTCTCCCAAAGTACTAGGATTACAGTCTTGAGCCACTGCGCCCGCCCCATACTTTACTCTTAACAAAAATAAGTACAAGCCAAGGAAAAATAATCACTGGGCAGGTTTCTAATGGTCAGATTAATCATTAAAACCAATAACTTAAACTGTCCCTTCACTTGATACCTAGAGATTTTTACTCTCCTGAAAACTGCACTACAATAAATTCAGCATCCATAAAGGGTATACTTCTCTTTTGTCAAGTGAGAAAGAAGCTCAGGGGTTATGGGAACTTCCCTAACTTCAATACCCAACTAATCCTTAAACACACATATGGATTAGCTGGATTTCTTAAATTCCTTTAAAAATCCATTATTAATCTATTATCCATGTATGCGTGTATTTATCTAGCCCTTTTGGATCTTGTTTTCTACTAGGTTGAACCACATGAACTGTTTTGTAGGTCAAAGCAGTTAACTATGGGCAATTTCTTATAACCCAACTTAATATATTGTTTGAGTTAGTAAGTTCTATATGTTATTAATCTGTACATAAAGTACTTCCTTTTCATTCCAAATTCTTCTTTCCATCTTGAAAAACTGGCTTGCAATTCTATACCTAAACTTGTGGAGCAAATTTGATGTCACTTCTTTTAAATCTTATGAAAAGGATAATTACATTATTTATCAGCCCCCTTTCAAGCTTGAAATAAGTAATTAAATGTTTTTATCCAATAATACCCTAATTTTAAATCCTCATCTAGTTTAGGCTTTAGTTCCTTAGGGTTTGTTTTCTTTTCTTTCTTTTTTTTTTTTTAATTTTAGAAACAGTCCAACCCTGGTTGCATCTAAATGCTTTTAACGAGGCAGGAAAACATACTCAATGAAAATTCCCCTCACTATTAACATTTATGAAATGATATTACTGCTGCATGACTACATGGATATTCACCCACAAGTTTTATAAGTTTACATTTTGGGCACTCTGTTCAGTGTATTACACTTTGATTGAAACAAATTTTTTAAAATAACACTATTGGTTCATCAATCATGTAAGAACTGACAATCTAATGCACGTTTCTTTTTTCCCTGCAGGATCATTATCAAATAGCTGCTTTTTTGGATACTAACTTAGGCTTTTTTTGGTAACTGAAATTTTTATTGAGATAATTGTATATTCACATGCAGTTATAAGAAATAATATGGGCCGGGTGCAGTGGCTCACGCCTGTAATCCCAGGACTTTGGGAGGCCAAGGCAGGCGGATCACAAGGTCAGGAGATCGAGACCATCCTAGCTAACATGGTGAAACCCCATCTCTATTAAAAATATAAAAAATTAGCCGGGCGTGGTGGCATGCACCTGTAGTCCCAGCTACTCGGGAGGCTGAGGCAGGAGAATGGCGTGAACCTGGGAGGTGGAGCTTGCAGTGAGCAGAGACGGCGCCATTGCACTCCAGCCTGGGCGACAGAGTGAGACTCTGTCTCAAAAAAAAAAAAAGAAATAATATTGAGATCCCTTGTATGCTTTACCCAGGTTACCCCAATGTTAACACTTTGCAAAACTATATTACAACTGGGATACTGACATTGATACAATCCATTTGTTTTATTTAGACCTCATTTTACATGTATTTGCGTGTGTGTGTGTATTACATCCCATACAGTTTTATCACCTGTATAGATTCATGTTATCTACCACCAGAGTCAAGATGGCAAACAATTCCAAAAACATAAGATGCATGCCTCCTGACCTTTTATATGCAAAACCACATCCTTCTCATCTCTCTGACACCCTATATAACCCCTGGCAACTATTAACCTGTCTTCCATTTCTAAAATTTTATCATTTCAAAAATGTTATATAAATGGGATCATACGGCATACAACCTTTTTGTGACAGAATCATAGGCTCAGCATACTTCTTCGGAGATTTATATAAATTGTTGCTTGTATCAACAACTGTTGCTTATGTAATTGTTCATTTTTATTGCTGAATAGTATTTTATCATATTGATATACTGTAGATATATTACAGTATGTCTATTTACCCATTAAAGGCCATCTGTGTTGTTTCTAAGTTTTGGCCATTAAAAATAAAGTTGCTATACAGGCATGCATGTACAGATCTCATATGAATATAAATTTTCCTTTCTCTGGGATACATGTCCAGGACTGTAAGCACTGGGTTACACAGAGGTTTCATGTTTAGACAAAAAACGGACAAACTGTTTTCCAGAGTGACTGTACCATTTTACGTTTCCACCACTAACATGAGTGATCAGTTTCTCCACATTGTTGCCAGCATTTGGTGTTGACACTATTTATTTTAGCTGTTCTGATAGATGTGTAGTTGTGGCTTTAATCTCTATTTCCCTAATAGCTAACGATGCTGAACATCTTTTCATGTGCTTATTTAATGTCTGTATGTCCTCCTTTCAATGAAATGACTGTTCACATCTTTTTAAATTAGATTGTTTTGGTTTTTCTTACTATTAAGAGTGTGTGTGTGTGTTGAGTCAGGGGTCTCACTATGTTGCCCAGGCTAGAGTGCAGTGGCTGTCCATAGGCAAGATCATAGCATACTGCAGCCTCCAACTCCTGGGCTCAAGTGTTGTTTCTGCCCCAGCCTCCTGAGTAGCTGGGAATACACATATATGCCACTGCACCTGGCTCTTACTGCTGAGTTTTGAGAGTTCATTATACGTACTGGATACTAGTCTTTTACTGGATATGTGGTTTAACAGATATTTTCTTCCAATATCTAGCTTGTCTTTTCTATCTTTTCATATGGGCTCTCACACAGCAAAATTTTTAATTTAATCAGGTCCAATTTATCAATTGTTCTTTTATGGATTAGTCTTTTGTGGTCAAATATAACTCTTTGCTTCTTTCCAGATCCAGAAAATTCTCTATGTTTTTTCCTAAAAGTTTTATAGCTTTGTGCTTTACATTTAAGTCTATAACCCATTTTGTATTTTTGCATAAGGTGTGAAGTTCAGGCTCATCATTTTTGAAAAAGCTATCCTTCCTTCCATTGAATTGGTTTTGTAACTTTGCTATAAATCAACTGGATGTATTTGTGCAGGCATATTTCTGTGTTATATTTTCTGTTCTGTTGTCTATGTCTTTCCTTCTAGCAATAACACACAGTATTGATTACTATAGCTATATACTATAAGCTTTCATATTAGGTGAAATAATTTCCTCTTTTTCTTCTTTGTTAAGTTTTAGTTATTCTAGAGACTGTGCTTTTCCATACATATTTTTAAATGTTTGTCTATGTCCACAAAATATCTTGGTTGAATTTCAATAGGATCAATTTAGGGAGATCAATTTAGGGAGCATCAATGTCATTATTATGTTGAGGCTTCCAATCCATGAACACGGTATACGTCTCTCCATTTCTTTAAGTCTTGTTCCATGTCTTTCATCAGTATTTTGTAATATTCACTGTATAAATCCTGTACATGTTTGTTAATGTATACGGAAGTATTTTCTTTTCTTTGAGTTGTCTAAAAGTTGTATTTTTTTATTTTGGTTTCTACATGTTCAGCATACATAAATGCGACTGATTTCTTTATTCTGGGACCTTGCTAAACTCACCTGTTAGTTCCAGGAGCTTTCTGATAGATTCCTTGGGATGTTCTACACAGATAATCACATTATCTGCAAATAGGGACAGTTTTAGTTCTTCCTTTACAAACTACATACCTTTCATTTCTTTTTCTTGCCTTATAGGGTAATGGCTAGAACCTCCAACATTATACTGGGTAAGAGCAGTTATGATAGACATCACCACCTTGCTTCTGAATCTCAGGGGAAAGCATTTAGTCTTTCATCATTAAGTATGATGTTAGCTGTGAGGTTTTTGTGGTGCTCTTTATCAAGATGAGGTAATTCCTTTCTATTCCTTTTACCAGAAATGAGTAACTGATATGATCGTATTTTTCTTCTCTGGCTTGTTGATATGGGGGAATTTAGAGTATTTTTAAAAATATATTTCAAACAATTAACTAAAACAAGTACTGGATCTTATCAACCAAGTGGGGCACTTGGGTGGATTTTTTCTTTATGTAGGATCTTAAACCTGCCTCACCTCCAAATCTAATGAAAATAAGGGACTTGGCCGGGCGCAGTGGCTCACGTCTGTAATCCCAGCACTTTGGGAGGCCGATGTGGGTGGATCACGAGGTCAGGAAATCAAGACCACCCTGGCTAACACGGTGAAACCCCGTCTCTACTAAAAATACAAAAAAATTAGCTGGGTGTGGTGGCGGGTGCCTGTAGTCCCAGCTACTTGAGAGGCTGAGGCAGGAGAATGGCGTGAACCCGGGAAGCGGAGCTTGCAGTGAGCCGAGATCGCGCCACTGGACTCCAGCCTGGGCAATAGAGCGAGACCCCATCTCAAAAAAAAAAAGGGGGGGGGGGGACTTAGGCCTATCTGACTGACCAATCATCAAGAAAAGATTAGATCAAGTTTAATATAATGTGCCGAAAGTTGAAAATACAAGTAACAGGTTTTTGAGCTTATTCTCAACCCACGAAGCATTATTCAACCAACACACATGTATTTTGAGAGGCATTATAGCATAATGGTTAAGAGCTCTGCCATTTATTAGCGTGTGACTATGCAAGTCACTTAATTCCTACATAACTCTGTCTACAATGTGATTAAAAAAAAGGAGGTACAAATGTGTTTAAGTGTTGATGCATAAAAGCCTCACTAAATTGGGAAGAAAGAGAACAAGGAGGTTAAGAGAAAAAACAACTCACACAAAAGGAGTCAGAGGCCAGGTAAACAGTAAATATTAATAAACAGATGTCATCTGTCATCCTCAATTTTGACGGATCAATATCTGTTATTTGAAGTGTGATCCTTACACTGGTTAATAATTCTCAAACTATTTGTTACAGTTCTGCTACAAGATAAGGGAGGTTTTACCTTCAGGGTGATAAGCGTCTAAAGTAACAAAAAAGGTGGGGAGGGGAGCTTGTGCCAGAACATAAATCAATTGTGAAACTAAGCACACTGTTTAGTTCAGTTCTTTAGACAGAAAGACCTACTTTAAACATAATATTTTTTAAAAGTTGACAAAAATTCTATATATTTATTGAGTAAAACATGATGCTTTGAAGTATATATATGCTGTGGAATGGCTTTTATAAGTTAATAAACACAGCTGAGTGCAGTGGCTCATGCCTGTAATTCCAGAACTTTGGGAGGTTAAGGCGGGCAGATTGAGCTCAGGAGTTTAAGACCAGCCTGGGCAACATGGCAAAACCCCGTCTCTACCAAAAATACAAAAAATTAGCTGAGCATGGTGTTGAGCACCTGTAGTCCCAGCTACCCAGATACTTTGATCAGTATCTCCCCAAATCCCTGTGCCTCCTACCCCTGGTAACCACCATCCTACTCTCTATTTCTATGAGTCTAGCTTTTTTTAGACTCCATGTATAAGTGAGAGCATGTGATATTTGCCTTGTTTGCCTGACCTATTTCTGGTAATGTAATGTCCTCCAAGTTCGTCCATGTTGTTGCAAAAGAGAGGGTTTCTTTCTTTTAAGGCTGAAAAGTATTCCACTATGTACACATATCACATTTTCTTTTTCTGTTTGTCTACTGGTGGACATTTAGGTTGATTCCTTATCTTGGGTATTGTGATACAATAAACATGGGAGTGCAGATATCTCTTCAACATGTAGGTTTCATTTTTCCTTTGGATATATACATAGTAGTGGGATTGCTTTATCACAAGGTAGTTCTATTTTTAGGAACTTTCCCATACTGCTTTTCTATAATGGCTGTACTAACTTACGTTCTGACCAAGAGTGTACAAGAGTTTCCTTTTCTCTACATCCACACCAACATGTGTTATCTTTCATCTTTTTGATAACAGTTATCAACAGGTGTTAAGATGAAATCTCACAGTAGTTTTAATTTTATTTCTCTGATTATTAGTAATGTTGAACAATTTTTAATATACCTATTAGCCATTTCTATGTTTTGAGAATGTTTATTCTGGT
Source organism: Trachypithecus francoisi (assembly GCF_009764315.1). Classification (NCBI taxonomy): domain Eukaryota; kingdom Metazoa; phylum Chordata; class Mammalia; order Primates; family Cercopithecidae; genus Trachypithecus; species Trachypithecus francoisi. Next base: position 67,461,347 of record NW_022681463.1, on the reverse strand, counting down.
TTTTGTCCTTTTTTTTGAGATGGGAGTCTTGCTCTGTCGCCCAGACTGGAGTGCAGTGGCGTGATCTTGGCTCACCGCAGCCTCCGCCTCCCAGGTTTAAGCAATTCTCCTGCCTCAGCCTCCCGAGTAGCTGGGACTACAGGCAAGTGCCACCACACCCGGCTACTTTTTTGTATTTTTGGTAGAGATGGGGTTTCACCGTGTTTTTGGTCTCAATTTCCTGACATTGTGATCTGCCCGCCTTGGCCTCCCAAAGTCTTGGGATTACAGGCGTGAGCCACCATGCCCAACCCTTGCCCATTTTTTAATTGATTAGTTTTCTTGCTATTGAGTTGAATTCCTTACATAATATTAACCCCTTATCAGATGTATGGTTTGCAAATATTTTCTATAGGTTCTCTCTTTATTAATAGTCTCTTTTGCTGTGCAGAACCTTTTAAATTTGATATAACTGCATCTGTCTGTTTTTGTTTTGTTTTCTGTGTTTTTGGGGTCATATCCAGGAAAACATTGCCCAGACCAATATCATGGAGATTTTCCCCCCGTGTTTTCTTCTAGTAGTTTTACAGTTTCACATCTTATGTTTACATTTTAATCTATTTTGAGTTGATTTTTCTACATGGTGTGAAATAAGGGCCTGGTCTCATTCTTCTGCATGTAGATAGCCAGTTTTCCCAAGACCATTTATTGAAAAGACTGTCCTTTCCTGTTGCATGTTCTTGGCACCTTTGTCAAAAATCAACCAACTACAAATGTGTGCATTTATTTCTGGGCTCTCTGTTCTGTTCCACTGTTGTGTGTGTGTGTGTTTTTATGTCACTATCATGCTGTTTTGATTACTATAGCTTTGCAGTAGATTTTCATATCAGTTAGTGTGATGTTTCCGGGTTCATTAAGATTGCTTTGGCTATTTGGGGTCTTCTGTGGTTTCATACAAATTTTAGAGGTATTTTTTTCTATTTCTGTGAAAAATGACATTAGAGGTGGATACAGATTGTAGTGAATCTGTACCTCGCTTTGGGTAGTACTGATATTTTAATAATATGAATTCTTCCAAATCCATGAACATGGGACATCTTTCCATTTACTTCTGTCAGAAAGACTCTCTTGAAGGAAGCAGTGCCTTCTTTTACATTTTGGCACAAGCTCCCTAACTTGTCACAGAGATCAGGACTTTTGAGTAGCACAGCCTATATCTAAAGTATTTGTCTTAAAACTTCAGGCCGGGTGCGGTGGCTCACACCTGTAGTCCCAGCACTTTGGGAGGCCGATGTAGGTGGATCATGAGGTCAGGAGATCGAGACCATCCTGGCTGACACGGTGAAACCCCGTCTCTACTAAAAAATACAAAAAAAAAAATTAGCCGGTGCGGTGGTGGGTGACTGTAGTCCCAGCTACTCGGGAGGCTGAGGCAGGAGAATGGCATGAACCCGGGAGGCAGAGTTTGCAGTGAGTCGAGATTGTGCCACTGCACTCCAGCCTAGGTGACAGAGCAAGACTCCGTCTCAAAAAAAAAAAAAAAAAAAATTCAATACATAAATATAAGTGCATATTTTTAGAGATCATAATTAAATTTAATTCTTGAATATTAGCACTTAATGAGTATCAACTACACAGACATAATTTGATTAGGCATTTTGAGATGGGTTAAGGAAGAGACTTAGGAGTTATTTGGGAGGCTGGGGTGGAGGGATGTAGATGGATAGTGAATGTGGTTATTACCTGCACTTTAGAAGCTTACAATCTAAGGGAAAATGAAATATTCAAAGCAAAATCCCTTGGAGTAAAATGAATTACAATTGAGGGATGATATCCACTAGTTCAATTTCTCAATGAAACTCTGGGGACTAGCTCTCTTTTGTTTTCAAGAATCTCAATGTCACTAAATAAAAACAATGTGATTCTCTCCTCAATGGAGCAAGAGAGAGAGCAAGGCCTGGAATCAGGGACAGATACTCTGACCATAAAGAGTGGAGGAATCTTCTCTTGAAGAGCTCTCCACATCTCTGCAAAATCACATCAAAATCAAGTAAGTTTTGTCTGAATAAACTTTAGGCGTTGTTTCAGGAAAAGTTTGCTTTCTACTGCTTTCTTGGGGAATTCTTAAATTTGAAATAAGAAATTGCTTGAGATTTCTTTAGTTAATTTCATTTTTGGTCCTACTACAAGTATTTTCAGAAATGGAACCACAGTAACTGGAAAGGAAATAATGTTACCCAGAAAAAAAGAAAGGGCACAAGCTCTAAGGCAACTAAGTTGCCTTAAAACTTCAGGCCGGGCCGGGCAGGTGGCTCAAGCCTGTAATCCCAGCACTTTGGGAGGCCGAGACGGGCGGATCACGAGGTCAGGAAATCGAGACCATCCTGGCTAACACAGTGAAACCCCGTCTCTACTAAAAAAATACAAAAAACTAGCCAGGCGTGGTGGCGGGCGCCTGTAGTCCCAGCTACTCGGGAGGCTGAGGCAGGAGAATGGCGTAAACCCGGGAGGCGGAGCTTGCAGTGAGCTGAGATCTGGCCACTGCACTCCAGCCTGGGCGACAGAGCCAGACTCCATCTCAAAAAAAAAAAAGAAACAAACAAACAAAAAAAAAAACTTCAGGCCGGATGCAGTGGCTCACGCCTTAGTTGCTCTAAGGCAACTAAGGTCAATATTTAAAAAGATATGCTGTGACAAGCAAGAATTTTCAGTTCTATAAATTAGAGAAGGCAGCACAACAACAGGAGGATCAAGTAACCAAATATAAATATAAATTAGTAGCATAGATATATAAGTACATTAGAAGGGCTAAAATGATTAAACTAGAGGAGGCTTCTGAATACTAGAACAAAAAAGTTTTAAAGTGGAATTGCAAGCACGAAAAGTTAAGGAAAAGTAAGGGCCCATATCTGGGGGCAGACGGTGTAATGTTAACAGATGGCAATAAATACTAATTGCTTAATTCCAATTTTACTTCTATTGCATCTATTAAAGAAAGTAATCTTCATTCAGTGAACGAAAATCCAGACAAAAAAAAGACACACACTATTCTACCCATGTAGAGTTCTAAATATGCAAAAAAATCTGTTAGAAATCAGAATAATGGTTACCTTTGGGGATAACTAATGCCTAGAAAGAGGCCCTGGGGTATTCTCTTTTTTGATCCAGGAGCTGGTGGTTACACACATGTGTTCACATTACAAATATTTATCAAGCTGGATACTTACAATGTGTGGACTTTTTGTATGTATGTTGTATGTCAACAAAATGTGAAAAAGAAAAAAAGTTTAAAGTGTTAAGACTGGAAAAATCTCACCTTACTTTATTAAGCTAAGGCTTAACTCATCTCTCTGGTCTAAATGACCCAAAGATCTGAAAGAACTTGCAAATATGATTACCAAGGTATTATTGTGTTCATAAAGGAGTTGTCAGAGAACTGGAATTAGCAAGTATTTTTTAAGCTTATGTTAATGTTTATTAATAAACAAAATGATCGATGATTACATTAATAGATAATAGACATAAAATAATTCTGTCTCTCTCATATTAGCTTTTAATCCATTGATGAATGAAACAAAACAATGATCTTCCTTGTTAATTTTCTAATTTTGGAGCTACTGGGCTAATTAATTACATAGAAAATATTCTACTAAATTTTTTGAAATTTAGTAAGTACATAATACAACTCTTAGTAAGTTATTTTCAAAATTTAATTTTAAAAAGGGGGTGGGGAAAGGGTACAGGAGAATGGATGTCAGGAACTATATACTATACCAATAAGCATGACACTGATTGGCAAAAATTCAAAATATGCTTATTTATTAAACATTTAGAAAAAAATAAGCTAATTCCTATTTATCCTACAGGTTTCAGCTTAAATGTTATTTCTTCAGACAAATCACCTTTGAATGTGCAATTTTTAAAAAACTTCACTCTGTTAACTTTCATGGCTATTTTTCCTCCATAGCATCATTCACAATTTGTAAGGATATATTTGGTTACGTGATTATTTATCTAGTGTTCATCTCCATGAGACAATTGCTCAAATGGTAATGCTTGGTTGAATAACTAAATGCATTTCTGATGAAGACCTTATGAATGTAGTTAAAATGGGCTTCTGGCAATACTGTTTTAAAACTTTACAGATTTGAAGAGCTACCCAGCCAGTGTATGAAGCAAAGTATGTATTTAAAATAATTATTAAATAATAAATGCACAAGTCTATTTCTAGTGACTGTAAGAGAATGTGTACTTTCAGAATCAAGACCTCCTTCCTTCTCCCTACAACTGAAAAGTTTCAAGATGGTAATTTTTTTTAAATTTGATTTTTATTTTTATTTTTTGAGACAGAGTCTCACTCTGTCACCTAGGCTGGAGTGCAGTGGCGCGACCTTGGCTCACTGCAGCCTCTGCCTCCAAGGTTCAAGCAATTCTCCAGCCTCAGCCTCCCAAGTAGCTGGAACTATAGGTGCATGCGACCACACCCAACTAATTTTTGTATTTTTAGTAGAGATAGGGATTCACCACATTGGCCAGACTGGTCTCGAACTCTTGACCTCAGGTGATCTGTCCGCCTTGGCCTCCCAAAGTGTTGGAATGATGGCATGAACCACCGCACCCAGCCCAAGATGGTAATTTAATATAGGAAGGAGTTTTAGGAGTGAATTAGATGAGGAAAAGTCTAACCTAAGACAAAAATCAAAGATGTGAAATAAGTTTTAAATTTATTTTTTAAAAGATATGTGTATAGGCCAGGTGCAGTGGCTCACGCCTGTAATCCCAGCACTTTGGGAGGCTGAGGCGGGCAGATCACGAGGTCAGGAGAACGAGACCATTCTGGCTAATATGGTGAAACCCAGTCTCTACTAAAAATACAACAAATTAGCTGGGCAAGGTGGCAGGTGCCTATAGTCCCAGCTACTTGGGAGGCTGAGGCAGGAGAACGGCATGAACCGGAAGGCAGAGGTTGCAGTGAGCCAAGATTGCACCACTGCACTTCAGCCTGGCCAACAGAGCAAGACCCTGCCTCAAAAAAAAAAAAGAATTAAAAAAAAAGATACGTGTATAGAAAGAGAATTCACTATTATTTTCTTGATTAGCAATTTAAATATTTGTTTCAAATAAAATGTGTTCACATGAATACACAATTTGGGCCAGGCATGGTAGTTCATGCCTGTAATCCCAGCAGAAGGAGAATTGTTTGAGTCCAGGAATTCAAGGTCAGCCTAGGCAACACAGTGAGACCTAGTCGCTACAAAAAATAAACAAAATTAGCTGGGTGTGGTGGTGTGCCTTTATTCATAGCTACTCAAGCGGCTGAGGTGGGAGGACCACTTGAGCCTGGGAGGTCAAGCTTGCAGTGAGTCAAGATCACACCACTTCACTCCAACCTGCACAGAGTGAAACGCTGTCTCAAAAAAAGAAAAAGAAAAAGAAAAAAGAAAACACAATCTGATGAAGGTAACTCTAAGATCCTCCAAAAGCAATGGAAGAAAATACAATAAATTTTAATAACAGTTGCTTTCAGTTGGGAAAATACAAGGCTTTTCTACTTTTATTTATTTATCTAAAGCATCTTTAACAACTATGTATAACTTTTACACGGGGAAAGGGAGAGGAAGCCCACAGAAAGAGGATGTCAAAGAAAAAGTATCTAACTTCATCAGATGTTATGAAATTTCAGTAATGGTGAAGTGCTTCACACAGGGCCTACTACCCTCAGTAAATGAAAGTTATTATGAATACGGACCATGATAAAGTATCCAGTGATGTGTGATTTTAGGGATGATCACGAATTTGCCACAGTATTTTCATTATTCAAGATACACAGAATTTTAACATCAGAAAAATCTAATTACTTTTCTTTAAATGTAAATCAACCTTACCTTCCGCAGTTCCACTGTCACTTCATTTCTATGTCTTCGCATCGTCTAGAAAAGAAAAATAAAGATTACAGATGTATCAAAATACGGATACTGCTAGTATATAAAGATCTCAACTGGGCGCAGTGGCTGACGCCTATAATCCTAGCACTCTGGGAGGCCGAGGCGGGCAAATCACTTGAGGTCAGGAGTTCAAAACCAGCCTGGCCAACATGGTAAAACCCAGTTTCTACTAAAAACACAAAAAAATGAGCCAGGCGTGGTGGCAGACACCTGTAATCCCAGCTACTTGGGAGGCTGAGGCAGGAGAATTGCTTGAACCCAGGAGGCAGAGGTTGCAGCAAGCCGAGGTGGCGCCAGTACACTCCAGGCCTGGGAGACAGAGCAAGACTGCATCTCCCCCCCAAAAAACCTCAAGATATTTGAGTTAGAAGTAATTTAATCTTGGCTGGGCGCAGTGGCTCACACCTGTAATCCCAGCACCTTAGGAGGCTGGAGGATCACTTGGGGCCAGGAGTTCGAGACCAGAGCCAACATGGCAAAACCTCATCTTTACTAAAAATACCAAAATTAGCTGGGTGCAGTAGCATGCCCCTGTAGTCCCAGCTACTCCTGAAGGCTGAGGCTCAAGAATCGCTTGAACTTGGGAGACGGAGGTTGAAGTAAGCTGAGATCATGCCACTGCACTTTAGCTTGGGTGACAGAGCGAGACTCTGTCTCAAAAAATAAATAAATAAAAAAGAAAGAAGAAACGTATAATATCTCAATGACTGACACATCTTATACTTTAAATGATGAGCTACAATTCGTTAAAAAGCCAAATTCTGTATCTTACTGGATATCTGTTGGTTAATTTTGTAGAAGGTGGGACTTGGCTGCCTAGGACCCATTTTCCTGCCCTAATTGTACCCAGTCATCTTTGGGGAATTATATCCTTCCCATCCTGAAGTCTTAATGAGACCTAAGTAGCTCACTCTCTCCTAGCTTAAATAGGTCACGAGACTCAACTACACTAACAGAATTATCTCCTCTATAACTCTGAATCTTAAGGAGAAAGGGAAAAAAAGGCACATTAAATTCCAAAGGAAGAATTTTGGACAAGGTGGTAAATAATGCCTATATCCTTGACTTGCTCAATTCCCAGTTCTTCCATTTCTCTACTCACCTTATGAACTACCTTATATTCTTCCAATAAATTATGATTTTGCTTAAGTCAGCCATAGATGGTTTCTGATGCCTGCAATCAATGAATTGTATCTCTAATGATTCATATTTTTAAAAAGTAAATTCATTGGCATGGCCTTAAAAACATGAAAATAAAAATAAATTTGAGACAGATGTTTTGTATCAAAAGGTAAGATATCCTTCTGAGTTTATTAAGAGGTATGCCTTATGAGGAAACACTGAAATAATATATATCTCCCCTCTAACATACTTATCGGGGAAAACCCCACCCCTGATATTCAACATGGGTTCTTTTCTATTTCCCTAAGCGTCGGCTGGTCTGAGAAATAAAGGGAAAGAGTGCGAGAGAGAAATTTTAAAGCTGGGTGTTCGGGGGAGACATCACATGTTGGCAGGTTCCGTGATGACCCCTGAGCTGTAAAACCAGCAAGTTTTTATTAGCGATTTTCAAAAGGGGAGGGAGTGTACTAATAGGGTGTCGATCACAGAGATCACATGCTTCACAAGGTAATAACAAAATATCACAAAGCAAACGGAGGCAGGGCGAGATCACAGGACCACAGGACGGGGCAAAATTAAACTTGCTAATGAAGTTTCGGGCACACATTGTCATTGATAACATCTTACCAGGAGACAGGTTTGAGAGCAGACAACCTGTCTGACCAAAATTTATTAGGCGGGAATTTCCTTGTCCTAATAAGCCTGGGAGTGCTTCAGGAGACTGGGGCTTATTTCATCCCTTTGTCTTCAACGGTACAAGACAGCCATCCCCAAAGCGGCCATTTTAGAGGCCTACTCTCAGGGCGCATTCTCTTTCTCAGGGATGTTCCTTGCTGAGAAAAAGAATTCAGCGATATTTCTCCTATTTGCTTTTGAAAGAACAGAAATACAGCTGTGTTCTGCCCAGCTCACCAGCAGTCAGAATTTAAGGTTATCTCCCTTGTTCCCTGAACATTGCTGTTATCCTGTTCTTTTTTCAAGGTGCTCAGATTTCATATTGTTCAAAGACACATGCTCTACAAGCAATTTGTGCAGTTAACACAATCATCACAGGGTCCTGAGGCAACATTCACACTCCTCAGCCTAGTAAGATGATGGGATTAAGAGATTAAAGTAAAGACAGGCATAGGAAATCACAAGGGTTATTGATTGGGGAAGTGTTAAGTGTCCATGAAATCTTCACAATTTATGTTCAGAGATTGCAGTAAAGACAGGTGTAAGAAATTATAAAAGTATTAATTTGGGGAACTAATAAATGTCTGTGAAATCTTCACAATTTATGTTCTTTGGCCATGGCTTCAGCCAGTCCCTCTGTTCAGGGTCCCTGACTTCCCGCAACACATACTGATATAATGGATTCTTTTATTATACATATAAGCATGGTTACATCCTTACATTCTTGGAATAAAGGCTATATGGTTACGGTATATTATTCTTTTAATACACTGCCAGATTCAGTATGCTGTATTTTATTTAATAATTTTTGTGATATCTCTTTCTAAAACCACAGTGATCTTCTTAAGGAAAAAAATCTCACAAAATTCAAATTATAAAGTTTGCTAAGTATACTGAAATAATCTAGATATAAACTTACACTTAAATACAGATATATATTAAATATAAACAAAACTGCCAAACAAAATTCAAATTAGTCATATTCATTTCATGTGATGGAATGATACACTGATAAAAACTATTATCCTTGATAAGGTTCAACACCAGAAAGAGCGTTGAATTTAATTCTATACTTAGTATGTTTCTATATTGTGACTTTAGTACTATTAATAGAGAGAATGTCTTATGCATAAATTCATAAAAATGACAATGGATGTTGAATGATCTTCAAATACCAACATTAATGAAGTGTTATTTGATAACTCTGTAAGCTATCTTTATTCACTGGAAGATTAGAACTCTACCACTTAAAAATTTTACCTAAATGAATATTTACTCCAATTGTTCCTATAACTGAAAAGAAAAATATTTTCATTGCAATATTTGCAACACTTAACTATTTATAAGTTATTATAAGATGATGCATAACAAAAAGACCCAGGCAGCATATGTGCTCCAAAATACGATTTTCTGCTCTATCATCTTAATTCACACTAAGGTATTTCTGTATAGAAAGAATTGGTGAGTTAAATTCTGAAGAACCACACTAAATTAGGAAACCACACTTAAGTGGTGATTAATTTAACATTTTAAACACACCTAAACAGGAGTTAGCTCCCAGGTAATAAGTGCTTCAAAAATGAACATCTCAATTTATAGACACTGGTTTGATAATCTACATAAGGAAAGTTGGAAATAGATTTTTACTGCTAAAGTAGAACTGTTATTCAAGATACAGGAATTGACTAGAAATGCAGGCACCTTGATTCTTACTTGTTTGGGGTCTAAGAATCTGGCAGGCCCTACAGCTCAACTTCAGAGAAGTTTCTGTGTCTAGAAACCCCCTTGATCCTGTGTTCCATCTCTTCTTAGAGAACTGTATCATCTAATCCTAGTCAGAACATTATGGTATCTGCTTAGGGCTGAAGTTTTCTTACAAGGTGGTAATCTCCAGTCTAAAAGTATTATACGCATGAAACAAACTGTGTGACTTTTGTGACTGTTTACTAATACATGTTTATATATGTAGAATTCTAAGACTTGTGTATATAACTCATTAATAGCAAAACTTCAAAGGCGAAAGTATCTATTACCACCTATCTCTAATAATTAAAGATCACTTATTCACCCAAAAGAATCATGAGTGTAAATGGCCAAACTCACTTAGGTCAGTTAAGAAGAGGTACTGACTACTATACATGATGTAAGTGCCTCTGAGTTAGTCGTGACTTATTATGCTCTTTGTTTAAATTAAAGAAAAAGATGGATTCCCGTATATTCTCCCTTAAATACTTCCCAAGTGATCTCAACTACCCTCATGTCTGCAACTACTGTTTCATGACCACTCTCAAGTATCTATTTTTAGTCCACTCTGTCTCTTAAGCTCCTAATCTATAAGTCATTCACCCATTCAACAAAAATTTACGCAATACATTTAAAATACATCGGGCAATGCATTTGCTAACTAGGAAGCAAGTACAGAATTCACATTCTAGCACAGGGATCGGCAAACTATAGCCTGTGTATCAAATCTGGCAGGATGTTTTTGTAGGTCACAACAGGAATGGTTTTTACATTTTTTAAGTGGTTACATTATAAATGATATTTAGTACCTACATCATGCTCTTATTTTTGCCTTTTTGCCCTCAAATGCTAAAATATTTACTATTTGTCCTTTTAAGGAAAAGTTAGCAGGCTAGGTGCAGTGGTTCACACCTGTAATCCCAACACTTCTGGAGGCCAAGGCAGGAGGATCACTTAAGCACAGCCACACTCAGCTGATTTTTCATTTTTTGTAGAGGTAGCATCATTGTGCTCATGTGTGCAACTACAGTTTCAGTTACTCAGGGGAGCTGAGATGGAGGACTGCTTAAGCACAGGAAGTCAAGGGTGCAAGGAGCCATGATGGTGCCACTGCATTTCAGCCTAGGCAACAGAGTGAGACCCTGCCTTGGCAAAAAAAAAAAAAAAAAAAAAAAAGGTTTGCCAACACCTAGTCTAGTGGAAATGAGAGTAATAATGAGTGATAAAAATGTGTTAAGCTGGCCGGGCGCAGTGGCTCACACCTGTAATCCCAGCACTTTGGGAGGCAGAGGCAGGCAGATCACCTGAAGTCAGGAGTTCGAGACCAGCCTGGCCAACATGGTGAAACCCCATCTCTACTAAAAATATCAAAATTAGCCGGGCATGGTAGCGCACGCCTGTATTCTCAGCTACCCAACAGGCTGAGGCATGAGAATTGTTTGAACCTGGGGAGGCAGAAGTTGCCATGAGCCAAGAGTGCGCCACTGTACTCCAGCCTGGGCAAGAGTGAGATTCTGTCTCAAAAAAAAAGTATGAAGCTTGAGATAGGAAAGTAAATGTTAAGTTTTATATCAAAAGGAGATATAATCAGAGGGACAGAAAAAGGCTCCCAAAAGAATTAAAATATGTGCATATGTATGTTAGAGGCTGGAAGAGAGATTGTTTTAAGGCTTCAAACTCAGTATGCTTAAAACTAATATGCTTGTTCCCTTCCTAACACCCTCACCAAAAAGATCCCCACATCTCCTCTCCTGTCAATACTGCTAATGCCAGGAAATTGTACCACTATCCAAATAGTTGCAAGAGACCAATCCTGGGAGACTATCCCTGTCTACTCACTCTTTCAGTCCTTTGAAATCAAACAAGTCACCAAAACAGGATTCAAACCTCCCAGCTCCACCGCCACTATCTAAGAGTAAGGCACCATCATCTAATCTGGACTACTAAAATAGCCTAACCAGTCTTCTTCCATGCCCTGAATCAATTTTCCACAACGCAGCCAGGGGATTCTTTTTAAAATGCAAAACCTGTGTTATCTTTCTCTCGAATAAGATGTGTCAATGATTTTTTTCATCTCTTGGCATCCCCTGCCCCACCCAAAAAAATGTCATCAGAATAGCCAAACTCAAACTCCACAGACAAAACCTACAAGAGGGCCAGGCACAATGGCTCACGCCTGTAATCCCAGAACTTTGGGAGGCTGAGGCAGGAGTATTGCTTGAGCCCAGAAATTTGAGACCAGCCTGTGCAACACAGTGAGACTCTGTCTCTACAAAAAAATTAAAAATTAGCCAGATGTGGTGGTGTGCACCTGTGGTCCCAGTTCTTCAGGAAGCTGAGGCAAGAAAATGGCTTGAGCCCAGGAGGTCAAGGCTGCAGTGAGCCATGATCACACCACTGCACTCCAGCCTGGGTGATAAGAGACCCTGTCCCCAAAACAAGCAAACAAACAACACCTACAAGGTTGGGAGACAAAGTATTCCAACAAATTCTCAAATACAAGCAGGGTCTGGTTAAATCACCAGCTACAGGACTCATATGGTACCATCATATATGCAGAAGAAAATGGAAGGGCAGAAGTCATGGAGTAATTGAAGACCCTGAGAATAAGAAAATTCCCAAATCATGAATGACTAGAGACTTTGGAAAGGCAACTTGAGAACAGTTGCAAATGGAAGGGATCTTTTGCACACACCAACACTGTAAAGTATGATGGAACTAGACTCAAAATCAAAGAACTAAAGTCCTCTTTCTGGACAATGTCCTACAATGAACAGAGCCAGACCTCAGAAAATAGGATGCCAATGCCACTCCCGTTAAAAAAAAAAAAAAAAAACATCTTGTAACATACAACAGAAGAAAAAGATCTTGAGTGGTGAAACTAGAAAGACTATCCGGACCCACTTCTTGCTCTTAAAAGTTCGGGAAAATCTATCAAAAAATGGACAGGAAAGGATTGGCGTTGAAGCCCATGCTATAAGAAATGAGAGAATAGGAAACAGAGTGATGCTATTGAAAGCCTACTGAAAAGACATACACACAAAACTGATCAAAACTATCCTAGAAAATGATAGAAAATGTGAAAGAACATTATCAGTCAGAATTAGAAAAACTCAGAAATGAGGTCCTAGCAATCAAAAAAGGATTAGAAATAAAGGAAAAAATTATTTCAGAAAGGAACCTAGCCAAGAGCAATCTTAAGAGCCAGTATGCAACAGATAATGCTTAAGAGAAATATAGACTATGTAAAGAAAAAAAACTGTAATCAGAAATGAAGGTGAAAATTATCAGCAGGAAGTGACAATAAAGGCACTTAGATTTTAAATTCATATAATAAAGAGTCCTGAAATAAGAAAATCGAAGCAATGAAACAGAGCAAATACTTAAAACTATAAATCAAGAAAAACTTCCTGAAATTAGAAGACTTGAACTGAAATACTGAAAGTACACCCAAGTACCGGAGGAATCCATCCAGAAAAACCAACACTGAGACACATACAAGTAAAATTAACGGACTTCCAAAAAGAAAATAAAAGAAAAATGCATCTGGACACCAGGCAAAAAATATTGAAAATGTGAATCAAGGACTTTATATCCAGTCAAAGCCACTAAATTTAAAGCATACAAGTGGCAAAATAACTGTTATGAACACAACTCAAGGACTACTGTTTATACGAGCACTTCCTGAAGAATTTAATAGAGAACGGTCACCACACAACCAAAATAACTGGAGAGACACTGATACAAGGTGACTGTGAGCACTGAATTTATTTACCTGTAGAACTAAGGTAGGGATCCCCAATCCCTGGGCCGCGAACTGGTGCCAGTCCATGGCCTACTAGGAGCTGGGCTGCACAGCAGCAGGAAGTGAGCATTAGGGCCTCAGCTCCATCTCCTGTCAGATCAGGGTTGGCATTAGATTCTCATAGGAACACAAACCTTGTTGTGAACTGAGCACGTGAGGGATCTAGGTTGGGTGCTCCTTATGAGAATCTAACGAATGCCTGATGATCTGTGGTGCAACAGTTTCATCCCAAAACCATCCTCCCCCACCAGCCATTCATGGAAAAACTGTCTTCCACGAAAATGGTCCCTGGTGCCATAAAGGTTGGGGACCACTGTTATAAGGGATAAAATACAGTATTTAACTGCTACATGCCCTGACAATGTAGACACAAAATTCAAGAGGAAGACAAAACATGTATGTGAAATACAGAGTAAGTGGGCCGGGTACAGTGGCTCACACCTATAATCCCAGCACTTTGGGAGGCCGAGGCGGGTGGTTCACTTGAGGCCAGGAGTTCCAGACCAGTCTGGCCAACATGGTGAAGCCTCATCTCTACTAAAAATACAAAAAAATCGCCGGGTGTGGTGGTGTGCACCTGTAATCCCAGCTATTCAGGAGGCTGAGGCAGAGAATCGCTTGAACCTGGGAGGGGGAGGCTGCAGTGAACCGAGATCACGTCACTGCACTCCAGACTGGGTGACAGAACAAGACTCCATCTCAAGAAAAATAAAAACAAAAAAACAACAAAGTGTACTGATTGCCTTATTAACTATTAACTGGTGAGAAAAGGAAATTGCATCACATTAGATGCTGAAGGAGAGTAGTGCAGAAAAGAGGTTCAAGCAGTGCTGAGAGAGCAATTTAAAGCACCTAATGCAAACATTAGGAAAGAGAGAAAGTCAAACCAATAATCAAAACTCCCAGCTTCGACAGCCTACAACATAAAAAGCAAAACAAATCGAAAACAAGCAGGAGGAATTAATAAACAGAAATCAATGAAACTAAAAACAAAAAAGTAGAGAAAATTAATGAAACAAAAACCCAGTTCTTCAAAAAAAAAAAAGAAAAATCAGTAAAATTAACACAAGACTGGCCAAAAAAAAAGAGAGAGAAAGTGCAGAAATTATAATATTATAAATGAAAAAAGTACTATCACTACAGACTTTGCAGACATCAAAAGAACAAGGGAAAACTACAAACAATTCTATACACATAAATTTGACAATTTAGATGAAATGGACCAATGCCTCAAAAAACAAGAACTATCACACCTCACTCATTATGAAATACCTAATTCGAGTAAGTCTGTAACTATTAAGATGATTATATTTATAATTTTAAAACTTCCCTTCAGGGTTTGGATGGTTTAACTAGAGAATTATTCCACATGCCTAAAGAAGAACTAACACCAATTTTACATAATCTTTCCAAAAAACAGATGGGATACACTCTCAATTCACTTTATGAAGCTAATTACAAAATTACCTGATAACAAAACCAGACAAGACAGAATTAAAAAAAAAAAAAAGAAGGAGAAGAAAAGAAACTGCAGGCCCATATTCTCAGTGACTGCAGATGCAAACATTCTTATCAAAATATTACCAACTAAAATTCACCATACTACCAGACTTCACTCTAGGGATACAAGGCTGGTTCTGTATTTGAAAATCAATCAATATAAACCATACTAATAGGCTAATGAAGACAAATCAATGATTATATTATTCAGTGCAGATAAAAATTTGACAAAATTCAGCATCCATTTACAGTAAAAACACTCAGAAAAATAAAAGCCTAAAGTTAACATTCTAGTGGTGAAAGTCTGAATACTATGTTTCCCTAGATTGAGAACAAGAAAACGGTGTCCATTCTCACCAGTATTATTCAACATAGGAAGTTCTAGCCAGTAAAATAAGGCAAGAAAATAAAGTAAAAGGCATATAGACGCAAAAGAAAGAAAACAATCCTGGCTGGGTGCGGTGGCTCATTCCTGTAATCCCAGCACTATGGTAGGCCGAGGTGGGCGGATCACGAGGTCAAGAGATTGAGACCATCCTGGCTTACATGGTGAAACCCCGTCTCTACTAAAAACACAAAAATTAGCTGGGTGTGGCGCACGCCTGTAGTCCCAGCTACTCGGGAGGCTGAGGTAGGGGAATCGCTTGAACCCGGGAGGCGGACGATGCCGTGAGCCAAGATCGCGTCACTGCATTCCAGCCTGGCGACAGAGGGAGACTCCATCTCAAAAATAAAAAATAAAATAAAATAAAAGAAATAAAACAATCCCGTATTTGCAGAAAACATGATTTAAAAATTCCAAGGAATATACTAAACTTTCCAGATCTATTAAGTGAGTTCAACAAGGTCACAGAATACAACATAAAAATCAATTGTATTTCTACATACTAGCAATGAACACGTAGACACTGAAATTAAAAATACAAACAACAGCTGGGTGTGGTGGCTCACGCCTGTAATCCCAGCACTTTGGGAAGCTGGGGCAAGTGGAATGCTTGAGCCCAGAAGTTTGAAATTACCCTGGGCAAAATGGCGAAACCTCATCTCTATAAAAAAAACAAAAAAAATTTAACTGGGCATGGTGGTATATGCCTATAGTTCCAGCTATTGGGGAGGGTGAAGTAGGAGGATCTCTTGAGCTCAGGCAGTAAATGGAGACTGTGCCACTGCACTCCAGCCAGGGAGACAGAGATAGACCCTGCCTCAAAACAAACAAACAATGGTGGACAATGGCTCAAGTAATCCCAACGCTTTGGGAGGCCAAGGAGGGAGGATTGCTTGAGCCCAGGAGCTCAAGACCATACATAGAGAGACTCAGCTTCTACAGAAAATTTAAAAATTAGCCAGGTACGGTGGCAAGTGTTTACTGTCCTAGTTGCCTGGGAGGCAGAGGCAGGAGGACCACTTGTGCCCAGGAGTTCAAGGCTGCAGTGAACTATGATTGCACCACTACACTCCAGCCTCAGTGACAGAGCAAGACCCTGTTTCTAGTTTAAAAAAGAGAAAAAATGGAGGGGCATATTGTGTTCACAGATTGGCAGACTCAACTTGGTAAAGATGTTGATTCTCCTCATATTGATATGCAGGTTTAATGCAATTCCTATCAAAATCCCAGCAATATATTTTGCAGAGACAGAAAGGATTATTCTAAAATTTATATGGAAGGGCAAAGTAAGTAGAATAGTTAAAACAATTCTGAAAATGAAGAACAAAGTGGAAAGAATAAATCTAGCCAATTTTAAGATATATTACATAGCTACAGTAATAAACATTGTGTGATATCGGTGGAAGAATATACACACTGAAAAGAACAGAGAACCCAAAATAAACCTACACAAATATATCCAACTGATTTTCTACAAAGGTGCAAAAGCAGTTAAACGGAGGACGTCAATGAACTTTTCAGCATACAGTGCTGGACCAGATAGATATTGAGAGACAAAAATATTAACCCTGACTTAAGCCTCACACCTTAAAAAAAATTTTAATTCAAAATAAGTGTGAAACTATAAACTTTTAGGAAAAACCATATGAGATAATTCCTTGGGATCTGGGGCTAGGCAAAGAGTTCTTAAACTTGACCATAAAAGCATGATCCGTAAAAGAAATAGTTAGTAAACTAGACCTCATCAAAATAAAAAACTATTTTGCTCTGTGAACACTCATGTAAAGAAGATAAAAAGAGAAGCTAGAGACTAAAAAAAAAAAAAAAAAAAAAATCACAAACCACACATCCAAGAAAGTACTAATATCTAGAATTAAAGAACAAAAACAAAAACAACTCTCAAAGCTCAACAGTTAACCAACCAACCAATGGAATTAGAAAATGGACAAAAGAAATGAAAAAATATTTCATGGAAGAGGATATACACATGGCAAACAAGCACATGAAAAGATGTTCAATACTATTAGCCATTAGGGAAATGCAAATTGAAACCACCATGAGATCTTACTACACATCTAAAATTCAAAATTGTGATAATATCAAATGCTGGTGAGTGTGGAGAGTTTTCATACATTGCTTGTGGGAATGTAAAATGATAGCATCTTTGGCCATTTCTTGAAGTACACAAGTGGCCGGCACGGTGGCTCACGCCTGTAATCCCAGCACTTTGGGAGGCCAAGGCGGGCAAATCACGAGGTCAGGAGACCAAGACTATCCTGGCTAACACGGTGAAATCCCATCTCTACTAAAAATACAAAAAATTAGCTGGGTGTGGTGGCGGGCGCCTGTAGTCCCAGCTACTCAGGAGGCCGAGGCAGGAGAATGGCGTGAACCCTGGAGGCGGAGTTTGCAGTGAGCTGAGATCGCACCACTGCACTCCAGCCTGGGTGACAGAGTGTGACTCTGTCTCAAAAAAAATAAAATAAAATAAAATACACATGTAACAACCACAGGACCCAGCAACCATATGCTGGACATCTATACAAGATAAATGAAAACTTACCTACATACACACACACACACACACCTGTACACAAATGTTTACAACAGCTTTATTCTTAATAGCTACAACCTGGAAACAACCCAGGTATCCTTCACAGCTTAAACTGTGGTACATTCATACCATGGAACACTATATAGCAATTAAAAGGAACAAACTGCTGATACAAGTAACGACTTCAATGAACATAAATATTGTACAAGCATCTTGCAAGATGTTACCACTGGGGAAACTGGAGAAAGGATAAACAGGATCTCTCTGTGTTATATTTTACAACCACATGTGAATCAACAATTACCTCAAAATAAAGGTCAGTTTTTAATAAAAATGTTAAAGGATATACATCAGATGCTGAGGGAGAAGGAGAAGAGAAAGTCACAACTAATTTCAATAATGTACATAATGGGGAATCAATAGAAAATAACTAAGAAGGAGAGGACTAAAGAAAACAAAAACAAAACCACAAACATTCCTAAAGGCCAAAAGTATAATAAAACAGAAAAAACAAAACAGATCACATACAATGACTCTTTTATACACAAATATATAGGTGACAACAAGGAAACTAGGACTTGACTTTAAAACCATGAAAATAAACTGCATATGTATATGACAAAATCAAATTTAACAAGAAAAGCAATCCCTAAAAATAAAGAAATGAACATAAATGTGTATCCATTTGGTAGCATAATCACACTATCCCATGTAACTTTTCAACACAGCAATTTAACCCTGCATCCCCAGTCAATCCTAAAGAGAACTACCAGGAGAGCTCCAAACTGTTCTGAGTAACCCTATTACTGGGTGCAGCGCTGCTGGTATTGTTATTCCGAGACTGTTATGTGTCTATGTGGAATAAAGTAAATGAGTAAAAATGTCATATTCTATTATTCCTGGTGTCAGAAAAAAACAGGAAGTTTGGCCTAGGAGAAAGACAGATATATGATAGAGGTAGTTTAGTAAAACCTATAGTCCTGAATTTGAACTGGAATATCAATATATGCATTATATGTGTGTGTTTATGCATGCATGTATGTATATAAATACACATATACATATGTATACATATAAATATACACACATACACATATATTTATATACATACGTACACACACAAAATTTTGTTTTAATCCTTCATCTATCCACTCCAAGATGTCTACTTGGAGATGTGTATCTCCAACGCCTAGAAACAATGACCAAATCAGTGAGTGCATAGACAATACTCTCAAAAATACCACCAATAGGCCGGGCGCGGTGGCTCAAGCCTGTAATCCCAGCACTTTGGGAGGCCGAGACGGGCGGATCACGAGGTCAGGAGATCGAGACCATCCTGGCTAACACGGTGAAACCCCGTCTCTACTAAAAATACAAAAACTAGCCGGGCGAGGTGGCGGGCGCCTGCTACTCGGGAGGCTGAGGCAGGAGAATGGCGGAAACCCGGGAGGCGGAGCTTGCAGTGAGCTGAGATCTGGCCACTGCACTCCAGTCCGGGTGACAGAGCGAGACTCCGCCTCAAAAAAAAAAAAAAAAAAAAAAAAAAAAAAATACCACCAATAGCAAACAGAGAGAACTGGTTCATTCTGACCAGTGGGCAGAAAAGGTATAAGATAAGCCTGCAATATCTTAACATAACCAAATATCAAAGATATTTACAAGACTAGAGTCTTGTAAAAACAACTCAGGAGCTAACATGAAGAGGCTCCAAATGTTCAAAAACAGTATAATTATAATCAATTATCAATAAGACAATGAATTCAAATACACATAGATTTCAATCTGTAAATCCAGGAAATAAAAATAAAAACCCAAACAACTAAATGGTCATCATTGAAGGATGATAATGAACTACTTCATTATTTTGAAAACTGATAAGGGGAGAGAATCAAGCATTCATTTCACTGTTTCTAAACAAATTTTATCATGGGGTAATTTAACCAATTAATAGATGAGGGGAAGTCTTCTCTTAATAGATGTAGTCTAGCTCAGCTGTTACCAAACTTTTTGGCACCAGGGACCGGTTTCACAGAAGACAATTTTTCCATGGACTAGGAAGTAGAACAGGTGGTTTCAGGATGATTCAAGTACACGACATTTATTGTGCACTTTATCCATTATTATTATATTCTAATATGAAATAATTATACAACTCACCATAATGTAGAATCAGTGGGAGGCCTGAGCTTGTTTTCCTGCAACTAGAGGTCCCATCTGGGGATGATGGGAGATGGTGACAGATCATCAGGCATTAGATTCTCATAAGACGCATGTAACCTAGATCACTCACATGCATAGTTCACAGCAGGGTTTGTGCTCCTTTGAGAATCGAATGCAGCTGCTGATCTGACAGGAAGTGGAGCTCGGGTGGTAATACAAGCAATGAGGAGCAGCTGCAAATACAGATGAAGCTTCACTTGCTTGCCTGCTGCCTAACTCCTACTGTGCAGCCCAGTTCCTAACAGGCCACCGACTGGTAGTGGTCCAGGGCTGGGAACCCCTGGTCTAGCTTAAAGAAGGAATGACAGATTAGCACCATTTTACAAATCCTAGTAAATAACAGACTTAGACAATGTTCCTCAGTGGTTGTCAACATAACAGAAAGAGACAGTCAAGACACTATGTGCCTTTCTGATGGAAGAGAAAACCATCACATATGATGCAGTCTTGTTCCCCAATTCCCCCAAATAATCAGAATCTGATAAAGCCTCTAGATTCCACTTTGAATTTACAGGAAATACAGAGGGCCAATATACATGTCAAGAGACACGATAAAATGTAAAATCCAGCCGGGCGCAGTGGCTCATGCCTGTAATCCCAGCAATTCAAGCAGAGTGCTTGAGCTCAAGAGTTCAAGACCAGCCTGGGCAACATGATGAAATGCCATCTCTACTAAAAATACAAAAAACAACTCAGCCAGGAATGGTGGTACATGCCTGTGATTCCAGCTACCCAGGAGGCTGAGGTGGGAGGATTGCTTGAGCTCAGGAGGCAGAAGTTGCAGTGAGCCAAGATCACAGCACTGCACTCCAGTCTGGGTGACAGAATGAGATCCCATCTCAAAAAAAAAAAAAAAGTAAAATTCAGATTATGAGAACCTCTACGCCTAGTTTCTCCAACAATAAAGTGCATAGAAAAAGACAAAGATGGTGAGGTTAAGAGACCATAAATTAAAAAGGAGACTTTGAACTCGTATCAATCAATCATCACAATGTGTGGACCTTGTGATGGTGGATTCCAGGTGTCAACCTGACTGGATTAAGGGATACCCAGAAAGCTGGTAAAAGCACTGATTATCCTCAGTGGTTCAGAAGGCACTGAGCTCGTCCCTCTTCTGCTGAAAGGAAAACCCAGGCGGTCAGGCACTTGATGAGAATGACTAGGCTGTCCCAGTGCCTGTGAGGGTATTTCCTGAAGAGACTGGCATTTGACTTAGTAGACCGATAGGGGAAGTTTCACTCTCAATGTGGGTGGGCAGCATTCAATAAGCTGGGGGCCCAGACGGAACAAAAAGAGGAGCAAAGAGTAATTTTTGCTTTCAGAACTCCAGGTTCTATGGCCTTCGGATTCCGGGACTCGAACCAGCACTGCCGCCCTTTCTCCCCATGATCACATGAGCAAGTGTCATAATGGTATCATGTCTTTAAAAAGAATTCCTATATTTTAAATAACACACATATTCTTAATAACAAAAAAAGTAGGACAGAAACAGTGTATGTTACTTCTCTGAAAGACCTCATACTTTGGGAGGTTACCTGCTCTACTACAACTGGATCCTGGCTATTAACAGAAAAAAATATTTTTAATGCATTGCTGATGTCATATAAGTAGTAAAGAGGAGGAGAGATCAGTCAAGTTGAACTTAAGGGAGAAGTCATAAAAGGTAATTAAGTGAAATGAAAACTATGAGGGTAGCTGCCTAATTTATACTGGGAACAGAAATAAAGTCCTGACCCCTGATGCCAGGCTGGAGAGTTAAACCTAAATTAACACTTAGGTTATACAATAAAAAATAACTACAGCAAGTATTTCAGGAACAGAAAAATGGAACTAAAATATATCAGCAAGCCAGAAGAAATGATCAGAAATGACCAGATCTGAAAAATAAAAAAAAAATAAAACAGAACTTTGAGATATGAAAAAATAATTATTAAGTGAGACATATAACCAACAATAAGAACTCAATAGATGGTTTTTACAGCAAATTTAAAGTAGTTTAAGAGATTCTATGAACTTTAAGACAGGTCAGAAGAAACTGCCAATTATGAAATAAAAGAGGGCTAAAGACGATAAATACAGAAGAGAGGGTAAGAAACATAGAGGATACAAAAAATACAAAACAGTGTTTGTTTGGGTTCCTCAAGACAGAGGCAACTGTTGAAGAGATAATAGCTAAGAATTTTCCAGAACTGATAAAAAACAATATCACAGATTCAAGACACCCAGCAAACTGCAAATGGGAAAATAAAAAGATTTCTTTACCCAGGGGGAAAATATCCTAGAAGGAGCCAGCGAAAAACAGATTATTTTCAAAAAGCAACAGACTAAAAACTGGCCAGGCACGGTGCCTCACACCCGTAATCCCAGCACTTTGGGAGGTCTAGGTAGGCAGATCACCTGAGGTCAGCAGTTCAAGACCAGCCTGGCCAACTTGGCAAAATCCCGTTTCTACTAAAAATACAAAAATTAGCCAGGCAAGGTGGTGGGCACCAGCAATCCCAGCACTTTGGGAGGCTGAGGTGGGAGGAGTGCTTAAGCCCAGAAGTTCAAGAACAGGCTGGGCAACATAATGAGACATCTCTACAAAAAGAAAAAAAATTAGCTGGGTGTGGTGCTGAGCACCTGAAGTCTCAGCTACTCTGAAGGCTGAGATGGAAGGATCACTTGAGCCCAAGAGGTTGAGGCTGTGGTGAGCCGTTGTGGTCCCATTGCACTCCAGTCTGGGCAACAGAGAGAGACTCTGTCTCAAAAAAAAAAAAAAAAAGAGTCAGTTTGTCAGGTTTTAGTCTGTTGGTCCTTTTTTTTTTTTTTTTTTTTGAGACAGAATCTCGCTCTTCCTGTTTTTGTTTCCTTCTTACACAGTCCTCATACTTCATCAACTCTAACTCTTGTACTTCTATCCTGTTGCCCTGGTGAAAAATTAACCCTGGGTTGTTTCAATTCTCACTCCAAAAGCTGAGTTGCTAAGTGTTGCAAGAGAAAAAACAAATTACTCAACCTCCATTATAGGTATAACAAATTCTAGGTCTCTAACCTCAATTAAGCTCTCAATGCTTACTGTTTAGAAATCTTTCCAGGCTTTCCGCTAGTTAGATTTTGCACAAAAAGCTACTGCTCAAGCCCCCTTCCAAATCCTCCTTCCTCTCAGTAGAAGACCAGGCCTCATATTTACTGAGAAAACATAAACTATCAGATAGTAGCACTCCCTCAACTTCCTAATGTGCACATCTAAATCTCCTCCCCAATCCCAACATCCCTGTCTCCTTTCATCCTGTCACAATGACAGTGCAAGAGGTGGCTGGTTGTGCAGTGAATCTAATATCCTCTCATCAACTGTCCCCTTGCTTCACCAATTATCCATCTCCTCTCCCCATCTTTCAAGTATTCTATTTCCCATATCATGAGCATGTCCATGTCTTTCATTTAAAAAAAAAAAAAAAACCCCTTTCTCAACCTACATTTTTACATTTTCTTCTAACTAGTTACTGTTCTCTTTCGCCATAATTTTTGAAATCGTCTAGACTGCCTTCATTTCTACTTATTTAGTCCACTCCATCCAAAATTCCATTGGCACTGCTCTTGCCAACATTATCAGCAACCTTCTATTCATGGAACACAATCCTTAATTACACGGTATCTTTGCAGGAGAACACTTCATTCATTCTCATCTCCTTGACTTCCATAATACCACATTCCTGGTTTTCCTCCTCTTTCATCTTCCTCCTTCATCTATCCATGTTGCTCTTCCCAAGGTTCTGCCTATTCATCTCGTTACTCTACAAACCCTTTCTAGGTTATCATATATATCTCCATGGCTTCAATTACCAATTACATATTAATAACTCTGGATAATCCAGATTTGTTTCCTGATGAATTCTGAATTGTGCAGTAATATGTAACTTTTCCATGTTATAAACAGTATATAAGGAAAAATCTAGTTAATCTTTAAATATAGAAAAATATTTGTATCTGGCATCTAAAACAGTACTATTCATTATTTTGCTCACCTGTATATATTCTAGGTTATGATTAATCAATACATCAAAGTGGAACCATTACCTTTTTTGTCATAACAGCTTTGAGATATAATTCACTTACCAAACAATTCACCTAAACTAAACAATTCAATAGTTTTTAGTATATTTCACTGAGTTATACAACTATTAACACCATCAATTTATCATATTTCCTTTTCTGAGATGAGGTCTCACTACATTGCCCAAGCTGGTCTCAAACTCCTGGGCTCAAGTGATCCTCCCATCTATGCCTCCCAAAGTGAGCCACCGCGCCTGGCCTATATTTTCATCACTACATAAAGAACCTTTCTTTTTTTTTTTTTTTTTTTTTTTGAGGTGGAGTCTCGCTCTGTCACCCAGGCTGGAGTGCAGTGGCGCAATCTCGGCTCACTGCAAGCTCCGCCTCCCGGGTTCACGCCATTCTCCTGCCTCAGACTCCCGAGTAGCTGGGACTACAGTGCCTGCCACCACACCCGGCTAATTTTTTGTATTTTTAGTAGAGAGGGGGTTTCATCCGTGTTAGCAAGGATGGTCTTGATCTCCTGACCTAGTGATCCGCCCGCTCGGCCTCCCAAAGTGCTGGGATTACAGGCGTGAGCCACCGCGCCCGGCCATAAAGAAATCTTTTATCCTTTAGCGGTCACTTCCCATTCCACCCAGCTCCCCACCTCAGTCTTACAAAACCATTAATCTACTTTTTGTCTCTATAGATTTGAAAATGCTGATATAAAATGTCATATGTCAGATGTGAATCACCCCTCCAACTATAGCTCCCTTTAGACAGCATCCTTTAAGTAAACTGCTATATTTCTAAGTAAACAGATTTTGGTGTGTTCTGCAAGTGCCACATCCTTGGGAATCTAAGCAGCTTAAAATTTCAAGCCCGGATCTCTCTCCTGAACTAAAGTATCTCCTGGATTACTCCCCAGAAAACCCCACATGTTCCTTAAGACATTCAAAACTGAGTTCATCATTTTCCTCACTGGTCTTACTTAATTTACTGTTTTTACCTTATCTCTAGATAACAGCACTCTCTAAAAGTGGGATATTCAACTACCTCAAAAAGTAGTTCCAGGCCAGACGCGGTGGCTCAAGCCTGTAATCCCAGCACTTCGGAAGGCTGAGACGGGTGGATCACGAGGTCATGAGATCGAGACCATCCTGGCTAACACGGTGAAACCCCGTCTCTACTAAAAATACAAGAACTAGCCGGGCGAGGTGGCGGGCGCCTGTAGTCCCAGCTACTCGGGAGGCTGAGGCAGGAGAATGGCGTAAACCCGGGAGGCGGAGCTTGCAGTGAGCTGAGATCCGGCCACTGCACTCCAGTCCGGACGACAGAGCGAAAATCCGCCTCAAAAAAAAAAAAAAAAAAAAAAAAAAGGAGTTCCAATAATTAAATAAAATAAACATTAATAAAAGCAGCTCGTGTTACCAAGCAGGCAGTCATCAATGTTTGTTTCCCTTTTCTGTTTCTGTTTACAGGTTGTAATCTCCGTTTCCAATATTAAATGCCATTACTTCTCCCGTCCATTGAGGTTTTAACATCAATGATTTATTTTTCACTTCTAGCAAAATAGTTTGTTTTTGTAGTACTTTTTACTTCTTTATGTTTTTAGGTCCTTCTTAAAATGATTCAATCATCTTAAAGATATTTATTTTATAGTCTTTCTCTGATGACCTCTATTGCTGAATTTCTTAGGAGACATAAGACTGATGTTTTTGGTGTTTGTATTATCTGTGATATATTTCTTCCTGTGTTTTATAATTTTGGATTATGAACCTGTTCTCTTCCTGTGCTAGTGAGACCATCAAAAATTTGAAACATTTAGCCTCTCTATAGTAGTAACTAAAAATCAAATAATTTAGATTTTTATTAAATTTGAAATTATATTAAATTTGCTATTTGAATGGCATCCTCTCTGGAAGATAAAAAAGTCTTGTCTAGTATGGGAAATTAAGAATAAATAGGAAACTTCAAACTTCCTTCTCTATCCAGTCCCACTGGTCTGCTAGTTACAGTTTAAAAAGATATGGCAGGAGGTGGAGAAGTTTATTAATAAACCTAACATCAAAAATTAAAGCCTGTTTTACCCTTCCAAAAAAGCCTATTCTTACTCCATTGTAGACAGAAAATTCCATTACATTAATATTACAAGATTATCAACTAGAATTCTTTTAAAAAATTAAGAAGGCAGTGAGATTTTTCACTTTACAAAGAACTGAAATGGGATTCCTTTTTTTTCCTCTTTACAGAGGTAATCAAGTTAGGATTTTTTTTTTCTTTTTTTTTTTAAGTTCTGACTGGAAAAAGGACTGCAAGTATAGGTTTAGGACTAAACACAAGACATTATGTTCCAAGAGTTTAAAATTTTAGAGCAATACCATCAAATAATTTAATGCAAGAATAACATCAATTAGGCCGGGTGCAGTGGCTCACACCTGTAATCCCAGCACTTTGGGAGGCCAAGGTGGGCGGATCACTTGAGGTCAGGAGTTCAAGACCAGCCTGGCCAACATGGTGAAACCCCGTCTCTACTAAAAACACAAAAATTAGCCGGGCGTGGTGGCCGGCGCCTGCAGTCCCAGCTACTCAGGACGCTGAGGTAGGAGAATCGCTTGAATCCAGTAGGTGGAGGTTGCAGTGAGCCGAGATCACGCCACTGCACTCCAGCCTGGTGACAGAGCAAGACTCCGTCTCAAACAAAAAAAGAATAATATCAATTAAATTAGAATAAAAAGAACTATTACAAATGATATTTTTATCATCTTGATTGTGGTGATGGTTTCATCAGTGTATATATGTGTGTGAAAGAGTATTAAACTGTGTACAGTTTAAAGCTTCTTTAAAAAATAATGTGATTCAAATTTCAAAAAAATCTATTCCTATGTACCTTCTTAGGTATTAAAGCCACAAGAGTTATACAATGGAAAGACCATATTAGTGGCTCTGTCACTAACTAGCTATGTGATCCTGGACATATTACTTAACCTATCTGAACCCCAGAGTCCCCACTTAAGAAACAAGGATATCACAATCTCTCTCTCTGGGACAGTATGGCAAAAGTGCCTTCCATAACAAGTCTTTACAGAACATCTACAAAATATGACTTGTTTACTGCACAAAGTATACCTATACAAACCATTCATTAAAACCTATGCTTTATTACTAAGTTACAATGTGAGTACCAACAACAAATAAATCTACCTTATGTAGTCCAAAATGTACATACCACTATTATATTTTTTCATCTTTCTACTTTCAACCTGTGTCTTTGTATTTAAAATGCTGCTACACAGTATCAGCACTTTGGGAGGCCAAAGCAGGCAGATCACGAGGTCAGGAATTTAAGATCAGCCTGCCCAACATAGTGAAACCCCTAAAATACAAATACAAAAAATTAGCTACTAAAAATACAATACAAAATTTTTTTTACTAAAATACCAAAAATTAGCCGGGCATGGTGGCAGATGCCTGTAATCCCAGCTACTCAGGAGGCTGAGGCAGGAGAATCACTTGAATCTGGGAGGCTGAGGTTGCAGTGAGCCAAGATCATGCCATTGCACTCCAGCCTGGGTGACACCGAGAGACTCTGTCTCAAAAAAAAAAAATGCTGCTACAGAGAAGTCAATGTGCACTGTAACCAAATTGCACTACATAGTGCAAAATGTATTTAAAATGGACAGTATGCAGTTGGGTCTTGCTTCTTAATCCAGTCTGACAATCTCTGCCTTTTAATTGGGGTGCTTTAGTCAATTTAAATGTAACGTAATGATTGATATTGTTGGTATCGGGCATTTCATTATGGTATTTTTGTTTTTTATCAACTCATTTGTTTTTTATTTCTCTGTTTCTGCCAGCCTGTCTTCATTTGGGTTAACAATTTTTTTTTTTTTTCTAGCATTCCATTAGATATTCCTCTCCTGGCATTTAGGTTCACCTTTTAATTTTGAGATCACTCACTAGGGATCACAACTGTGACTTTAACTTAATCTATTAGGAGTTAATGTTCTACCTACTAAATGTCAAGAACCCACTCATGTGACACACACACATGTACCACACATGCCACCACTGCATGCATAGTATTTAAAAACTGCCAAGAATTTGGACAGATCTTATATGAGAATTTTTGGACTCACTTTTTTTTCTAGCTGCCTCTCTTCCAGGATTTACCGACTAAGTTTCTTGCTGTTCTGTTAGCCCAGAACTCTGTACTCTTACATTTCATGTAAATAAGGCTGTGGTATTCTTCACCAAGTAGAAGGAGGATTACAGAGCACCCTCAGACAAAAACCTACCAACTCATAAATTTCACAAGATAGTTATGTTTTAAGAATAGGCTCTCCTCCAGTTTCTGTCTGCTTTTGATCACTCTCCAGTACCTTTAAAGAAAAATTAATATATTTTGTCCAGATATTATCATTGTTATCTATGGGAAGGTAACTCTACAGTACTACATCATTACTAGAAGCCAGAATGCCATGCTACTTTTACTACATAAACTCCATTCTGAAAATGCCTTCCTTAGGTAATTTATGCTACTTATATTTTTCCTTTTTTCTTTTAGTAGCAGCTTTATTTAGATATAATGCCCATGCCATAAAATTTATCCGAAAAGGACAAGTTCCGTGGTTTCTAGTACAGAGTTGCATAACCATCACCACTACCTTAGAACATTCTCATCACCACAAAAAGAAATCACATACTCTTTAGTATTCATTCCCCATGCTCCTTCCCATAACCCCTGGAAATCACTAATCTACTTTCTGTATCTATGGATGTGACTGCCCAGACATTTCATATAAATGGAATCATATAATATGTGGACTTTCATGTCTGGCTTCTTCACTTAGCGTGTTTTTGAGATTCATCCATGCCGTAGCTAGTATAAATTTTTACTCCTTTTTATTGCTGAATAATATTCCACTGTATGGACATACCCCATTTTATCTACCTATTCTTCCATTCAAGGACATTTGGGTTGTTTCCACTTTGGGGATATTATGATAATGCTATAACAAGCATTTGTGTACATGTTTTTCATCTCTTGAACACATATCTAAAAATAAAATTGCTAAGTGATATGAGAACTCTATGATTAACATTTCGAACTGCTAAACTATTTTCTAAAGTTGCTGCACATGCTACCAGAAGTGTATGAGAGTTCCAATTTCTACTTATCCTTCCCAATGCTATTATTTGTTTGATTTTAGCCATTTTAGTGTATGTGAAATGGTATCTCTTGCTTTTGATTTGCATTTCCCTAATGACTAATAACATTAAGCATCTTTTCGTGTGTTTGTTGGTCATTTGTATGCCTTCTTCAAGGAACTGTTCAAGTCTTTGCCCATTTTTAAACTAGATTGTCTTTGTATTGTTCAGTTGTAGTTCTTTACAAATTCTGGAGGTTAAGTAGTATCTTTATCAGATGTATGATTTGCAATTTTTTCCTCCCATTTGCGGGCTGCTTTTCTCCTTTCTTGTTTTTGGAGACAGGGTCTCGCTCTGATGCCCAGGTTGGAGTGCAGGAGCGTGATTACCACTCACTGCAGCCCCAACTTCCTGGGCCCCAGTGATCCTCCCACCTCAGCCTCCCAAGTAGCTTGGACTACAGATGTGCTAGATGTGTGTGTTTCCACTACACCAGGAAAATTTTTAAATGTTTTATAAAGACGAGGTCTCACTACACTGCTTAGACTGGTCTCAAACTCCTGGGCTCAGGCGATTCTCCCACCTTGGCCTCCCAAAGTGCTGGGATTACAGGTGTGAGCCAGCCACCACGCCTGGCCACTTTTCTACTTCCTTAATGACGTATTTTGAAGTACAAAATATTTTAATTTTGATAAAGTCCAATTTACCTATACTTCCTCTTGTCACTTGTGCTTTTAAGGTGGTACTATGAAACCAGCACCAAGGTTACAAAGATCTATACAGATGTTTTCTTCTGAGAAGTTTACACATTTTAATTTTTACATGTATATCTTTAATCAACTTTGAGTTGGTTTTTCATACTGTGTGAGGTAAGGGTCCAATATTCTCTTGTATGTGGATAGTCATTTCTTCCATTTGTTGAAAAAAGAAAACCAAAACTATTATTTCCTTGTTGTACTGTTTTGCCACCCTTGTTGAAAAGCAATTGACCTACCCACCTACCAAAAAAAAGAAAGAAGAAAGAAAAGAAAAAAAAACCCCAAAATATAACTGGTAAATGTGAAAGTTTATTTCTGGACTCTCAATTCTATTCCATTGGTCCATATGTCTATCCTTATGCCAGTATCACACGGTCTTAATTACTATAGGTTTGCTTGTTCTGTAAATTCTGAAATTGCTAAATATGAGTCCTTCAACTTAGTTCTTATTTTTCAAGTTTTGCTTTGGTTATTCAGGGTCCTTTGCAATTCCATACAAATTTCAGAATCAACTTATTTCAAGAAGAAGGAGGAGGAGGAGGAGGAGGAGGAGGAGGAGGAGAGGAGGAGGAGGAGGAGGAGGAGGAGGAGGAGGAGGAGGAGGAGGAGAAAGAAGAAAGAAGAAGAGGAGAAAAAGAAAAAAGAAAAGAATCGAAAAAAAGAAAAAAGGCAAGTCAGCTTGGATTTTATGGGAAATTGCATTGAATCTCTTAGGTCATTTGGGGAATATTGCAGGTTAACAATAACTCTTCCAATCCATGAACATGAAATATATTCCCATTTACTTAGATCTTTCTTTCAGTGAAGTTGTAGTTTTCAGCGCACAAGTCATAAACTTTCAGTAAGCAATGAATTCCTGATAAAGAAAAAAAAGTCTTACACTTTTGCTGAATTTATTCCTATTTTATTCTTTCTAATGCTGTTGTAACAAAATTGTTATTTTGTTTTTTAAGACAGGGTCTCACTCTGTCACCCCTGCTGGAGTGCAGTGGCGCAATCGCCATTCACTGCAGCCTCAACATCTCCAGCTCAAGTGATCCTCCCTCCTCTGCTCCCAAGTAGCTGGGACTCCAGGCATGTGATACCACACCCAGCTTTCTACATTTTTGACTTTTGAGACAGGGTCTCACTCTGTTGCTTATCCAGTCTCACCCAGGCTGGAGGTTCTATTGCTCATCATAGCAACACAATTATAATTCACTGCGGTCTTGACTTCCCAAGCTCAAGCAATCCTCCCACCTTAGCCTCTAGAGTAGGTGGGACTACAGGTACACACCACCAGACTAGGCTAATTTTGGCATTTTTTTTGTAGTGATGGGATCTAGCCATGTTGCCCAGGCTGGTCTTGAATTCCTGGGCTCAGGCAACCCACCTGTTTCAGCCTCCCAAATTTTGGGGATTATAGGCATGAGCCACCACATCTGGCCTGTTTTAATTTTTAGATTGCCCATTGCTGGTATACTAAAATACAATTGATTTTACATACTGCTCTTGTATCCTGCAACCTTGCTGAAAACATTTATTAGCTCTAATAGTTTTTAAGTGAGTTCTTTAGGATTTTCTATCCAGAAGATCACATTTGCAAACAGTGAGTTTTAATTCCTATTTTCCAACCTGGTTATCTTTTATTTTGTTTTCTTGCCTAATTAATTGTGTTGGCTAGAAAATCCAGTACAATACTGAATAGGAACAACAACAATGAATACCGTTGTCTTATTCCTGATCTCAGGGGGAAAGCTTTACATTTACACCATTAATATGATGTAAGCTGTGGATTTTTCAGATGCTCTTCAACTTCATCAACAGAATGTAAAGAATGCAAAATAAAATCATAGTAAGACACCTCTACACACTTAGTAAAATGATGAAAATTTAAAAGACTGGCAAAACAAAGTATTGGTGAGGATGTGGAACAAGTAGAATTCACGTACTGTTGGTGAATGTAAAATAGTACAACCACCTTGGAAAAGAATTTCAAAGTTTCTAAATACTGTTGGGCCAGGCACAGTGGCTCACACCTGTAATCCCAGCACACTGGGAGGCCGAGGCGGGTAGATCACCTGAGGTCAGGAGTTCCAGACCAGCCTGGCCAACATGGTGAAACCCCATCTCTACTAAAAATACCAAAATCAGCAGGGCATGGTGGCACACGTCTGTAATCTCAGATACTCAGGAGGCTGACGCAGGAGAATTGTTTGAACCCAAGAGGCAGAGGTTGCAGTGAGCCGAGATCGTGCCATTCCACTTCAG
This sequence comes from Trachypithecus francoisi, assembly GCF_009764315.1. Lineage (NCBI taxonomy): Eukaryota > Metazoa > Chordata > Mammalia > Primates > Cercopithecidae > Trachypithecus > Trachypithecus francoisi. The sequence continues at coordinate 67,429,243 of NW_022681463.1, read as the reverse complement.
CCTGGGTGACAAAAGCAAAACTCTGTCTCAAAATAAATAAATACAGTTATAAATACACACTTATATGACCCAGCCATTCTATTCCTAGGTATTGATCCAACAGAGAAACACACAGACTTATATTGATCCAAAAGACAAATACATAGCTTTATAAACAAATATTCACAGCAGTCTTACTTATAGTTGCCAAAAACTAGAAACAACTCAAATGGCCAACAGTAGGTAAATGGCCTACTGTTGTGATACATTCATGTAATGAATATGAGTAGCAATTAAGAATGAACTTTAGGCACACAAAATATGAATGTTAATATTAAATTTTTTAAAAGTCAGATACAAAAGGAGTATGTATTGTGATCACATTTAAACGAAATTCTGGAAAAGGCAAACTGATCAACGAAAGAAAGCAGATTAATATTTGCCTAAGGGTGAGGGACAGGAAGGGGTTACTACAAAGAGCTATGGGGGAACTTTTGGGAAGACAGAAATACTTACATTTTGATTGCAATAGTGGTTACAAGGGGGTAATCATTTGTCAAAACTCATCATGCTAAATACTGATGTGTATTACTTCTGTAATTTTTTAATGTTAATTATTCTGAGAAGTACTTAAATTATTTAAAGCCCTTTCTAGATTAGTCTGCCTCAGAGATTATTTTTTCTATGATTTAATTACCAATGTCCTAATTTTTTATCCTATTAATACCATATTATGCACTTGGACCTGTGTTGCTTATCAACACTTGGGGCAGCTGATAAACATTCCCTGTAATTAAAAAAAATTGTAAGCAGTCAAAAACTAATAAACCTTTAAGAGTGTTATAAATAAGTAAAATTTACAATAACATTTACATGACATATTTTAATGTTTTGTTCATTTTATGTTCCAATGATTATTAGGACTAAGTGGTGAGTTCATGTAAAAATGACTTTACAGTAGTTATAAAACCAAACTTACACTGCTGAAGTCTACTAGGCAGAGGAACTGAACAAGAAGAGCAGGAAGGTGCTATATATTTTCTGAAGGTCCCTGAAACACCTCTAGGCACTACATAACTCCTACCTCACCAAAAGAAAAAAGAAAGGAAGAAGTAACCACATTCTGAAAGTCTATAGCACCAAGACTAACCCATTCATAGTCATCTTTTTGAGATAGGTCTCGCTCTGTCACCCAGTCTGGAGTGGAGTAGTGATCACGGCTTGCTGCAGCCTCAACCTCCCAGACTCAGGGGATCCTCCCACTTCAACCTCCCAAGTTGCTGGGACCACAGGTGTGCGCCACTAAACCCAGGCTATTTTTTTTTTTTTTTTTTTTAAAGGGACGAGGTTTTGCCATATTGCCCAGGCTAGTCTCAAACTCCTGGGATCAAGTGATCCCCCTGCCTCAGCCTCCCAAAGTGCTAGGATTACAGGTGTGAGCCACCACACCAGGTCTTGGTCCTTTTCCTTGATACAAGTCAGCAGAGACTCCAATTTCTCCACTTCAATACAATTAATATATTCTTTAAAAAGAGAGAAAGATTAATTAAAGCCACATGAGCCACAGCCCCAAGAATCTACAGTTATACCCCGAATTCAACACCTGACAGCAGTCATAACTAGAGGTCTCCTATAACACCTAGGCCTGGATGTCCAGCTGCCTGGTTTCCTCTGGATTGTAAATTCAGAACTTTTAGGTTTCTCTTTTGCTCATTCTTCCTTCTCTGCCTTTTAGACAAGAGAGCTCTGGACCTCCTCGCAAGGCTATCTTTAACCCTAAGCAGATCTGCCCAACATCCCTTCCTCGCTAATACCTGCACTGCTGTAAACAGTGTACAGTTTTCTCAGAAATAGGTCCAGTATTTACTATGCTTACCAAAAGAAAAGCATAGGGAGGGATATGTTGGTTAAATTATATTTAAAGTTTAGCCATGACCACAAACATATCATGTCCTCACATAATACTATCACGTTCACAAATACAAAAACTTAGAATGAAAGTTATAAACCTGGCTGTGCCCCCTAATTGCTGCATGGAGCTATGTCTAATGTATCAGAAGACTCCTGCACTGGTAACTAAAACAACTAATTAGGAATGTGTTCTCATTATGAAAATATTCAGCCAGGCGTGGTGGCTCATGCCTGCAATCCCAGCACTTTGGGAGGCCAAGGCAGGTGGATTACCTGAGGTCTAGAGTTCAAGACTAGCTTGACCAACATGGTGAAACCCTGCCTCTACTAAAAACACAAAAATTTGCCAGGTATGGTTGCACATGCCTGTAATCCCAGCTCCTTGGGAGGCTGAGGCAGGAGAATCCCTTGAACTGGGAGGCGGAGGTTGCAGTGAGCGGAGATCGTGCCATTGCACTCCAGCCTGGACAATAGAGCGAGAGACTGTCTCAAAAAAAAAAAAAAGAAGAAAAAAGAAAACATTCTAGCTATTTTTGACAAACGCTAAACAATACACTGAAGAATTTATTACCAGGAGAGAAATATTTAGTAAGTTAAAATAGTGCTTCCCAGCCACTTTCACATCACGACACACACAGAAAATATTTATACAGCATACTGAGATAAAAGGACAAGGCTACACAGGCTCCACCACCCAAGTCCCTGGGTGGCCACCCCTAGGGCAGCGCACCAGATGGGAAACACTGATTTAACAGGCTCTCATGCTAATGCCCTGGGTCGCTGAGACAAACTAGGGAGAAGTTCATCCATATGGCTGTAAACCGTCACAAACAAACCAGCTTTAAAAAATATTTGTTTCTGCTTTTCTAACTTATGCATCTTCGTCAAACCATGAAACATTCAAGGCCCAGTTCATCTCCACCAAGAAGCCCTCACAAATCTCTAAGGCTGTAATTCACACCTATCCTTTCTCTGTGTTCCCAAACTTCCTTTACTCTTACTAAACTATCATGTTCTGTTTTATAGTTGCCTTCAGTTATTATTTACCTTATTAAATTAAATATGTCCCTTGAATACAAGGATCTTGTTTCATTCATTTTTATTTCCTTCTGGCTCCACAATATTGAAAAAAGAGTTTGTACAACCAATGTTTGTTCAATCTGACTTGGGGTGGGTCATATTCAGTGACAATGCTTTTTGTACTACAATAGTCCATGTACTTTCTCCCTCTGTATTCCGAAATTGGATTTATTTAGTTCCAAGCCTCTCAAATATTCCAAATTTTCCAAAGTTTCAAGAGTTCAACAGGATACACAAAAATGTTTGTTTGCACTAGCCCCACATCCACAAAATTTAGAAAACAAAAGCAAATATCCAGCCCCTATAGAACTTTTTTTTTTTTTTTTTTGTATTTTTAGTAGAGACAAGGGTTTCATCACATTGACCAGGCTGGTCTCGAACTCCTGGCCTCAAGAGATCTGCCCACCTCAGCCTCCCAAAGTGCTGGGATTACACGCATGAGCTACCATACCCAGCTGTGCCCCTATAGAACTTTAACATCCAAGTACCAATTCTTTCTTCCAAGCAAAAACAAGGTTTCCAGAACTCTAACAGATAACTGAAAACCACACTGTTGTTACCAGCCATAGTCCCTGACAGTAACTTTAAATTGCCCAAGAGCAGTGAGGAAGCATTTTAAATTATTTTCACATCTATTGAAGGATTCCAGCCAATAGAATTTATTCTTATTATACAGGAGTAAACATGCATTTTATCATTAAATAGTATGATAATCCTAACTGGGAATTACCAGCTTATAAATTTTCTCTGTAAAATCTGTGAATCTATCTGAATGCTTAGATTTTATTTAGAATCACAATTTTTATTTTCATCCTCCCCTTCCCTTTAAAAAATAGTTAATTTTTAACTACTAGTAAGTAGAATAAGCAGAAATGTAACTATAAGTGAATACATAATATGAATTAGTACACAAATTAAGTTATACAAGGACCATTCCCAAAATATTTACTGAAAAACACTTCTATCCATTTCTGATGTTTTTTTGACCCTTATTTAAAATACCACATGCTAAAGTTAACTAAAATTATTTCTGCATAATCTAAAGACAAAAAAAAGCACCTCAATAAGCATTCCCAAGTATATATTTCAAAACCAAGATACATATAGTCATGGGAAGTAGTTTCAAATTTATAGTCAGTTCAAATTTATAAAAAGATACTAACTGTATAGTCCATTGCTCTGCTAGCTGAGGACAACAAAAGCTAGTTTCTACTTTTTCTCTACCACCCATATCTGCATCTCTACAATCTGTAGCCCAATATTTAGCCAACATGTTCATCCTTCTCAGTCTACCTAATTCCTTTTTTCTTGCTGATTCAAATGTTGAGGAACACACATGCAATATCCAATCCCTCTAATTATTTCAGTGCCTACTCAGTTACCTTCCTCCATACTCTGTTCAGCTTTCTACCTTTCAGTCCCTATTATTATCATTTTGAATAAAGAAAAATAACAACAGCATATGTCTTAACACCCTCTGTAACCACCACAAAGATATGCTGAAGAGTTGGATCTGTACTCCTTTTGTGATTCTGAAACAGGAAATGCAAAGAAAGTATACAAGTTCCAGGACCTCCTAATACCAAAATCCAAGGATGCACAAGTCCCTTTATATAAAATGGCATAGTATTTGCATATAACCTATCATCTCTAGATTACTTATAATACCCAATATTATATAAATGCCACATAAACTGTTGTTATACTATTTTTTTCTTTATGTGAGACAGGGTCTCGCTCTGTCACGTGGGCCGGAGTGCAGTGATGCAGTGCTCAGTGCAGCCTTGATCTCCTCAGGTCAAACAATCACTCATGCCTCAGCCTCCCAAGGAGGTTGGACTACAGGCACACGACAATGCACCCAGCTGATTTTGTGTGTGTGTATTTTTTGTAGAGGTAGGGTCTCACTTTGCTGAGCAGGCTGGTCTAGAACTCCTGGCTTCAAGCAGTCCTCCCACCTGGGCCTCTCAAAGTGCTGAGATTACAGGCATGAGCCACATGCCTGGCCTGTATTATTTTTTTAGTAAAATCACTTTCCAAAATACTGCAATACGAGGAAATCTTTATTTCCAAAAAGTCCACTCATAATAACTTATAAACATCTTTGGAAATTAAAAATTAACCACATCAACCTGCTTAGCCCACAGAACTCACATTAACCCACATCAACCTGCTTAGCCCACATAACCCACATTAACCCATATTGTGTGTTATGTTTTAAAAGGGGAAAAAATACTGAAACTACCGTATGTTTTACCTTTCAGGCATACATGTTAAAATTTTGGCAGATGAAACATAATACTGATAGATTATGCTTCAAAACAATACAGGGAAGAGTAGAAGTGGGTAGAGATTGTTAAATCTAGTCTAAAGCTGTCTCCTTACATATTTGAAGTTCAGTCTAAAGGTTTCTCTGTACATAATGAACTATAAATGTATCTAAATGGAGGTGTAAACAGACTGTAACCTACTTTTGTGCCAGTCACCAAGTTTTGGCCAGTCAAAAGGGGCCAACTGTTCAAACCATGTTCAAATAAGGCAAATGCCGAGCTGTAACCAATCTGACTGCTTCTGTACCTCTGTCTATACATCTTCCACCACCTGGCTGTGCTGGAATCTCTCTGAACATACTGTGGCTCAGGAGGCTGTCCTATTCACAAAGCATTCTTTGCTCAGTTAAACTCTTTAATTTGGCTAAGGACTTTCTTTTAACAAGATATAAATTAAACAAAATGACCATAAATTATAATTGTTTTAAAATGCCACATGGGAGTTCAATATATTATTCTCTCTACTTTTACATATGTTTGAAAGTTTTATAAAAGAGAGCTTTTGTTTTTTTGTTGTTGTTTTTTCTGAGACGGTACAATCTCAGCTCACTGTGGCCTCCACCTCCTGGACTCAAGAGATCCTCCCAACTCAGCCTCCCAAGCTGAGACTACAGTTGTGAACCATCATGCTTGCCTACTTTTTAAATCTTGTGTAGAGATGAGGTCTCACTATATTGCCTAGACTGGTCTTTAACTCCTAGCCTCAAGCAATCCTCCCTCCTCTGTCTTCCAAAGTGCTGGGATTACAGCTGTGAGCCACTGTGCCCAGCCAGAATTTTTGTTTTTAAGTGTGTTATGCTAAAACCCATAATTAAAAACAAGTGATTTTTGGTTTTCTGAAATCAGAAAACCTGGTTACCAACTAGATGAGAGGACAGCATTCATTATTTTTCTATGCCTTAAATTTTCACATCTGTGAAAAAGGAGTTGGACTCAATAAATTCCAACATTCCTGCTAGTTCCTTTTTTTTTTTTTTTTGAGATGGAGCCTCGCTCAGTAGCCCAGGCTGGAGTGCAGTGGCGCGATCTCGGCTCACTGCAAGCTCCACCTCCCCGGTTCACACTACTCTCCTGCCTCAGCCTCCCAAGTAGCTGGGACTACAGGCGCCTGCTACCACGCCCAGCTAATTTTTTGCATTTTTTGTAGAGATGGGGTTTCACGGTGTTAGCCAGGATGGTCTCGATCTCCTGACCTTGTGATCCACCCGCCTCAGCCTCCCAAAGTGCTGGGATTTCAGGCGTGAGCCACCGCACCCGGCCCCATTTTTTTTTTTTTAACAATTCAATTGAATATGACTTCTACACTTTGATTTTGGTTTAACAATTCTAACTAAAATCCAGAATGCATTCATAGCTAAATCTGATATAATTTAACTGAAAATCGTTCATTACTGTTACCAAAATAACAATCCAGTACAGTACTTACCTCAGCTGGGCCTTCATTCCTATATAAATCCTAGTTTGCTTTCCCTGAAACACCTTTCCTTCAAGTATTACCTCTTAAACCTGTCATTCTTTATAGATAACGTTGTCAAAGAAAACAGAGGCCACTAAGTATAATTTGTTCCAGTTTCTCCACCCCTAATGCAGCCCATCCTCATTTCTGTCTGTACTTCAAGTCCTTTCCACCTGAGGCTCCTTCAAGATCTCTCCACATCTCTTACATCTCTTACTTGCCTTCCCTAACAACTCCCTACTTACTCTATCAGTCGTTTGCTCCTTTTCTAACCAAGTCCTCAGGTCTCTTTTGCTCTGGCTTCTTCAGTTTAGCCTACAGTCAACACCACCCTTCTTAACAAATAAAAAACAACGAACAGCCTTCCTTCAATCCTACTTCTTCCTCAGGCTAACCTGTGATTCCTCTTTCCCATGACTAACTACCAAATATTTAAACCAAAGTTCTAAGTAGTCTAACTACCTCAACTCCAACTCACTCCTTAGCTCATCATGATCTAGCTTTCAGCCTCCACCACTCTCAGTTTTCCACTTCTCACTGAGCCCCAATGAGCAAATACAATGAAAGGCTTATTTTAAGATCTCATCATGTCTCTCCTCTCTGTAGCATTTGATACTGCAATTACTGCCCCTCCTTCAGGAAACTCATCCCTAAAGTTCTGATACACCATTTTGCTGCTAAGCTTCCTACAGACTCCCTCAGCACCATTTTCACCTTGTCTCCTAATATGATTTGGTTCCTCAGGGTTGTTTACTCCCCTGCTCCTCTTTCCTTCTTATCCCTATAATCCCTCACCTATATTATCATCTTACACTAGTCATTGCTTTGAACTATTAATCTTCACCACTGGCCACACTAGCCTAGAAGGGCCTGTGAGCCAAATCCAGACCCCCCAACTGATTCCATAAATAAAGCTTTATTAGAATACAACCACACTCATTTGTTTGCCTACAGTCTATGGCTGCTGTTGTGCTCAAGGCACAGGTGAATAGTTGCAATACAAGCAGAATGGCCCTCAAAGCCTTAATATTTAGGCTTTTAAAAAATATTATGGCTCTTTACAAAAAACTTGCCAACCTCTACTCTGTAAGGTAAAATATGCCAAAAGATGAGTCCTAGTAACTTTTTCTGCTTTTCAATTTCAATGCCAATGCTATAGTCAGGCCACCTACCTGAGACCTTAAGGGTTTGCTGTTACTCCCAAACTCTCTTCTCGTCTTCACCAATCCATCCCCTATGGTATAACCAAAGCAATGCTTCTAAATGCACAATCTATTTCACTATTTAAAATGTTCCCCAGAGAAAAGGTTTTTCACAATCTAGCTCTTGTCTGTTCTACCCAAATTTCCAATTACTCCACCTCAATATTGAAGAAATATTTCTTTTCTATTTTTATTTATTTATTTATTTTAAGACGGAGTCTCACTCCATCACCCAGGCTGGAATGCAATGGTGCAACCTCCGCTCACTGCAACCCCTGTCTTGCAGGTTCAAGCGATTCTCCTGCCTCAGCCTCTAGAGTACCTGGGACTACAGGGGCACGCCACCACACCTGGCTAATTGTTGCATTTTTAGTAGAGACAGCGTTTCACCATGTTGGCCAGGCTGCTCTCGAACTCCTGACCTCAGGTGATCCGCCCACCTCAACCTCCCAAAGTGCTGGGATTACAGGCGTAAAAGGCCACTGCGCCCAGCCAGAAATACTGAATTACTTTAGTTCCCCAGAACGTATCACACTGTCTCTTACTTCCAGGCTTGCCCAAGATTTACCACAAATACCTACACATTTTTCTACTTTCAGCTCAGGCACAATCACCTCCATGAAGCCTTCTGTGACTCACCCAGGCCAACTCAGGTGATTCCTTCCCCATGTGCCCGCTCTACTAGGTACACACTTCCACTACAGGAAATATTTACTTGCTTTCATATAATCTGCATACTAGTCTACACATTCCTTGAGCAGGAACCCTGAGGTAAAGTAGAAAAACAGCTATTAAGGGCATGGAGTTTTAAAGTCGGAAATCTGGGACTGAATGCAAGTTCTGCCCCTTCCTAACCGTATGTTCTTAACAAATTAAGAAGAAAATGAAGAAGAACTCATTTTCTTCCTCTATATAATGTAAACTTTGTGAGGATTATTTAAGGTTATTCATATAAACACAGTGCCTTGCACATAGTTATGTGCTCAACAATTACTGGTTATCATTATTTTCATTGTTTTATCCCTCACACTTAGTAAAGAATTCGAATAGCTGCTGAGTGACATAACTGAAGCAAGCTAGTTCTGCACCGTTTTCAGCTGCATACTGAATATTTTCATCTGAACAACATTTGGATTCCGAGAACTCATTATTTTTACACCCAAACTGTTTCAATTAGAGCAACCAATGTGTTAAGGTTTGTCCAGGACTTTCTCTGTTTGAACACTGAAAGTCCTGTATACTGGGAACTACCTCAGTTCCAGGCAAACCAAGACAGTTGATCACCTTAGAGTTATGTTCCAAACAACAGAAATTGACTTGGGTTAACTTAAGAAAAAAAGGGAAGAGTGAATTTATTGGTAGAATATAGAGTAATTCACAAAACCAAGGCAAAGTTGAAGAATCAAGCCTATGGAAGCAACTCCCACATATCTAGCAGGCAGGAATTAATGGATGGTTACCTTCACAGTACTTCTGTCAGGATGAATCAATTAGGTCTCAGTATCAGCTCACTCAAGATTTAAATGCCAGAGATAGAATTAGCCTAATTTGTGTTAGCCAGAAAAGTGTGAGGCACATCAATTAACCAGAGGCAGGATTACCTACATTAAAAATCCCACCATGAGATATCCAATGGCAGAAACGTAGCTTCCCAAGGCCAAATCAGAAGGCTGTTTCCAAAAGCAGGGAGAATGGATACGATGCCCCTCATAACAGCTGCAGTTTAAACATGCCCAGCCTTCAGACTCCATGACACAGTCACTGTTATTCATGCTATTTTTCTTTCTGAGTTGGCAAACTCATCCTTCAAGACCTAACTCAAGTATGACCTTCTGTGTAACTTACTAATTTTCCCCAGGTACAGTCACACTTTTTCTATGCTCTTACAGTACTTTACAAATTATGTACCTGTATCACAGAATTTATCACACTGTACACTAGCCATATGCTTAAGTATCAGTCTCTCCCACTAAACTGAACTTCCTTAGATCAGGGAATATTTTCATATTTATAATCTTTGGCACCTAATGATGTCTACACAGCATGTAGAAAATACTAAACACGGCCGGGCGCGGTGGCTCAAGCCTGTAATCCCAGCACTTTGGGAGGCCGAGACGGGCGGATCACGAGGTCAGGAGATCGAGACCATCCTGGCTAACATGGTGAAACCCCGTCTCTACTAAAAAATACAAAAAACTAGCCGGGCGAGGTGGCGGGCGCCTGTAGTCCCAGCTGCTTGGGAGGCTGAGGCAGGAGAATGGCGTAAACCCGGGAGGCGGAGCTTGCAGTGAGCTGAGACCGGGTCACTGCACTCCAGCCTGGGCGGCAGAGCGAGACTCCGTCTCCAAAAAAAAAAAAAAAAAAAAAAAAAAAGAAAATACTAAACACGCCGGGAGCGGGGGCTCATGCCTGTAATCCCAGTACTTTGGGAGGCTGAGGTTAGTGAATTGCTTGAGCCCAAGAGTTTGAGATCAGCTTGGGCAACATGGCGACAGCCTGTCTCTACAAAAAATATAAAAATTAGCTGGGCTTGATGGCATGCACCTGTCCAGCTATTGGAGCGGATCACTTGAGCCTGGGAGGTTAAGGATGCAGTGAGCGGTGACTGTGCCACTGTACTCCAGCCTGGATGACAGAGCAAGACCCTATCTCAAAGAAAAAAAAAGCTAAATAAATGTTTAATAAATCTGTTTCCCAAGTCACTAGAATATGTAAAGCATCAAATAAAAAGAAACACAGGGGCTACCACAGGTAAACATGCTGACAATATCAAAGAGAAAGCTAATAGACGAAAAGTAAGGGAAGGACATGCCAAAAAATTATGAAGAGCAAAAACTCCACAAGCATAAAAATCAAGGACAAAATTCTGTTAATCTAACAACCTGAAGGCATCACTTATATAAAAGCAAAACCCAATATCCACGTGCATAATGGTGATTCTCAAGAACCAAGAAAACAACTAAACTATATTTAAGGCAGGTGTCAAAATAAAGTAAAATCTTGTATATATACAACCTCCCTAACCCAGAAAATCGAGAATGATTAATTCCAAGTAAATATAGTCAAGATTTATTTTACCACATTTTAACTGCTGATGTTAGCTATGCTGTAACAAAATTTTTCTTAATAGTAAAACTGCAAAAAGGATAGCTACGTCCTCCTTATACTTTTAATATTCCTTCACCTCCAAGATAAAGGAATAGACTTGAAAATGAGAATACAGTCCTCCCTCAGTATCCTCGGGGGGTTGGCTCCAGATGCTCCCTCCCCCGAAGATATTAAAATCTGCAGATGCTCAAGTATCTTCTATAAAATGGTATAGTACAGTCAGCCCTACGAATCCACAGGTTACAAAGGGCCAACTATACAGACAAACCGTATGCTAACTAAACAAAAAGTCAACTGAGGAGTGGTGTCAGTCATAGAAAGAAAATCCTACTGACTCTGAAGTTAGAAGTTCTAGAAATATACTTTGTAACTCCTTTACTGGATACCAAGTTACTTTTTTTTCCACTTCTTGAAATGCCATCCAGTTCATGTCACATTTCACCCAGTTCATGCAGCATTTCACCCAAATAACTAAAATTCACTTCACAAACTGTTAAATAACTTTCACATTCATGGCATTAAACTATTTGTTCTTTATCACCTGAACCCTATGACCAATCTTATTATCATTACTGAGATATATTATGAAGTACACACTATCACCAACTGAAGTTTAAATAAATAAATAAAAGCTTAACTTGAAGCTTATCAAGCCTTTAAATCAAACTTCCAGTTTAGGCTGGGCTCAGTGGCTCATGCCTATAATCCCAGCATTTTGGGAGGCTGAGGAGGGAGGACTGCTTGAGGACAGGAGTTCAAGACCAGCCTGGGCAACACAGCAAGACCCCATCACTACACAAAGTAAATAAGCCGGACACGGTGGTATGCACCTGTAGTCCTAGCTATTCAAGACCCTGAGGCAGGAGGATTCCTTGAGCCATGATCATGTCACTGCACTCCAGCCCAGGCAACAGCAAGATTCTGTCTCAAAAAAGTTTTAAAATTTTTTTTTAAAAACTTCCAGATTACAAAAAATCCAAACAGTGATAAAAAAAAATAAATAAGAGGAACCAGTTAAGCACCACCAGAAGGAAACAGACAAACCCAGTAATTAGGACAGTCTACTAGGCTAAACCATATGAAATTGCCAATACTTGGCTGTTGTTACAAACCTGGAAAAAGGCAATTTCATATAGTGCAATTTAATATAAGAAAACTGACCTGAACAAATTAGTGGCATTTTTAAATGGTTGGGAGACAACAGACTAAAGTTGAAAACAACCCAAGTATTCATCCATAGTTGAATGCGTAAACAAAATGTGGTATATACATATAAAGGAATGTTACTTAGCCATATAAATTAGCCTTAATCACTAATTCATTCACTATGTACATGCCTTAATCTCCCAGAACTTCACCTGTCATAATAAAAAGCTTGGAGTTGATTTGGGAAGCAGTAGAAAAAGGCACTAAAAGAGTAAATGTTTCGGTTAAAAAATACGTGAGAAAATTATCGTGTCTGTGGTGCCTAGGATGTATTTATTCAAGGAATATTTTAGTGCTTGCTTGGTTCTAGTCACTGTACTAAGAGGTAGGCAATGAAGATACATAGTCTGTGCCCTCAAAAAGCTCACAATCTAGTAAGAAAAATAAAATCTAATTAGAATACATTATCATAATTGCAATGAGAAAGATACACTCAGACTTCTTCCAGGAGCAAAGAATGGTACCTACCAGAGTTGAGTATTTAAAAGTGGTAGGAATTAGCCAGGCAACAGGAGGCAGAGAAGGATATTCCAGTCAGCAAGATGGCCCTGAGAATAGAAATAGCACTGGCGAGGAGGGGCAGGCGGGATTCCAGATTATGTATAAGCATATAAGAAGTTCAGTGTTGCTAGGGCTTAAGGGGGTGGGGGAAGAAGGCTGAATCTGGAGAAATAATCAGGCATCAGGCTCACTGAAAAATCTCATAAACTAGAGGAAGAACACCACTTTGGAGAGAGTTTTTAAACAGGAAGGTGACAGGTAATAAGGCCTAAAGTAGGCTGGAGGCAGCAGAATATAGAGGCAGGGCCAAAATCCAGAGACAGCACAGAGATTCGAGCTCCATAACTGACATCTGACTGAATGTGGAAGAGGAGAAAGAAGTCCAAGAAGCCTCTCAAGTTTCAAATTCAGGTCACAGTGAGGGTGATGATGCCATAAACAGAAAAAAGAAAAAACAAAGGCAGAACATGGCTTTAAACACTTCGAGCTTGAGAAGCTAAAAAGATGTTCATGTGAATAATTTCCAGATGATGATTTTATGAAATTTAATTCCCCCTACACTGAAATGATGATTAAAGCCAAGGGAGCTGCTGATACGAGCAAGAAAAACAGTCTATAGATAAAAGAATCGTAGACAGAATCCCAAGCCATGCCCACCACATTCAAAGGGTAGGAAGAAGACTTAGCAAAGCTGACTGAAAAAGAGTACTCCAAGAACCAGGAAGCAGTATATGCCCCATTAGTGCATTCAACAACAACAACAACAACAAGTTTGTCTGTTCTATGACATATAGATTCCTGAAACACTTAACACTCTTCAAACTTAGGAAGAAAGAGGGCAATGTACAGGACGGATGGTAGTAAGCACCTTTAGACACTGCACATGGTTAAACAGAGCCAAGAGGCAGAACACGGGTGCATGGCCAATATGTATACTCTTGGACTTGATCCATTCAACTGTGTTTCTGTATTTTATGTTCAACTGCTGTTATTTGAGAGTGCTAAACATTAATGTGCTACTAAAAATCACATATGGACTAATATGAATTTTGCCTTAACATTCTTTTATTTACCATTCAAGTATGAGTGAGTTCATGTTACAGAAATACATTATAGGAGAACAGTCTGTTCAAGGTGGGCTAGGCAACAGTATCGATGCCATGGAGTCAACACCAAAAGAAAATTAATGTCTTAGAATAATACTGAACCTTTCATTCCCAAATGTAGACTTTTTTCAGGTATACCATCTAGTCTTTCTTCTCTATTAAGTTTCATGTGTTTCAAGTTACATCCAAGGTTATCTATTCTCAGTGAGCTTCTCAACAGAGCCCAAATACTCGAATAGCTATACACAAACAGAATTTGTTGTATATCACAGCAATTTATCCCAAATAGGTGAAGGAAAATTCACACAGGGAAACACTAGAGAGGAGGAAAAGAATAGGAACTGATAGCACCAAGCATGCTATAAGTCAGGAAAGGCCTCACGGAGAATTTTTAAAGGTCTGTTTTTTGTTTTTAACTAGAATGACATGGTGTAGCAGAATTGTAATCTTGGTGTTCCAGAGATATATGAAGGAGTCTCACTGAAGAGATACGTTGCCAGAGTGAGCCCCAACTCAACAGACAGCCAAAAGAAGGCACAAAGAACAGCATATACAAAGGCATGAAGAAGAAACTACTCGTTACTCAAGCATCTCCAGTACTTTATCAAGGCTAGCACAAAGGAGATATAAGAAATAGTGCAAAGTGAGGTAAAAAAAAGGTAGGGTCTTATAACTATGTGTGGCATGCTAAGGACTTTTATCCTGAAGTCAATGGGAAGAATCATAAACAGGAAAGTAACACAGAAAGATCTGAGAAATCAATCCACAAGATACACTGGGGAGAGAAGATACTGAACACAGAAGAGCTAGGTACACTATTATACTTGTTCAGGCAAGAAAGGTAAGGGTCTAAACTAGGTGCAGTGGAAGTAAGGTTGGTAACAGGTACAAACATGAGGGTACTTCAGATGACTAATACAGAAAAGGATGAAGGAGGGGAAGAGAAGGGCGTCAAGGATAGAGTTTTAAACTTGGACAATCAGATACTGCCACTTACCATTGGAGGTTCCAGAGAGACAGAAGCAAGTCTGGTAGAGCTAACTGAATTTTGCAGGTGAGAAAATATATATTAGGCCGGGCGCAGTGGCTCAAGCCTGTAATCCCAGCACTTTGGGAGGCCGAGACGGGCGGATCACAAGGTCAGGAGATCGAGACCATCCTGGCTAACACGGTGAAACCCCGTCTCTACTAAAAAATACAAAAAACTAGCCGGGCGAGGTGGTGGGCTCCTGTAGTCCCAGCTACTCGGGAGGCTGAGGCAGGAGAATGGCGTGAACCCGGGAGGTGGAGCTTGCAGTGAGCTGAGATCCGGCCACTGCACTCTAGCCTGGGTGACAGAGCGAGACTCCGTCTCAAAAAAAAAAAAGAAAATATATATTAGCCCTAGTATCAGAAGCTAAAGCAGAAAGCTTAAGTGTTAAGCCCATTATGGATTATCATTTTTTGGTAAAACCAACTAACTGGCTCCTTGCTGATAAGAAGGAAACTTTGCAAGAGTAAAAAGATAAAAAGGCAAATAAATCTAATAATAAAATTCATCAAAAATTATTAGCAAGGTTTTAAAATATAGAAATAGCAATTTCTAGGCCGGGCATGGTGGCTCAAGCCTGTAATCCCAGCACTTTGGGAGGCCGAGGTGGGCGGATCATGAGGTCAGGAGATCGAGACCATCCTGGCTAACACGGTGAAACCCCGTCTCTACTAAAAAAATACAAAAAACTAGCTGGGCGAGGTGGCGGGCGCCTGTAGTCCCACCTACTCGGGAGGCTGAGGCAGGAGAATGGCATAAACCCGGGAGGCGGAGCTTGCAGTGAGCTGAGATCTGGCCACTGCACTCCAGCCTGGGCAACAGAGCGAGACTCCATCTCAAAAAAAAAAAAAAGAAATAGCAATTTCTGAGATTGATAGTCAATGTTTCTTTGATATTTTACCCATTCACTAACTTTAAGTCTTAGATTCCCAAGTTAAGTCTTAGATTCCCTTCGGTGGAGTACAGCACAGTAAGCAAGAGTTCTGGCTTTAGCATCAAGCTTTGTTTGTTTTTGAGACACAGTTTCACTCTGTCACCCAGACTTGAGTGCAGTGGCACCATCTCGGCTCGCTGCAACCTCCACCTCCCTGGTTCAAGTGATTATCTCGCCTCAGCCTCCCTTGTAGCTGGGATTACAGACATGAGCCACCACACCTGGCTAATAATTTTTGCATTTTTAGTAGAGATGGGGGTTTCACCATGTTGGCCAGGCTGGTCTCGAACTCCTGACCTCTGGTGATCCACCTGCCTCAGCCTCCCAAAGTGCTAGGATTACAGGCATGAGCCATTGCGCCCGGCTGCTTAGCATCAAGCTTTGATATAAGTCCAGGCTTTGCCACTTAACACCCAATGGAAACTCAGGGCCACTTAAGAGTTGTAGGCCTCAAATTTCCTCAGCAGTAAATGGGGATAACAATAGTACCTACTTGATAGGACTGTTGTGAAGATTAAATAGATAATCTATATAAAGTACTTAGCACTGGTATACGGTAAACAATAAATGTTAAGGTTTTTAAAATAATGATTATTAATTACTGTTACTAATGAAAATGTCACATCCTTGAGATATACAGGAGCAAGAAAATGAGAAACTGGCGTGGATTGCAGTTACCTGAGCATTTGTTTTGTAAGTATTCATTAAACAGAACGTTACTATTTTGCACACTTTTCTACAAGTTATCTTTGAAAACAAGAAAAAAGTTTTTAAGAATCAATGCCTTACATGAAAAGGTCTAGTATTAAAATGCACATTCCAGGACCGGGCATGGTGGCTCATGTCCCTAATCCCAACACTTTGAGAGGTCAAGGCAGGGGGTAACTTGAGCTAGCAATTTGAAACCAGCCTGGGCAACATGGCAAAACCCCATCTCTACAAAGAACACGAAAATTAGCCGGGTGTGGTGGCATGTGCCTAGTCCCAGCTACTCAAGAGGCTGAGATGGGAGGATGGCTTGAGCCTGGGAGGAGGTGGAGGTTATAGTGAGCTGAGATTGGGCCACTGCACTCCAGCCTGGGCCACTACTGCACTCCACCCTGGGTGACAGAGCCAGACCCTGTTTTGTGTTGTTTTTTAAAAAGCACATTCCAGAACAAATAAAAGGAAATGTTTCCCTTCCAATATGTACTTCCTAGTTTCAGCTACAAAATCCATTCCCCTACCCAAGCTCCAAATTTCTATCAGTGATAATAATTACTCCTTCCCTTCCTCCATCTATAAACCTCAGAATAACCTTTACTCCCTTTCTCTTCAGTGATCTTTACAAAAAGAATGTGAAGGAGGAGGAAGAGGGAGGAAGAACAGCATCATCAAATCCTCATTCCAGGTTGTAGCCATTCCCAGTCTCAATTTTTTGGAAAACTCTTCCTTGCAGACCAGATAGCAGCATTATTTCTCAAAAATGAATTCTAGGTATTACTGCCCTGTCACCCTTTCCATTGTTCTAATCATGTTACACCTTCTCTTTGCTCTGGAATAAATTCCTCCAGATTTCCCTATCAAGAAAAAGCTTCCAAGCAACTCTTTGCCACAAGATATTCTTGGACCAACACAGGCCATCTGGAAGTCTCCTCTCTTTAATATAATCACTCTTCTTTTTTACCTGGATATTTATTCACCAGTTAACATGCCCCTTTTAAGTTTGGTACATACTTCCTATAAGATTCACTAACCTCATTTTTTTTTCCTCTCCAAAGATCTCTTAAAGTCTCTCTTGACTGAACAATAAAGAAATTTTCTTCCTCAATCCTGTCTCTACTCACAATCCCCTGGCATAACTGTATCCTTTTATTTTCTTTAACAAGTATGTATCTTATTCTTGCACCTAACATCTTGTGTATCAGCTGCTTCTACAATTTCTAACATGTTTCAGCTTTTGTCTATCCTGTATATGAAAAAATAGGCATCACAGCTTATCAAAGTGCATCTCACTGTTTTAGAACAGCCTGATAACCACAACTACTCAGTTACAGAGCTAAGTTGTACTATGTTTCTAACGGACAAGACTAAGCATGGTTATCTACTCTTAGATATGCCTAAATCCCCAATAAAGGCCCTTCATCAGATTTGACCCCAGTTTACCTTTCAGTCTCTCTCTCTCCTACATTTCTCTCAGGACTCTTCAATTACTGCTCCCTCTGGTCTGGAATGCCTCTTTCTTCCATCCGCCTTCTCCCACTCTTTGCCTGGCCACCTTCTTTAATCCTTCACCATCAGCTCACTCCCATTCATCCATTAGAAATAAACCAGAGTATCTTCCCTTTCTGCTCACCTCCAAGTAGTTTTTTGGCATGCATTTTCGGAATACCACACTGTAACAATTGTTGTTCTGCATTGTAATTATCACCCCCACTGGACTGTAAACTCCTTGAGGTACAGACTGCGTCTTATTCCTTATCCCCAAGACCTAACATCGATAGATACCCATAGACAATCAGTGAATAAATAATACCCATATCCACTGAGTGACATGCACAGGCTACATAAGCACACTGAGGGTTTGTACCTAAAGTTCCAGCTGGGTGCGATGGCTAACATCTGTAGTTCCAACACTTTGGAAGCCTGAGGTGGGAGAATCACGGGAGCCCAGGAGTTCAAGACAAGCTTGGGCAATAAAGCTAGACTCCGTCTCTACAAAAGATTAAAGAATTAGCCAGGTGTGATGGTGTCTGCCTGTAGTCCCAGCTACTTGGGAGGCCATGTGGGAAGATTCCTTGAGCCTAGGAGTTTGAGCTTGCAGCTGAGCTATGAGTGCCTGAGCACTTCAACCTGGGTAAAGAAGCAAGACTCCGTCTCAAAAAATACTTTCCTCATGTACAGTGGGGATAATGCCACACCTAACTCATACACTTGTTACACAGATTAAATAAGGTATCATGAAGCTCTTAACACAGTGTCTGCCACATTAGAACTACCATTTGAATGTCTATTTCATGTGTTAGTTACCCTATAGAGTCCCAAGAAATGTAATGTTGTGACCAATACCAGGCTGAATGGCTTAGCAACCATGCTCTTTTTCATGCATCTAAAAGTCACTGGTTACATTCTTATCATCAGCAAATATTTGTTTTGTACCTATTATGTGCAGGAGTCCTTAGTAAGTATCACTGAGCTACCATAACACAATAATAGAGGTAAACAATGAAACAAAAACCTGTACCAATATCCAAGAGAAGGAAGAACGTTACTGGTTCTTCCGTATAAACAATATGAGTATTTTTCAATACATTTTTATTTGGAACAGGGTAGGCTTCAAGAAAAACTCCTAATGGGAAAAGTTCAAAATTAACACTTGTCATCAAGTGGACCGGTAACAGGAGGCAGTTCCAAAATTTCTTGTTTCTATTCCCAAGTTTTTGCTTAGAGGTATTTCTCACAAATTTAACCATGACCAGGAAAGAATATATGATCTTTGACTCATTTAAATGGGAATTCCACGGATATCTCCCTAGGTTTTTTCCTACTAGTATTTAATTTTGTAGCTCTGTAAAACGACCTGAGTTTGTCTGTTTCTCTACAAAATAGAACGCTGAACGGTGTATTTACCCCCACAACCTTCCTTAAGATAGGATAAAATACACACCTCTTAATCACACTAGCTTCTTACCAAAAATTACAAAACTGCAAATCATGTCGCCTAGTATTAGAAAAGAAGGCTGTGGCCTTAAAACCATCTTCCCCCTAACAAATCCAAAGGTCACGGTCCCAGTGAAGTTTGTGCATTATACTTACTGTTTTCAGTAGCTGCAGAGAGACCTCTAGCGCTGCCTCAACAAGCCGAGTTTGCAAATAGTACCTGCTAATGTCACCTTAATGAGACAATGGCAACAGCTGAGTAGCAACTAACTGACCGCGATGAATGTTTAGTTTTGCAACCACTTGGAAATTCTACTAGCTTGGAGCAAGAGGTACGTAAGAGAACGTATGAACCCTATGTATCCAATTTATTTTAGTAAAACGTGTCAAAGAAATTATCACTCTATGCACACCCCACTCCAAGAAAGGCTAAGAAAACAAGTCCTATGAGCGGAGGTCGGAACAACCTCTTTTCCGAAGCCTGAACACAATAGATTGCAAACTATTGTCCACCTTCAGCTCGCTTCAAATGCCAGCAGTTGCAGGAGTATGAGCTGGAACAGCTCGGCACGACTAGTCCAAAGACGAGCACTGGAATATAAGAAAATGGTCCTGGCGCATCCTACCCTCCCCCATCTATCACCCTCAAACAAGTCAGTTACCCGGCTGGTCCCCACCCCCCTCTGCGGGCCGCCACCGCCCGCCTGGGCCCGGCTAGCAGAAGGTAGCAGCCGGGACCGGCAGAGCCGAGGCTCCATGTGCAGCCGCGCGGGAGGCGCAGAGGGGGCTGCACTGGCCGGAAGGTTGCACCAGCGGCGGGCGCCAAGGAGCGGCCGCCCCCTCGGCTGTGCGGTCGGCGGGCCGGGGCGGCAGCATCCCCGTTCATTCGGGCGGCCCCGGCCCGCGGACCCCGCCTCAGCTCCACATCCCCTCCTCGCCGACACAAGGCCGCGCCCGCGTGACGGGGCCGAAAACCCCGGCATTTCCCGGTCGCAACGCCGGCAGCTTCGGAGGGTGACTGCAGCCCGGCCCGCGTCTCACCGCCCGCTCCGCCCAACCCGGGGCCGCGGTGACGGGAGGCAGCGGCCAACTCCGGCCGACCACAAGCCGGCGAGAACCAGCCCGGCGCCGGCCCCCCGCCCCTCCCCGCGTCGCTGGCCCGGCGGGCCCAGACCACGGAAGCACACTCACTTCCACATCGCGGCCCTTGTTCTTGAAGCTCTTGATGCGGTGGTTTTCCAAGCTGGGGTTCTCAGCCATGGCTGCGCGCGGCTCCAGCGGCGGCTACTCCTGCGGCTGCGGCGGCGGCGGCGAGTCTCGGCGCGGGAGGGGGAAGAGGAGAAGAGCAGGAGGGGGGAGGGGGAGAGGAGAGCACGTTCCGTGACGCCTCCGAGCGCGAGGTGGCAGTAGCGCCGGGGGAGGCGCGGGCCGACTGCCTGGCCTGGTGGGGCGGGAACGGTGCTGAGAGCGGCGCGCGCCCGTGGAGGCTGGCGACACGTGACCGGGGGCGGCGACCGGCTTGGGCGTTCGCCGGACTGGACGTGCCCGTCGGTTCTCGGGATGACCCTGCCGTCTTTCCCTGCTAGGGCTCTCCACAACCCCTGGGTGCTGCAAGTCTGGTGTCAGAAATGGAGCCGGACCTGGCGGCTTTTACCGCCCCTCAGGCGTGGGGGGAGCGGCCGTCAACTACAGTTCCCAGCATGCCACGATCCGCCTGGGGTAATTCTCCACGCCTAGCGCGAACGAGGAGAATGCCGGGACCCTTGTGCGCGCGGCTTTTTGCGCGCTGCGCTCAGATTGCTGGGCGCAAAGCTCCGCCCCTACAAGGCCGCCTCTGGGCGGGGAAGAGAGGGGAGCTTCCCTGGCACCTTGCGCCCTATCAGGAGGAAGAGGGCGGAGCTTCCTGGGAGCGCACCTCGCTGCCGGTAGGTAGAAAATCAGAAAAAGAACAACCGCGGGTGCTTCGCAGTCTCGCTTTTTTGGAGGTTTTCCCAAATAGCAGCCACCTTCATTCGCTGTGTCCATGCTCTGCTTCAGTTTTATAAATAGCATGTATATATACCTGACATGTACATGTGTATCTACGTGATACGAGTGTTTACGTGCGTTACCTGGCTGCCCGCACGGGAATTTAGTGAGAGCAGGTACTTTGGTTGAATTACTGCTGAATCTCTAGTGTAAAAACAATGCCTAGCATGTCGTAGATACGCAATAAATACTTGTTGAACTGGCGCTTTAGTGTCGCCCAGTTTCTTCATCATCCTCCCAACCCCGGTTCTGCAACCTTCACTCTGGCAGTCCCTGTATTTCCATGCCCCCAACACTTCTTGTTCTACCACCACACATAATCTTAGCCTTCAGGCAGCAGCCAAGCCCTGGTCCGCACACTCTCCTGTGTAGCACTGCCACTCCCTCCGGGGGCATCAAAGGAATGAAACAGGGAAATTTGGATGGATTGCACTAATAAAGAACTGCTTTCGGCCGGGTGCGGTGGCTCACGCCTGTAATCCCAGCACTTTGCGAGGCCAAGGCGGGCGGATCACCAGGTCAAGAGATCGAGACCAGTCTGGCCAACCATGGCCCACATGGTGAAACCCCTTCCCTACTAAATATACAAAAATTAGCTGGGCGTGGTGGAGCGCGCCTGGAGGCTGAGGCAGGTCGTTTGAACCCAGGAGGCGGAGGTTGCAGCGAGCCCAGATCGCGCCACTGCACTCCAGCCTGGCGACAGAGGGAGACTTTGTCTCAAACAAAACAACAAAAAACAAACAAAAAAGCTGCTTTCTGGAGCAAGTGAGCTTCATTAGCTTGTATGTTAATTAATTTTCAGAATCTATGGTAGACATGAGCAGGTATGTAATGTTGTAGTACTTATAATTTAATTGAACTGAGGTCAAAAGTTGGTAGGAATGTACCATGAAGGGATCAAAAAGGACAATCTTTAAAGGGAAAGGGCCTTAAAGAGCCTGAGGCCCTCAGAAGCCTTTGGTGGCCAAGCTATGTCCAGGGGCATTCGTCTTGTGAGTGGTGGGGTGTGGCCCCTTGATAAACACAGGCTTCAGATACTCTAGTCATATTGGACTGTGGCCCAGTGTTGCCAGAAGATTCCACTTTTCAAGGAAAACCAAAAAGGTAGATTCTTTTTCTCTTTATTTTTAAATATTAATTCACATTTTGTTAATACACTTAAGCATTTCAGTCACTTCAGAATATCAGGTCCTCAGTTTGCAACACCTGATCTTAGTCTAACTACTCATTTGAAGGGAAACGCACGCGCACACGCATGCACACACACCAGCTATGAGTTTAGAAGGAACACATTAGCTAGGTGGGGCGCAGTGGCTCACGCCTGTAATCCCAGCACTTTGAGAGGCTGAGGTGGGAGGATCACCTGAGGTCAGGCGTTTGAGACCAGTCTGACCAACCATGGCCCACATGGTGAAACCCCTTCTCGACAAAAATACAAAAATTAGCCGGGCGTGGTGGTGCATGCCTGTAGTCACAGGTACTCGGGAAGCTGAGGCAGGAGAATCGCTTGAACCGGGGAGGTGGAGGTTGCAGTGAGTTGAGATCGTGCCACTGCACTCCAGCCTGGGTAACAGAATGAGACTCTGTCTCAAAAAAAAAAAAAGGAAAAAGAAAGAATACATTAGCTCAACTCTTGAGTTTTAAGGAAACAGAACTTGTGTTTGCCATTCTCCTTGATTAAATGTAAGAGAAAATTTCAGACTGTTGTTCAGTCTCTATTATAATTTAGTAGGTATTCCCTTTTCAGGTTACCTTATGCCACCTCTCTTCACGCCCAGTCCAAAGCAGGGCCGCCCTTTTGCCTCGATCTAGTTTAGTCATTTTTATTATTTGCCAGTATCCCTGGTAACTTCAGCATCCACAAATGTGGCACCCTGACACCACAGTCTTTCTACATCCTTAACTTCATCAAGTTTTTTACCACTCAAGTGGTAAAAAGTGCAAGCCTGCACCAGACCTTGGAGACCTTAATCTCTGGGAAATGACCACCTCCAGAGACTCAAATTTGGTGTTTCTCATTGTTAGCAACTATCTCCTTCTCTTCTGCCTCACTCTAATCATCACCCTTGGCCTGAAACTTCTCAACAGCTCTTACTTTAAATGAATTTATTTTCCACATATATTGTGAGTGTCTACCATATACCAAGCATTGTATTCATCAGGCACATGTATGAAGGACTGGGGGGTCTCGGGGGAGACAGGAAGGAAGGGTCCTCAGCCCAGGGGTCAGTCAAACCCTCTGACTCACTCTCCACCTTCCCAAGGCATGGGGAGTCATGCCAGCAGTCAGTCAGGTAGCAGTATGCCGTAGGCAACACGAGCATAACAGACGGGAAAAGGAGTTCATGATTTGCCTCCTAAGTCAGCTTCTTTCTGCAAACTCACCACTCTGTTATTGGCATAACCATTCTTCCAGGGACACCTCTCCAAGCTAAGAGCCATCTTTACTTCTTGTCTCCCCCTCAACTCCCTCAACTAGTCACCATATTAATTCACCACTCAGTGTTTCTGGCATCTCTCTCTTCTTCCCATGCCACCCACAAGACTACCTTAACACCTCCTAGGCAGTCCGCCTGCCTCCCCAATCCCTCCACAGCAATCTGACTCATTTCTCCAGATCTTCCAGACTTCACCTCTGCTCCCAATCAGCATACCCTTCCCCTCTGCCATTGTCTGTCAAGTCATTTCTAAACGCAGTCTAGGGCCAGGTTCGGTGGCTCACGCCTATAATCTCAGCACTTTAGGAGGCCGAGGCAGGTGAATCAACTGAGGTCAAGAGTTCAAGACGAGCCTGACCAATATGGTGAAATGCCGTCTCTACTAAAAATAATACAAAAACTTAGCCGGGCATGGTGGCACATGCCTGTAACCCCAGCTACTTGGAAGGCTGAGGTGGGAGAATCACTTGAACCCGAAAGAGGGAGGTTGTGGTGAGCCAAGATCGCACTACTGCACTCCAGCCTGGGCAACAAGAGCAAAACTCCATCTCAAAAAATATATATATTAAAATAAATAAATAAACCGTCTAGTGGTTAAGATCATATGTGATGCAGCCACAGTGCAAGATACTTTTTTTTTTTTTTTTTTTTTTGAGACAGAGTCTCGCTCTGTCGCCCAGGCTGGAGTGCAGTGGCGCGATCTCGGCTCACTGCAAGCTCCGCCTCCCAGGTTCATGCCATTCTGCCTCAGCCTCCCGAGTAGCTGGGACTACAGGCGCCCGCCACCATGCCCAGCTAATATATATATATGTATTTTTGTATTTTAGTAGAGACGGGGTTTCACCGTGTTAGCCAGGATGGTCTCGATCTCCTGACCTTGTGATCCGCCCGTCTCGGCCTCCCAAAGTGCTGGGATTACAGGCGTGAGCCACCGCGCCCGGCCGATACTTTTTCTTATTTCTGGTTCCCCTGCACATGACTCATTCTTCAGCTAACATGTTCTGCTCACCTTTTTCCAAGCATATCTTAACCTTTCCACTTTTTACATCTTTGCTGTTTGACTTGCTCAGATGGCCCTGCCCCATCTCTGCCTGTCAACATCGCTTCCTCTTTGAATACTTATCCCACGTGGTCACCTTCTCTATGAAGCTTTCCCAGCATGGTGCTGTGGAAGGATCTTCAGAATCTGAAAACTCAGGTCTCAGGGCTGAATCCTATCAGATCAAGCCCAGGCAAGTCAATAATCTGCCCTGAATCCTCTTTTCATCTACAAGTGAGGATCCTGAATCACTGGGGTTTTGTGAGAATCAAATTCTAAAATGCATGTGGAAGTTCTTTGAAATTGCTATATTAATATTAGTTGTTACTATCTTCCCAGGGAGGAGTAATATCTTTCCCTCTGAACCTCAGAAGAACTTTACTTACAGTTTTGTATTGCTGCAATTTGTGTAGTCTTATCTCTCTCTCTGTCACCTATTGCTATGGTGTGAACGTCTAGGTCCCTCCAAAATTCATACGTTGGAAGCCAATACCCAATGTGCTAGTATTAAGATGTGGGGTCTTTGGGGAAGTAATGAAGTCATCATACCTCTGCCCTCATGAATGAATTAGTGCTCTTATAAAAGAGGCTGGAGCCAGTTGTGGACCTGTGGCCCCAGCTACTTGGGAGGCTGAAGTAGGAGGATCATTTGAGGCTAGGAATTCAAGGCTATAGTGGGCTATGATCACACTTGTGACCAGCCACTGCACTCCAGTCTGGGCAACATAGCAGGACCCCATCTCCAAAAAAAAAAAAAAAAAATGAAGGGAGCACTGTAGTGCCTGTTGTCCTTCTGTCTCTTCCACCATGTGAGGACACAGTGTTCATCCCTCCTGCCATGTGAGGACACAGTGTTCATCCCTCCTGCCATGTGAGGACACAGCAACAAGCAGAGAGCAGCCCTCACCAAACACAGAATCTGCTGGGACCTTGGTCTTGGACTTCCCAGACTCCAGAACTGTAAGAAATAAGTTTCTGTTGGCCGGGCGTGGTGGCTCACGCCTGTAATCCCAGCACTTTGGGAGGGTGAGGCAGGCGGATCACGAGGTCAGGAGATCGAGACCATCCTGACTAACACAGTGAAACCCCATCTCTACTAAAAATACAGAAAATTAGCCGGGCTTGGTGATGGATGCCTGTAGTCCCAGCTACTCCAGAGGCTGAGGCAGGAGAATGGTGTGAACCTGGGAGGCGGAGCTTGCAGTGAGCCAAGATCGCGCCACTGCACTCCAGCCTGGGCAACAGAGACTCCGTCTCAAAAAAAAAAAAAAGAAATAAGTTTCTGTTGTTTATAAATTATCAGGTCTCAGGTGTTTTCTTCTAGCAGCATGTTCTATCATGCATGTTTGCTGAATGAACAAATGAATTAATGAGTGAATGAGTAAACTCCTTCCTTCCCTCATGATCACCTTTTGGCTAATTCACCACACTTGAAGCACACCTGAAGCAAAAAGCAAATACTGAAAATTGAAGAAAATGACATCCAAATGCATCAACCCAGCTACCTAGCAGTGCTCTTACCTCAGTGGTAAAGAAATCTAAAATAATAAAAGTTTTCATTTACTGAATTCCTGCCAGGCATTTATATACATCATCTCTAATCCCTGTGAAAGCCCTGTATGGTTGAAATTGTCATCTCCATCTCTCTCTAGGGCAGGCGGAGCTTGGAGCTCTGGTTCCAAGGCATGGTGAGGGTCTGTGGTATTGGCAGGAACAATGGAAGCAAAAAGACACACAAAGACAAGTGGTTTCTGTTGTGGCCAATGTCTAGAACAGCAGTAATGAAGACCTCCACTCTCCCCAAAGAACAAATACAGTCCTTAGACTCTAGGAAAGCAAGGTCTCCTCTCCAAGGGTGTCCCCTTTCCAGGGAGCACCAGTCATGGAAATGAATGTGCCTAGCAGGGCAACCATCTCATGACCCATGCTAGTCAGTAGCAGCAGACACAGCATTGTAGCAGTAAGGCGAAAAGTCAGAGAGGAAGAACCAGATAAATCCTCAGAAATCACTGGGGACACCTCAAGCGAGGCTACTGTCTGGCCAGTAAGCACTGATACATAATTATGTGGATAACACAAATGAGGTAACCTCAAGGCATAATAATGGGCTAATGGGCCCGGGACACACACATTGTACCTCCAATATCATTTTCAAATAATTAGACTATAATCAAATAAACAATGTTAAAATAGTAGTGGGCATAATTTAGAATATACTTACGGTCTCAAGGTCATGATTCTGCATAATTTTACACATATGTAAAATCTACATGATTTTACATATGTGTAAAATATAATTTTATACTACTATATATTGTAGGACACATATATAAATAAAATTTTAAAATACTAGATATTATAGTACATATAGGTAAAAATATAATTGTATAATACTAGATATAGAACGAAATGGTACCTTAGAGATGAACACAGTCCTGAAAGTTTAGTAACTTGCTGGTTCTTTCAATAACAAGCAGTGTGTCCTTGAACAGGT
Organism: Trachypithecus francoisi; assembly: GCF_009764315.1. Taxonomy (NCBI): domain Eukaryota; kingdom Metazoa; phylum Chordata; class Mammalia; order Primates; family Cercopithecidae; genus Trachypithecus; species Trachypithecus francoisi. The sequence continues at coordinate 67,401,762 of NW_022681463.1, read as the reverse complement.
TATTTCATATAAGTAGCAAGTTGCTCACTTGTGAAATGAGCATGTTGGACTGGGTGATCTCGAAGGCTCCTCTCACAGGCATAATGCTTTGAACCTGTGAGCCCATCACTCCAGTCCAGCAGCATCTCTTCCCGTCTCTCCCTATTTTACAGATGAGAAATACAAAGACAGTAATTGATCATAATTGTCAAACGGACAGGAAGTTGAGTATTCTGATTTTTTTCCACTCATATCCAGTCCTTCATGGGCCTTCTGATTTTCCAGAAGCTGCCACTGTGCTCAACCCAGCAGGTCTTCCCTGTCTCAAACGCATTAGGCCACCAAATCACCCTCAAACCAAAGTTTTCACTCTCAAAATAGTTGAGATAGGCTGGGTGCAGTGGCTCGTGCCTGTAATCCCAGAGACTTAGGAGGCTAAGGCAAGAGGATTGCTTGAGTCCAGGAGTTTGAGGCTGCAGTGAACTGTGAATGCACCACTGCACTCCAGCCTGGGCGACAGAATGAGATCCCATATCTGGAAAAAAAAAAATTAAATTAAAAGTTATTAAGATAAATCATTATCTCAGATAAGAAATAATTCATTCACATTAAGGTATGAATGACCTTATTAAACCATATGAACTCCAGCAGATGGAATGTCTGATATATCTAACCTGTTATTAACATCCACCCTGCCCTCCCCACACAAGAAAACAAAAAGCAACCCTTTGGCATCCAATTTCAGCTGATCCCTGCTGGAAGTTATTTTGATAATACTAGACCTACTGGGAAGTGACCTCTTTGAACGAATGCCAGATTTGTTATCTGTTTCTGCATCATCTCCAGTAAACATGAGTACCTGGAGGAAAGCATTTATGTCTCACTCGTTTTTGGGTTCCCTGTGTCTAATATGGTACATAGCACATGATGAGGCCTCAACAAATGTTAGGTGGATTAATAAATAAACTCAAGTAGAGAAAAAACATTAACCTTACCCATTGGAACGGAATCCATAAAATGTTTGGTATAATAAAAATGAGGAGCAGCCAGGGGCGGTGGCTCATGCCTGCAATCCCAGCCCTGTGGGAGGCCGAGGTGGGCAGTTCACAAGGTCAAGAGATCAAGACCAGGCCGGGCGCAGTGGCTCACACCTTGTAATCCCAGCACTTTGGGAGGCCGAGGCGGGCGGATCACAAGGTCAGGAGATCGAGACCATCCTGGCTAACACGGTGAAACCTCGTCTCTACTAAAAATACAAAAAATTAGCCGGGCCTGGTGGCGGCCGCCTATAGTCCCAGCTACTTGGGAGGCTGAGGCAGGAGAATGGTGTGAACCCGGGAGGTGGAGCTTGCAGTGAGTCAAGATTGCATCACTGCACTCAAGCCTGGGCGACAGAGTGAGATGCTGTCTCTTAAAAAAAAAAAGAGAGATCAAGACCATCCTGGCCAACATAGTGAGACCCCATCTCTACTAAAAATATAAAAATTAGCTGGGTGTGCTGGCACACACTACTCGGGAGGCTGAGGCAGGAGAATCGCTTGAACCCCAGAGGCGGCGGTTGCAGTGAGCCAAGATCACGCCACTGCACTCCAGCCTGGCGACAGAGTGAGACTCCATTAAAAAAAAAAAAAAAAGGAGCATGTCTCTTTTTTTGCATTAAAAAAGTCATATTATAGTCTGGTGAAGATGGGGATTGTGGTTATAAAATAATAATAGGCTGTGGTGGCTCACGCCTGTAATTCCAGCACTTTGGTAGGCCGAGGCAGGCGGATCACTTGAGGTCAGGAGTTCTAAAAAATTAGCTGGGCATGGTGGTGGGTACCTGTAGTTCCCGCTACTCGGGAGGCTGAGGCTACAGAATCACTTGAACCCAGGAGGCGGAGGTTGCGGTGAGCCAGGATCAATGCCATTGCACTCCAGCCTAGGTGACAGAGGGAGACTCTGTCTCAAAATAAATACATACATACATACATAAAAATAAAACATAATCGGGGGATGGCAGGGAGTAGGGGAGAGCATTAGGGAAAAGAGCTAATGGATGCAGGGCTTAATACCTAGGCGATAGGTTGATAGGAACAGCAAACCACCATGGCGCGTGTTTACCTCTGTAACAAACCTGCACATCCTACACATGAACCCCGGAACTGAAAACAATAAAATAATGATTTTTTAAAATCACCAACATGTAGAGATGTAAATGGGGGAAAAAATGATCAATGACAGTTGCTGAGTGTGTACCATGTGCCAGAAACTACATTAAGCCTTTTCTGGGATTACTTCTTTTAATTCTCACAACAGTATTATCAGGTAGAAATTATTTTTACCCCTATTTTATACAGGAAGAAACTGAGGGCAAAAAATGCTAAGTAACTCTTGCACAGTCAGGAGGAGAGAGGGTCCATGCAACTTGATTGCAGGGCCCACGTTTGTAATTTGGTTTTCTGCAGGCAGGCACACAGAGAGATGAGGGAGAGCCATGTGCCCTGTCTGGGTCACAACACCTAGAGATACCTCCTTGATCCAGCATAAACAAAAGGGTTTCCACAGGACAATGATGTTATGTTTAGTTGTAAAACAAACAAACAAAAAAAGGTCTAGGTAAACTGGTTACCAAAAGAGGAAGAATTAAACAAGTGTGAAAAGCTAGTCTCTACTAAAAAGAGATTTTTATCGTCAAGTCAGCAAGTCTAGGAGAGGACTCAGACAAACCACTAAATCCAGAAGTCAGACAAAAAAGGGCTTGTCATCTAGAGTTGTATTAAGTAGATACCTTTTTATTCTTTGCATATTGCTGTTTGGAGGAGACATACTCTGCTTACTAATTATGGAGCATTAAAGACTCCAGTCTATAAATATTCAGCTCTAAAGTCATTCCTGGAAAACAAGGTAATGGGAGGCAGGAGACACCTGAAAGTAGCCATCCAAAAGACTGGTTCATTAGTTTGATTATAAACATTCTCTTCTGTCCCTACTATTTGAGAGGAATTTATGATTCCCTAGGTTGGAAAATGCCTAGAGAACTGAAACATGCAGTAACAATGTTTTTTTTTTTTTTTTTTTTTTTCTTGAGATGGAATTTCCTTTTTTTTGCCCAGGCTGGAGTGAAATGGTGTGATGTCAGCTCACTGCAACCTCCACCTCCTGGGTTCAAGTGATTCTCCTGCCTCAGCCTCCCAAGTAGCTGGAATTACAGGCATGCGCCACCAGGCCCAGCTAATTTTGTTTTTACTAGAGACAAGGTTTCACCATGTTGGCCAGGCTGGTCTCAAACACTTTACCTCAGGTGATCTGCCTGCCTTGGCCTCCCAAAGTGCTGGAATTACAGGCATGAGCCACCATACCCGGCCTTTTTTTTTTTTTTTTTTTTTTTGAGACAAGGGCTTGTTCTGTTGCCCAGGTGGGAGCGCAGTGGTGCAATCTCAGCACACTGCAACCTCCGCCTCCCAGGTTCAAGCAATTCTCATGCCTCAGCCTCCTGAGTAGCTGAGATTACAGGTGTGCACCACCATGCCTGGCTAATTTTTGTATTTTTAATAGAGAAGGGGTTTTGCCATGTTGGCCAGGCTGGTCCAAACTCCTAGCTTCAGGTGATCTGCCCACCTTGGTCTCCTAAAGTGAACAACACAGTTCTGGGCACACTGTTTCCCCCTATTTCAAATTCCTATGTCCCTTATAATCAACATTGCCAATACATTAATAATCCTTAAGTGAAATGGCCAATAGAAATTTTCTAAAAGAAATTTTTCTTACCTAACTTGTATGAGTCTTATAACTTTTAGGTCTATTTCCCTTTAAATACTGCAGTTTAAGTAACTTTGCTTTGGCCAGGCCTGTAATCCCAGCACTTTAAGAAGCTGAAGGGGGTGGATCACGAGGTCAGGAGTTCGAGACCAGCCTGGCCAAGATGGTGAACCCTCATCTCTACTAAAAATACAAAAATTGGCCAGGCATGGTGGCGGGCGCCTGTAATCCCAGCTACTGAGGAGGCTGAGGCAGAGAATTGCTTAAACCTGGGAGGCAGAGGTTTCAGTGAGCCAAGATTATGCCACTGCACTCCAGCCTGGGCGACAGAGTGAGGCTCTGTCTCAAAAAGAAGAAAAGAAAAGAAAAGTAACTTTGCTTTGGATAAAATGTGTTTTTTTCCTCCAACTACACTTTCACATTTTCTGTCTTTGATACCCAGATGTCCTATACATGAGATCACAGTAGCTTAACCATTTATAGATAAGGCAGTGTGATGTCCTATAGCTATGCTGTCCAATACAACTGCCACTAGCTACATGTGGCTATTTAACTTTAAATTTAAATTAATGAAAATTAAATGTAACTAAAAATTAAATTTCTAGTGCCGGCACAGTGGCTCATGCCTATAATCCCAGCACTTTGGGAGGCCTCGGCGGGGAATTTCTTGAGACTGGGAATTTGAGACCAGCCTGGGCAATATAATGAGACCCTGTCCCTACAAAAATTCTTTTAAAAATTTCTTCTAAATTTTTACATTTAAGCCACTCCTAGCTACTCAGAAGGCTGAGGCAGGAGGATTGCTTGAGCCCAGGAGTTCAAGGCTGCAGTGAGCTATGATTGCGCCACTGCACTGCACCCTGGGCAACAGAGAGCAAGACCTGTCTCAAAAAAAAAAAAAAAAAAAAAATTGAGTTTCTCGTCACACTAGTTTCATTTTATGTGTGCAATAGCCACCATATTGTGGGGACTGTATTGGTAACAGAGATATAGAACATTATCACAGGAAGTTCTATGCCTACCCCAGAAATAACACAACACACATTTAGCAACAGACAGACCTTCATCTTTTCAATTCCCACCTTAATCTTTTACTACACTTGTGACCATAGGAAGTTTCTTAAACTTTCAAAGTTTCAGATATTTAAACTATAAAATAGAAATATGGCTGGGTGCGGTGGCTCATGCCTGTAATTCCAGCACTTTGGGAGGCCAAGGTGGGTGGATCACCTGAGGGCAGCAGTTCGAGACAAGCCTGGCCAATATGGTGAGACCTCATCTCCACTAAAAATACAAAAAATGAGCCGTGCATGGTGGCAGGCACCTGTGATCCCAGCTACTCAGGATGCTGAGGCAGGAGAATCGCTTGAACACAGGCAGCAGTTGCAGTAAGCCAAGATCATGCCCCTGCACTCCAGCCTGGGTGACAGAATGAGACTCTGTCTCAAAAAAAAAAATAAAAGAAAAGAAAAGAAAAAAAAGAAAGAAATACAAATATACCTACACCTGTGTGGTGGTGGTCAATAATACCCAACACAGTTTATTGCTTTATAAAACTATTTTTATTAGTGTTTAGGGATCAAACATTCCCTTTTTTTACCTTTACTCAAAAGTAAAAAAGCTTTTGAGGCTAGATGTGGTGGCTCATGCCCGTAATCCCAGCACTTTGGGAGGCCGAGGCAGGCGGATCACCTGAGGTCTCGAGTTCCAGGCCAGCCTGGCCAACATGATGAAATCCCATCTCTACTAAAAATACAAAAATTAGCTGAGCGTGGTGGTACACCCCTGTAGTCCCAGCTATTTGGGAGGCTAAGGCATGAGAATCGCTTGAACCTGGGAGGCAGAGGTTGCAGGGAGTGGAGATCGTGCCATTGCACTCCAGCCTGGGTGACAGAATGAGACTCTGTCTCAAAAAAAAAAAAAAAAAAGCTTTTATTAGATATCAGTATTTTCTTCATACCTTGAGTACTCAATAAACCTTGCAGACTACCAAAAATTTAAATTAAAAATGTCATAGAATACTTACACTTTTTTGTTCCTTCTCTAAGAGAAAAACAACTTGAATTGCCCTGGAGAAACCTTAGACTCAGGTAGCTGTTTAAACTCATAAATTGTCCCAGAAGATTTCTAATTCCCAAACCATCCCTCACATTTAATTCAGGAACATGTTGAGCAAATGCTTGTGTTTGTGAAGGAAATCTCTCAGAGATCTAAGTTTGACCTGAAGAGCAATGAGGCAAAATTCTCATCTTCCTACCCCACTTTAGCTTGAAGATAAAACCTACTCAAGTTATACATACCAGTCCTTTCAAAAGCATTTCAACTTATCTAAGCATCTCTCTAGCCCCACCCACTCTTCCCCTTTTCATCTCAATATGGAACTTTGTGTAAAAGCATCCAAAGCTGAAAGACAGAGCTGTGGGTAATGTGCCTGCAGAGCTTAATCCCTGCCAGTCTCACAGAGGGGCACATTACCGTTAGGAATGTGTGCAACCAGAGCCAGAATAAGTTCAGATTAATCAAACGATTGTTTTATCAACCACAATTATACAATACAGCTAAAACAAAAATAACCCTGAGAAGCAATGAGTAACCTGTAACTCATGATGATATGAAGTTCAAATAATTACTAATGCCACACTTGGAGAGTCAAGTTTTTCAAGTTTCCCCCTGCTCCCCTGCCCAAAAAAATAGACAAGATTATGCAATGAGAAGATAAAGGAGATAGAAGACAATGCTCCAGGGCCCCGCGCGGTGGCTCACACCTGTAATCCCAGTACTCAGGGATGTGGAGGCAGTTGGATCATGAGGTCAGGAGTTCAAGACCAGCCTGGCCAAGATGGTGAAACCCCGTCTCTACTAAAAATACAAAAAAAATATATATATATATATATTACCCGGGCGTGGTGGAGGGTGCCTATAATCCTAGCTAACTGGGAGGCTGAGACAGAGAATTTCTTGAACCCGGAGGTGGATGTTGCAGTGAGCTGAGATCGCGCCACTGCTCTCCAGCGTGGGTGGCAGAGTAAGACTCCATCTCAAAAAAGAAAAGAAAAAGAAAAAAAAGAAATCAATGCTTCATCCTTACTATTCAAAGCTAGATTGCAAAATATACTAATCTAAGAAATCTTTACTTTGTCTCCTCCCTGTAGCTTTAGTTGAGCTTTATGTAGGGTTTCTTTCATAAAAAGAAGCACAAATATCTCTCTTGAAAGACTACAGCTCAGTAACTGATGAGAACATGCAGGGGCAGGTGAAAACACACAGCAGAACAATATAAGAATGTTTTCTGATGCACAATATGAGCAAATACAGTTCTAGTCACTGTCTTTCTGCTAAGCAAAAAATCTGAACCAAGCCAACCCCTGCCATCTAAAATGGTCATTTTTGAAAAATGTCTTTATTAGTAATCATTTGTTTTCTATAGAAATGGGAATAATAGCTAGCATTCACTGAGCATTTAATATGTTTAAAGCATTATTCTAGGTGATTCATATGTATTAACAACAACCCTATGCGGTAGGTAGAGAATATCATCTTTCATTTTACAGATGAATACAGCAAGGCATAGAGAGGTTAAACAATTTGCTCAGGGTCACCCAGCTAATAAGTATTAGAGCCAGAATCTGAGCTTGGGCAATCCGGCTCCATTTTACACTCTTGTCTCTGTTGGCAGTTGAAACAAAGATGCACTTACATGGACACTGATTCCTTGCTACACAAAAACCTGCGACCATATATCAAAACTAACATCTTATAGTTTATGGTTACTTGTAGAAACCAAATTAAATGAGGAACCCAAACATTTGATTGGAACCTATTACTGTCATCAAAACCCACTTCTCCTTGGTTTTCATAATTCCCAGTGGGGAGCACATCTCCGTAATTTTGTCTGTCAGTAATTTTGAAAAGTCAAGAGGTGAGTCCTAGTGACATTACTTTAGCTCCAAATCATAGCACACCTGAAGTTGGAACCATCCATGAATTTTTCTTCTTTTTAGTTACGTGGCTAAATAAATTCCCTTTTTAAAATGGCCGTTTGAGTTTCAACTGAAAGACTCATAACAGATACACCCCCTTCTCCAGCCGCTGCCATCCCCACCCCCACAGTGAGTGCTCACGGGTGGGACCATGACCTCAGCCTGTCTGTTTATTCAGAGTGAACCTCAGGGCTTTTGTAGGCATGGCCAGAAAAGAAGCTCTCTTTCTATTGGACTTGAACCTGGAAAGATATGAGCCTGGAAATACTGCATCATCTAAGGCTGCTGGAGTCTGCTGCACAGAGCTGGGGTAATAGCTCATCCAGGGTGAAGGTGGAGTTAAGAGAAGCAGAGACATTGAACCCTGTGCGCATCATTTGAGTCCTGAACCTTTTCAGTGTCTGAAGCCACTCAGCCTCCAGCTATCTATTCCTGCCTTACAAAGACCCTAAATGTAGTGACTTAAACCAACAAAAATTTATGATGTCTCTCAGCTTGGCAATCTGAGTGATTGTCTGGATTTACTAGTCAGCTTTACCACAGTAACAAATGACTTCCTAAATCCCAAGGGCTTGTAACAATCCACGTTCCTCACTCTGCCGTTACACGTCTGCCATCACATCAGTGAATGCTCTGCTTCTGCTCCATGTGTTTTCACATTCGGGGACCAAGGCTGCAGCAGGAGCCCCCAGTCAAGCGAGGCCTGTCATCTCCGTGGCAGAATGAAAAGAGCAAAACACCCAATGGCCCTTTAAAGCCTCAGTTCAAATATGGTATGTTACTCCTTTGATACCCCGTTGACCAAAGCAAATCCCTGGCTTTGAGAACTCCCTGTAGCTGTCTGGGTATGTTAGGTTAGCACCCAAGGCCCTTTGTGAGAGGTTAAGATAAGGAGATATGCACATACAGAGAAAAAGAGAGACCGAGACAAAGAAGGAGAATTTATATGTATTTCTACATGTGTAGTGTGTGTATGACATTCTTCTTTTTTTTTTTTTTTTTGAGATGGAGTTTTGTTCTTGTTGCCCAGGCTGGAGTGCAATGGTGCAATCTCGGCTCGCTGCAACCTCCGCCTCTCAGGTTCAAATGATTCTCCTGCCTCAGCCTCCCAAGTAACTGGGATTACAGGCGCCCACCACCATGCCTAGATAATTTTCTGTATTTTTAGTAGAGATGGGGTTTCACTATGTTGGCCAGGCTGGTCTGGAACTCCTGACCTCAGATGATCCACCTGCCTCAGCCTCCCAAAGTGCTGGGATTACAGGCATGAGCCACCGTACCCGGCTGGTGTGTAACATTCTTAAGGCAACTTCATTTCTGTGTGGAAGGTTGAAGGTCAGTCCCAACCTGAGATGTAGAACCAGTTCTTTCCTAGTCAGGGAGAATTCAGGAAGCCATGTTCCAAAACAATAAGTCAGACTTGTGTTAAGCCTGCTCTGATTTCAGACCTTTGTTCCGCTAATTGGGATCCAGTCTTTGGTCCCATCTGTAGAGTTACAGCGGCTCTGCTACTGCTCATCCGCTGGGGCCACTGCCAATTGCTGCTCAGTCCCTTGCTGTCTTCATACAGCCTTGGTCACAGGCTTCTTCTCAAGGACAACTACAGGGTCTGCCCCAGGTACCTCCCCACCCACAAGCATCTAGTTTCCACCTCCTTTCTGCCTACCAGTCAGGGGCTAAGATAATACTGATAATATAGTAATAATAGCATCTGTCATTTATTGCATATAGTGATAATTGCATCTATCATTTATTGCATATAGTCTCAAATTCTTATGTATTCCAGAAGTGCACCTATTTCCAGCTGGGCCTCTGTTTTCATCAGGCATCATTCTTGATACAGATCTCAACCCTTCTTCAAGTCCCCCAGAACAATCCATGAACACCAAAAGTGTTCACGAGCCATGTGGAATTGACTGAGGCTTCCCCAAAAGAGTGGAGTAGAGATTTATAGTGCACACCCAATAGAGGCGGCTTTTCTCTAATTTCCTTTTCTGCTGTGCTACCGTCAAGCCTCCTCCTTCTCCCCACACTTCGAAGCTTAGCCTTCTCAGTTGTATGCTGAATGCATACTGAAGTAACGAATAATGGAATATGTAACTACATAAAGCTTAAATAATAAAGTTTATTATCTCCGGGGGTATCATTTTCAGGTTTAGTGAATTCAGGGATCCAACAATATCATCAAGCACTCAACCCATGTGCTTTCTACTTTCCTCTGTGCCATCCCCAGCATATTGGTTTGCATCCTCAGAGTTTCCCTCATGGTCACAAGAAGGCTGCCACAGCTCCAGGAATTATGTTCACACATAACTACATCTAAAGATAGGAAGAGGACCATTATTCCTCCTCCCCACATCATAAAGGAAAAACTTTCACAGAAACATCTCAGAAGACTTACCTTTAAACTCCTTCACTGGGGTTGGGTTACATGCTCATGCCCTTATAATAAAAGTTACTCAGCTGAGACAGGAGAACTGCTTGAACCCAGGAGGCGGAAGTTGTAGTGAGCCAAGATTGCACCATTGCACTCCAGCCTGGGCGGCAGAGCATGACTCCATCTCAAAAAAAAAAAAAAAACAGTTATTCAGGTTGAGTATCCCAAAATACTCAAAAACTTCAAAACTTTTTGGGACCAGAAGTGTTTCAGAGTTCAGATTTTTTTCCTCCCGATTTTGAAATATTTGCATTATACTTACCGGTTGAGCATCCCTAATCCAAAAACCCAAAACCTGAATGTTCTGATGACCATTTCCTTTGAGCACCACATTGACACTGAAAAAATGTTGGATTTTAAGGCATTTGGGATTTCACATTTTAAAATTAGGGATGTTCAACCTTTATTGACATTTTTAGCCTCTGGAGTTGGAAAGTGGATTCTGAGAGCAAGGATGAAAGGTGAGGAGAGAATGACTGTTGGGAAGAAAACCACCAGACTTAGCCACCCTGAGTAGCTTGGTGTCCTATTCACCTGTGTGCTCTGCAAAGTACAATGCCCAACTATGACTAGGCGATGCTCTGGAAGCCTGGGTAAGAGCCATCTAACATTACTCAGGAAGACACTTTAGAGTCCTACTCCTGCCTCAATCCTAGCAAGGTTATCAAAGCCAGGGGAATCAAAACTCCGTCCTTACAGGAGTTTTACTCATCTTTATACCTTTACTGCTTCTCCACATGCATAGCAATTCTGCAGGCTGAGAATTATCTCATTTTTTCAGATATGGAAGCCGAGTAGCAGAGAATTTAAGTGACTCACTCAGAGTCAGATAACCACTAAAGCGTAGATCAATATTTGAACCCAGGGCTGTCTGATTCCAATGTCCTTGCCGTCAATGAAAGCAGAACAAAGACCCAAAAGAAAAAGCAAAGAAGACAGACTAGGCTTAAATTTTAGCCGAAGAATAAATATCTTCTTGGGCCTTCAGTAACTTAAAACCATTACAAGGTTCTACGGAGGAATGTAATTTCTGTCCTTGATTATCTGGAAAAGATAAAACAGAGCAGTGCTTTCAGTACTTGGCCGAGGACATGGGGGCATTTTAAAGTGTTGGAATGATTGAACACAAGCCATGCTGCTGAGTTCTGGACACCCAACCCTTTAAATGGGGCCTGGGGAAACATTTACTGAGGACCTGACCCCTGCCCCAAGAAAGGGGGTCCCAGGCCAAAAAGCTGAGTAAACAGATATTTTTGCCACAGTGTGGTAAGTGCTATTATGGAACTATGAACACGGCTGTGACAGTGTGGGTGGAGGAGGGGGAGGGGAGGGTGGACAGTAGAAAAACCCCTGCCTGAGGTCATCCCTATGTTCCAGGACAGTACAGTCACTCGTTGCAAAACAGGGACCCTGAGTCATGAGGAAAGAGCTAAAGTGAATTCAGGGGACACCATTAAACAAGGCAGGGGATGGGAGATGTCTTGGAAAGATTTCCTTCCAATATGGATCACAGGAAAACATTGTAGCAATTCTGAATGTAAATTTCAGGGGTTTGTTTGTTTGTTTTTAAGCCTGCTTTATGGAGCTTTTCACATGGCTTTATGAGGATTAGTTCTTACTTCATGTAATATAGTAAGTAATTTGCATACACTATCTCATTTAAAGCTTAAAATAATCCTGTGAAGTTGATAGTTCTATTTTCCCACTCAAAATTTTTTTTAAATTTTTGGCAGGGAGTGGTAGGTAACTCATGCCTATAATCCCAGCACTATGGGAGGTGGTCAAGGAAAGATCGCTTGAGTTCAGGAGTTTGAACCAACTTGGGCACCATAGTGAGACCCCATCTCTATAAAAAATAATAAAAAACCAAAAAATTAAAATTTTTTCAAAAATTTTAATCGCTTCCCCCCACACAGTGTACCTATTTTAGGTACAGCAATTGATCAGAAAGGCGAGACAACTTGTCCAGGGTCTCTCAGTTCTTCCCTGGTAGAGTTGGAATCAGACCTTCCCTGTCATGAGGCCAAGGTGCCTTCTGGAAAATTCACTCCCAGCAAACACATGATTTCCTGGGAGAGGTGGTTATAGCTTAGTATACTGGATCCAGATAGAGAATAGGTGTCCTGTGCTCACAGCGGAAAACCAACAAAAATGGTAATGAAGGTTGAATGATCATCAGTAGAAAGAACCTTTTTTAAAAAAAGGATAATGAACAATGCTCTATCCTCATACATTTCTGTAACAAAGCATTAAGGAATTCAGTTTTAAGGAGAAAAGTTTGTCATCCTGTATTTTCTATAGCTTAGTCAAATTGACAGATGTGCTACAAAATAGAAGCAGTTAAACAACATCCAGTCCACATCCTTGCCACTCAAAGAGTTCCTCATCCCCTGGTTGCTTGCTTTGCAGATTATTGGGTCCCTTCCAGACCTACTGAAACATGTGAACAGGAACCCAAGTTGATTTGCATGCACATTAAATCTGAGGGGCTTGCTGCTCTACATAGATACCTTTCTCTGCCATTGTTTCTTCCGTTGGGAATAACATCTTACGGGTCTGAAAATCAAACACATAAGCAGGTCGTGTTGTGAGCTGCAAAAGACAAATTTGACACCAAAACAACATTTACTATCTTTTTAACTGAGTTTAACTTTAACTTAATCTAGTAACTTCTTTTGAATAGATTTTTAGGAGGATTTGTGGTCCTACAAGAGGAGAAGGAAGATAATGGGGAAAAAGAAGTCAGCAGGAAGGAAAAGGAGGGTATTTTGCCCAATGGCGCAGACCAATCATATGACACCCTTAATGTGTTATCAAATTTCTGCGGGGGTCAGATGTAAAGCCCATTACCTGACATGCCCGCTGGGTGGTCTGGACTTTGAACAATGGCTCCTCCCATCTGGAACCCTCTGCTATTTTGCAAACGTTTCAATGGCTCTGCTGAAAGCAAGGAAACAACAGCTGGTGAATAATCTCATTTTATATTAATAGAGCAGCACTGACCTATCCAGGTCCCTTAATACTTCACGAAACAGAACATCCTTTCTTTCCCAGGGCAAGGAAGGGAAGTCGCAGCCATACCACATTACAGCACCAGTAGGGGCCCTGCAGAAGAATGAGCAGAAAGAGTTTTTTCTTGCAAACCCACCTCACTGGACTTTTTCAGATGAGGATTAAGTTAGGCTAAAGGAGGATGGAAGAGAATATCTGCATTAAATCCCTGGACTTTACCTATGCAAAGAAATAACCAGAAAGTAAGATGATTCTTGCCCCAGCCTTGCCTCTGTCTTCTGTATGTGCAGCTCCTTCTGTGAAATCAAGGTAGAGATGTCCAAGTTAAGTGACAACCCGAAAGATAAATGTGGGTTATTTTTAATACCAGGGGTAGCTGGTGGTTTAATGTTAGTGGAGTAAAATAAAACAGAATGTGACAACACCACAAGTTAATGAGTGTTTGTGCCTGTGCCAGTAGCATTTTTAACGCTGTAGAGAATTGTGAAGGAATAAGGTATAATCTGTGATTTCAAGGAACTTCGTTTTGCTGGAGGATTTCTTCAACACAAATGACTAGAAGCAGAGATGTAAAATATAAACTGAAAGATATACACCTTAGCCAATTATACCATCACTGACACATACAGAAAAGGAAGATTAAAATGTTTTGATTAAGCAACGTTTCTAGAGATTCTGTCAACTTAAACAAACAAACAAAAATATCCTGGAGAAAAGTAATGCTTTCTTTAACATTTACAAACGTTCAATTGAGTATTCCTGCTCCAATTTTCTCAGTGTGGAATAGATGGAAAGTTGCTAGAAGGGAGTGGTTACATGCCACTGGAGTAAGTAAGCTGGACCAGGCATAGAGACTAGCTGATGAGAAGTAGGGAGAATGGCAGAAACTTCTTAAAACAGTAGTTCCCAACCTTTGCCTTTTGTTTGGGTCAAGGACTCTGTGATGGTTAATTTTACGTCTCAATTTGGCTAAGTGACAGTGCCCAGACATGTATGGTCAAACATTATTCTGGACATTTCTGTGAGGGTGTTTTTGGGCGAGACTAACATTTTAATCGGTGGACTCTGAGTACAGCAGATGGCCCTCCCTAATATGGGTGGGTCTCATTGAATCCACTGAGGGCCTGAAAAGAACAAAAGACTGACTCCCCTTGAGCAAGAGGGGATTCTCTGGCCTGACAGGACCTTAAGCCTTGGCTCCTCCTGGTCTTCAGCCTGCCAGCCCACCCTGCAGGTTTGGGACTTCCCAGCCTCCACAGTCATGAGCCAATTCTTTAAAATAAATACCTTTATAGACACATTCTATTAGTTCTGTTTCTCTGGACAACACTGACTTACACAGACCCTTTTGTGAGTTTTAGAAGGAATATTTAATGAATGTCTTCTATGTGCCTAATTAGGGACCCTCTTCCTAGAAAATTGCACATGAACACAAAATTTTACATATGGTCTCCAGGGAGTCACCAAATGCTTGAAGCAAATCCATGGACTTCCTCCCTTCATTTAAAAACCCCTGGGCCTCCAGCCCTTTACATGAAGGAGACATAGCTGAATATTTCCCTATCCAAATATTCCTGCTCTGAAAGCAGTTACCACCTGGTCGGTGAAGTAAGGAGTCTACCTCCTCAGAGTTACAGAAGGACCAGGAAGGCGTCCGGCCATATATCTCCCTCTCCCTCACCTCTCTGGGAGGCCAGAATTTCTATGTTAGCATCAGCACTCTGGGGTGGACATACATTCACTTAACTAGGTAGAATAAGGCATTGTTACTACCCATGGTGTGGCTGAGACTAGCTGGTTGTTCTTAAGCTTAAACATCAGTACTGCCTTCCTTGACATTCTCCTTATCTCCTCGTCCTTGCTGATGGACTGTGAGTGAAGGCGATGTGTGTCACCTCCAGTCAGAGGCCATGCATGTGGGGATGCCTTTCATGCCCTTTCCCTACTTTCAGCAGACTCACTGAAGGACTTCTCTGAGGTATTGACAGAGGCCTCAGATGGCCAAGGGGCCAGATCCTCTTTCTCCTGCACTCCACACTGGATTGTGACGCAAGCAAAAGAACATCCTTCCTTTGTGTTACTTATGTTAAACGACTGAGATCTGGACCTTGTTTGTCAGCTTATCCTGACTAATGCATACAGGAATTTTACCATTATGAGAAAGATATTAGTAAAAATATTAGACAAATACCAACTTAAAAATTCTAATATGATCTAGGCTGGGCAAAGTGGCTCACGCCTGTAATCCCAGCACTTTGGGAGGCTAAGGCAGGCAGATCACGAGGTCAGGAGTACGAGACCAGCCTGGCCAACATGCTGAAACCCCGTCTCTACTAAAAATACAAAAAATTAACCGGGCATGGTAACACGCACCTGTACTCTCAGCCTACTCAGGAGGTTAAGGCAGGAGAATCGCTTGAACCCAGGAGGCGGAGGTTGCAGTGAGCCAAGATCACGCCACTGCACTCCAGCCTGGGTGACAGAGCAAGACTCCATCTCAAAAAAAAAAATTCCTATATGATCTAAGCCATTATTATCCATTGGTCTTAGCAGAGACTAAAGCCTGGGTCCTGAGGAAGTAGCTGTGTCTAGGGCTAAGAAGTCCAAACTCAGAGACCGCAGGAGAAGACTAGGCTTCTGCTGGAGGCAGTCATGCTACACAAGTCCAGGAGGCTCCATTCACACAGATTCTGTAGTTCCCTGGAGTTGTACAGTGCACTGCCTGCACAACCGTACAAAGTAGCCCTGCTCCTGGGAGTGGCAAAGCAGCACAAAAGAGGCAGGAAGAATTGAGAGAGAGAGAGAGAGGAAGGGTCACATGGGAGCCCGCTATGCCTCTCTCATGACCTCATCAGGAGAACGAGACCATACTGGCTAACATGGTGAAACACCGTCTCTACTAAAAATACAAAAATTAGCCAAATGTGGTGGCGTGCGCCTGTAGTCCCAGCTACTTGAGAGGCTGAGGCAGGAGAATCACTTGAACCCAAGAGGCAGAGGTTGCAGTGAGCTGAGATTGCGCCACTGCACTCCAGCCTAGGCAACAAGAGCAAAATTCCAAAAAAAATTTAAAAATTAAAAATTAAAAACGAAAGAAAGAAAAGGTACAGTAAAAATTCAGTATTATTATTTCATGGCCGGGCATGGTGGCTCATGCCTGTAATCCCAGCACTTTGGGACGCCGGGGCGGGTGGATCATGAGGTCAGGAGATCGAGACCATCCTGGCTAACACCGTGAAATCCTGTCTCTACTAAAAATACAGAAAATTAGCCAGGCATGGTGGTGGGTGCCTGTAGTCCCAGCTGCTCAGGAGGCTGAGGCAGGGGAATGGCATGAACCAGGGGGGCAGAGCTTGCAGTGAGCCAAGATCACTCCAGTGTACTCCAGCCTGAGCAACAGAGCGAGACTCCATCCCAAAATAATAATAATAATAATAGTTTCATGAGACCACTCTCCTATATGCGGTGCATCATTGACTGAAATGTCTTTATGTGGTGCGTGACTATAACTGAAAACAGTTATCACCTTGATACAGGTGAAGATTGAGACAAATCTCTTCTTTAATGGAACATGTCTAATTCCCTCACATGAATAGCCTACACTCTTTCCCTTGGATATAGGGCCCCAAAACTATCGGGTTGCCAAAACCAAGGAGGTAGGGGGTTGAGGGTCACTTACCTTTGTCTAATGAAGTTTTATGTATAATAACAAGAAGAGCACATCCTTTCTCTATAGGTGTCTTTTGCACTCTGGTAAGCAAACAGTTGTTTGATTGTATGGTTTCTTATCAAGCATTTTGACTCCTCAAGTTTTATTTTTTATAATATCAAGGGATATTTCTAAGTTGTGATTTGATGAGTCCCTGACTTCAAACTCAACTGGTACATCACAAAATAACAATGTTCTGTAGTCACCGAAATCTTTAGATCTACCTGAATGGATGTGGACCCATCTCCTAGATAGATTAGGTAGAAAACAGTATTTTTATGTTATCATTTGTGTAAAAGGGAAAAAGAGCTTGAATATGCACAGAACATGTTTGAATCTATAACAGGTTGGTATAGAGCTAGAAGGGAGACTCACATTTCACCATATACCTTTTGGCTGTAGTTTTGGCATTTTAATAATGTGCATGAATCATCTATTCAAAATATTTATTTAAAAAAAACTGAAGAGGCCGGGCGCGGTGGCTCAAGCCTGTAATCTCAGCACTTTGGGAGGCCGAGACGGGCGGATCACGAGGTCAGGAGATCGAGACCATCCTGACTAACACGGTGAAACCCCGTCTCTACTAAAAAAAATACAAAAAATTAGCCGGGCGAGGTGGCGGGCGCCTGTAGTCCCAGCAACTTGGGAGGCTGAGGCAGGAGAATGGCGTAAACCCGGGAGGCGGAGCTTGCAGTGAGCTGAGATCTGGCCACAGCACTCCAGCCTGGGCAGCAGAGCGAGACTCTGTCTCAAAAAAAAAAAAAAAAAACCTGAAGAAAGCACTTTAGTAGAGAATCAATACTGTCTGATTGATTGATTGACTGATTGATTGATCGATCTCAGCTTTCCAAGGAGTTATTGTAGATGGAAAGTGAAGAAGGGTATGCTTTTACAGGTGTACATTTATCTCTTAGGAGAGGCTTGAAAGCCAGAGGGGATGAGGATAAAGAGAGTTTGAACAGACACCCAGAAACAACTGCACTTGAAAGAACTTGTGAAATGCTTAAGTTCTCTGACACTTAGAGAATTACACCCTAGCTGTGATACCATTAGGAGATGTGAGAGTGTGCTTGTTTAGAAAGCACCAGAAGTTGACTTCAGGTCCTGGAGGCCAGCCAAGGAGTCTCCTCTCTGTCAGGAAGGGTTGTGTCAAATTCATGCACATTCTCAACAATGACTGTCTTTTTCTAATGGGGGATGGGGGGATGGCGGGATGGAGAAAGGGCAAATATTCAAAGCCAGGCAAAGGCGGGGGCAGAGTCAGGAGGCTTTTGGACTTTGACACCTTATCTCTGTTTTTGCCATCTTGGTGGGGAGTGGGGAACAGAGAAGAACTTGGTTTATTCTCAGGGAAATGTCTGGAGGCTGCCACATAGCTTCAGGTCAGCCTGCATTTAGGATTTAGTTCTAATAAAATTTTATTCTGGGATGCAACCTCCCTCTAGTTGTTAAGACTTCTGGTTGTCCAGTGTAGAATTGTTTAAACCATATCAATGACTTCCAATAAAGAGAGCTTAGAATGGAAGAAAAGAAATAAAGAGAAAAAGGGAAAGATGTTCATTAGTTAAAGCCAAATCACCGATCACTTATGGCAGGCCCTTCACTTTATCTCTCTTTTCATGGACCTTCCCTATCAACAGCACTTCTAGAGAGGTGGCATTTTGGAGTGGGAAAGACCTGGGTTTGAATCCCAGCTCTGCCATATTAGTGGAACAACCTTGGGCAAATTACATAAATGCTCTGAACCAATGTCCTCTTTGGTAATGAGGGACACTGATGGCTACTTTAGTCTTAAGTTAGGATCAAGTGAGAGCATTTATGCAATTCAGTAAGCATTTTTTGAGTACCTGTCATGTGATAGTGAGATAGAAAACCAGCAGAACTTTTTTCTGGTTATAAACCCGCTGACCAAAACAGAATCTACTCCAGACAAGATAAAGTGAAGAGCCTGGCCAAAACCAGCAGATGGTGACAAAAGCAATCCCTAGCTGCCCTCATTGCTCATTAGCATAAGACACTCCCACCAGTGCCGTGACAGTTCACAAAAGCCATGCCAATGACCCAGAAGTTACCACCCTTTTCTCTGGCAATGCCCCAGAAGTCACTGCCTCTTTCCTAGAAAGCTCTAAATAACCCATCCCTCAATTTGCATTAACCCTTCCCTTAATTTTTCAAATAATTGAAAGTGAGTATAAGTGAGTGTAAATACAGTTGCTGAGAGCCCATACCTTGCTGATTCTAGGCACACTGCTTGTGAGTTAGCCTTGCTCCACAAGAAGTAGTACTGTTCAGGAAAAGGTTGCTATCTAACACCACTGGCTTGCCCTTGAATTCTTTCCTGGGCAAAGCCAAGAACCCTCCTGGGCTAAGCCCCAGTCTTGGGGCTCACCTGTCCTGCATCATCAGGTGGCCACAAAGGGATGAAGATAATGAGTGGGAGGAAGTGACCACTGTGGCATTGAGACAGCAGAAATGGCAGTCATCAGCGGCAAGATGGCAAGACAGTGGCAATTAGCAAAGAGGCCAAATGATAAAAAGTACTTGAGAGTTGGAGAAGTGGTGAGACAGCAAGATGGCAAGACAGTGACCAGCGAGATGGTGAGAGGCGGCAATCAGAGAGGGGTGGTGATGCGGCAGTCAGTCAGCCCTGTAAGGATCAAGGCTGCAGAGAGCTGGAACACTAACCAAAGGTTCTTTTCAGGACCATCATCTTTCCTGGCAGATGGTGGAGCTGAGTGGATAGACGAGCAGCCATAGCGCAGGGATTCAAAGCTCTGGCTGGGAGGCTGCAGGATCACATGCCAATTCCCTCGCAGCAACCGAGCCTGCCCAAGCCAGGGAAACCTGGGGAGTAAACCTTCACCTGCACCGTACATCAGAGACCAATTGGCCCTATTTTGACTCCTGTGGACAGGTAAGTATCCCTTTTGACTCATCCCCCAAATATCAGGTGAGGAAAATAAGGCCTTTGGCTTAGACAGTCAATTCAAAGTCCCCCATAGCATACCTAATTACATCCCTATTGCCCCTTTTCTAGGTCGTCTCTCCTCTAACACGATTTTATTTTTCTGTCAGCCATTTTATTTTATTTTCCACCTTGAAATATATGTTTTCTTTGCAGTTTTTGCTTTGGCTCCCTGCTAACTCTATTTGGGCAATTGTTTAAGGCTGAACACTTGGTTATGAGAGGTACCCTGTTTTGTTGACCCTGGGATGCCAGAGTCATGTTGTTCTGTGACCCCAGCTTGGTCTTTGGCCGCCCCCGGATGCTCCGGGATTTTCAGCATTGGGTGTGGGGACTCTCATTGGCCACTACTCGGTTACTCTGGGTTTTCAGCATTTGGTATTGTTGGCCACCCCGGGTACTCTGGGGATTTTGGCATTGGCATTCCTTCTAGGGTTGTGGGGTAGAAGCCCACCTAAGGGGACTCTTGGTCTTGCCGTTTCTCATTTTCTACCCTAAAGTTATAATTTCCCATAACAACCTTTCCTTTTGTTATTGCCACTTTATTTACACTTTTCCCACTATAACTTGCTTAATAAAAATACTTCTTTTGTCACATTTCATTCACTTTATAAGCCACTTTCGTAACACCTTGCTACCTATACTTACACCTTCTCTGCAGGAAGTGGAAATTGGAAAGGAAAATAGAAAGGGCCCTGTTGCTTTCCCTCTCACTAGACTCAGAAGAACTTCTGTGTCCAGTAGAAATCATTGTTAGACATGGAGACAATGCTAAGTATACCTAAGGACTCATCATTAGGATGCCTTTTAGGCTACTGGAGCAAACTCAATTCTGGCTTAAAGAAAAAGAAACTTGGCCAGCCTCGGTGGCTCACGCCTGTAATCCCAGCACTTTGGGAGGCCAAGGCGGGTGGCTCACGAAGTCAGGGGATTGAGACCATCCTGGCAAACACGGTGAAACCCCGTCTCTATCAAAAATACAAAAAATTAGCCGGGCATGGTGGCGGGTGCCTGTAGTCCCAGCTACTCGGGAGGCTGAGGCACTTGGGTCCAATACAAATGAGAAGACCAAGAGATTTAGCCTAAACATGGTTCTGTACATTATAATGCTATTTTATAATTAACATGAAAAAGAAGGAAAATGGGGCGAGGTCCCTTATGTACAGGCTTTTAGGGCCCTTTACTGACTCAGTGTTATTTCAAGGCAGCAGGAAGCCACGCCTAAGGGATCCCCTTCTAGCTGCTTCTCTTAGAAGGCCTACTCCCTGCCCAGAGTGTCCCCAGTCTCCCAATTTGGAGGGGTTCCTGCCAGTTTTCTAACACAGGATTCCAGCCAAGGTCATCAGGCACTCCTCCCCATTATCCAACTAGCCCCAGCCTAAACCCTCTGCTGTCGGAGAAAGTAGCCCACCCAGTACCCCCAGAAATGGGGCTCCATATCAGCCCCGAAGTCAAAGCTGTGTCCATTGTGGGAGGTAGTTGATGGAGATGGGAGGACACTTAGAATACACGTGCCATTTTCTGTGTCTGATTTGGCTCTATGCAAGGAAAAATTCTGCCAATTTTCAGAGAATCCATTAAAGTTTATAGAAGAGGTTGTTAAATTGACCATGTCCTTTAGCTTGGTATGACTTGCAAGCATTGTTGCCCACTTGCTATGCCATAGAGAAAAAGCAGAGCAAAGTGTGTGGCTAAGCCTCTCAATTATGAGAAGGTTAGAGACGTAATTCAGGGTAAAGATGAAAATCTCACTCTTTTTCTGGGTAGTTTGGTTGAGGAACTCAGGAAATATACTAATATAGACTCAGACTGCCTGGAAGGGCAGGCTCTCCTGGGGAAGCATTTTATTACTCAATTTGCTCTGACATTAGGAGGAAGCTACACAAACCAGCAGTGAGACCCCAATCCCCTATGAACCAAGTCTTAAACATGGCCTTTAAAGTTTATAACAATAGAGATGGGGCAAAAATGGAAAAGACCAAAAGAAATAACCAAAAAGAACAATTATTGGTGATGCCGTAAGCGCCCTTGGACCTCAGGGCTACCCATCCTCAGAAAGTGTCTCAACATTGGTATCCGGGATACCTAGACAAGAGCCCCAACTTGTCAGCCCCTAGGACAGAATCAGTGTGCCTACTGTAAGCAAAAGGGTAATCAGCAATAAGAATGTCTTAATCATCCCTCATGAGATGAAAAAGCTCCCTGTCGATGTTAGAACTAACCTTCTTCCACTAGCCCCAACAACCTGCCTTGCTCAGGTAAGCCAGAGCTTTGAATCCCTGCACTATGGCTGCTCGTCTGTCCACTCAGCTCCACCATCTGCCAGGAAAGATGATGGTCCCGAAAACAACCTTTGGATCAAGTCCTGGACCCTTGATCCAATGGATAGCTTCCCACAGTGGCAGACAAGCAGCCACCCAAACATTTTTCTTCCGTGTCTCTGCTGCTGGGTGACCTCTCTGGGAGCTCAGGGACTCTGAGGTCTCCCCTTTAGCAATGGATTTTGCCCCTTCCCTTCTTTATTTGATGCTACAAGATCCCCTTCCCTGCCTCTTCCTGTCTTCCATACCTATTGGAGCAAATAATATTTGGCCAAGTAGACAGGTCACAATTTTATAAATAACAGATCCAGCTGTCTTGCGCAGGTCATTTGATTTGTGTGATATGTGTTGTGTCTAGCATGCTATCAAATTGACTCATAGGCAGGGTGCAGTGGCTCACGCCTGTAATCCCAGCATTTTGGGAGGCCAAGGCGGGTGGATTACCTGAGATCGGGAGTTCGAGACCAGCCTGGCCAACATGGTGAAACCTCACCTCTACTAAAAACACAGAAATTAGCTGGGTGTGGTGGCACGCACCTGTAATCCCAGCTACTCCGAAGGCTAAGGCTGGAGAATCACTTGAACCTGGGAGGCGGAGGTTCCAGTGAGCAGAGATCATCCCATTGCACTCCAGTCTGGGCAACAAGAGTGAAACTTCGTCTCAAAAACAAAAACAAAACAAAACAAAAACATTGGCTTATAAATAAAACAGCACTCATAAATTAAACAAATAAGACTAAACTTGTTAGTTTGAAGGGAATATTGTGTCTTCTAAAATTTAACTTTAAGCTTTTTGCCTAGATAAAATACTGATTTTCATAGGCTTTAGAATGCTTAACATGGCTTTAAATGTTGAACTTTTTGTGTAGTTTAAAATCTTAAAATTGGCTGGGCATGGTGGCTCACACCTGTAATCCTACCACTTTGGGAGGCCAACGCAGGCGGATTGCTTGAGCTCAGGAGTTTGAGACCAGCCTGGGTAACGTGACAAAATCCGTCTCTACAAAAAATACAAAAATTAGCTGGATATGGTGGCATGCACCTGTAGTCCCAGCTACTTGGGAGGCTGACATGGGAGGATCGCTTGAGCCCAGGAAGTGGAGGTTGCAGTGAGCTGAGACTGTACCACTGCACTCCAGCCTGGGTGACAGTGAGACCCTGTCTCAAAATAAATAAATAAATAAGTAAATAAATAAATAAAATTATAGAATGGTTCTCATCTATAGAATGTCAATATCTGATAGTTCAGGATTCTTTGCTTTCTAAATTTATATAAAATGTGCCAGGGAAGACATATATTCTTTACTGTGAAAAAGAATAACTTGTTCAATTCAGAAATTATTAAAAGGGAGGTTCAAAATATTAAGGAATGTGTGAATAAAAAAGAGATGTGAGGTGAGTTATGGATAGAAGACTTTTTTTTTTGTGGGGAGGAATATATATTTTTTAAATCATCTTGTATAACAGGGAATCTTTTGTGGTGGATTTTTGTCCTAGAATAAAGTCACTGGTGTTTGGAAGGGAGGTGGATAGGTTGGGTCAGAGGGTCCAGATATGTCATGGATGGTCTATGTGGGTCGTGATGGGCCCATGAAGGGGAATTTGTGAGGGGAGTTTAGTGTTTGACTAAGCTGGCTATGATTGATGGGGGAATTGTTTGTGGTGGACTTTCTAGAAAATGGTGTATGTGCCAGGTGCGGTGGCTGATGCCTGTAATCCCAGCACTTTGAGAGGCCAAGGTGGGCAGATCACCTGAGGTCAGGAGTTCCAGACCAGCCTGGTCAACATGGTGAAACCCCGTATCTACTAAAAATACAAAAATTAGTCAGGCGTGGTGGTGTGCACCTGTAATCCCAGCTACTTGGGAGGCTGAGGAGGAGAATCGCTTGAACCAGGAAGGTTGAGGTTTCAGTGAGCCGAGATCGTGTCACTGCACTCCAGCCTGGGTGACAAGAGTGAGACTCTGTCTCAAAAAAAGAAAAAGAAAAAAGAAAAAAAAATGGCCTATGAGTTGAAACTGGGTTTTCTTTAGGTATTCATTTGCTGAATTACCAGAAATTTTAGTTTTCAATTCTGTTATCTATTTCTTTTGAAAACTTCTCAACTTTGTGTAACTCTCTCCTTCAGCTTTTTCATCAGTCCCTGTGACTTTTTCTCCTCCAGTCTGACAGTTGCTGTGGCCTGATGCTAAAGTGTTTTGTCTTAGAGATCTGCGGGACCAGTGTTTTTCCTGAATACAGCTTAATTCTATGCTCGTGGTTTTCCTTGACATATAACCTTATTTTTGGCTTTTAGTTTTTTGATTCTTTTTCTTTTTTTTGAGATGGAGTCTCTCTCTGTCACCAGGCTGGAGTGCAGTGGTGTGATCTTGGCTCACTGCAACCTCTGACTCCCTGGTTCAGGCAATTCTCCTGCCTTAGCCTCCTGAGTAGCTGGGATTACAGGCACCTGCCACCATGCCCGGCTATTTTTTGTATTTTTAGTAGAGACGGGGTTTCAGCATGTTGGCCAGGATGGTCTCAATCTCCTGACCTCATGATCTGCCTGCCTTGGCCTCCCAAAGTGTTGGGATTACAGGCGTTAGCCACCATTCCCAGCTGGTTTTTGACTCTTATATTGCTTAAAAGCGTTTTAAGGGCTAATGAGTACATGCCCACCTCCACTTCTGTCTGGCCTAGAATGTTTAATTGGTTACAAGTCATTGGACTCTAAGTCTGTTGGCCAAAGAGAATCCCTCTCCCCGCCAAGAAAATGGAAAAAGTAACTCAGGCCATGACAGGAAACAGGGAGTCAGATGCCTCACTATGCCTTTCCCTTGGAATTTAGGCCAGGTTCAAAAGGTCTTTCAAAATTACGAAAATAAAGTATTCGCCTTTCCCACAGAGAAAAAAAAAAGCTCCTCGGTTCAGTCAGAAGACTTAGTATTACTAAAAACTTAAAAAGAAAGATCCCCTGAGCATCACTTAAAACCAAAATGGAAGGGCCCCATCAGGTATTGATAAGTACTGTCACAGATGTTAAGCTTCAGAGAGTCACTAGCTGGGTACACCTGTCCAGGATTATACCTGTGTCTTATGAGTCCCCACAGGCATAAAAGGAGCACACCACCACCTATATTTATAAACCTAGAAACTTAAGGCTGTTGTTTTGCAAGCACATAGATAAATAACAGGATGCTGTGGGTGGGGATAGAAGCATTAATTTTTCTCTTCCTCCTAATTGTAATTTTCTTGTTTAGCCTCCCTCGTAAAGTTTGTATCTTCTAGATTCCACATAAAGATGATGCCAGCACAAAGCTTCCAACTCATCCGGTCTTCTGACCTAGAAAAGAAAAACATCCTGCCATTGGTCCCCTTAGGTCAGGTATCCAGAGATTTTTACACTGCCAACACTAGGCAGGGCCTATGCCCATAAAATCAGCAAGAAGTAGTTACAGAAGATGGACCTTCACCCCTCTGCAGCCCCCTTAAGATTAGGAACCTTTGGCCAGACGCAGCGGCTCACGCCTGTAATCCCAGCACTTTGGGAGGCTGAGGCAGGTGGATCAACTGAGGTCAGGAGTTCAAGACCAGCCTGGTCAAGATGGCAAAACCCCATCTCTACTAAAAGTACAAAAATTAGCCGGGGGTAGTGGTGTTCGCCTGTAATCCCAGCTACTTGGGAGGCTGAGGCAGGAGAATTGCTTGAACGCAGGAGGCAGAGGTTGCAGTGAGCCGAGATTGTACCACTGCACTCCAGCCTGGGCAACGAGAGCAAAACTCCATCTCAAAAAAAAAAAAAAAGATTAGGAAGTGTATCTAATTTCTAAGGGGGAAGTGAAGTAGGAGACTGCTAGGACTTGTTTTCTGGTCACAACCCTGCTGACGAAAATAGAATCTAGTTCAGACTGGATAATGTGGAGAAACTGGCCAAAACCAGCAGATGGCAACAAAAGTGCTCCCTACCTGCCCTCCTTGCTTATTAGTGTGAGACACTCCCACTAGGGGCATGACAGTTTATAAATGCCATGGTAATGACCCAGAAGTTACCATCCCTTTCCAAGAAAGTTCTAAACAACCCATCTCATTTTGCATTAACCTTCCCTTAATTTGCGTGTACTTAAAAGTGGGTATAAGTGAGTATAAATACAGTTTCCAAGTGCCCATATGTTGCTGAGTCTGGGTGCACTGCCTATGAGTTAGCCCTGCTCTGCAAGGAGCAGTACCGTTCAATAAAAGATTGCTGTCTACCACCACCCACTCACCTTTGAATTTTTTCCTGGGTGAAGTCAAGAATTCTCCAAGGCTAAGCCCCAGTCTAGGGGCTCTCTGGTGGATCATTGAGCCCAGCAGTTTGACACCAGCATGGACAACATGGCAAAGCCCCATCTCTACAAAAAAAATACAAAAACTAGCCAAGTATGGTGGTGCATGCCTGTAGTCCCAGCTACTTGGGAGGCTGAGGCAGGAGGATCACCTGACTCCAGGAAGGTCGAAGCTGCAGTGAGCCTTGATCATGCCACTGCACTCCAGCCTGGGCAACAGAGTGAGATGCTGTCTCAAAAAAAAAAAAAAAAAAAAAAAGTGGATGGGCACAGTGGCTCACGCCTGTAATCCCAGCACTTTGGGAGGCTGAGGCGGGTGGATCACCTGAGGTTAGGGTACAAGACCAGCCTGGCCAACATGATGAAACCCCATCTCTACTAAAAGTACACAAATTAGCTGGGCATGGTGGTGTGTGCCTGTAATCTCAGCTATTTAGGAGGCTGAGGCAGGAGAATTGCTTGAACCTGGGAGGCAGAGGTTGCAGTGAGCCGGTATCGTGCCATTGCACTCCAGCCTGGGCAACAAGAGTGAGACTCCATCTCAAAAAGAAAAAAAAGAAAAAAAGGAAAAAAGATGGATAATGGAATGTTGTGCTAAAGGCTGTCATAGACAATCTGAGAGGTAAATGCTACGCTATGCACTAACAGTAAGGGGAAAGGAAGATGGTAAATTTGCATCTTTCATAAATTATACACTGTCCTGCCATTCCTGAATATTTGGCCAGTCAGAATGGAGGCTTTTGGAGAACGATTTTTTTCCTTTCTATCATTTGCAAGCCTCAAAATTGTATTCATGGCATAGTAGCCTGTATCCTGCTAGAGAGGCTTAGTAAGAGAGAAGATCAAGTTTGATCAGTTCGCTGGCCTGAAGGTAGGACAATGACGAAGTCTCATTTTAGGGGCTTCTGGTGTACAAAGGTGTAGGGGTACTACCAAAAAGTCATTCTGACACTTGTTGAAATGTTGTAAGGAAGACTTTGTTTAAGACTATTGCAATAGGAGAGAAAGATCAGGCTCAACTCTGAACACAGCATGGATAAATGGGTATTTATAGTCAAGGAGCAGAGTGAGGGGGTTGGTGGGTGAAAAATTACTAGGAGGAGATATCAAGGGTAGAGAGATTCTTGCTAAACTGAACTAACAGGATTCTCACTGAAGGAAAGCCAAGGACTTAGACATCAAAGGTGGAGGATGAGGAACTTGCTCAGGTATCAGTGGTGATCAGACGACAAAATGGAGGGAATTCTCCCTAAACTAATGTAGCAATATTCTTGTTCACACTGGGCTAGAGAGACCGAAGACAGGACAGGTGCCAAGGTCTTAGTGGAGTCTTAGTGGAGAAGAGGACTCAGAGGAGCATGAGTCAGGTTGGGTCAAGGAGAGAGTCTTTGTTGGAGGGGGAAATTAAATGGTGTGAAGGGGAATTTTAGGTGGTTCAACAAGGAGGCAATGTAGTGAATGGCAACATGGGAGAACTGAGGCTGGAGAGCCCATGCTGTTACTCCTCTTTTGCCCCTTCCCTCTCTCTCTCCTACAGAAGCAGTTGACTGGCTGCCTCTTGCTGTGGTTCCTGTGAAAGGCGGCTTTGGTTTGGATCTTCAGTGGGGTAAGGGGCTCTGTTCAGAAGAGAGGCTTCCAAATATGCATGAAGGGAAGTAACACAAGCAGAATGCATGGTACACAGTAGGTGTGCAATGCCTATGGGTCCTCTTCTCTTTCTCCCAGTGCTCCCTTTTCAGTGATGAGCCCAGAAAAGCTATAGTTCTATACCCTATACACATGTTCATCTCTCACTTTGAGGAAGAACAATTCCCCCAAACATTTTTTTAAAAACAGTAACATCTAGCAATAAATTAACAACTGGCAATGAACTGTTTCCTGAAAGTTAAATTGTTTCTGAATGCGATATCAGTAGGTCCTGGCTGTAGGCTCTTAGGGACTGCACACCTGGAAGGCTGCTGGGGAGAAGTGTCATAACACATACCCCCAGCTCTTCCTTCTCTCAAGTGTCACAGTCGTTTTGAACTATTTGGGATTTCCACCTATTGCCCCAAATTGGCAACCTCTCCTGACTTTTATAGCTTTTGAATTTTGTACAAAGTGCATGTGTTAGCTATTTACATTTTATATTTTCAAAAAACAATGATCTCTGTTACAGCAGCTAAAGTGGATTTTCCCCACTCCAGTAACTCACCACATTTCCCAATTTTATCTTCTTAGCAGTACTAGTCAGCATTTTGTTTTTATGCTGTGCCCAGTCTCCCTCCACTAAACCATAATCTCCTCGAGCCAACACTGCCTTGTTCTCTGTGAGATCTCCAATATCTAGAGTATTTATTTTCCTTCCTTTTCTTTTCTTTTCTTTCCTTTTTTTCTGTTAGTATCTTAATTAGATTTTTAGATTGAGATGCCTTCATACAATGTTTTAGGGATTTTTAGTGTTTTTTTTCCTATAACCTGAAAGAGTTTACATAACAGAAATTATCTATTCATAAAGCAATGCTACTCAAAATGTGTTCTGCAGGCACTAAAGTATAAATCAAACATACTGTTTAGTTCAAACGTACTATTTAGCTGAGTTTGTTTGTTTGTTTGTTTGTTTGTTTTTAGCAAAGACTTCGTTGATGAAGGAAGCAATATACTGATTTATGTTCCAGTGCAAGCTCCTTAACTTTTTGCAGGCTGGTAGCAAACAGTTCTGTAACTAGCTACCTGAGTAGCACTGGGGTAAAGGGTAACAGAATACAGATAAAAAACCACCAGAGCCTGGTGCTTTTTCAACTGTTAGATTTAAATGGCCTTACTAGTCTCTTCTGTGGGCATTGATCTGTTTAGATTTTCTTCCTTTTTTTGGCTCAGTTTTGCTAAGTTATATTTTACTAGGAAGGTATCAATTTCCTCTATTTTCAGATGTATTTCTAGAGTGTTGCACAGAATAGTTTCTTTTAGTTCTCTTTATCTCTTCCATATCTGTTTTGGATCCTCATGAGTAAATAGAGGAACATGCAGTAAAAAAGATTGAGAAAAGAGTCAAAAAGGTTAGAGTTCAACCAGGAGAGCTCAGTATTATTCTGGTCACTGAATGTGCAAAATACGCAGATTCTCAAGGGGCTTCATATTTTATCTCTTTTAATTATCCTGAAATAGTTTTAGTATTAATTGCTTTTTGAAGACGTACATATTGCCTATTAAATTATCTACTTAGAGACTGGTCAAAGAGTTTCATATGTTCTTTTTGTTACTTGTTTTATTTCCCATTTTTTTATTTAAATTTTTTTATTTCTATTTTTTTTTAGAAAGGGCAGGAACAAGTTCCCTTTGTATTCAAAGGCTGGTCTCAAAATTGATGGACTAAAACCAGTACTTACATGTAGCTAACTAGTGTTAGTAGTGTTTAAATTTACTTTTGGACTTATAGAACAATTCATCAATTAGTTAATCCAGATATGGCAAACACTCATAAGGTATAGTTGGTGCAATTTTTATTTGTAAACATTTGATCAATCATTAAGAGCCATTTCTGACCAGGCGGGGTGGCTCACGCCTGTAATCCCAGCACTTTGGGAGGCCGAGGCGGGTGGATCACGAGGTCAGGAGTTCCAGATCAGCCTGGCCAACATGTTAAAACTCCATCTCTACTAAAAGTACAAAAATTAGCTGGGCATGGTGGCACATGCCTGTAGTCCCAGCTACTCAGGAGGCTGAGGCAGGAGAATTGCTTGAACCGGGACCCGGGAGGCGGAGGTACCAGTGAGCCGAGATCACACCATTGCACTCCAGCCTGTGCTACAGAGTGAGACTCTGTTCTTATCCTGCTGTCTCCATAAAGCATTCCTTGGCAACTTTAGCCTGAAGTGATCTCTCTCTCTCTCTCTCTCTCTCTCTACTGAACTTTCAGAACAATTATTCTCTCTATAATTAATTTGTCAATTAATTGTATTAGGCACTGGGACATCTCTTCCACTTAACAATTCTTAAAATTGTTTTAAAATTAATTTTGTTTTTCTTATTAAACTTTTAAAAACACAAACTTTATTTTCAAGCCAGTTTTAGATTTACAAAAAAATTACAGATAAGATAGAGTTCCCATATACCCATGCAGTTTGCCCTATGATTAACATCTTACATTAATATGGTACATTTGTTACATTTAATGAACCAATATTGATACATTAATATTAAATAAAGTTTATGCATTATTCAAATTTTCTTAGTTTTTCTGTTCCAGAGTGCTATGTTGCATTTAGACCTCATGTCTCCTTGGCTCCTCTTGGCTGTGACAGTTTCTCAGACTTTCCTTTTTTTTTGATGATCTTGAGAATTTTGAGAGGTATTGGTCAGGTATTTTATAGAAAGGCCCCTATTGGGATTTGTTTGATTTTTTTTTCATAATTAGACTGGGGTTATGGATTTGGGGGAAGAAGATCACAGATGCAAAATGACATTTTCATCACATCACATCAAGTGTACATATTGTTGACATGATTTATGACTTATGATTGATGTCGACCTCAGTCATCTGGCTGAGGTGATGTTTGCCACGTTTCTCTGCAGTAAAATTATTCTCCTCTCCCCCTTTCTACACTGTACTCTTTGGAAGGAAGTCATTATGACAGTCCACACTAGGAGTAGGAGTCATTTGCACATCCTTATGGGTGAAGTGTTTACAGAAATTATTTAGATTTCTGCATGGGAGATTTATCTCTCCTCCCCCATTTATTTACTCAAACATGGGTCCTTTGAATCATTATCAAATAACATGAAAACAATATCCAAGTGTTAGCCCTCTGTTTGAAGGTGGGCATCTTTAGTGCTCTGCCTGGTCCTGATCCCCAGAGTCAGCCTGCTGGCTGTCCTCTCAGAGGACTGAGGATGGAGAGGTTTTACCTGCAGTAAATTGACTCTAAGAGAAATTTCAGCAAAAGGAGTGCCTGCGAAAAGGACACTTTTCGAAGTAAAGTGACTTTCCAGTATCTAAACTGGAAACAATGATGATAGAAATTAGGATGGATATTTGAATCCACACAACCCAATAAATTAAGTATTACTATTATTGTTATCATTATCCTCATCCTTATTTTAAGTTGATAATCAGGAGAATATGTCATTTAACCTGCGAAGTCCCCTGACACCAAATTCTATGCGTCTTTGCGATCTGTCCCAGATTATATCCACTAGTCCTTGAGGACTTTTCTCCTTGGCAGCAGTTAGCAGAACTGACACCCCCGTCGCTTCTGCTTTTGGTTTGTCACTGCCTCTTCATGCCACTTCCTGCTCCCTCTGTACTGGGGGGGTTCCCTCATGCTTGGCAATTCTGCGTTTGAAACTCCTTCAGTTCCCTAGGTATCCGCAATATCTGCAAGAGTTTTATTGCAATAGAGAATTTTGCTATCATTGTTAGGAAAACATTTTGAAGAGTAAGATAAAATTTCAGCCCCTTGTCTTGCTCCATTTTCACCTTTTTTCTAATTGCTGGACCTTCCTACTTCTTCCTCAGACCCTGTCTCTCAGGACTCTAAAGCATCTTCATCTTACCTAAGCCATCCCCACGGGATCATTATTATATGACATAGTCACCAAAGTGCAGGTAGGCACTTTTACGAATTTGTTTACTCAGTAGTATTTATTCCATAGGGCTTTCTGTGTACAAACAGTTGTGTTAGGTTAACCATTAGAAGGCCGGGCACGGTAGCTCACACCTGTAATTCCAGTTCATTGGGAGGCTGAAGTGAGATTGCTTGAGCCCAGGAGTTCGAGACCAGCCTGGGCAGCATAGAGAGAGACCCTCCCATCTCTGCCAAAAATGAAAAAGGTTAACCGGGCACGCAGCATGTGCCTGTAATCCCAGCTACTAAGGGAACTGAGGTGGGAGGATCCCTTGAGCCTGAGAGGTTGAGAATGCAGTGAACTCTGATCATGCCACTGCACTCCAGCCTGGGCAACAGAGCAAGACCCTGTCTCCCCCGCCCCCTCAAAAAAGATTAATGGTTAGATAAAAACCTCAAAGTATTATCTGTCCCTGGAGGATTTGCATAAACAAGAGTTAAAGCCTTTTGAAAAACAAATACTGAAGGTCAAATTTTAGGCAACAAATTATGGATGAGAAAAGACTCTAGAGAGTATTAACAACCATCCCAGTATCCCTGAAATGATACTGATCTCCTCCTGAGCATGCCTGCAAGGAGGGCTCTGGGTACCACAGTTTGATGTTTACACTGTGTGCCCCACTGGAACAGCTGTCCAAAGTCAAGACCTCCTCGTTAATGTAAAATCAATAGTTTATGAACATTAATATTCATTATTTTGTTCATTGTTGTAGATGTTCATTAGGTTACTCATAATGTATTATATTACGTTCATTGTTATACATTCATTGTTATTCATGATGTATTATGTTCATGGTTATGTGTTCCATATTCATTATGTTACTCATAATGTATTATATTCATCATTATGTGTTTTTATTTTATTTATTTATTTATTTATTTTTTAGACAAAGCCTTGTTCTGTTGCCCAGGCTGGAGTGCAGTGGTGTGATCTCAGCTCACTGCAACCTCCGCTTCCTGGGTTCAATCAATTCTCCTGCCTCTGCCTCCTGAGTAGCTGGGATTATATGCGCCCACCACCATGCCCAGCTAATTTTTGTATTTTTAGTAGAGATGGGGTTTCACCATATTGGTCAGACTGGTCTCGAACTCCTGACCACCAGGTGATCCACCTGCTTCAGCCTCCCAAAGTGCTGGGATTACAGGCGTGAGCCACCACACTCAGCCTTCACTGTTATATGTTCATTATATCACTTATAATGTATTATGTTTATAATGTGTAATGTCTGTAAGCATTATTGATAGGTTTGGCTGTGTCCCCACCCAAATCTCATCTTGAACTGTAGGTCCCATAATTCCCATGTGTCATGGGAGGGTGGGGGACTCAGTGGGAGGTAATTGAATCACAGGGGCAGGTTTTCCCATGCTGTTCTAGTGACAGTGAATACATCTCACAAGATCTGATGGTTTTACAAAGGGCAGTTCTCCTACACATGCTGTCTTGCCTGCCACCATGTAAGACATGACTTTGCTCCTCCTTCACCTTCCACCATGATTATGAGCCCTCCCCAGCCATGTGGAACTGTAAGATTAAACCTCCTTTCCTTTATAAATTACCCAGTCTTGGGTATTTCTTCATAGCAGCGTGAGAGCAGACTAATACAATTGTGTTCTTGAGTTCATTCAAGTATAAAAATTGCAACCCTTTGGGTTCTCATCCTATTTCTGCCACTGACTGCTAAGTGATTCTGGGCAATTCCCTCAGGCTCTCTGAACCTTATAAGCTGCAGATGTAAGATTGAGAGGTTGCTCTAGATAACAATAGCTAATATTTATCAACCTCTTACTGTATACTAAATACTGTCCTAAGTGTTTTACATGAATCATTTCATTTAATCCCTATGAGTTAGGTATTATTATTTCTTTCATTTTACAGATAAGGAAACTGAGGCCCAGACAACTTACTGATGTTTCCTGAAAAAATAGAATCTAAGTCAATGCTCTTGGGTGGTGCAATTCTAGGGAAGTGGGAGTGAGGGGTAGGGGAGTGAGAAAGGGAAGATGGGAAGCAAATGCAAGGTGATGCGTTTCCACACTGGCTACCACTTTACTGTGAGCCACGAAGCACCACACCTGTTCTCATGGCAGGAATGGCTTCTTGGCCTTAGGGAACACTGGCTGTGTGGAAAAATCACACCTCAGAATGATCCATGGGAGAGAAAAGGGGAGAGGGAGTTTGCTGCCCTCTCTCCCCTGTCTCTTGTCTCTACTGGCCCAAGTTTGTCCCATGGGGAGTCGAGAACCCCTTCCTCCTGGGTGGTGTCATGCAGCCTCTTTAGCAGGCGCTAGGGAAGTTAGCTCCCAGGCCTTGTGGGTTGGCTGTTCATCTGAGTCTGGAAGAGGTTGGAGGAGCCATAACCCCAGATAGGGAGCAGGTGTGTGGGCCACACACAGTACCTGAGGCAAAGCAGGCAGCTGAGGAAGCAGATGAGGCCGAGAGAAGTCTGATACTCATGGATGGGTGTGGTGAGTAGTCATTGAAATGCAGACACCTGGGCTGGGTGTGGTCCTCACGCCTGTAATCCCAGCACCTTGGGAGGCTGAGGTGGGCGGATCTCCTGAGGTCAGGAGTTTGAGACCAACCTGGCCAACATGGCAAAACCCCATCTCTACTAAAAATACAAAGATTAACTGGGTGTTGTTGTAGGAGCCTGTAATCCCAGCTACTGGGGAGGCTGAGGTGGGGGAATCACTTGAACCCAGGAGGTGGAGGTTGTGGTGAGCTGAAATCACATCACTGCACTCCAGCCTGAGTGACAGAGCGAGATTCTGTCTCAAAAAAAAAAAAAAAAAAAATTACATTTGTGTAGGTTTTTTAAAAAAAAAGTTTAAATTTTAGAGTAGTTTTAGATTTATAGAAAAATGGCAAAGATAGCGCAAAGAGTTCCTAGAGTTCCTATGTGCTCTGCACCCAGTGCCCGTGTGATTCATATCTAACATTAGTATGGTACATTTGGCACAATTCATGAGCCAATATTTATACATTATAATTAATTAAAGTCCACACTATGTCAGATTTTCATGGTTTTTACCTAATGTCCTTTTTTCTGTTCCAGGATCCCACATTACATTTACTTGTCATGTCTCCTTAGGCCCCTCTTGGCTGTGACGGTTTCTCAGACTTTCCTTCTGTTTAATGACCTTGACAGTTTTGAGTAATGCTGGTTAGGCATTTTGTAGGGTGTTCTTCAATTGTAATTTTTTTGCTGTTCTTGTTCTGATTTGACTGGGGTTGATTTGGGGAGGAAGACCAGATAGTTAAAGTGCCACTGGGATCACATCATATCAAGGGTACGTACTGTCAATATCACTTACCATGATGATGTTGACCTTGATCACCTGGCTGAGGTAGTGTCTGCCAGGTTTCTCCACTGTAAAGTTGCTCATTTCCCCCCTTTCCATATTGTAGGCTTTGGAAGAAAGTCACTGTATGCAGCCCACATTTTAGGAATGGCGGTTTATACTCTATTTCCTTGAGGGTGGAATTCTTCTGCCCTGGGGATTCGTCTATCCTTTCTCATTTATTTAATCATTTATTTATGTCTGTATGGACTCATGGATATTTGCTTTATACTTTGGGTCATCATCTAGTACTGCTTTGTTTTATTATGTTTTATTTTTTGAGATGAAGTCTCACTCTGTCACGCAGGCTGGAGTGCAATGGCGGGATCTCGGCTCACTGCAACCTCTGCCTCCCAGATTCAAGCGATTCTCCTCCCTCACCCTCCTGAGTAGCTGGGATTACAGGCACATGCCACCATGCCCAGCTAATTTTTGTAGTTTTAGTAGAGACAGGGTTTCGCCATGCTGGCCAGGCTCGTCTTGAACTCCTGATCTCAGGTAATCCACCCGTCTTGGCCTCCGAAAGTGCTGGGATTACAGGCGTGAGCCCCTGCTCCCGGCCTAGTACTGCTTTATTTTGTTGCTCAAATTTTCCCAGCCCCGGCCATTGGGAGCTCTGTCAGTTGGTTTCTGTGTCACTTTGGCAAACCCCAATCATTGTTGGGGCGGGGGGTTCGGTTTTTTTTTTTTTTTTTAACACTTTATTACTTTCTGGCACTAAAGATGCTCCAGGCTCACCTTGTGTATTTCCTCACCCAGTCCTAGAGTCAGCCATTTCTTCAATAAGCCCTAGTTCCTTTTCGTGAAGAATGGTATTACGAACCAAGAGCTGGGCTCTAGCTGTGTCATTACTACTGGGGTGTCATTAATTCCAGGCCCTCTCAGCTGACAGAGCAGGAAAATATATGTGTGTGTAATAGTCAGGAAGGTTCCTTTAATCTTACAAAGCATACTTTGAAAAATTGGACCAGTTTAGAGTTCTCCGGCTGCTCAGTCTCAGTCTCTTTTGTTTTCCTTTTCCCAGTGCCTGTTTCTTTGTGCAAGTCCAGACCAGTTTGTCCTCGAATCCCTTCCTTGCCCTCCCTCTGCTCCACGGCCTCCTGCAGGGAGCTGATCCCTGATGTCTCCTAGGTTCCCAGGTCAGCCAGCTGCTGGCTGGACTCTGGCCAGGCCAGCAGGGCACCAGCTGGAGGTGGGGGCAGCACTTCCAGACGCAGCTCCAGGGCCTGCTGGACAGGTCCCCCCCACCCCCACCCCGTGATTCTGCCTTCTTCTAGGCTCTAGTGACATCACCCCTGTCCTTTGTCTCTCCTGCCTGGAGGTGTCAATGACTTCTGACTGGGGTCTCCCTGCCCCTGGTGGGCTTCTCAACTTCTTCTGTCACACATGTAACCATTTCTTTGAATAAATTCTTTGTTTAAAACACTCAGTGCTGCCTAGTTCACTGGTGGGGCCCTGGACAGAACTGTTTCATTAGGAAGGGACCCCAGGAATGGCAGTGGTGTCTGAGTAAAAGCAGGCTGGAGGGAGAGTGAGTTTAAGGCAGTATTCTCAAGCCAGTACTGCTGTGGGCCCTAGGACTCCATCCCACTGGGGACGCTGAGTTGCTGGGGAGGACAGCCCTCAGCATTGCCTGACAGCCCCAACTGCTCGAGGTGTGCCCAAAGGTGAAGAACTCTCTAGTACTTTCAGGTTTTCACACAAATCTGAATGGCTCAGTGGGTCCCCACAAGGATCCCCAGCCCCTGATAGATGCTAGAGATTCGACAGGAGGCTGAGGGGAGGGATGGCCGGGGTATCAGCTGAACCCATTGCCACAGCAATAACTGAAGTTTAAACAAAATTAAAAAGGATGGGCTGGGGGCGGGAGACAGGCCCAGAGGTGTCTGGGATGCTGAGCTCCCCTCCGCTGGGGCCCTTCTCACAGCTCTCTTTTCCTCTCAGTCTTCACTCTTTCTGAGCAATCACTTACACACCCCGGGGTTTCAACAACTGTCTACATGACATGGGAGGATCAGAGTTTGCTTTGTGCTTTAAAAATAAATCTGTTGAAGCCCCTGACTGGCTTTACTTGCAGAAATTCCCTTTGCAGAGAAAAGAGGCTTCCACACACTTTGCCTAACTAAATAAGAAAATGGACAGTTTATATAATAATTGAATTACATTAATGAGGTCATTCTCAGCAGGTATTTATGACAAGGCTGGGAAGCAAATGCAACCTTCTAGAAAAACCACAGTGGTGGTCATTTTAAGTGAAGAAACACATTCTTTTTTTGTTGTTTTGTTTTTGAGACAGGGGTGGGTCTCACTATGTTGCCCAAGCTGGTCTCGAGATCCTGAGCTCAAGCGATCCGCCTGCCTCAGCCTGCCAAAATTCTGGGATTACAGGCATGAGCCACCATGCCTGGCTTAAGAAATACATTTTTTCTGAGTCGGAGTCTCGCTCTGTCACCCAGGCTAGAGTGCAGTGGCGGGATCTCGGCTCACTGCAACCTCCGACTCCTGGGTTAAAGCGATTCTCCTGCCTCAGCCTCCCAAGAAGCTGGGACTACAGGTGCCCACCACCACGCCCAGCTAATTTTTTGTATTTTTAGTAGAGACAGGGTTTCACCGTGTTAGCCAGGATGGTCTCAATCTCCTGACCTCGTGATCCTCCTGCCTCGGCCTCCCAAAGTGCTGGGATTACAGGCGTGAGCCACCCTGCCCAGTCAAGAAATACATTCTTTACCACAAACATTTCAACAAATGCAATTTTCTCTAACAAATATGCATAGTTTCAAGGTTACACATCACCTGTCCTTGGAAGAGAACTATTGAAATTAAACTCTATGACAAGAAGGCTTCTTGTCCTTCTAAGTACCAGAAACCCAACTACATGATGTCCAGCTACAGAAAGAAGACAGACTTAACTTAAATATTATGGTGAGCAATACATAAATCTTCGCTGACCTTCCCCCTTCATCTCCATGTGCACAGTCATCGCTTTGGATCCTCAAAGCGATTGTGTTTCAGTTTTCTTTTTTCACTCAGAGTTTCCGTTAAGTGTCACTGAAACTTGTGGCATAAGATTGAACAATGATATTAACCCAGATTGAATCAAAGCAGATAAAACAGCTCAGGCAACGGCTGTTTTAGCCCTTTAAAGATTCCAAATCTGGCCTTGTTCCCCATCCCAAACCGAAGCTGCTGACGCTGGAGACTGTGGAGAGAAAAGGGTGGCACCCAGCACAGGGGCCCAAGGGGTTCAACAAGCCATGGTGCCAGGTGGTGGCTCAGGGATTCACAGGGCAGAAAGTGTCTGTTATTTATTTTAATTAATGGCCTACACTTAAAAGGAGTTTCACAAGTAAACTTCTGGCTTCTCTAGAAAAAATAGGTAGCTCTTTCTTTCACCCCTGAACTGGCAATCTCACATGCCAATGGCAGCAGCCGGGCGGTGTTGGTCCCTTAGACCTCATACACGCTCACTCTCCTTTTGGAGGGGCGAGTCACTGTCACTGTCTTGTGGCCATTTCACTTATTCATGCCTCGGCTGGTTCCTGCAGACATTGGTGGTAAAGAGATTAGAGGGTGTGGCCAAATTCCAGAGTGGCTCCAAGAAGAGATCAAAGGACACACACACACACACACACACACACACACACACACTCATACACAGCTTTGCATTCTAAGCTCCATCCACAATGAAGTTCCCCTAGTTCCTCTCACCTTGTCTCCTCTCAGCCTTTGCTCAAGCTGTTTTATCTGCCAGAAACATGCTCCTCTACTATCCCCTGCCCACTTGGTCACATTCTATTCAACCTTCATGATGTCACCTCTACAGGAAGCCTCCCGGCCCCCAGTGAAAGTTCAGATGGATGTCAGAGAGACCCAAAGTAACAGCAACTTAGAAAAAAGGCAGACCTTTAATTCTCTTCCAAGGGAGAGTCCTGCCCAGTGAAGGCCCTCCCAGTACCTGGACTCTTCTATGTGCCGACCTATCCGTGAGGCACAGCAGACACAGTGCCTAGGGCCCATGAACATGTTTTAATTTTAGTTAGAATCAGAAGGAAAAAATGAATATAATGATAAATCCAGGCTGAATTATTTTTGCCATTTTACTAATATAGTAGTAAAATAAAATTTTTAATATTTTTTTTTAACAGAAGAAGGGGCCCACAAAGGCAAAGGTGCTTAGGGTTCCCAAAAGTCACAATGCAGGCCAGGCGTGGTGGCTCACGCCTGTAATCCCAACACTTTGGGAGGCCAAGGCGGATGGATCACTTGAGGTCAGCAGTTCCAGACCCTGGGCAATGTGGTGAGATCCCGTCTCTACTGAAATTACAAAAATTAGCTGGGTATGGTGGCACATGCCTATAATCCCAGCTATTTAGGAGGCGGAGGCAGGAGTATCACTTGAACCCGGGAGGCAAAGGTTGCAGTGAGCCGAGATCTCATTACTGCACTCCAGCTACTGGGCGACAGAGCAAGACTCCGTCTCAAAAAGAAAGTCATCATGCAGCCCTGGGTGGTTACTCTCATCTATGTGGTCCACACTGGCTCAGCAGTACCATGGAGGGAGAGAACCAGGAAGGAGGGGCTGGGACATTTTAAGGGTATAATTTGGGAGTTGCACATACTATTTTTCCTCCCAACCCATTGTACGAACCTTAATCTCATGGCCACACCCAGCTATAAAGGCGGCTGAAGATGCTGTCTTTATTTTGGATTGTCGTGTGCCCAAATAAAAACTGTATTCCAATGTGAGAAGGAGAGGGCCACTATTGGGAAAACTAGCTCCCTCTGCTAAGTGACCTTTCTAAATGCTTTCATGGCTCCAAGAGGGAGCAGGCAGAAGCTGCAATGTCCTTGATTACCTAACTGCAGAAGCCACATGCCATTGTTTCCACAATCCTATTGGTGACACACAGGCCAAGCCCATCCTGTGTAGGAGGGCCCCACACGAGGCATGAATACAGGGAGGGGAGAATCACTGAAGGCCATCTGGTGACTTCCCAATGCCTGGGAGGCCCCTGTGAACTTCCTGCAAAGGATTCAGGGAGACCCTGCTTGCTCTTAGAAGAGTCACCCCCCTCCCTTTTTTCCTTGTGTCTATAAGCACATTTCTATGTCTTTGGAGCAGACAGACCCTAAGAAAGTGATGAAGGGAGAAAAAGACACTATTATTGGTCCCATCTCCTGTTAGCAAACATGGGGTCTCTGTGGCCTTGTCTTCGTGGTAGCCTGGTGTTTCTTCTTGGTATGTGACATTTCCAGCAGGCTCCCACTCATCTGCACAACAAGAGTGAGCAGCGGGCCTCAGGGATATGGCCTCGAACAAAGTCTCTGCTCCCTGGAACTTACCCTCAGTAAGCAGAGACAGATATCAAAGAAACACAGGACACCCCAGATGGTAGAGTCATAAGCATCATGAAAGCTGAATCAGTATGTGTGTGCTATTTTACAGAAGCTGTGAGGGAAGACCCCTCTGCAGAAGTGACATTTTCACCAAGACCTAAATGAAGAGAGGGAGTGAACCACAAGAATATGGGAGGAGGGCCAGGTGTAGTGGCTCATGCCTGTAATCCCAGCACTTTGGGAGGCTGACGTAGGTGGATTCCCTGAGCTCAGGAGTTAAAGGCCAGCCTGGCCTTTTAGTAGTAGACATGGGGGTGACCCCATGTCTACTAGAAATATAAAAAATTAGCCAGGCATGGTGGCATGTGCCTGTAGTCATATATATATTCATATATGTAGTCATATATATTTCCTTCCATATATATATGGCAGGAGGAGTGAATGCGAGATCAGGAGAGAGTCTTTCAAGACATGACTAGAACAAGATGGGACTAGAATGTGTCTATTGCCAAGGAGAAACTCGTGATTCAGGGATGCAGAAGAGTGGTGAAATCCAGAGACCAATGAAACGAAATGGCCTCTGACCGGAGCTGGGTCCCATCTCCCATTGTATTAACAGCAGGAGAGGGGCAGGTGCAGTGGCTCATGCCTGTAATCCTAGCACTTTGGGAGGCCGAGGCGGGCGGATTACTTGAGGTCAGGAGTTCAAGACCACCCTGGTGAAACCCCATCTCTACTAAAAATACAAAAATTAGCTGGGTGTGGTGGTGGGCACCTGTAGTCCCAGCTACTCAGGGGGCTGAGGCAGGAGACTTGCCTGAATCAGGGAGGCGAGGTTGAAGTGGGCCGAGATTGAGCCACTACACTCCAGCCTGGGTGACAGAGCAAGACTCTGTCTCAAAAAATAAAATAAAATAAAAATAGAAATAAAATAGCAGGAGGGAAGGCAGGATGCAGATGCAGATGGAAGCAGGTTGGAGATGTGATTGGAACGTGAAGGGGTTTCATGTGACTGCTTCTGGGTTCTCAATGGAGTCTGAGGCTCAGGGTGATGGCCACAGGGGTTCAGAAGGTTTGAGGGGGAAAGAAAAAGACGAGAATGAATGACTGTCCTGATGATCCAAAAAGCAAACCACCAGGGCAGTGCTTCTAAACTTTAATTGTGGAAATGAATCACCTGGGTGCCTGGGGACCTTGTTACAATGCCAGTTCGGATTCAGTAGGTCTGAGTGGGGCCTGGCCTCCTGCATTTGTAACAAACTCCCCAGTGATGCCTGTGCTGTTGGTCCAGCACCACGTTTTGGTTAGGAAGGGAAGTGCTATGGTTTGAATGTGTCTTCTCCAAAATTCATGTTAAAATTTAATCCCCAATGCAAGAGTATTGAGGTGGGGCCTACAGGAGGTGGTTAAGTCATGAGGGCTCAGCCCTCATATGGATGAGATTCGTAGCCTTATATAAGGGCTGGAGGGAACTAGCTGGGTCCTTTTGCCCTTCTGCCTTCCTCCATGTGAGGACACAGCATTCATCCCCTCTAAACGATGCAGCAGCAAGGGATGGTGATGTTGGAAGCAGAGAGAACCGCTTTCACCAGACACTGAACTTGCTGATGCCTTGATCTTGGATTTCCCAGCCTTCAGAACTGTGAGATAAATTCCTATGACTTATCAATCACCCAGTCTGTGGCTTTTTTATAGCAGCACAAACAGACCGAGACAAGAGGTGCATAGGATTTGTGAGCATGGACCTTGGAGGTTTGTGGCCTCAATTTAAAGTGAGTCCATTCGCCCAGCGGGTGTTTTTCTCTTGCTGCTTGGGCACAGAGATGGAGTAAGTGGGTTTAATCAAGACTGAAGGGAGAGCCACAGAGATAGTAATATTTGAAAGGAAGTGTTTTTAATGATGTACCATGTAATCTGAGCTGGGTCAGGAATGAAGTGAAAAACTAAGAGATGATGGATGATGATAGGGGCTGTGAAAGGAAAACAAATCTTGGGACCCTCAAATCACTAAGCTAAAGGAGAAGGTCAAGCTGGGAACTGTTTAGGGCAAACCTGCCTCCCATTTTATTCAAAGTCACCCCTCTGCTCACTGCATATCTGATCTAATCAGAAACTCAGAAGAATGCAACCATTTGTCTCTTATCTACCTATGGCTTGGAAGCCCTCTCCCCACTTTGAGTTGTCCTGCCTTTTCTTCGAGTTGTCCTGCCTTTCTGGACCAAAGCAATGTTCATCTTATGTATGTTGATCAATGTCTCATGCCTCCCAAAAATGTATAAAACCAAACTATGCTCAGACCACCTTGGGCACATGTCATCAGGACCTCCTGAGGCTGTGTCCACGTGCGTGTCCTTAACTTTGGCAAAATTAACTTCCTAAATTGACTGAGACCTGTTCACAAGGCCAATGAATCATGGTTCTTCATGAGATTAAATAATTGCTGGTGTGGGAGCATCAGAGCCACTAACCTGGAAATAGAGGACAAGGTGGTCAGGAAGTGAGGGGCTTGAAAGTGAGAATAAGGGGCGACATGGTCATTGGCGATGACAGGGTCAAGCATGTGACCTCCAGAGTAGGAGACTCAAGATCATTTGAGGCACGAAGGTCAAGGAACTGAGAGACCAAGGTGTCAGACGGATCACTCTCCAAAGAGTGACACTAGTAGATGTTGAAAATGAAGGCAGCGAGCCCAATGCTCAAGTCCTTAAGGGACAAGGAGGAATGATCAGGGTACTGGCAGGTGACAGCAACCAGGAGGGAGGCAGGATTTTCGTCTGATGGCATGAATTTCAAGGGAGCTTTGTGCAGCATCTACAAGGCACTGGGATAGAAGATAGACGTAGTCTCCCTCCTAAGTGAAGTAGGTTAAGCAAAGAAGGGTTCTAGGCAAGGAAGTCACATGATCCAGCTAGATTTTGAAAAGATCTCTTGGACTACTATATAGAGAACAGATTGGAGGGAGGTTCGGTGGCATTAGGAGGCTATTACAGTTACTAAGACTGAGGTTGTCAAAGGGTGGACCCCAGACCAGCAGCATCAGCATCACTGAGAACTTGTTAAAAATGCACATTTTGGGGCCCCACCTCAGATCTACTGAATCAGAAACTCTGGTGGGGGTGGCCCTGCCATTGGAGTTTTAACAAGCTCCCCCAGTGATTCTGATGTAAGCTGAAGTGAAAGGACTAGGGCAGTGGAGAGGGAGTGGATGAAGCTACAGCTTGTTAAGGGAAGAATAAGGACAGGGTAGCAAGGTGTAGCAGGGAAGAAGTGGGAAGTGCCAGGTTTCTGGGAGGAGATAGTGCATGCTTGGGAGTATCCTGTACCCTAAAGGCATAGGGAAGGCTGGAGGAGGAGCCAAGGGGCAGGGCAAGATCAAAAGTTCTGTTCTGTCCACTGCGTGGGGCACATGTGTTCCACAGAAGCTGGCTGGAAAGTAACGCTGTGGGCAAGAACCACATTCTGCCCTAGTTCCCCACATGAAATGCAAGACATGCTCTTGGAGGAAAGCTGCACTGGTGGCTCTGGGACATGGTGTGACAATGACACACGGTGGCTGTCTGTGGTCCAGTTAAGCTTGCCAATATTGCACACTTGCAATTGAGGGCATGGTGGAAAGCACACTGAGCCTGGAATCCAGAGGAATCAGCCCTGGGGTTAAGTCTTTTCCCACAGTCATTTCACCTCTGTGAGCCCATTTCTGCATTTATTTTATTGTATTTTATTTTTGTATTTATTTT
This sequence comes from Trachypithecus francoisi, assembly GCF_009764315.1. Lineage (NCBI taxonomy): Eukaryota > Metazoa > Chordata > Mammalia > Primates > Cercopithecidae > Trachypithecus > Trachypithecus francoisi. The sequence goes on along the minus strand of NW_022681463.1, from coordinate 67,357,293 downwards.
GTTTCTGTATTTATTTATTTATTTATTTTGAGACAGAGTCTCACTCTGTTACCCAGGCTGGAGTGCAGTGGCATGATCTCCGCTCACTGCAACCTCCGCCTCCTGGCTTCAAGCAATTCTCTGCCTCAGCCTCCTGTGTAGCTGGGATTACAGGTGCCTGCCACCATGCCTGGCTACTTTTTTTGTATTTTTAGTAGAGATGGGATTTCACTATCTTGGCCAGGCTAGTCTTAAACTCCAGACCTTGTGATACACCCACCTCCGCCTCCCAAAGTGCTAGGATCACAGGTGTGAGCCACCACACTCTGCCATTTCTGCACTTCTTAAACTGGGATTATAATATCTGCCTGAACTACCTAAAGGCAACACTGTTAGGGCCAAATGAGCCAATGCAAATCCAAATTTATTCCTAATTCTAAAATTTTTTCAATATAAGGCAGTATTCCAAATCGTCTAATAATTATTCTAATATTCTGTTATCAAAACTGCTTTTCTTGCTGGTAGCTGCCCAGCTCTTGGAGGAAAGCTGTCATGTGATGGCAGTAGAAAGATGACCAATCCCTTTAAACACATTTTCCTTCCTGGTTATGGCTTTCAATTCCCTGTATGAGGTCAATCCTTTGACTGGACCTTCTGCCTATAAAATTGCAGTACCCCTGGAATGGTAACACTCTACAAAATATACCTACCTTTTATTTACTGTGTACTACATGCTGGTGTTTCATATTCACTATTTCATATGCCTTGAAGGAGTCCTGTGCACTAGATATTGCTATGCTCACTTTATAGATGAGGACATTGGGCTCAGAGACCAGGGGACTTAACCAAATTCACAGAGCTCGTGGAGGGCAGAGCCAGCACCTGAGTGTGCCTGCCTGTGATGCTGTAGTCTCCCTGCTCTTGCAAGCAGCTTTGGATGGGCAGGGTCAGGGCACCGGGCATCAAGCCTGGGGAAAGGGAGCTTAGCTGGACAAGGAAAGGATGCTGAAGGCTGGGGCTTGAGGATCAGATTCAGTTGACCCTACCCAAGGCACAGGAATTGCTCTATGGACTTTTCTGCTCTGCTCTTATGACTTTTATTCACAAGCAGCTCTCTAATGTCTTAACCTTCCATGGCACCCAATACTATTTGCTTTGATATTTGGTGGTGAAATGTTTCAACAGAGATGATGGAAGAACTAAGGGCCCAGGGAGGGCTCCAGAGGCAGGTGGGCTCCTTGCGTCCTCTAACCTATAGAACAAATGCGCCGAGGGGCTGGCTGTAGTGGCTCACGCCTGTAATCCCAGCATTTTGGGAGGCTGAGGCAGGCAAATCACCTGATGTCAGGAGTTTGAGACCAGCCTGGTCAACATGGTGAAACCCCCTCTCTACTAAAAATACAAAAATTAGCCGGGCCTGGTGGCAGGCACCTGAAATCCCAGCTACTTGGGAGACTGAGGCCTGATAATTGCTTGAACCTGGAAGGCAGAGGTTGCAGTCAGCCAGGATCATGCCACTGCACTCCAGCCTGAGTGATAGAGTGAGACTCAGTCTCAAAAAAGCAAAACAAAACAAAAGAACAAATGCACGGGGGCGGAGGGGGTTGAAGGAGGCTGCCACAGCCCTGGGGTCTCTTTTCCAGGGATCTTAATACAGCCCATTTCACCCACAAACAGCATTATGCCTTGTGAATTTTGGTACAGGCAAGAGAGCGATTAGAGGAGTTTCAAAGCTGTGCTAGTTGATGACACCAGCATGTGACATGAGAGATGGCCTGAGCCAGGAAGGAGGCCATGTTCCCTATCTCATATACACAGAAACCGAGGGCCTTGTCTCCAGGCCCAGGATTGTTCAGCGCAACAGAATCCCAGCCTCCCCATGTGTTACTCAATGGCTTTAATCCTCTTAAAAAGAACTGCCGGCAGGGCGTGGTGGCTCATGCCTGTAATCCCAGCACTTTGGGAGGCCGAGGCGGATGAATCACGAAATCAGGGGATCCAGAGCATCCTGGCTAACACGGTGATACCCCGTCTCTACTAAAAATACAAAAAATTAGCCAGGCGTGGTGGCGGGCGCCTATAGTCCCAGCTAGGCAGGAGAATCACTTCAACCCAGGAGGTGGAAGTTGCAGCGAGCTGAGATGGCGCCACTGCAGTCCAGCCTTGGCGACAAAGCGAGACTCTGTCTCAAAAACAAAAACAAAAAAATTGCCGCACCCAAACAACACAAACTCCGGGAAGAATTGGCATCTTCTGCATGAGCATTGCCTTCATGAAAGACTTTTCCGGCCGGGCGCAGTGGCTCACACCTTTAATTCCCAGTATTTTGGGAACCCAAGGTGGGAGAATCGCTTGAGCCCAGGAGTTCAAGACCAGCCCTAGCAACATGGCAAGACCCCATCTCTACAAAAATAAAAAAGATTAGCCAGGCGCGATGGCCAACACCTGTAATCCTAGGTACTTGGGAGGCTGAGGTGGAAGGATCACTTGAACCCAGGAGTTTGAGGCTGCAGTGAGCTATGATCATGCCACTGCCCTCTGGCCTGGGTGTCACAGCAAGACCCCATCGCTAAATAAATACATCAATAATAAAAATAAGGAATGTTTTCTGGCCGCGTGCGGTGGCTTATGACTGTAATCCCAGCACTTTGGGAGGATAAGGAGGGAGGGTCACTTGAGGTCAGGAGTTCAAGACCAGCCTGGCCAACATGGTGAAACCACGTCTCTACTAAAAATACAAAAAAATTAGCCAGGCCTGGTGGCGGGCACCACCTGTAATCTCAGTTACTCAGGAGGCTGAGACAGGAGAATCACTTGAACCCGAGAGGTGGAGGTTGCAGTGAGCTGAGATGGTGCCACTGCACTCCAGCCTGGGGTGACAGAGCAAGACTGTCGAAAAAAAAAAAAGTGTTTTCTGATCGTGCTCTTGGTACCAGTTCTCCTGAGAGTGAGCTTCACTGTGCTGGATCACAAATGTCCTGTGGAAAGACGTCTGGCTGGGGCCATCTCTCCACAGCCACAGCACAGACCCTTGCATGAGAGGGAGGGAGGGAGGGAGGGATGGATGATTGCTGGAAGAAGTTGCAGAATGTCCCCTGGACCGCCTCCAAATACAAGTTCAGTGACATAGAACATCAAATTAGTTTTTCTGGTATGAATGGCTATGTCTTGGGGGAACACCTCTTCCACTGCCCTGCAGTGTAGACACCAGCAGTCGAGTACATGTAGTTACCACTGTTTTTGTTTTTGTTTTTTTAATGGGTCCTGGCTCCTTCAATGGAGAGCCAGTAAGCAATTAAAACCCGCTTCTAAATCATCCTAAGTACTCCTTTGGAGTGGCTGCAAAAATCGATCATCCTCGCGGATACAAAGGGGAAGAAAAGAAAAACAAAAGGAATTACTTTAACATCTTCATTTTCAGACTAGGTTAGGGCGGTAAAAAAGATGACCAGTGGAGGCAAACACTGGTTCAGGGCCGTGGCAGCAGCAGCGGGGTTCCAGGCAGAGAAGGGAGGGTAACAGAGGCTGTTCTGACTCACCTTGCTTCTGGGGTCTCTTGCTGGGCCTCTGAGTAGCTCTGCAAGTCACTTGCCCTCCTGTGGAGAGCTGGGCATTGGGGCTCATTTTGACCACACGTGTTTTGCTGGTTTTGGAGTCAAGCAGACATCTGTCACTGCCGAGATTTAATTCCCATAGCTGTGTGACCCTCGGCCATTTGCTTACTGTCTCTGAGCCTTAATTTACCCATCTGGGGGGAATAATAGGACTGTTCAGAGTAAGTGAAGTAGCACACTGGGCGTCAGGGCACGCTCGGGGACGCGCCGGCACGCAGGGGACCTCGCCCGCCCGGGATTACTGCCTGGAAACGGCTTGCGGGGACGGTGGAGGATAACAGGGCGTCGCGCCCAGGGCCGCCTTCCGCGTTTTCTCTTGCCAGCGCAGCTGAGCGCCGCGGAGCGCCGCTGCGGGTTGTGGAGCCAGTCCGCCCTCTAGTGGCCGACTTCAAAAGTTGCTTCAAAGACAAGGCTGAATGAAAAGTGCTGGGGCGCCCAGGGCGACGCACGGCATGGAAAGCGGGCTACGTTTCCCTTTCCTTTTACCAGAGTGGACAAAGCCTGTTCCATCGTTTCTGGGAGCCCTAGAGGGAATCCGGTTGCACCAGCCTGCATCCTCAGGCCACGGAACTGACCACGGTGGGTTAAACTGGAAAAGTTTCTTTGTTTAGGCAGGAAAGACTCAGATTTAACGCACATTTACTGAGCACCTACTACGTTTCTATCTCTGTGCAGGATGCTTTCACTTACTTCACCCATTTAAACCTCTCAGTAAGATCGGGCACGGTGTCTAATGCCTGTAATCCCAGCACTTTGGGAGGCTGAGGAGGAGGACCGCTTGAGGTCAGTTCAAGACCAGACTGGGCAACAGTGAGATGCCTCTCTACAAAAATTAAAAAATTAGCTGGGCATGGTGGCACACGCCTGTGGTCCCAGCTACTAGGGATGCTGAAGTGGGAGGATTGCTTGAGCCCAGGAAATTGAGGCTGCAGTGAGCCATGACTGTGCCACTGCACACCAACCTGGGCAACAGAGCGAGACGGGGTTTCACCGTGTTAGCCAGGATGGTCTCGTTCTCCTGACCTCGTGATTCACCTGCCTCCGCCTCCCAAAGTGCTGGGATTACAGGCGTGAGCCACCGCTCCCGGCCCAAGCAGTGGTTCTTAAACGTGGATGTATATTGGATTTCCAGGAAATTTTTAAAAAATATGTTTGTGGACCGGGCATGGTGGCTCATGCCTGTAATCCCAGCACTTTGGGAGGCCAAGACGGGTGGATCACCTGAGGTTAGTAGTTCGAGACCAGCCTGGCCAACATAGTGAAACCCCTTCTCTACTAAAAATACAAAAATTAGCCAGCGTGGTGCCGCACGCCTGTAATCCCACCTACTCAGTAGGCTGAGACACGAGAATTGCTTGAGCTCAAGAAGCGGAGGTTGCAAATGATCTGAGAAGGCGCCACTGAACTTCAGCCTGGGCAACAGAGTGAGACTCTCTGTCTCGAAAAGAAAAATGTGAATATATATATGTGTGTATATATATGGTTGTGAGTTCACCTCAAGAGATTACAATTTAATTGGCACATAGTTGACATAGTTGTGCCAATTAAATGTGTCTAGACGCTGGGATTAAAACAAAACTCCTCAGGTGGTTCTAAGGCGAGGTCAAGATTAGAACCATTGACTAGAGCACCTTCCCATCACCATTTGATAGGCTCCACCTCAGAGGAAGACTATGCCCTCTTCTCGCTTTGCTGCCAGGGAAAGGAAGCCAAATTTGTCTTTAGTTCGGCAACCTTGGCTCCATTTCGGTTCCCATTTTTCTTATTCCTTTTTTTTTTTTTTTTAGATGGAGTCTCGCTCTGTTGCCCAGGCTGGAGTGCAGTAGCATGATCTCGGCTCACTGCAACCTCTGCCTCCTGAGTTCAAGTGAGTCTTCTGCCTCAGCCTCCTGAGCAGCTGGGATCACAGGCGCCTGCCACCACATCCAGCTAATTTTTGTATTTTTAGTAGAGACGGGTTTCACCATATTGGACAGGCTGGTCTCGAATTCCTGACCTCGTGATCCGCCCACCTCAGTCCCCAAAAGTTCTGATATTACAGGCGTCAGCCACCACGTGCAGCCTATTTTTCTTATTCTTCAAACACATCTGCTCTTCACACCTGTCAGACTCACAACCTGGTACATGACACACATTAGGCCCTTAACAAATGTCTGAAGAAGAAAAGGAGGGAGAAGAATCACAAGGGAAGAAGTACAAAGGAATGGGATTGGAATAGGGGAATTCTTGAAAAAGTGATGTTTCTGGTAAAGGGGGATTTCACGGTACCCACTGGGGGAGAATATTAGTGCAAATAGTGCCCAGTGATGGATAATCACCCAGGGATTTGCCTCCCGGAGATACCACATAAGGGCATCAAATCACATTCACAACCTTAAATTTAATAGTTGTGCCTGAAGTGAGGACGAATTACCTTGGGATATCAGTTCCCCTTCCCACCAAACCCCCAGAGCTGGCAAATGACGGTCCAACAAGGTCTCCTCTGAATGCTGAGTGCCCTGGAAGGCAGAGTGAAGCTCTGACCCCATTGTGTTGTGAGGGGAGAGTAAATGACAGTGGTTTCCTTGTGCCCTGGCTTGTTTCTTCCCCCTGGGCTTCATCCATTCCCACCCTCAGAGCTAACTGGGGCTGACTGGGAATGAGCTAATTAGGACTGGCCTTTCCCTATCTGCACTTCCCAGAAAAGGAGCATATACCTTCAGGAAAACGTGAATTCACAGGTCAAAGTGGCAGATTTCAGAATCACAACTACGTGAAATGAAAAACTGCATTTTAGTTTACAGAATCCAACTATGCATATAAAAACAGTTACATAGATAATGTAATATTGGCCTAATAAATATACAAAAAGAGATAAAAGAAGATAATGACAATGTGGATAAGAACAAGAAAACATAGAAAAGAAATGTTAGATATGTAAAATATCATAGTTGTGTAATGCCCAGACCCGCGATGACCCGAAAGCAACCACCAGAGTCCAGAGACAAAGCCAAGCGGCAGGGATCGCTTTATTTCGAGTTCGAACTCGGTTCCCTCCAGCTAGGTATCCGATCCTAGGGAGAGACCCCGAGCTCGGTGCTCTGCCGTCTTTTATAGTCAGACACAAACAAGTTACAGCAAGTTACAGAGTCACTGGGAATTTTTACAGTTTAGGTTTACAATTGGCTGACATTTAAAGTTAAACATTAGTCAGTTGTTCATTGGTTCCCGCCCTTTGACCAAACCACAAACGGTCGCTTGCCCTGCTAAGGACTTTCCAGATAACCTTGTTGTTCTAGCATTAAGGGGAGTTTCCTGACTTTTTTGACCTCTGATATTCAGTATTTTTCCACTCCTCATTCCCCCCTCTCTCTAGTATCTTGAGAGCCAATCTTGGGTCTTATATGTCTGACTCGGAAGTCTTGGTGAGTACAGGTTGGTACTGGGCTCTCAGGACCATAAGCTGGACAGTGTTGAGTCTTTCTTTTATAAAGTTTGTTAATCTGTTTATTAGACATGGTCCTATAGTGAGTAAGAGAAGTAAACTTATGAATGGTCCTATGAGGGGCACTAGAAGGGAGTACATGGAGGAATTCCACCAGCTGTTGGCAGCAGAGGTGAATTGTTTCTGCAATTCTAGGCTGAGTTTATGTAGTTGTTGAACTCGCGTTTCTATGAGCCTAGATTCATTTATGTAGAAACAACAATCTTCTCTGAGGAAAAGACAGGTCCTTCCTTTTTCGGCCGTTAACAGGTCTAGTGCACGGCGGTTTTGTAAAGTAACTTGGGCAAGGGAAGTCAATTGTCTCTGTAATGAGGCAAGGGATTCGGCGGAAGCTTCCACAGCTGTGGAGAATTGATGAGAGAGTTTTGCAGTGCTGATACGGGAGTGACCTAAAGCTCCTCCGGCTAGTCCTGCAGCAACTAAGGACGTGGTGAGTGAAACTCCGGCTACTGGGGGAGGAATATAGCTCGTTTTGGTCTAGGGAAAGGGGCGGAGTCCCACCTGGAAAATTCTGTGGGGGTGCATAAGGTCAGTTGGGGGACTAGCGTGACAGGGAGACACAGTAGGGTTATAGTGGCCTGAGTGGAAAGGTTCGTATATAGGGTCCCATTGCACCAGAAGAAAGAACCGGGAGGGCAAAGAGGGTTGAGTTGGGAGTGGAAGTTGTATTACAGAGGGTAGTGCTGGCATTTGAATAACAAAAGGAAACTTGTGTCTGTCCAGGGTTTAGGAACAAGGGGACATCAGGGATCGGGAGTGGTACGTGGCTATTGTTAGGGCTTAGGCTGAGAGAAGCGTTAGACAGGCCTGGAAGTGGAACTGCGGTTAACGGCGGTCGCCCTAGAGCTGCGCAGAAGAAGCAGGCGGAGAGATTGCCAGTGGCGTTTGCGATTTCTAACCTTTCTCTTAATAGGGATAACCAGGAAAAGGGGCGGGTAGGAATTAAAGTTGAAAGCTGGACATTTAATTCCTTTTCCTGGTTCTGTATAGCCGCGTGTAGGGTGGTCTGGATCTGAACAAGGGAACGCCAGAGAAAGAGACGGCTACTAGGCCAGGTAGTTCCTGAAGTCAAGTACATAGCCCCTTTTTGCTGGGAAGTCCAGCGGGAGTCCCAGGGGTCCTAGATAACCTAGGTGTAGCCTGATGTGGTTTTAAAGAAATTGTGTGACTGCCACGTTTGACTGGATAGGGACTCAGAAGTTTTTAAGATTTTAACGGTGTGGATTTTGCAGGACCTATATGGACAGCCGACACTTTGTTCTACCCATGAGTTATTACAATAAGAGAGTGTTTGGTCAAAGAGGAAACAAATTGCGAGTGCTGCTTTTCCTGGCTGGTATTTAAAATCAGTGAAATTTAGATGGATGGGAGTGTTACAACCCCCAGGGGGACCGTCAGCAGTGCCTCATACATAGCCCTTTTGTTCTGTCTGAGCATAATTGGTCCAGTTCTCGTTCAGGAAGAAACGCCAAGCGAAAGGGGATGTTGCCGGGTTCGCCTGGGTCTCCCCACAAGGGATCCATAAGAGTAGAAGAGTTATAAAGGAGGTAGGTGTCATAGTTACAGTTTAGGTTGCTGACGGCGTAGAACAAGTTTTAGAGGGTTTTCTTTGGTCCGGTCAACTGTCCAGGTTGTTGTCTGTCCCGTCGAGGATGTAACAAGGTCCGAGAGCGGGTCTATAGGCTTGGCGTGGGTGTGATGAATCCAGGTGGTGATGCTTTCCACTTTGAGGGCCGTAGGCGTAGTCAGGATCACCTGGAATGGTCCTTTCCACCGGGGTTCTAGGGTTTCTTGTCGGTGGCGCTTGACGAGGACCCAGTCTCCCGGTTTGTATTGATGTGGAATGGGTGGAGGCCCAGCTTCATATAGTTCTTTTAGCTTGGGCCAGACTTCCTCATGAACTCTCTGTAGGGCTTGTAAGGAGAACAAAAGTTCAAGACCATTATCTGTGTCAGCTTTGAGGAGATTGTCTTTAAGGTTAGGGAGGATAGGGGGTGGTTTGCCATACATTATTTCATAAGGGGTAAGTCCTAGTTTATAAGGAGAGTTACGTGCCCGGAACAGAGCGTAGGTGAGGAGGATTACCCAGTTAGTGCCAGTCTCCATGGTCAATTTAGTTAGGGTCTCTTTTAATGTTCTATTCATTCTTTCTACCTGACCTGAGCTTTGGGGTCGATAAGCACAATGCAGTTTCCAATTAGCCCTAAGGATGGAAGCCAGTCCCTGATTTACCTTTGCGGTGAAGGCCGGCCTATTATCCGACCCTATCATGACTGGAAAGCCGTACCTGGGCAGGATTTCTTCTAGAATCTTTTTGGCCACAATCTGTGCAGTTTCTTTTTTTGTCGGAAAAGCTTCTGCCCATCCTGAGAATGTATCTATAAAAACTAGTAAATATTTGTATCCATATTTTCCTGGCTTTATTTCAGTGAAGTCAATTTCCCAATATATACCAGGTCTATCTCCCCTTTGTCTTTTTCCCGAGGTCTGGGTCCCGTGACTGGCGTTATTGAGTTGACATACTACACAGTTTTTAACCGTGGCGTCTACTTTTTCAGGGGCATTTTTAATTTTTAGTCCAGCATGTTGAATCAAATCTAACATCTGCCACGGGCCCAGATGAGTGCTTCGGTGGATTTGTGCTATTACTCGCTGCCCTAACCTGTCTGGAAGAACGGTATTGTTGTTAGAATCTTTCCACCACTGATTACTGACCCGTGTTCCGGGGAGTTTACTTATCCACTGGAGGTCTTCTTCTGAGTATTCTGGGTGAAAGGGCAACTCTCTGGGCCCGGGATCAGGCAGCTGGAGGGTCAGTAGCTGGGGGGTGGTTTTAGCCACGTCTTTTGCAGTCTGGTCAGCCAGGTTGTTTCCTCGAGTGACTGGGTTAGTAGCCTTTTGATGTCCCGGACAGTGGACGATAGCCAGCTTTTTGGGTTCCCAAAGGGCAGCCAGAAGATTTAAGATTTCTTCTTTATTTTTAATGTCTTTTCCTTCAGCTGTGAGAAGCCGCCTCTCTCTGTATATAGCCCCATGTATGTGGGCGGTGGCAAATGCGTACCGGCTGTCAGTATACACTGTCCGTTTACGGTCTTTGCCTAGTTTCAGGGCTTGTGCCAAGGCTATTAACTCAGCCTTTTGAGCCGATGTTCCTGGAGGTAAAGGCTCAGCCCAAACTATCTCAGTCTCTGAGGTTACCGCCGCCCCCGCATACCTCTGTCCTTGGTGAACGAAGCTGCTTCCGTCAGTGAACCAGGTGAGGTCTGCATCTGGTAGCGGTCGGTCCTGGAGGTCTTCTCTGACTCCATGCACCTGGGCTAGTATTTCAGCACAGTTGTGGAGCGGCTTTCTTAAGTCTGGGTCTGGCAGCAACGATGCTGGGTTTAGGGTTGTCGGGGGCTTAAATGTTATTCTGAGGGGTTTTAGTAACAGCCCTTGATAATGGGTAAGCCGAGCATTCTTGAGCCATCGGTCAGGGGGTTGTCGGAGGATGCCTTCGACAGCATGAGGGGTGGTGACTTGTAATTCTTGGCCCATGGCCAGTTTGTTAGCGTCTTTGACCATCAGGGCCGTTGCAGCAATCATCCGGAGGCAAGGAGGCCATCCTGCAGCTACCGGGTCCAGTCTCTTTGAGAGGTATGCAACCGGTCTGCACCAGGGACCTAAATTTTGAGTTAATACTGCTTTCGCTATGCCCTGGCTTTCGTCCACGTATAAGTGGAAAGGCTTAGAGACATCCGGAAGACCTAGCGCGGGGGCCGAGAGCAGAGCAGTTTTGATTTGCTGGAAAGCTTGCTAAACCTCTTCAGTCCAATTGAATGGCTGCTGCTCTTTGGTAGCCTGATAGAGGGGTTTTGCCAGTTCAGCGAAGCCAGGTATCCAGAGTCTGCAGAACCCTGCAGATCTTAGGAACTCTCTTACCTGTTGTGTTGACTGCGGTCTGGGGATCTATAGGACAGTTTCTTTTCGAGCATTTGTTAGCCAGCGCTGTCCCCCTCTAAGTAGATACCCCAAGTAGGTTACCTCTGGCCTGCAGATCTGGGCCTTTTTAGCTGAGGCTCGATAACCCAGGTTTCTTAAGGTTTTCGGGAGGTCTTTGGTTCCTTGGATGCAGGCCTCTGGGGACGTTGCCGCTATTAAGAGATCATCAACATACTGCAAGAGAGTTATACTGGGGTGTTGGCGTCGGTACTCACCCAAGTCTTCGTGGAGGGCTTCATCAAACAGGGTTGGGGAGTTTTTGAATCCTTGTGGCAGTCTGGTCCACGTCAGTTGGCCACTTATGCCTCTCTCAGAGTCTGTCCACTCAAAGGCAAAAATTTCCTGGCTTTTAGGGGCTAACGGCAGGCTTAAAAAAGCATCTTTTAGGTCTAGAACAGTATACCATTGATTTTCAGGACTCAAGGTACTGATGAGGGTGTATGGATTTGGCACCGTCGGGTGTATGTCCATTACCCTTTTATTGACTTCTCTTAAGTCTTGTACCGGCCTATATTCTTTACTGTTGGGTTTTTGTATTGGTAGCAGTGGAGTGTTCCATGGTGAGTGGCAGGGGCGTAGGACTCCATGATCTAGGAGTCGGCGGATGTGTGGTATAATTCCCTCTTTGGCTTCCAGGGCCATTGGGTATTGGCGCACGCAAACAGAGTCCATCCCGGGCTTAAGCTCAACAAAAATGGCGGGACGGTGCTTTGCTAGCCCTAGCCCTCCTGTTTCTGCCCAAGCCTCCGGGAAGCTCTGGAGCCAGGTGTCTATATTTTGGTTAGGAGGCGTTAACTCCTGGTGAAGCCAGAACTCATCCTCTAGAGTTACGGTAAGAACAGATAGTGGCCTGTTTTGGGAGTCAGTCACTTTGGGCCCTTCTGGTTGAAAATGGATTTGTGCCTCCATTTTTGTCAACAGATCTCTCCCCAACAGAGGACAAGGGCTGTCAGGGATGACCAGGAAGCTATGGGACACTTTCCCGGTTCCCAAGTTTACTGCTCTCTGGATTGTCCATGGATATTTCTTGGTTCCTGTGGCCCCTTGAACCCAGGAGGAGTTGGAAGATAACTTTCCATAGGGCTTGACTAAGACCGAATGTTGTGCCCCGGTATCGACCAGGAACTGGACCGGGGACCCCTCGACTTGTAAAGTTACCCTAGGTTCGGGGAGGGGATCCGAACCACGTCTCCCCTAGTCTGTATCTTGCGTAACTAGTATCGGCATAGATTTGGGCTGCCATTGTCCTTGGCCTGGCTGGCGCTGTTTCTTTTTGGGGCAGTCTTTTATCCAGTGACCAATTTCTTTACAGTATGCACATTGGTCTTTACTCAGATTGCACCTAGGGGCATGCGTGGACTGGGTGCTTCCTGGCGGTGGTTGTTCTTTCTGGACGACCGCCGCCAGGACTTTGGTCATTTTCTCATGAAAATTAGGGCTTCCTGGCCCTAATTTGTCTTTCCTCTGGAGCATCTCTGTTGTTGTAAACTCTCTGTGCTATGCGAAGGAGGTCCTGGACCTGTTTTCCCTCCAAATCTTCTAATTTTTGTAGCTTTTTAAAAAATATCTGGGGCCGCCTGGTTGACAAAGGACATAACGACTGCTGCCTGATTTTCAGGTGCCTCTGGATCTATAGGTGTACACTGTCTAAAGGCTTCCATTAGTCTTTCTAGATAAACAGCAGGGCTTTCTGTCTTTCCCTGTAAAACAGAATATACCTTAGCCAAATTAGTGGGCTTGCGAGCTGCAGCCCGGAGACCCGCCATTAGAGTCTGGCGATAAACGAGTAGCTTTCCCCTACCTTCTGCTGTATTGTAGTCCTACGTTGGCCTGGTCAAGAGAAATGCTGCATTAATGAGGTCGGGGTTTGCAGTCGGTTGACCGTCATCTCCAGGAACCAACTTTCTAGCCTCTACCTGGATTCTCTCCCGTTCCTCCGTTGTGAACAGAATGCGGAGGAGCTGTTGGCAGTCATCCCAGGTGGGCTGATGAGTGAACATGACACTATCTAGAAGGGCTGTTAGGTCCTTGGGGTTATCAGAGAACTGGGCATTCTGAGTCTTCCAGTTGTACAGGTCACTGGTAGAGAATGGCCAATACTGGAGTCTAGGGTTACCTGTGTCATCGGGGGGTCCTATTTCCCTTAAGGGGAGCGCTACAGTGGAATCGGGAACTGGCGGAGTTGCCTCACGCTGGACACGCCCGCGCGTTCACCCTGTCGGCCCTCCCGAGCCATGTTCACTTTCAGTTTCTCCTGGCGCCGCCGCCACTTCTCGGCCCTCATGGCTTCCTGGGAGTGCGGCCGGTTGGGCTTGGGCATGGGGTCCGGGAGGGGGAGGATAAGGCGGGGGTTCCAAGGATGCGAGGTCCTGGCTGTCAGGCAACACAGGGGGCAAGGGGGCAGTTGGAGTTTTTGGTCTTTTGGTGGTCCCAGTTGGCTGCGCGACTAGGGTTTTACAGGGTTCAGAAATCAGCAGAAAGGGAGCTAGCCACAGGGGCGGATTTTCCACCAGATCTTGCCAGACTAAAATGTAGGGGATCTGATCTGGGTGTCCCGAACGACCTGGCAGGAAAACTCTTGATTTTACCTGGAGGATAATGGGGAGGGAAAAAGTTCCCTCGGCTGGCCAGCCTACGCCGAAGGTGGGTCACTCAGAGCGGCAGAGGGTTATTAATTTTCCCTTTTTAAGTTCTATACTGAGATCATGTCCCCTTGCTCTCACATCTTTAAAATTATTGACAAGGAGAGAAAGTGGTGTGGTCTGGGAGTTGCCCATTCCTTGGAAGTCCTGTTGATAGAAGATGGGTGGTAAGGGATATTAGTGCCTGGTACAGGACTGGCTCTGAAGCTCCTGTAAATCAAGGTAAATTAGTTAAGAGGCGAGCAACAGATAACTTCCAACAACCAAGATATGTTGATCGCTAGCGCATTTCAGGCTTAGGACCCGACCAGAAGCAGATGGGCCACAGAATACAGAGCCCCAGATGAGTACCGGAGGACGTCTCCCACCGGCCTCCACTGACTGTCCTATAGCGCGTCCGCCAGGACTAGATCAGTCTCATATACAGACCCCGCGGGATTATTCAGATGCAGACAGACAACATATAAACAGAGCCGGCTTACTCACTTCTGCGATGACCCGTTGGCCTGGGGTTTGGTGGGCTTAGGGGCAATCCCGGATGAGCCCCCAAGATGTAATGCCCAGACCTGCGACGACCCGAAAGCAACCACCAGAGTCCAGAGACAAAGCCAAATGGCAGGGATCGCTTTATTTCGAGTTCGAACTCGGTTCCCTCCAGCTAGGTGTCCGATCCTAGGGAGAGACCCTGAGCTCGGTGTTCAGCCGTCTTTTATAGTCAGACACAAACAAGTTACAGCAAGTTACAGAGTCACTGGGAATTTTTACAGTTGTAGGTTTACAATTGGCTGACATTTAAAGTTAAACATTAGTCAGTTGTTCATTGGTTCCCGCCCTTTGACCAAACCACAAACGGTCGCTTGCCCTGCTAGGGACTTTCCAGATAACCTTGTTGTTCTAGCATTAAGGGGAGTTTCCTGACTTTTCTGACCTCTGATATTCAGTATTTTTCCACTCCTCAGTTGAAGTGAACACATCACATGAATAAATAACAAAATAGATAGAAATTTAAAAAACAAAATAAAAAATAACAAAATGACAATTTGCAAAACTGATTGTCAACTTGGAAGAACAGGTGGAGGAAGTCTTTCAGAAGAGAGAAGGAAATAACAAAGACGTATAAAATATAAAGAAAAAACTAGGTTATGTGGAAGACAGGGCACTAACGTCCAGGGAATAAGAATTCTAGAAAGAAGAAAAATGAATAGAAATAAATATTTGAAGAAAAATGAGATGATCTTCTGTAACTGTAAAAAGATGAAAGAAAGATAAAAAAGGTTATAGAAAAAAGATAAGAAAAAATCCACACTAGAACATTTTATAGTAAAATTAAAATTTTCTAGGCTGGACACGGTGGCTCATACCTGTAATCCCAGCACTTTGGGAGGCTGGGGCAGGAGGATCACTTGAGCCCAGGAGTTCAAGACAAGCATAGGCAACAAAGTGAGATCCCATCTCTACAAAAAGTTGTAAAAATTAGTCCGGCATGGTGATGCATGCTTGTGGTCTCAGCTACTCAAGAGGCTGAGGTGGGAGGATCATTTGAGCCCAGGAGGTTGGGGCTGCAGTAAACTGATTTCACCACTGCATTCCAGCCTGGGTGACAGAACAAGACATCATCTAAAAATAAAAAAATTTTTAAAAATGGAAAAAAAGAAAGAAAAAAGAATTTCAAAGAAGCAGAGAAAATTCTAAAAGATTGTCAAGAGAAAGAGAACATCACAAAAAGAGGATTGAAGTCAAATTGACATCAGATTTTGTTTGTTTGTTTGTTTGTTTGTTTGAGACAGAGTCTCGCTGTATCACCCAGGCTGCAGTGGCATGATCTCTGCTCACTGCAACCTCCCGGGTTCAAGCAATTCTCCTGTCTCAGCTTCCTGAGTAGCTGGGACTACAGGTGCCCACCACCATGCCTGGCTAATTTTTTTTGTATTTTTAGTAGAGATGGAGTTTCACCATATTGGTGAGGCTGGTCTTGAACTCCTGGCCTTAGGTGATCTGCCCATCTCGGCCTCCTGAAGTGTTGGGATTACAGGCGTGAGCCACCATCAGATTTTTTTAACAGCCACAACTGATGTAAGAAAATAGCGGAATGAGCTGGGCATAATGGCTCACACCTGTAATCCCAGTTACTCCAGAGGGTGAGATGGGAAGATTGCTTGAGACTAGGAGTTTGAGACCAGCCTGAGCAACATAGTGAGACCCCATCTCTAAACAAATATTTTAAATTAGCCGGGCACAATGGTGCACTCCTGTAGGCCTAGCTACTCAGGATGCTGAGGTGGGAGGATTTCTTGAGCCCAGGAATTTGAGGCTATCAAGAGCTATGATTACACCATTGCGTTCCAGCCTGGGCAATAAAGCGAGACTCCATTTCTAAAAAAGAAAAAGAAATGAAGAAAGAAAGAAAAAGGGAAAAGAAAAATAAAAAAGAAAAGAAAAAAATGGTGGAGGAATGGTATGGTATTCTCAAAATAATAAAGGCAAAGAAATCATCCTCAATTTTATTTATTTATTTATTTATTTATTTATTTATTTTTGAGATGGCATCTCACTCTGTTGCCAGGCTGGAGTGCAGTGGCACGATCTTGGCTCACTTCAACCTCCGCCTTTCGGGTTTAAGCAATTCTGCTGCCTCAGCCTCCCAAGTAGCTGAGACTACAGGTGCGTACCACCACTCCCAGCTAATTTTTGTATTTTTAGTAGAGACAGGGTTTCATCATGTTGGCCAGGATGGTCTCTTGACTTCATGATCCGCCCACTTTGGCCTCCCAAAGTACTGGTATTACAGGTGTGAGCCACCATGCCTGGCCTATTTATTTATTTTTTTGAAATAGAGTCTTGCTCTGTTGCTCAGGCTGGAGCCGGGTGGTGCAGTCTCCACTCACTGCAACCTCCGTCTCCTGAGTTCAAGCAGTTCTCCTGGATCAGCCTCCTGAGTAGCTGGGACCACAGACGTGTGCCACCATGCCCGACTAATTTTTGTAGTTTTAGTAGAGATGAGGTTTCACCATGTTGGCCAGGCTGGTCTCAAAATCCTGACCTCAGGTGATCCACCTGCCTTGGCCTCCCACAGTGTTGGGATTACAGACGTGTGCCATCACGTCTGGTCGATTAGAACTAATTCTAACCCAATCCTGTTCATCTGGGGCTAAACATCCCCCAAATTGTTGGGCTTTTCCAGATTTGTCCATGGTTCTACAAACTGGTGCTTCTGGCTAATTCTGATTTTCACAAGGGTCTGGAAATTGGAATATGTTTTCCACACTAACTCTATGACTTGCAGTGTGGCTAACCAGTCTAGACCAAATATGCAGATCTGGATTGTTCAGAATTTAGTGTGCCAATTTAGATAGAAAGCTCAATTAATTAAAATAAAGAAACACAGAGACTGAAAGTTCATTGAGTTCAAGTAGAATCAGCTCAGTGGGTGGGAAAAAGAAAAAAGAATCAGTTCCTATAAAAAAGAAGAGCATAGTTGCTAGAACCTTCTAGAGATGTACAGATAGCAGATAGTTTTGGCAGGAAGTGGTGGGCCAAAATACATGAAACAACAACCTGAAAAATTAAGAGTTAATCAGGGATTACAGCAGGGATGAAAACAAACCAAAAAGCCACAACAACAACAAAAACAGGTGGAAGATAACAGGAAAATCTAATCTTCACTGCCCATGGGTTGGAATGTGATGTTTTGGCTGTGTTTTTCTTGGTAAACATCTCTACTATCTGCTTTTGAAATGAGGGAGCTGCCTTTCAGTTTTAAAAACCGTATATTTCAGGCATCTCAAGATCTCAAGTAATCCACAATCTGGAGGCAAAAGTCAAGACTGAGTTGACAGAGCACAAATCTGTTTCATTTGACTATATTAAAGAGGTTTGCATTCTTTCGAGGGCTTCCTAGTGAGTTGTTCAGAAGCAGTACTGACACAGGGGCCTGGGATTGTTGAGGGAGGCTTACACACAGAGAGGAAGGTTTGCCAATCCAGGAGCACTGAATCATCATGATGTAAACTTGCAGGACTTCATGGCTTCAGTGATACATCATTGATCTTGAATTCCAGTCCACAGAACTTTTTTTTATGGTAAGGAAAAGGATATGGGAAGAAAAAAGTATTATAAGCATGTTTCTCATATTTCTTCCCTCTTTTACCCTATAAATAAAAGGGCAAAGGTATTACTGAGCAAATGTTCTCTCGAAAAACTTGATTTCTTCTTATGCTTAGAAATTTTGCTACAGGGATAGTCATTGCTACTGTTTACAGTAGACATTCCAACCCTGAAAACTAAACTCTGAAGTATTTACTATGCTTAGATAAATCACATATTTGTCCTCATGAGTACAGCCTGTTCAGGTTTGTACATATCATTGTGTAATTCCCTAAGAACTCTTTCCAGTTTAAAAGCATGACTTTGGATACCTTTGTGGAAGTTGATAGAAAAGATTTTTGCTCTTTAAAATACTTGTTAAATAGGCCAGTTAAAAGTATGCTTTGTTACTGAATTTGGCCTTGATCGGTAGAGGCTCCAAGAATGCTGATAAAATAAGAGAAAAAGAAATCGGGCTTTTCCCCTGCCAGAATTGGAAACGAGAGACCCAAAATGCCTATAATCCCAGCACTTTGGAAGGCCAAGGAAGGAGGATCACTTGAGCTCGGGATTTCGAGACCATCCTACGCAACAGAGCAAGACCCCACCTCTACAAAAAATTTTAAAAATTAGCCAGGCAGGGTTGTGCGTGCCTATAGTTGCAGCTATTTGGAAGGCTGAGTTGGGAGGATCACTTGAGCAAAATCAAAACTGATTTTGATTAAATCTCAAAGTAATTATGTTGACTGAAAGAAACCAGACAAAAAAAATGTATTATATTATTTCACTTATATGAAATTCTTGAAAATAAAAATTAATTTATGTAGCTAGAATGTAGATCAGTGGTTGCCTGGGGACAGGTTAAAAGATGCAATGAACTGCAGACAGGCATGAGAAAACCTTCAATGGCAATGGAAATGTTCAACATCTTGTTTGTGGAGATGGTTTCATAGTTACATATATTTACCAAAATGTATCGAATAGTGCATTTCAAATATATGCAGTTTATTATTCAAAATTATACTTCAGTAAAGTTGTGAAAATGGGAGTGGAGAAGCAATAAATACTGGTGTGGGTCAACAGCATGAACCATATCACCTTTTCTCATTTTCCAGAAGTATGCTGAGTTCCTTGGTCAGCCAAAATAACCACCCTCTCACCCATGTGAGAGGATCTTCCTTGTCTGTTGTACCTGTCATTTTCTTTTTTTTCTGCTGTTATAACCAAGGACCACAGATTGGGTCATTCATAAGAAAACAGTTTAGGCCAGGCAGAGTGGCTCACACCTGTAATCCTAGCATGCTGGAAGGCCAGGGAAGGATTGCTTGAGCCCAGAAGTTCAAGACCAGCCTGGGCAACATGATGAGACCCTGTCTCTACAAAAAATACAAAAATTAGCTGGGCATGCTGTCATGTGCCCATAGTCTCAGCTACTTGGGAGGCTGAGGGGGGAGAATTGCTAGAGCCAGGGAGGTTGAGGCTGCAGTGAGATGTGATTGTGCCACTGTACCCCAACCTGGGCAACAAAGCAAGACCCTGCCTGAAAGAGAGAGGGAGAGAGAGAGAGAGAGAGAGAGAGAGAGGATAAAAAAGTGAATAAAAAGAAAAGAAAAAGAAAAGACAAGAAAAGACAAGACAAGAAGCTTTCTTGGTGTTGTAGGAAGTCAGGGACCCCGAATGGAGAGACTGGCTGGAGCCACGGCAGAGGAACATAAATTGTGAAGATTTCATCTTAATATGGACATTTTTCAGTTCCCAAATAATACTTTCATAATTTCTTATGCCTGTCTTTAATCTCTTAATCCTGTTACCTTCATAAGCTGAGGATGTACGTCACCTCAGGACCACTGTGATAATTGTGTTAACTGCACAAATTGATTGTAAAACATTTGTGTTTGAACAATATGAAATCAGTGCACCTTGAAAAAGAACAGAATAACAGTGATTTTTATGGAACAAGGGAAGACAGCCATAAGGTCTGACTGTCTGTGGGGTCAGGCAAAAAGAACCATATTTTAGTTCTTGTAGAGAACCTACAAATGGATGTGCAAGTAGGAAAGATATCGCTAAATTCTTTTCCTAGCAAGGAATATTAATATAATACCCTGGGAAAGGAATGCATTTCTTGGGGGAGGTCTATAAACGGCTGCTCTGTCTGTCTTGTGCAGTTGAGATGAGGACTGAGATATGCCCTGGTCTCCTGCAGAACCCTCAGGCTTACTAGGGTGGGGAAAAACTCCACCCTGGTAAATTTGTGGTCAGACCAGTTCTCTGCTCTTGAACACTGTTTTCTGTTGTTTAAGATGTTTATCAAGACAATACGTGCACCACTGAAAATAGACCCTTATCAGTGATTCTGCTTTTGCCATTTGCCCTGTGGTCTTTGTTGGACCCTTATCAGTGCTTTTGCCCTTTGTCCTGTTCCCTCAGAAGCATGTGATCTTTGTTAGACCCTTATTAGTGGTTCTGCTTTTTGCTCTTTGAAGCATGTGATCTTTGTACCTACTCTGTGTTCTTACACCCCCTCCCCTTTTGAAACCCTTAACAAAAACTTGCTGGTCTGAGACTCAGGCAGGCATCATGGTCCTACTGATACGTGATGTCACCCCTGGTGGCCCAGCTGTAAAATTCCTCTCTTTTACTGTCACTCTTTCTCAGCCGGCCGACACTTATGGAAAATAGAAAGAACCTATGCTGAAATATTGGGGGCAGGTTCCCCCAGTAACTTGGCTCATGTTTCTGGAGGCTGGAAAGTTCAAGAGTGTGATGCTGGCTTCTGGTGAGGGTCATTCCATGGTAGAAGGCATCATGTGGTGAGCGAGTGCAGGAGACAGAGAGAGTGAATAGTGGTGAACTTTTCCTTTTATCAGTGGCCTACTCTCAAGATAACTAATCCAATAAGGGCATTAATTCATTCAAGAGGGCAGAGCCCTCATAACCTAACAGTGTCTTAAAGGCCCCACCTCTTAATATTGTTACCATGGCAATTAAATTTCAACATGAGTTTTGGCAGCAACATTCAAACCATTGCAGTACACCTACAGGGATACTGGGGAGGATCCTGCATGCTTTTTGCCTTGGCAGCTCATGTCCCATAGACAGATGGTACATGGAATTGTATAATCACAGACTCCATTTTTTTTTTTTGCCAAACTTGGAGTTCCCTGGCAATATAGCTCTTTTTAAACCCCCCTTAACTACCTTTGAATTTCACTTAAAGTGTATTTCGTTAGTAATACTAGAAATCTTGCTGAGCCATGAATGTTGAATCAGGACCTAACTTCTGAGTTTTGTCACTCTTAGTTACAGCTCTAGAGCATAAATCTATGTCATTTACTGTAGACACCACCTCAGATAGGATAGTATGGAGGCTGAGGGGATAATGTACAATGATATGACTCAATCCTCAGGCCACAGCCCATGCAAAGGCATGTCCAATGGGAAGCAGGGGGTATTACTTTCATTGGCTGTGGAGTTCAATGCACAGGGAAGAGCCAGGGACCAGGCTTCCCAATTCTGACTCCTCCTGGGTGTTCTCTTTCTTCATGAGTACATTACCTATAGTAAGGGGGTAGTGTGACAAAGATTTTGAAATAAGTATGTTTAAGATACTCAAAGAAAAGTAAAAGCATAATAGCCATTAAAAATGAATAAAAGATTATGGCTGGGTATGGTGGCTCATGCCTGTAATCCCAGCACTTTAGGAGGCCGAGGCAGGCAGATTGTTTGAGATCAGGAGCTCAAGACAAGCCTGGCCAACATGGCGAAACCCTGTCTCTACTAAAAATACAAAAATTAGGTGCGTGCCTGTAATCCCACCTACTCGGGAGGCTGAGGCAGGATAATTGCTTGAACACAAGAGGCAGAGGTTGCAGTGAGCCAAGATCGAGATCATGCCACTGCACTCCAGCCTAAGTGACAGAGTGAGACTCCGTCTCAAAAAAAAAAAAAGAATAAAAGATTATGGAAGAAAAGCAGTCAGAAATTAAACAAGGATGCAAAATAGTGAAGGGGAGATGAAAAATAGGTGCAGCTGGGTGTGGTGGCATGCACCTTTAGTCCCAGCCACTTGGGAGGCTGAGGCAGGAGGATCACTTGAGGTCAGAAATTCAAGGCCACAGTGCACTATGATCATGCTTGTGAATAGTCACTGCACTCCAGGCTGGGTAACATAGCAAAGCTCTGCCTTAGAAAAAAAATTTTTTTTAATTAAAAAAAAAAAGAATAGGGACAACAGGTATAGACAGTTTTGTGGAGAGGTTTTACTGAGAAGAGGAAGCAGCTAGAGAGAAGTGTGACTATCTTAAAACACAAGACTGACTGGAGTCTTTCTGTTGATAGAAATGTACACCCCATGATTCAGCAATTCTATTCCTAGATATAATAAAACCAACAGAGAGGACTGCACATGTGCACAAAAAGGCAGAAATAAGAATGTCCATAGCATTAATATTTGTAATAGGTCAAACTGTAAGCAATCCAATTGTCAATCTATGGCAGAATGGTTAAATAAAGTGTGAGATAGAAAAAAAGAAAAAAAAAAAAAAAGAGGAGGCCGGTGTGGTGGCTCACGCCTGTAATCCCAGCACTTCGGGAGGCCAAGGCAGGCAGATGAGGAGGTCATGAGATCAAGAGCATCCTGGCTAACACGGTGAAATCCTGTCTCTACTAAAAATACAAAAAATTAGCTGGGCATGGCGGCTCACACCTGTAGTCCCAGCTACTCAGGAGACTGAGGCAGGAGAATGACTTGAACTCTGGAGGCAGAGGTTGCAGTGAGCCGAGATTGCACCACTGTACTCCAGCCTGGGCGACAGAGTGAGACTCCGTCTCAAAAATAAATAAATAAATAAATAAATAAATAAATAATAAAAAATTAATGCCTGGCCTCTGGGTTCGAATGCAGCCCCCGCCCTGCATGCCATGGTGCGTGGTACATCACGGAAGACGCCTCGGGCGACCCATGGCGACCCCACTGCCCCATCCCGACTGCCTGGTGTTCAGGAGCAGCTGTGGCGGCTCGGGGTGCTCTATTGGAAGCTGGATGCTGACAAATATGAGAATGATCGAGAATCAGAAAGGATCTGAAGAGAGAGGAACTACTCCTGGATGGACATCATAACCATATACAAAGATAAACTACCAAATTATGAAGAAAAGATTAAGATGTTTTACGAGGAGCATTTGCACTTGGACGATGAGATCCGCTACATCCTGGACGGCAGTGGGTACTTAAATGTGAGGGACAAGGAGGACAAGTGGATCCGAATCTTCATGGGGGCGGGAGACATGATAACGCTCCCCTCAGGGATCTATCACCACTTCACAGTGGACGAAAAGAACTACACGAAGGCCATGCGGCTGTTGGTGGGAGAATCATGTGGATGGTGTACAACTAGCCCACTGACCATTTCGAAGTCCAGGGGCAGTACATGAAATTTATGGCACTGACAGCCTAGGAGTGCTCCCTGGGAACTAACACGTGCCTTATAAAGGTCCTCAATATGATGAATGAGCAGAAAGTTAATCATTTTCTCTTTGCTTTTATAGGGTAGACTCGAAGCCGGGTTATTCTCCTTTGTAAGAGTATTTGATCAGATATTTTTTTCTTTTTTCTTTTTTTTTTTTTTTTGAGACAGAATCTCACCGTGTCACCCAGCCTGGAGTCCAGTGGCGCAATCTCAGCTCACTGCAAGCTCCGCCTCTTGGGTTCAGGCCATTCACCTGCCTCAGCCTCCCGAGTAGCTGGGACTACAGGCGTCAGCAACCACACCCACCTAATTCTTTTATTTTTTTTATTTTTATTTTTAGTAGAGACGGGGTTTCACTGTGTTAGCCAGGATGGTCTTGATCTCCTGACCTCGTGATCTGCCTGCCTCGACCTCCCGAAGTGCTGGGATTACAGGCATGAGCCACTGTGCCCGGCCTTATCAGAATATTTTTTAATGAAAGGATCTAGAAAGCAGCTTGGAAGTGTACATAGTCACCTTCATTTTCTCTGACTTGATCAAGACTAGTGGGCCCATGGCCCTGTGTTAGTTCATGCATTCATCTCAGACCCAAATGAAAGTTTCAGCTCCCAAAATGCAGTTCCTTAGATGCTCGTCTGGACATGATGACGTGCCTGCCATATAAGAAGGTGCAATCATAGATAACACAGGTAGCCAGATAGAGACTCTTTTTTTCCTCCCAAAATTATTCCTTGGGGTGGGGAGTGATATGGGGGAAGAGCTCCCATCTTAAGGGCACACACTGAGTTGCTTACACTACTTCCTTGTTCAAAATAAAGTAACTACCTTAATCTAAAAAAAAAAAGGAATATTTACAACATTGAAAATGAATGAACTACAATTTATGTATAGCATGGATGAAGTTCATAAACATTGGACAAAAGAATCCAGACACAAAATAGTGGTTGCCTTTGGGCAAGATAGAAGGTTGCAAGTGGAAGTGGCATCAAGGAGTTTTCTGGGGTGCTGGTAAGGTTCTCTTTTCTGAACTACGTGGTGATTAAATATGTGTATTCACCATGTGGTAATTAATCAAACTGTTTACTTTTTTTTGAGACTGAGTGTCACTCTGTTGCCAGGCTGGAATGCAGTGGTGAGATCTCGGCTCACTACAACCCCTGCCTCCTGGGTTCAAGTAATTCTCCTGCCTCAGCCTCCTGAGTAGCTGGGATTATAGGCACGCACCACCACACCTGGCTAATTTTTTGTATTTTTAGTAGAGACGAGGTTTCACCATTTTGGCCAGGATGATATCGATCTCTTGACCCTGTGATCCACCAGCCTCGGGCTCTCAAAATACTGGGATTACAGGCGTGAGCCACCGTGCCTGCCCAACTTTAAAAAAAGAATTTAGGTAAAATCCACATAACATGTAATTGACCATC
This sequence comes from Trachypithecus francoisi, assembly GCF_009764315.1. Taxonomy (NCBI): domain Eukaryota; kingdom Metazoa; phylum Chordata; class Mammalia; order Primates; family Cercopithecidae; genus Trachypithecus; species Trachypithecus francoisi. The sequence goes on along the minus strand of NW_022681463.1, from coordinate 67,332,615 downwards.
AACCATTTTTTTTTTTTTTTTTTTTGAGGCGGAGTCTCGCTCTGCCGCCCAGGCTGGAGTGCAGTGGCCGGATCTCAGCTCACTGCAAGCTCCGCCTCCCGGGTTCACGCCATTCTCCTGCCTCAGCCTCCCAAGTAGCTGGGACTACAGGCGCCCGCCATCTCGCCCGGCTAGTTTTTTGTATTTTTTAGTAGAGACGGGGTTTCACCATGTTAGCCAGGACCATCAACCATTTTAAAGTGGATAATTCAGTAGTATTTAGTGTATTCACAGCATTGTGCAACCACCACCTCTCTCTAGTCCCAAGATATTTTCCTCACCCCAAAAGGGAACCCCATACCCATCAAGCAGTTGCTCCTCTTTCTTCTGAGCTGTTGCTTTTCTACACTTTTCTACAAGCATATTTTACTTCAATTTAAACTTCAGCCCATGAAATCTAGGCAAGACGAGGAGGAGAATGAAGTCATATAGGAGCTGATGGATGTCAAGCCATGCTGGGGTGGGCCACTGGGTTGAAGATTTTGAAAAGGCTGAAGAAGTATGGTAGTGGATGCACTTGAGTAAGTGAATTGAAAGGAAAGAGGTAGTGGTCAGAAGGTAGGATGCTTAAATAAAGATTTCACAAGTGCGTTCAATTCTGTTGATTCCAAGGAAGTGACTGTGTGTGTGTAGCTGAGGTGGAATGGTGAAAAAGATCATTGAGGACACGTCTGTTAAAGACCTAAGAAGCCAGAGCATTGAATGGTTCAACTACATGGTGTTAGGTGGTTCTAACCAATCAATGCTGACGTCACAAGAATGGGTAAAAATGACATGGCAGGAGTTGGGGAGGAGGGGAAAGCAGGAAGCTAAGTTCAAGTCTCTCCTGCATGGAGGGGCATGGCCAAAACGTAGCTCACAGCTTAAAGGAGGAGAAGGGCCGGGCATGGTGGCTCAAGCCTGTAATCCCAGCACTTTGGGAGGCCGAGACGGGCGGATAACTAGGTCAGGAGATCGAGGCCATCCTGGCTAACACAGTGAAACCCCGTCTCTACTAAAAAATACAAAAAAAACTAGCCGGGCGAGGTGGTGGGCGCCTGTAGTCCCAGCTACTCGGGAGGCTGAGGCAGGAGAATGGCGTAAACCCAGGAGGCGGAGCTTGCAGTGAGCTGACATCCGGCCACTGCACTCCAGCCTGGGCGACAGAGCCAGACTCCATCTAAAAAATAAATAAATAAATAAATAAATAAAAAATAAAGGAGGAGAAGGTCAAGGGAGTTAGATGACCTGATCTTCAGAAGAGCTAGAGGTTTTGGAGGAGGGAATAGAAATTGGAAACTGCAACTGCAAGCCATGAGGACACACTGCCTAAGTGCCACAGTGGCCTTGGGGACAGCCATGTTTCAGGTAGGGCAGGAGAAGAGATGGAGGATGTGGGAGAGTTTAAGATCACAGAAAGGAGCTTCTGAGAACACAGTGAGGTGTCAGAGAGGCAGTACTTGTATCATATTGGAGGACAGATATGGCAACACAAAAACAGGTGGGTTAGAGGTGACTGGAAAACAGGATGGAGGCTGTACGGGATTCAGCCTGAAGATACTCTTGGGGTGACAGTGGCAACCAGACCCGACAACGTGTGTCCTGGCAATTTCTCTCCCACCATTGCACTCCAGCCTAGGCAGCAAGTGCCAGACTCCGTCGACAAAAAAAAAAAAAAGAAAAAATAGTATATGAAGTTTAAAACCTCATACGTTTAAGTAAGATTATACTGTTCTCATAACATATTAGCCAGCTGAAGTGGTTCACGCCTGTATCCCAACACTTTGGGAGGCTGGAGCAGGAGGATCAGTTGAGCCCAGGAGTTGGAGAATAGCCTGAGCAACATAGGGAGACACAGTCTCTACAGTTTTTTTTTTTTTTTGAAACGACTCTTCGCTCTTGTTGTCAAGGCTGGGGTGCAATGGCGCGATCTCAGCTCACCGCAACCTCCGCCCCCTGGATTCAGGCAATTCTCCAGCCTCACCCTCATAAGTAGCTGGGATTACAGGTGCCCGCCACATTGCCTGGGTAACTTTTGGTATTTTTGGTATTTTTTTTTGAGACGGAGTCTGGCTGTGTCGCCCAGTCTGGAGTGCAGTGGAGCGATCTTGGCTCACTGCAACCTTCGCTTCCTGGGTTCATGTGATTCTCCTGCCTCAGCCTCTTGAGTAGCTGGGATTATAGGCACTCGCCACCATGTCTGGCTAATTTTTGTATTTTTTAGTGGAGACGGGGTTTCAACCTATTGGCTAGGCTGATCTTGAACTCCTGACCTCAAGTGATTCATATAATTTGGCCTTCCAAAAGGCTGGGATTACAGGCGTGAGCTATCTCGTGCACAGACTACAAAATTGTTTTTGTACTTGCCAGGTGTGGTGGTGCGCCCCTCCTGTGTGTACACCCTGTGGTATTATTTGTAATATCTAAAAGAAGATTTTACTCCTAATATCACAGTGAGTGTACAACCTGTGATATTATTCATACCATCTAAAAGAAGATATTACTCCTATTATCACTGTGGGTGTACACACTGTGCTGTTATTCGTAATACCTAAAAGAAGATAGTGCTCCTAATACCATGGTAGGTGTACACCCTGTGATACTATTTGTAATATCTAGAAGTAGACATTACTCCTAATATCACGGTGGGTGTGACCACCATGATATTATTGGTAATATCTAAAAATATATATTACATTAGTCTTAATATCTAAGGGAGATGTATTACTCCTAATATCACAGTGGGTGTACACCCTGTGATATTATTCATAATATCTAAAAGAAGGTATCTAAAAGAAAATATTAGGAATAATATCACAGTGGGAGTACATGCTGTGTGTACATCCTGTGATAATATTCATAATGTCTAATAGAAGATATTAGTTCTAATATCACAGTGGGTGTATGCCCTGTGTGTGAACCCTGTGATACTATTCATAATCTCTAAAAGAACATATTAATCCTAAAATCATAGCGGGTGAACACACTGTATGTACACCCTGTGATATTAGTAATTTCTAAAAGAAGATATTATTCCTAATATCACACCGGGTGTAAACTCTCTGTGATATTATTCATAGTATCTAAGAGAGATATTACTCCTAATATCATGGAGGGTGTATATCCTGTGATATTGTTCGTAATATTTAAAAGAGATACTACTCCTTTTATTATAATAATATAAGATACTACTCCTTATATTATTCATAATATAAAAGAGAAGATATTACTCAACATCACAGTGGGTGTAAACCCTGTATATTATCATAATCTCCAAAAGAACATATTTCTCCTAATATCACAGTGCGTGTATACCATGTATGTACACCCTATCTTTTTATTCATAATATCTAAAAGAAGATATTACTCCTAGTATCACAGTGGATGTACACCCTGTGATATTTTTCACAATATCTAAAAGAAGATATTCACTCCTAATATCACAGTGTGTGTACACCCTGTGCGTACACACACTCTGATATTATTTGTAATATCTAAAAGTAGATATCACTCCTAATATCAGAGTGGTTGTACACCCTGTGTGTACAGCCTGCCATAATATTTGTAAGATTTAAAGGAAGATATTACTCCTAATGTCACAGTGGGTGTACACACTGTGATATTATTTGTGATGTCTAAGGGAGTTATTACTCCTGATATCGCAGCAGTGTACACCCTGTGTGTACACCCTGTGATGATATTATTCATAATATCAAAGGGATATATTACTTCTCATATCACAGTGGGTGTACACCCTGTGATATTATTCATAATATCTAAGGGAAATAACTTGTAATTTACAGTGGGTGTATACCCTGTAATAATGTGACTCATAATATCTGAGATATGACTCCTAATATCACTGTGGGTGTACACCCTTTGATGATATTATTCATAATATCTAAGAGAGAAATTACTCCTAATATCACAGTGGGTTTATACCCTGTAATGATATTATTCGTCATGTCTCAGGGAGATATTACTTCAAATATCCCAGTGGATGTACACTCTATGATTTTATTATTCATAAGAACTAAAGGAGATATTCCTCCTAATATCACAGTGGCTATACACTCTGTGATATTATTCATAATACGTTAGGGAGATATTACTCCTAATATCACAGTGGGGGGACACCCTGTGATGATATGATTCTTAATATCTAAGGAAGATATTCCTCTTCATTTCAGACTGGCTGTAAACCCTGTCATGATATGATTTGTAATATATAAGGAAGATATTACTCTTAATATCACAGTGGGTGTACACCCTGTGATTATATGATTCATAATATCTAAGGGAGACATTACTCCTAATATCACAGTTGGGTAAACCTTGTGATGACGTGATTCATAATATCTAAAGGAGTCGTTATTCCTAATATTGCAGTAGGTATACACCCTGTGATATGATTTGTAATATCTGAGGGAGATATTACTCTTAATATCACAGTGAATATACACCCTGCTGTATTATTATTGATAATATCCAAGGGAGATAGTACTCCTAATATCACAGTGGATGTATATTCTTTGATAATATTACTCATAATATCAAAGGAGATATCACTCCTAATATCACAGTGGGTGTACACCCTGTGTGTATATCATATGATATTATTCATAATATCATACTAATATCTCTAATTAGATACAAATACATACCACAAGTGTACACCGTGTGATGATATTATTCGTAATATCTCTCTTAGATATTATGAGAGAGATCTAAGAGAGATACTATGAATAATATCACAGGGTATATACATAGGGTATACACCCAATGTCATATTAGGAGTAATGTCTCCTTTAGATATTATGAATAACATAATCACAGCGTTTACCCCGACTGTGATATTAGGAGTGACTAGTAATACCATATGAGTAGTAAATCATATCATTACAGGGTGTACACTGGCTTTGATATTAGGAATGACTTGACCCTGTGACTTTATTTTTTTGTAATATCTAAGAAAGAGATTATTCCTTATTTCACAGTGGATGCGGGCCCTGAGATGTTATTATTCACTATATCTAAGGAACATATTATTCCTAATATCACAGTGGGTGACACTCTGTGGTGATATTATTCATAATATCTAAGGGTGATATTACTCTTAATATAACAGTGGGTGTAAAGGCTGCGATGATATTACTTGTAATATCAAAGGGAGATATTACTCCTAATGTTACAGTATGTATACACCTTGCGATGATATTGTTATGATATTAGTAATACTGAAGAGAAATTAGTTTTAATATCATAGTGGGTGTACACCCTGTAATGATATTATTCATAATATGGAAGGGAGATATTACTCCTAATATCACAGTGGGTGTACAGCTTGTGATATTATTTGTAATATCCAAGGGAGATATTACTCCTGTTCTCACAGTGGGCTTACACCCTGTGTGTAGTCCCTGTGATATTACTCATGATATTCAAGGGAGATCTTATTCCTAATATCACAGTGTGTGTACACCCTGGGTGTACATTCTGTGATATTATTTGTAATATCCAAGGGAGATATTACTGCTTGACACAGTTGGCATAATTCCTGTGACATTAATTGTAATATCGAAGGGCGCTATTACTCCTAATATCACAGTGGGCAGTGTCACGCCCTGTATGTACACCTGCTGTGATAGCATTTCTAATATCAAAAGGAGATATTACTCCTAATAACGCAGTGGGGTTTGTTACACACTGTTTGTACACCTAGGGTGATATTATTCATAATATCCAAATCAGATATCACTCCTAATGTCATAGTGGGGGGTGTTAACCACTATGTGTACACCCATGGTGATATTATTTCTAATATCCAATGTACATTTTACTCCTAGTAACACAGTGGCAGATGTTTCACCCTGTGTGTACACTTGCAGTGATATTAGTTATAATATTGAAGGGAGATATTACTCCTAATATGACAGTGGGGGTGTTACACCCTGTGTGTACACCTGCGGTGATATTATTTATAATATGTAAGGGAAATATTACTCTTAATATCACAGTGGGTGTACACCCTGTGATATTATTCGTAATATCCAACGGAGATGTTACTTCTAATATGAAAGTGCGTTTACATCCTGTGATAGTATTCTTAATATTCAAGATTGATATTACTCCTAATATCACAGTGTGTGTACACCCAATGATATTACTTGTAATATCCAAGGGGAATATTACTGCTAATATCACAGTGGGTGTACACCCTGTGATATTATTCCTAATACCTAAGGGAGATATTACTCCTTTTATCACAGTGTGTGTACACCCTGTGATGTTATTCGTAATATCTAAAAGATATTGCTAAAAGGCTTTGCGCATGTTGGGATGAAAATGAAATGGAGGTCATGATCTTTTTAAGAGTGGAGAGGAATGAACACAAAGTATCGTTTCATAAAGCCAATTGCAGCATCTCTGTCCATGGGGCTTCAGGGGAAGAGATGAAACCTTTGTTGAGATTCTACCATGTGGGCCAGGCAGGGACACAGAGTTATTTATGGCACAGCCCTTGTCTTACTTGGTGAGGAGGAAGAAGGAGCAGAAACCTAAAGGGGGATGTGCAGGGCCAGGATGCAAGTGGGGGTCGCATTCCAATAATAGCTAAGTCTGGGCAGGGGGAGGGCCAGGCTGTGCGATGGTGGATGGAGGGGTACAAGGAAAATGGCTCTGCAGGACGTACTGGTAGATGTAAAGGAAGGTGTCCAGGGGTCTGGCTTTGCTGGAGGACCTCAGGGGATGGTAGCAGTAGCATAAATAATACAGAAGCATCAAATAGGAGACGAAGACTTGAAAAGTCTATCAAGAAGTACAGAGGGAAAGTGCAGTTTAGGGGCTAGATTATGGAATGAGGAGATGGGCCAAATGCTGGGGATGGGGGGATAGCATGGTAGGAGGGGCTGAGATGGCTTTGGAGGGAGTTCCCCTAACCCAAAGGTTCTCTAAAGAAAGTGGGAATGATTTACAATACACTTGAAGGAAACTATAAGACTGCCTGAGAAATAAAAGAAGACCCAAGATTTCAAAAAATCCTGGGTCGGGTGTGCTGGTTCACCCCTTTATCCCAGCACTTTGGGAGGTTGAGGCTGGAGGATTGCTTGGGCCCAGGGGTTTGAGACCAACCTGGGCAACGAAGTGAGACCCCATCTCTACAAACAAATTAAAAAGTTAGCCAGGCACGGTAGTGCGCCTGTAATTCCAGCTAATTCAGAGGCTAAGGTGAGAGGATTGCTAGAGCCTGGGAGGCTGAGGCTGCAGTGAGCCGAGATCCCACAACTGCACTGCAGCCTGGGTGACAGAACCAGACCTCGTCCCCTCCCACCCTCAGAACAATCCTGAAAGGAGATCACACTTCTGGATGAGGAGATTGAAATGTCCATTCTTCCCACAGTAACCTTGAGTTTTAATACAACTGCAGAGTCCCACAGAATTTTTATTTTGCTTCTTGTACTTTACAAGCTGATGTGAGTTATCTGGAAGAATAAAGTGAAAATAGTGATCAGAATCTTGGAAAAGAAGAGTACAAGGGGAATATGGGTCCTGTAGGATATGACAAATTCTAGAAAGTGACATTAACTAAATCAGTTAATATTGCTCAAGATCAAGATAACGGAAGGAGCCTGGCACAGTGGCTCACTGCCTGTAATCCCAGCACTTTGGGAAGGCCAAGGTGAATGGATCACTTGAGCCCAAGAGTTTGAGACCAACCTGGGCAACATAGTGAGACCCCCCTCCCTATGAAAAAATACAAAAATGTAGCTGGGCATGGTGGCAACGGCCTGTGGTCCCAGCTACTCAGGAGGCTGAAGTGGGAGAATCACCTGAGCCTGGGAGGTCGAGGCTTCACTGCACTCCAGCCTTGGTGACAAAGTGAGACCCTGTCTCAAAAAAGATAGCCGAAGATTGGGTGTGCTGGTGCGTGCCTGTAGTTCTAGCTACTTGGGAAGAGAGCTGAGTGGGGAGGATTGCTGGAGCCCATGAGTTCACGGCTGTAATGGGCTATGATGGTGCCTATGAATAGCCTACTGCACTCTAGCCTGGGCAACATAGTGAGACCTCCATCTATACAAAATAAAAGATAAGAGAAGGGTAGGCCTAGAAATGCTGCATAGTGGAATAGTTAATAAGAGTCTCTGTTGGAGGCCACCTGCGTTTGAGTTTTCATTCTGCCACTTGCCACCGTCTGAACCTGGACAGTTTCTGCATCTATAAAAAGAGGGTGATTGTTCCCATCTTATAAAGTCCTTTGAATATTAAATGAGCCAATGCATGTGAGGTTCTTAAAACAATGTCTGGCTACAGTTAATGCTCAATTTTATTTTTTTTCCTGGTCTCTTTGAAATGCAGAAGCAAGTTACAGTATTATGCCTAGAACCCACTGTCAGTTATTTTCCTTCCTGCATTCATTAGATAAGTCTTCTACAAAGTGTTGCCCAGCACCGTTCTGAGAAAAAGAGTTCTTGGATTATATGTTATGGTGACGTTGCACGTATATACTCCCTCGGTTTCCAGGTTGAATTTTGAAAATCCCAGAGTAAATACAGTAACTGTTGACCTCCTGAGCTACTGTTCTATAAAACACACTTTGAGGAAACACTGTGTTGTATAAATCTAGATCAGAGAAAAGGTTAAACGACAGATCATCTCAAAATCTCAAATGGGATCAGGCGCGCTGGCTCAAGCCTGTAATCCCAGCACTTTGGGAGGCTGAGGCGGCCGGATCATGAGGTCTGGAGATCGAGACCATCCTGGCTAACCCGGTGATAGCTGGTCTCTAGTAAAAATACAAAAACTTAGCCGGGCATGGTGGTGGGCGCCTGTAGTCCCAGCAACTCAGGAGGTTGAGGCAGGAGAATGGCGTGAACCCAGAAAGCAAAGCTTGCAGTGAGCCAAGACCGTGCCACTGTACTCCAGCCTGGGTGACAGAGCGAGACTCCATCTCAAAACAAGAACAAAAACAAAAAAAACTCAAATGGGCCTTTTTTTTCTGTTTCTTTTTTTTTTTTCAGACGGGGTCTCCCTCTTATCACCCAGGCTGGAGTGCAGTGGCCCGATCTCGGCTCACTACAAGCTCCGCCTACCAGGTTCATGTCATTCTCCCGCCTCAGCCTCCCGAGTAGCTGGGACTACAGGCGGCCGCAACCACGCCCGGCTAATTTTTGTGTTTTTAGTACAGACGGGGTTTCACCGTGTTAACCAGGATGGTCTCGATCTCCTGACCTAGTGATCCACCAGCCTCGGCCTCCCAAAGTGCTGGGATTACAGGCGTGAGCCACCATGCCCAGCCTTTTTTTTTTTTTCTTTTTTAAGAGTCCTCATCTCGCTCTGTCATCCAGGCTGGAGTGCAGTGGTGTCATGACCATAGCTCACTCCATGCAGCCTCTAACTCCTGGGGTCAACCAACCCTCCTGCCTCAGCCTTCTCAGTAGCTAGGACTATAGGCATCCAACATCATGCCCAGCTCATGTTTTGCACATTTTTCAAGAGAAGGGGTTTCGCTATGTTGCCCTGTCTAGTCTACAACTCCTGGCCTCAAGTGATCCTCCTGCCTCAGCGTCCAGAGTTGCTGGGATTAACAGGTGTCAGCCATCATGTTTGGCTCTGTTCAAATGGGCCATATTTTACAGCCATTATAATAGAGTCAAGTAAAACAGTATTTGCAGATTAGATGTATTGTTTATTTCAAGGCATATGTATCTATGAACTGAATTAGTAGTTATTTTTAGCAATCGACATGTAATAATGATTGCAGCAATTACTCAAATAATTAAAGCAAAACTAGTGCTTTTGCAATAATTACTGAAGCAACTGTGCTTGGACAGAGCTGTCTTTTGTGGGCTTTAAGTCTTTATGTTTCCTTTTTTTTTTTTTTGGCGACAGAGTCTTGCTCTTTCGCCAGGCTGGAGTGCAGTGGTGCGATCTCGGCTCACTGCAACCTCCGCCTCCTGTATTCAAGCGATTCCGCTGCCTCAGCCTCCTGAGTAGCTGGGACTACAGGCACAAGCCATTGCGCCGGGCTAATTTTTTGTATTTTTTAGTAGAGACAGGGTTTCACCGTGTTGGCTAAAATGATCTGGTCCTCCTGACCTCCTGATCCGCCCGCCTTGGCCTCCCAAAGTGCTGGGATTACAGGCGTGAGCCGCGCCCGGCCTATAGTTCCCATTTTATTTTTAATGGACGCAGGCGGGGGAACATCACACACTGGGGTCTGTAGGGGGAGTTGGGGGTTATAGGAGGGACAACATTAGGAGAAATACCTAAAGTAGGTGATGAGTTGACGGGTGCAGCAGGCCACCAGGGCACGTGTATACCTATGTAACAAAACTGCACATTCTGCACATATAACCCAGAACTTAAAGTATAATAGTAATAAAGATCCTGAATCATTACTTCTTAAAAATCTAACTCTGCAGTAGGAACGAAAGAGATTTTCTAACTAAATATTCTCTCTTGACAATACAAATTCCCAAAACCAAGGTGTGTGATACTAATCCTAAGGATTCTAGTCTATTGTTACCATGAAATATTTTCACCATGTTGCTAGAAAAGACCAGTCCCTGTCAGTTCCCTTCTGTTAGCGCTGATGGAGTCATGAGCATCGTCCTACGATTCTTTGAAGGTAAAGCATGTGTCTTCCCAGCTTTGCATCTGCAACCCAGCCTTGTCCATGGCATATAGATGCTGAAAATATTTGCTGAATGAATAAGCTCAGTCCTCCCAAAGGAATCATAAACGACATTTGCTATATAATGTTGGCATTATAAAAGCTTATGCAGTTTCTACCACTGTTCCCTGAGAACAGGCTTGAAATAATTAAATTATGCCAATTATGCCAATCTTATTTTCCAGGATCACTATCAAATAGGCAGGAACAGTTTTACAACTAGCATGACAGTTAACTACAGGAAGACATATGCTTCTAAAATGTTGGAAAATTGTTTTTGTGGTGGTTTTACACATTTCTCCTAACCTAATTTATATAATATTTGCTTTAAAGAGTCCTTCGAATATAAAACTATGAAAAGACATTTTATAGATTGAATATCATAAAGTCTGAATTTGTAAAATCCGACAGGTAAAAAGCCATTTCTTTCTTTCTTTTTTTTCTTTTTCTGGAGACAGAGTATCACCCTGTCACCTGGCTGTAGTGCAGTGGTACGATCTCGGCTCACTGCAACCTCCGCCTCACAGGTTCAACCGATTCTACTGCCTCAGACTCCCGAGTAGCTGGGACTACAGGTGCCCATCCCCACATCCAGCTAATTTTTTTGTATTTTTAGTAGAGACAGAGTTTTATGGTGTTGGCCAGGATGGTCTCGATCTCCTGACCTTATGATCCACCCACCTCAGCCTCCCAAAGTGTTGGGATTACAGGCGAGAGCCACCACGCCCGGCCGTAACAAGCCTTTTCTAAATATCAATTCTGTTGGAGAAATAGTTTAGGAAAAAATTCAAGAGTACCAACTACAAGAGATAGATTGTAGTAAACTTCATTAGTTTCAAGAATTGTGAATTTTCAGAGCCTTGGTGTATGTAGAATTACAAGAACGGAACACAAACACACACACACACACACACACACACACACACACACACGATGTTTTCTCACTATCTGCCCTTAGGGCCATACCTGCTTGTCTGCATGTAACCCAGGGATGATGGTGGGTGAATAATTAACTGCTGTTTATTTGTGCTAATGAAGAGCAGTCACATAAATAATACAGGCTCTTAGACTCCAGGTCAGTATTCCCATCCTTGTCACCCCAGTGCCAGGTACCAGACAACTAGGGACACAACCGGTATGTCCCAGAGCCTGAGAAATTATTTAAGCAAGTGAATCCTAAATTGGCTTACCCTGCCTTGCTATGGAAACCACAACAAAGAATCGTGGCCGTGCTTTCTCCGTGCCTCTCTGCCTCTAGATGGATGCAAGCACTTGCTTGTGGCATTACATGGTGTGGCATGTCCCGCTATTGGAAACTGTGAGTTGCAAACTATTTTTTCCAGGGCAGACATCACCTGATCTGTTAACTTCGCCATATGCTATAGCTTGAATGTGTCCCCTGCAGTTCATGTGCTGGAAACTTGATCTTTTGTGGGAGTGTTGGGAGTTGGAGCCTAATGGGAGGTGTTTGGGTCATGGGGGCAGGGCCCTCATAAACAGATTAATGCTGTTACCTTGGGAGTGGATTTGCCCCATCTTGCTTTCTCTTTGTCCTTTCACCATGTGATGATGCCTTCCACCATGGGATGACACAGCAAGAAGGCCCTCACCAGATGCTGGCATCCTTATCTTGGACTTCCCAGCCTCCAGACATGTGAGATGCAAACTTCCATTTATTATATATTACCTGGTCTGTGGTATTCTGTTCTAGCAGCCCAAAATGGACTAAGACATGATACCTGAATAAGAATAAACCCTACATTTTAAAAAACAGCCTGTTAGAACAATTCAAGGGACCAGAAGTTTGCATTATGTTGCAAGGCAACAATTTCAAACGGTGAACTGATGGCAAAGTTCTTTACCATCTTAAGCTGAAAATGACTTCCTGGTACATTTCAATAATTCTCAGACTCCAAGGCAATAGAGAATGAATCTATTCATCTTTTTCAAGCAATGAACTATCAGATATCTGAATGCATTTATTACTGTCTTTCCTCAGATACCTTTACAAGAAGCACACACATCAATCTATGGATTTCTTTGACCATTTTTTCCACTCTTATTCCTACAGTAATTAGCACTTTGCAAGTCACTTTGACTTCAATTACTCAGTGGATTGAGTGTTTTCTTCCAACATTCTCAGTTTCCTCTAGGATTATTTATTTGTTCATTCATTCATAGATCAATTAAGCAGACCCTCAGCAGTCACACAGCCTTCACTGGTTTATCAGAGTCTTTCTTTCTTTTTTTTTTTGTGAGTGGGAGTCTTACTCTGTCCCCCCAGGCTGGAGTGCAGTGGTGTGATCTCGGCTCACTGCAAGCTCTGCCTCGCAGGTTCACATCATTCTCCTGCCTCAGCCTCCACGGTAGTTGGGACTACAGGTCTAATCTGTAGTACAAAACAGCTAATCTTTTTGTACTTTTAGTAGAGATGGGATTTCACCGTGTTAGCCAGGATGGTCTCCATCTCCTGACCTGGTGATCCACCTACCTGCGCCTCCCAAAGTGCTGGGATTACAGGCTTGAGCCACGGCAACCTGCCATCAGTGTCTTTCTTAAAATGTGGTGTAGGCCGGGCATGGAGACTCACACTTGTAAGCTCAGCACTTTGGGAGGCCAAGGCGGGTGGATCAGTTGAGGCCTGGAGTTTGAGACCAGCTTGGCCAACATGGTGAAACCTGGCCTGTACTAAAAATACAAAAAAATAAAATTGACTGGGTATGGTGGTGTATGCCTGTAATCCCAGCTACTCCGGACACCGAGGCAGGAGAATCGCTCGAACCTGGGGGGTGGAGTTTGCAGTGAACGCAGATGGAACCACTGCACTCCAGCCTGGGAGACAGAGTGAGACTCCATCTGAAAAAAAAATAAAATAAAATGTGGATTTACTGTTACTGGCTTACCACACATGGCTTCCCTGGCACGATTCCTTCCCTGATCTACAGAGTGGGTATGTTCTATTGCTTGGTATGCCGTTGATCAACATGTCTGGGTCCTTCTAAATCAATCACCATGGAACACCTTGTATCCTATAACTAAGTAATTCTACAGTCGCTTTTTGTTTTTTTTGAGTCGGAGTTTTGCTCTTGGTGCCCAGGCTGGAGTCCAATGGTGCGATCTTGTCTCACCTTAATCTCACTCTTTCAGGTTCAAGCGATTCTCCTGCCTCAGCCTCCCAAGTAGCTGGGATTACAGGTGTGTGCCACCATGCCCAGCTAATTTTGTATTTTTAGTAGAGATGGGTTTCTCCATGTTGGTCAAACTGGTCTCTAACGCCTGACCTCAGGTGATCTCCCTGCCTTAGCCTCCCAAAGTGCTGGGATTACAGGCATGAGCCACAGCGCCTGGCCACTACCATAGCTTTTTGGATTTTTAGTTACGTATGTAAAATTCACCATTGTTAAGTATATGGGCCTCATTACAACATCCTTCTTTCCTTTTACTTAAAAAAATTTTTAAAACTCAAGAACGAAAAAAAGGTTTTTTTGTCTTGTTCTGTTGCCTAGGCTGGAGTGTAAGGGTGCCATCATGGCTTAGTCCAGTTTTGACCACCAAGGCTCGAGTGACTCTACCACCTCAGCCTCCTGAGTAGCTGGAACTACAGGTGTGTGTCACCATGCACAGCTAATTAAAAAAAAATTTTTTTGTGGAGACAGGGTGCAGCGATGTTGCCCAGGCTGATCTTGAACTCCTGGGCTCCTGCCTCAGCCTCCCAAAGTGCTGGGTTTACAGATGTGAGATAATACATGTTAACTGTAGAAAAATGATCAGATAAATATAAAAGAACTAGTTCTCTATATTCTTATTCCTAAGATCTAATATTTTGGTATACATTACTTCATACATTTTCCTCTGCGTAAAGCTCTAGTTTTTTTTAATGGATAAAATTATACATACAAATGTTTAACAACTTGCTTTTCTCAATTATCAATATATCTTGGATAGTCTAGAGCCATACTTAAGAATGAATTACAATTATTAGCAGAGTTCCTTGAGGGCAGGGACTATCTTCTTTTTTTGTTGTTGTTTTTCTGAGACAGAGTCTGGGTCTGTCACCCAGGCTGGTGTGCAGTGGTGCGATCTCGGCTCACTGCACGGTTCACTGCAAGCTCCACCTCCTAGGTTCACACCATTCTCCTGCCTCAGCCTCCTGAGTAGCTGGGACTACAGGCACATGCCACCATGCCCGGCTAATATATATATATATGTATATATATATATTTGTATTTTTAGTAGAGACGGGGTTTCACTGTGTTCACCAGGATGGTCCTGATCTCCTAACCTCGTGATCTTCCCGCCTTAGCCCCCCAAAGTGCTAGGATTACAGGTGTGAGCCACCGTGCCCGGCCTTAGGGCAGGGACTATCTTAAGTACAGTCATGTACCACATGGTGTTTCAGTCAACAA
Organism: Trachypithecus francoisi; assembly: GCF_009764315.1. NCBI lineage: Eukaryota > Metazoa > Chordata > Mammalia > Primates > Cercopithecidae > Trachypithecus > Trachypithecus francoisi. Next base: position 67,317,519 of record NW_022681463.1, on the reverse strand, counting down.
TGGACTGCATATATGACAGTTATCCCATAAGATTATAGTGGAGCTGAAAAGTTCCTGTTGCCTAGTGATATCAGAGTCATCATGACATCTTAGTGTAACATGTTACTCATGTTTGTGGCGATGCTGGTATAAACACACCTACTGCACTGCCAGTCACATAAAAGTATAACACACACAATTATGTACAGTTCATAATACTTGATAATGATAATACACAACTATGTTACTGATTTATGCATATACTATATGATTCTTTTTTAAGACAGGGTCTCACTCTATCGTGCAGGCTGGAGTGCAGTGGTGCTATCTATCTTGGCTCACTGCAACCTCTGCCTCCTGGGTTCAAGTGATTCTCCTACCTCAGCCTCCTGAGTAGCTGGGATTACAGGTGTGCTCCACCAGGCCTGATTTTGTATTTTAGGTAGAGATGTGGTTTCAGCATATTGGCCAGGCTGGTCTTGAAATCCTGACCTCAAGTGATCTGCCTACCTCGGCCTCCCAAAGTGCTGGGATTACAGACGCGAGCCAGTGCAACCAGCCTATTTTTTTTTTTTTTAATAAAAAAAAAAAAAAGTAAGCCATTCAAATTTAGCAGTGGTGGGCTGTATACTAACTTTAGTGACACTAAATGTTAATATGTTCTGATAACCCACTGCCATTGGACCAATCTGTACTATAATTTTTGTCATTACAGTGTACTCCTACTTATATATATATAAAAAGTTAATTGTAAAACAGCCTCAGGCTGGTCCTTCAGGAGGTATCCAAAACAGGCCATTGTTATCATAGGAGGTGACAGCTCCATGCCTGTTATCGCCCCTGAAGACCTTCCAGTGGGACAAGATGTGGAGGTGGAAGACACTGATATTGATGATCCTGACCCTTTGTAGGCCTAGGCTAATGTGTGTGTTTATGTCTTGGTTTTTAACAAAAAAGTATTAAAGAGTTAAAAAAATTAATAGAAAAAAGCTTATAAGGATATAAAGAAAATCTTTTTGTACAGCTATATAATGTGTTTGTGTTGTAAGTGAAGTGTTATTACAAAAGAGTAAAAACATTTTAAAAAGTTTAAACTTTTTTTTTTTGAGACTGAATCTCGCTCTGTCTCCAGGCTGGAGTGTAGTGGCCTGATCCCAGTTCACTGCAACCTCTGCCTCCTGGGTTCAAGTGATTCTCCTGCCTCAGCTTCCTGAGTAGCTGGGACTACACGTGCCGGCCACCATGCCCGGCTAATTTTTTTGTATTTTTAATAGAGTCGGGGTTTCACCACGTTGGCCAGGATGGTCTCGATCTCTTGACCTCGTGATCTGCCTCCCAAAGTGCTGGGACTACAGGCGTGAGCCACCACGCCTGGCCCCAGTTTAAATGTTTATAAAGTAAAAATGTTAGAGTAAGCGAAGGTTAGTTTATTATTGAAGAAAAAAATTTTAATTAATTAGTGTAGCTTAAGTGTGTAGTGCTTATAAAGACTGCAGTAGTGTACAGTAATGTCCTAGATCTTCACATTCACTCACCACTTACTCACTGACTCACCCAGAGCAATTTCCAGTCTTGCAAGCTCTATTTATTTATGGTAAGTACTCCATACAAGCATATCTTTAAAAAAAATCTTTTATACTATATTTTTAGTGTACTTTTCTATGTTTGGATACACAAATACTTGTCATTGTGTTTTAATTGTGCACAGTAGGCCATACAGTGACATGCTGTACAGGTTTGTAGACCAGGAAGAATGGGTTATGCCACATAGCTTAGGTGTGTAGGAGGCTGTAGGTGTGTGGGTCTGTAGGTGTGTACCATCTAGGTTTCTGTAAGTTCACTCTATGATGTTCCTACAATGAAGAAATCACCTAACATTCATTTCTCAGAAACTATCCTCATCATTAAGCAACATGACTGAATTTATGAAACACAACACATAGGTGATTCAATTGTTAAATGACTATCTTGTAATGATTCCTCTGAGACTACAGGTTACACATTTCAACCAATAATGGGACAACTTTTCCTTTAAATTTCCATAGAACTCTTAGATGGATGGTGTGATTCATTTACATCACTAATTATAGCTAACATTATTCTGTGTTCGTATTCACTATTTACTTTAATAATTTGGTCCCAATTATTTTAAAAAAGCAAGTTGGAAGACAGTCTCATATTTGACACAGTAAATGGAAGAACAATAGTTAATTGATTCTACTATTGTTTCCACTCATCCATATGAACAGCCCAGTCGGCTCCCAATAGTGTCTCCCTGCCAGGTTGCATTAATAATGCAAATTAATATAAGTAGTAGTTGATTATATTCCATTTATGAGTACTATGCTTGGTTATGCCTGCATACAGAAAAATTCCAGTTTGGATTACAGATTCTTTTCTCACAATTTTTTCAGGGTTATTGTGTTATCTAAAATAAATTATTGATTTAATGTCTCTTACCACATTCAAGATTTCACTTACATCTCCAGCTATGCTTCTGGTCCCTATCTAGACTTATGTTAAGAAGTAAACATAAAGTAAAAAGATGTGAGCAAAACACCATGCATTTGTCTGTTTTTGTTAGTGATTTTGAAAAGCCTTAATTCAAATTACAATTTTATACCATTCTTAACCCCTAATAGTTTGTAATCCAAGTTACAACATAGCTCAGTAATTTTGCCTGATGAGCCAAAGGCAGTTAAAAACCAAATTCTTTTTATGGTTTTTAATATGTAAACTGATTGTTCATAAAATTTTCATCGTTTCACATACTTAACATATCTTGCAAAGTTTAAATCACTGAAATAATATGGAAAATATATCATTAATTTTCAGTCTGAGTGTGAAAAACTACACTAGTATGGACAAATGGACTTTTGCAATAAACAGAATCAAGACAGTGAACAATGCCTTCTTGTGCCAGGAAAAAAATGCAGGTCTTTGCATGTTAAAATACGAGGATGTTTTGTGTCCTATCTACATTCATATTTAGCTATCATTATATATTTAAGGTATGGGCATTATACTGTACTAGTATTCTATTGGCTTAACAAAAGGTTTTATTTTAAAAGTTCTCCTAGTCAATGTACTTTTTAAAATATACTTCATTTATTTATTTATTGAGACGGAGTCTCACTCTGTCACCCAGGCTGAAGTGCAGTGGCGCAGTCTCAACTCACTGCAACCTCTGCTTCTCAGTTTAAAGTGATTCTCATGTCTCAGCCTCCGGAGCAGCTGGGATTACAGGCACATGCCACCATGTCTGGCTAATATTTTGTATTTTTTGTTAGAGACGGGGTTTTGCCATGTTGGCCAGGCTGGTCTCGAACTCCTGACCTCAGGTGATCCACCCACCTCGGCCTCCCAAACTGTTGGGATTATAGACGTGAGCCACCATATCCGGTCGACTTAGTTTTTTAGAACAGTTTGTATTTATAGAAAAAGAGAAGACAGCATCAAGTTCCCATATTTATCCTCTCCTAGTTTCTCCTGTTATTAACATCTTATGTTAGTATGGTTCATTTGTTACAGTTCATGTGATACATTATTAACTGAAGTTCATGGTTTAGTCAGATTTCCTTAGTTTTCACCTAATGTTCTTTTTCTGCTCCAGCATCCTATCTGGTTACCACATTACACTTGTCATGTCCTCTTCAGCTCCTCCTGGGTGTGGCAGTTTCCCCGATTTTCCATGTTTTGATGACCCTGAAAGTTTTGAGGAGCACCATCAAGTGTTTCATAGGATGCCCCTCCGAATTTGTCTCATTTCTCATGATTAGACTAAGGTTATGGGTTGTGGAAGGACGGCCAGCTCAATGTAATTTTCTTAAGACAAATTTGATTTGTATGGAGATGAAAACACACCTAGATTTCACCAAACTATTGTCATGGACATAAACTTAAGTATCATTTTTAGTACTATGTCTCTGCTGTATAATTAGAGGCAGAAAAGAATATGATTTTCAAAAGGTTGGCTTTAAAAAAACTGAGAGGTAGAGGCCGGGCGCAGTGGCTCATGCTTGTAATCCCAGCACTTTGGGAGACCAAGGTGGGCGGATCACGAGGTCAAGAGATCAAGATCGTTCTGGCCAACATGGTGAAACCCCGTCTCTACTAAAAGTATGAAAATTAGCCAGGCATGGTGGCGGGAGCCTGTAGTTCCAGCTACTCAGGAGGCTGAGGCAGGAGAATTGCTTGAACCCGGGAGGCAGAGGTTGCAGTGAGCTGAGATCGTGCCACTACACTCCAGCCTGGTGACAGAGCGAGACTCTGTCTCAAAATAAAATAAAATTTAAAAAAATTAAAAAAGAGGTAGATAACATCATAACGATAGCAAACAGTAGTCACTTTAATTTGCTTTCCCAAGTAAGCACATTCTTTACAAATTAAAATTATGATAGAAAGCCAGACAAAATGCATAAGTAATACATACATAGCTAAATTTCACATACCTTCAGAGGAAAAATTTGGGATTTATGTAAATAAATATCACTCAAGTATATCTATCTTTTCAAAGCATATTTTCACATTTTTGTCTGCCAAATAAACAATAAAAAAGGATTTTGTAGGATTCTTTGAGCCTATAGGTCAAAAATAGCCCATGATAAATCCTTAGAAAATTTACAGTAGGCAAATAATTCTCCACTGAACAGCAGTTCTTGAACTTTACTATGTATCAGATTCACCTGAAGGGACTGTTCAAACACAGATTCCTGGGTGCTATGACCCAGTTTCTGATTTGGTGGGTCTGGGGTGGGGTCTAAGAGTGTCCATTTTTAACAAGTTCCAGTGATGCTGATGTTGTCAGTCTGAGGCACATCATGAAAACCACTTTCTGGCCAGGCGCGGTGGCTCAGGCCTATAATCCCAGCACTTCGGGAGGCCGAGGTGGGTGGATCATGAGGTCAGGAGTTCCAGACCAGCCTGGCCAACATGGTGAAACCCCATCTCTACTAAAAATACAAAAATCACACGGGCGTGGTGGCGGGCACCTGTAGTCCTAGCTACTCGGGAGGCTGAGGCAAGAGAATCACTTGAACCTGGGAGGCGGAGGTTGCAGTGAGCTGAGATCTCGCCACTGCACTCTAGCCTGGGTGACAAGGCAAGACTCTGTCTCAAAAAAAAAAAAGAAGAAAACCACTTTCCCTGGTGCTTTACCATCCAGGAAACTACACTTATTAAGTGCCTATGATTTTAATTTTATTTTTAGTTTTTTTTTGAGACAGAGTCTCGCTCTGTCGCCCAGGCTGGAGTGCAGTGGGGCAATCTCGGCTCACTGCAAGCTCCACCTCCTGGGTTCACGCCATTCTCCTCCCTCAGTCTCCTGAGTAGCTAGGACTACAGGCGCCTGCCACACCTGGCTAATTTTTTTGTATATTTTTAGTAGAGACTGAGTTTCACTGTGTTAGCCAGGATGGTCTCCATCTTCTGACCTTGTGATCCATCCACCTTGGCCTCCCAAAGTGCTGGGATTACAGGCGTGAGCCACCGCACCTGGTGCAAGTGCCTATGATTATTAAGGTGTTATACATGTATTACCTTATTTAATCATAGAATCTTATGTCAGTATGATTGCTCCTTTTATAAATGGGAATCTGAGACTTAGAGAGGAGAAAATGTGATGAGCAGCAAAACTACAATTTGGATCTCTTTCTAACACCCATGTTTTCCTGAACAATGTACTGTTTCTAGTTGATAAAGGAGGGAAAAGTATGAATCCTTGCCATGCTCATTTGAAAACAGACAACGTATCTAAAGATGTATACAGTAATTGGTTCAGGTCCCAGGGCGTTAACAGTTAAAGGACAGTGATTCTAGGAACCCGGCAAAGACTCAGGGTCGTGAAGAGGATTCACTTATTTCGGAACTGAAATAATCACAGGTGATGTGAATTTAGTGTATAACTAACAACATAGGAAGAATGTGTTTAATATAGTATGGCATATCCCTTAATTATAATTATTTTATTATTTCTTACAGAAAACATACAAATAAAAGTCCTTAAAAGAATAATCTCATTTAAATATAAAGCATCATACTATTCTAGATGTCTGTCAGTGTATACTACATTACTAATCAACCATTACTTACTCTGAAATTGAGGTAATACAGCCTGAGGCAACAAAATGCTCTGACAATTACTGAAACGTTTATCTCCTTTCACAAAGCAAATCAAAAGCAACGACATTACACAACAAAATAAGCAATTTAAGTTTTAAGGAAAGTGGTACATGATACAGTAAATAGATTGCCAAAAATGAAATTGCCAATAACATAAATTTCTCTCACTTTGTTATATTGTATATAAAAAAGGACACTAAGCGGCAAAATTATCCAACTGCAGACCTAAAATACTGAATGAGGTCTACACTTCAGAGTGACAAAAACACCCACCCAACTCTGTATCTCTATCAAAACAAATATATTATGTAAGAAAGAGTCCCCTTTAAATATATATATGTATATATAGCCATGTTATACTGTTAATTAAACCCATAGTTCTATTTATTTAAATAAGAATTAAATAAACTGCCCAAATGCTTATTTTCATTTCACAAAACATAAAGTATTTCAAATCACAACTTCAGGGTGGTATACTGAATACACTGGTTCCTTAGACAGCATCAACAAGCATATTTTTAAGAATATATTTTCATCTATAGGCCAGGTAAAGTTTTATTAAATGATAAACATTTTTTAACAGTGCAGAAATACAAGTTTCAAAAACAAATACATTCAGAAGATCTGCTGTTCAAATAATATTTTTTCAAAACCAGGTGGAGGCGTATGATAAAATTCACTGAACTGGCAATCCAAAATTGCACTGTCATCAACTAAAGGATACAAAAAGAAAGAAAATAAATTAAAAACAAACACTTTAATTTGAATGAATACATAATTAAAAAATAAACTGTCTCTATAATACTACAATATTAATAGGTAAGAAGAATAAATATATCTGCTGTCCCTGTTACAAAACATAATCCCATGGGTAAAAACAGCCACAACAAAAATAAAAATCTGTCAAAAACATTGGAAGGATATATATAAAAATATTAATAATTCTCTCAAGAGGATGTGAATATGAGTAATTTTTTTCTTATTTGCTTATCTGTATTTTCTCAATTGTATACAATTAAGATATATTATTTTTTAAAAAAATGTTTAACTTTGAAAAAGTATAGATTCACAGGAAGTTGCAAAAATGTTGAGTGTCCGGTGCCCCCTTTGTCCAGTTTGCCCCAGTGGTAACATCTTACATAACTACAGCTCAACATCCAAACCAGGAAACTGATATTGGCACACTACTGTGAACTAGACTGCAGGCCTTACTCAGCTTCGAAATGTTTTTATCAGCATTTACTCAAGAGAAATGAATGTGTATATCCAAAGACATATTTTCAAATGCTCACGATAGCTTTATTTGTAATAACCCCACACTGGAAACAAGCCTAATGTCCATCAACTGGTGAAGGATAAAGAAACTGTGATATATTCACACAGTGCTACATTTCTCAGCAATAAAAACTGATGAATTATTGATATATGCTACAGCATAAATCAATCTTCAAATAATTGTGCTGAGTGAAAGAAGCCAGACCAAAAGAAAAGACCATATGATTTTGTTAATATAATACTCCAGAAAATGCAGGCTAATTTGTAGTGACAGAAAGCAGATCAGTGGTTGGTTGGTTGGGGCTGGGGTAGGGAGAGGTGAGTAGGATATAAAAGGCAGAAGGAAACCTTTGGGGTGGTGAGTATGTTCATTAACTTGACCCTGGTGATGACAAAACAAAACATGACCGTAAAGCAAAGCAAGTAAATAATTAGCACTCTCATCCAATAGTTATTACTCCCCCTGGCTGAGGAATGTAGCTGTGGTGTGGGCTGCATCTGGACCAAGAAAATGTTCTATTTCTTGATCTAAGTCGTAATAATGTGGGTGTTCACTTGATAGCTATTTGCTAAATTGCACATATAAGTTTAATGCACATTACTATATACTTTATATTTCAGCATAAATGCAGAATGAACCGTAAATACTGGATTTGACATTCATGAAGTCACCAGTGATTTTAACAAGGGTGGTTTTAATGAGTGGTGTAATGGCAGCCGGATGGGGTTGTAGAACAAACGAACAATAACAATAAAGGTGTCAAATGCTCTACCCCCTGAGCTAGTCAAGTAATCTATACAAGAAACCCCCCGTGACACCAGTTTACCTGTGTAACAAACCCTCACATGTACCCCCGAACCTAAATGTTAAAAAAAAAAAGAAAGAAAAATAATAAAGATGGCAGATGTAGGTTATTCCAGAAGAAATGTGGCCATCCAGGGAAGGGGAAACACAGGACTAGTGAGGGATGCATGCCCAAAGAAGGGTGTTTGGGATGGGACTCAATGTTTATAAGCAGTGAAAAGGGAGGCTCATGACATAAGATATCGATGAAATAACTGTCAAAGTGACATTCCAGAGTTAGGGAGTTTGGAACCCAGACTACAGATAAGAGTATCTGCAACATGCAGAGCACCACTTCTGAGATGACATGGAAAGAAGGCAGGACTGGACTTGAAGAGAGAGGGAAGCTGGAGTTCACTTGTGATCATCTGTTTTTTGTAAAGTAGAAAGCAAGGCATTTTCAGAGGATGAATAGAGAATGCAAGAAGCACAGAATGCACAGACATGCACAAAGAGTTGCTGAAAATTATTGAGAGCTCAGATTAGGCTGGAAGTCATAACTTTGGTTTTTTTTGTTTTTGTTTTTGAGACGGAGTCTCCTCTATCACCCAGGCTGGGGTGCAGTGGCACCATCTTGGCTCACTGCAAACTCCGCCTCCTCGGTTCACACCATTCTCCTGCTTCAGCCTCCTGAGTAGCTGGGACTACAGGCGCCCGCCACCACGCCCGGCTAATTTTTTGTATTTTTAGTAGAGACAGGGTTTCACCGTGTTAGCCAGGATGGTCTTGATCTCCTGACCTTGTGATCCGCCCGCCTCGGCCTCCCAAAGTGCTGGGATTACAGGCGTGAGCCACGACGCCCGGCCAAGAAGTCATAACTTTGTAACCACACTTCTTCAATGTTATCCAGTCTTTTTCTCTCTATAGGTTAAGTGTAAGAAGAGACAAAATGAATGATTGGATTGATCAGGGATTAGGAATGGAAGACAAAAGGGTAAGGGGATTTAAGTTTTATGTTTATCTTTGACAGGATCAGGCTATTAAAATACTTGGTTTAATTGGACTGATTTATGAGTTCAATTTATGAAATATAATTTAGTATCTATAACCTTAATACATTACAAATAATGCTGAATAAAAGAAACAGAGCATTAAAGTTATTTGCCACAGTTAACTTGTATAACTGTCACTCTACTGATACTTATTTTATTTCTCAGGCTAACCTATTTCAAATATCAAGCTAAATTTTCATTTACTCAAGTAAATAAAGGAATTGCTTTTAGGCTTACCCAATATGCAACACTAAACTGAGTTTTAAAATACACATTTACATGCAAAGACACAGAAGGTAAAATGAGTGAAAAGTAATTTTAGGAGAAAAGAAGGCTAATGAAAACCTTAAACTAAAAGGTAATCATAAGCTTTGGCTATTATCATATTATTATTTATATTTGTTATTGTATAATTCTGACATACCAGTTTGTCATCATTGATACTGCTATTTTAATTTTATGTTGCTTTTGAGACAGAGTCTTACTCTGGTGCCAGGCTGGAGTGCAGTGGCATGACCACTGCTCACAGGAGACTTCATCTCCCACGCTCAAGAGATCCTCTCAGCTCAGCCTCCCAAGTAGCTGGAACTATAGGCATGCACAACTACACCTGGATAATTTTAAAATTTTTTGTAGAGACGGGTTCTCACTATGTTGTTCAAGGCTGGTCCTCAACTCCTGGACTCGAGCAACCCTCTTACCTCAGCCTCCCAAAGTGCTGGGATTACAGGCATGAGTCATTGCACCAGTGCTGCTTTTACAGTAAACTATAAAACATTTAATTAGTTCTTTTTTTTTTTTTTTTGAGATGGAGTCTTGCTCTGTCACCCAAGCCGGAGATCTCAGCTCACTGCAACCTCTGCCTCCTGGGTTCAAGCGATTCTCCTGCCTCACCCTCCCAAGGAGTTGCGATTACAGGTGTATGCCACCACACCCGGTTTCACCATGTTGGTCAGGCTAGTCTTGAACTCCTGACCTCAAATGACCCACCTGTCTCGGCCTCCCAAACTGCTGGAATTACAGGCATGAGCCACTGTGCCCGGCGTAATTAGTTCTTTTTCTTTCCCTTTTTTTTTTTTTTTTTTTTGTGGAGACGAAGTCTCGCTCTGTCACCCAGGCTGGAGTGCAATGGCACCATCTCAGCTCACTGCAACCTCCACCTCTCGGGTTCAGGTGATTTTCCTGTCTCAGCCTCCCATGTAACTGGGATTACAGGAGTGAGCTACCATGCCTGGCTAATTTTTTATATTTTTACTAGAGATAGGGTTTCACGATGTTGGCTAGGCTGGTCTCAAAATCCTGACCTCAAGTGATCCACCAGCTTCGGCCTCGCAAAGTGTTGGGATTATAGGTGTGAGCCACCATGCTGGTCCTAATTAGTTCTTATTATAACCCAAATTTAAGAACTTAAATGAGAAAATATTTTTAGACTTACTAAAACTACAGACAGAAAAATCATATAACTGTTTATTTAAAGTTGATGATATAAAATAGGCTGGGCACAGTGACTCATGCCTGTAATCCCAGCACTTTGGGAGGCCGAGGTGGGCAGATCACTTGAACTCAGGAGTTTGAGATCAGCCTGGCCAACATGGTGAAACCCCATCTCTAGTAAAAATAGAAAAGTTGGCCAGGCGCTCACGCCTATAATCCCAGCACTTTGGAAGGCCGAGGCAAGCAGATCACGAGGTCAAGAGATTGAGACCACGCTGGCCAACATGGTGAAACCCCGTCTCTACTAAAAATACAAAAATGAGCTGGGTGTGGTGGTGTATGCCTGTAGTCCCATCTACTCAGGAGGCTGAGGTAGGAGAATCGCTTCAACCCGGGAGGCAGAGGTTTCAGTGAGCCGAGATCGCGCCACTGCACTCCAGCCTGGCGATGGAGCGAGATTCTGTCTCAAAACAAAACAAAACAAAAAAACCCAAAAGTTAGCAGGGCGTGGTGATACACACCTGTAATCCCAGCTACTCTGGCGGCTGAGGCACGAGAACAGCTTGAACCCAGGAGGTGGAGGCAGCAGTGAGCCGAGATCACAATACTGCACTCCAGTCTGGGTGACAGAGCGAGACACTCTGTCTCAAAAAAAAAAAAAAAAAGTTGATAATATAAAAAATGAAGCAGAATGGATAAAGACATTGTGGTTATGTCTTTCTAAAAAAAAAAGAGAGAGAGAGAGAAAGAGAGACTTTTTTTAGAGATATGAATAAAACATTTATGAATAAAATTATATATTATCTGGCATTTGCCTCAAAATAACCCAAGGAGGGTAAGTGAAGAACAATAGCAGCGTTGGGGGTTGGGGGGGTGTAGATGAAACTCAACTGGCTCCAAGTTGGTAACTGTTTGAAGCTGGCCGATCGGTATATGAGGGTTTATTATACTATTCTTTTTACTTTTGTACATGTTTGGAATTTTCTATAATAAAAATTAAGGTAGGCCGGATGTGGTGGTTCATGCCTGTAATCCCAATAGTGGTGCACACTTGTAGTCCCAGCTACTAGGGTTGCTGAGGCAGGAGGATTGCTTGAACCCAGGAGTTTGAGGCTGCAGTGAGCTGTGATCGAGCCACTGCACTCCAGCCTGGGGGAGAGAGCAAGACTCTGTTGCAAAAAAAAACAAAAAACAAAAAATTAAAGTAATTAAGTGGTTTAGAGTCATCTCTCAAGTAGCCCAAGTCTTGGAGGGACACACTTGTATAGAAATAATAGCACTTATACATATGCGACTACCAAAGCAAAACAATCAGTATGAAACTATTCCAGGTCACTATTTCCCTCAGAAAAGTGTTAACGTTTAGGGAATTTTGTAAAGGTTATTAATGCGCAGTCTACATAAAATTCCCATCTCTAATTCCAAAATATTATTTATAATTATGTTTCCTGGTCATGCAATCATTCCCAATAACTTGCAGAAAAAATTTTCTAAATTCAGTAAAGCTTTTTGAAACTTTCTAAAACATAAAACTACATGTTGAAAAAGGGAGTATGGTTATTGCATATTTAAGTATAATCATTGTACTTAGCAAGTTTTTTTTAATACATGGGGAACAGAAACTATCCTTAATCTTGCAAAGTGAGATTGTAATATCCTACTGACTACATTCCATATAAAAAGGTCCTTATGGCCGGGCGTGGTGACTCACGCCTGTAATCCTAGCACTTTGGGAGGCCAAGGTGGGTGGATCATCTGAGGTCAGGAGTTCAAGACCAGCCTGGCTAACATGGTGAAACCCCATTTCTACTAAAAATACAAAAAGTAGCCAGGTGTGGTGGCAGGCACCTGTAATCCCAGCTACTCGGAAGGCTGAGGCAGGAGAATCTCTTGAACCCAGGAAGCGGAGGTTGCAGTGAGCCGAGATCATGCCACTGTACTCCAGGCTGGGTGAAGAGCGAGACTCCATCTCAAACAATAAATAAATAAATAAATAATAAATAAATAAAATAAAAAGGTCCTTATTAACAGTGTGTTCAGATTTCTAGATGATAGCTATAAAAGTAACATACATGCTGATATGGTTTGGCTGTGTCCCCACTCAAATCGCATCTTGAATTATAGTTCCCATATTCTCCACATGTTGTGGAGGGACCCGGTGGGAGGTAATTGAATCATGGGGGTGGTTACGCTCATGCTGTTCTTGTAATAGTGAGTGAGTTCTCTCAAGATCTGATGGTTTTATAAGGGGCTTTCCCCCACTTCGCTCAATCTTCTCCTTCCCACTGCTATGTGAAGAAGGATGTGTTTGCTTCCCCTTCTGCCATGATTGTAAGTTTCCTGAGGCCTCCCCAGCTCTGCGTAACTGTGAGTCAATTAAACCTCTTTCCTTTATAAATTACTCAGTCTTGGGTATGTGTTTATAGCAGTATGAAAATGGACTGATACACATGCCAAACAAAAGTTTACATCTAATAATACACTAGAAATATTTTAGCTTACCATAAACAACTGGATACACTGTCCCTCGTATACCTGATGCTGGACAATGCATGTTTTTTCCATTCAAGTATACATTTAACTCGACATGGTCATATGTAATACCCTACGAAGGAAAAAACAGAAATGTTCCATAAAAGCTGAGCTGTCAGAAAGCATTGACTGGGAAGTATGGAAACACAAAAAGCTAAGCATAGGTTGACAACGATTTTCATTAAGGGTTGACAATTTGGTAGAATTCTACTTGAACTGAGCTAAAAAAATTAGTAGTGATTATGAGGGGGGATAAAGTCAGGTAACATCCCAAGAGTCCACATTAGAGGTAAAACATTAAGGTAAAACTGAACTAGGATTCAGTTTAAATCCTAGAATTATATTTGTATAATCTGGATTTTATATTTTGAATGCTAAGATAATATAAGTACTACATACCATGAATAGATAAAACTTTCACACTCAAACAGAAAACACTGCTCTCTCTCTACAGAATTTGATCTTAAGAAGGAAAAACAAAGGTTTTTTTCACTGTCAGGACTTACTACCTGTCACTGTTTTCAAATTATGAAGAAACGTCTCTATACAATTTATTTCCAGAAAGAAATAACACATTTCTATATCTCCTTATCCTGGTTTCAAATTTGTCAAGTGTATTATCAAGGAAAAGCTGGTGTTTATAACTGAATAAAATTGGTAATTAGTTTCAAGTTAAAAAATAGAAAAATAACAGCTCGAATGATTTAAAAAACAATGTAATAAAAATTAATCGGTACACTATTGATGGAAAAAAATCACAATTAGTGATATTAATAATTATTGTTAAAATGCTAGAAAAGACTTAGCCCATATTATATACCAATAGCTACTATTCTAGGCAGTTCATATTTACTCATTTAATCCCCACAAGAAGATAGTAGTATTATTCCCATTTTACAGATGAGGTAGCTAAAGCACAGAAAGATTAAGTAATTTACCTAAGGTTGCACAGCTAGGAAGTGGAAAGCTGTGATTTAAATCCATGCAGTACGGCTTCAGAATACTTGCTCTTAATCACAATACCTCTCTCTAAATCACCATGCCTCTCTTTAAACACTTGCTCTTAATCACCATATCTCTCTTTAAAACTTTATACAATAGCTACTGATAACAAAAAGAGATCTTTCCCTTGAAAGACAGCAGAGATCTTTCAATAGAGAAGTCATCATAGACCAACAAGCAAACCACTTCAAGGATTTCAGGATTTCTGACTGTAGAAAAATTCTACCAAGTTAAAAGCTTTTTAGAGGTAAAAAAGATTTTATAGATGATCTTAGTCTTAATTCTCTCTCTTTAAAAGCAAGACAACAAAAGCCCAGAGAAGCTAATGTGGTAAGTGCTATGAAAGATTCTCAATTCTTAGCAAAGCCAGGGTTAACTTAAACAATTATTAATAAGAAATATTGAGAAAGATAAATAGTACACAGATTGCCTTTGTTTCACTTTAGTTTGTGTCTTTAGATATAGTAATAAAGCTAACTGATGGCTGGGATTCATTTTCTAATGAAAAAGTCTGTTTTCATTTTAAAGAACAAAAACTTAATTACATAAAAAAAGAAAGTATGTTACTTTCATTATGGGACTACCAGAAATCTAGCAGTTCAGATCAGTGAGGCTGTAATCCAGGCACCTTCACCCCCCAGTGGTCAACTGCAAACAAACAAGTTTTGTTTTTGTTTTTGAGAGAGTCTCGTTCTGTCACCCGGGCTCGAGTGCAATGGCATGATCTCGGCTCACCACAACCTCCGCTTCCCAGGTTCAGGAGATTCTCCCGCCTCAGCCTCCCGAGTAGCTGGGATTACAGGTGCCTGCCACCATGCCTGGCTAATTCTTGTATTTTCAGTAGAGATGGCATTTCACCATGTTGGCCAGGCTGGTCTTGAACTCCTGACCTCAAATGATCTGCCTGCCTTGGCCTCCCAAAGTGTGGAGATTACAGGTGTGAGCCACTGCGCCCAGCCTCAAACAAGCAAGTATTAAACCCAAGCCTGCAGCAGCAAGATCCCAGTACCAAAGAAGAGAGGAAGGATGTGAGAAGTTCCACCCCCAGCATAGTTTACTCAAGTATTTTCTTTCCTTTTTTTTTTTTTTTTTTTGAGACTAGGTCTCACTCTGTCGCCCAGGCTGGAATACAGTGGTGTGATCTTGGCTCAGTGTGAGACACCTGCCTCAGCCTCCCAAAGTGCTGGGATTACAGGCATGTGCCACTGTGATGGGCCAGTTCAAGTATTTTCTAACCTAATCCATTCTGTGATGAAGAAACTGGGTTTGACTCTGCCAAAATAATAGCAAAATATACTATGTGTTCTATGTCTTCATTAATAATTGTGTGCAGGTTAGTGAACAGATTCTGCAATTAGACTGCTTCAGGTACGATCTTGGTTTTTGTTTTTGTTTTTGAGACAAGGTCTTGCTCTGTGGCCCAGGCTGGGTGGAGTGCAGCAGCAGGATCATGGCTCACTGCCGCCTTTATCTCCTGGGATGAAGCGTTTCTCTCACCTCAGCCTTCCAAGTAGTTGGAACTACAGCGGCATGCCACTATGCCCAGCTAATTTTCTTTTTAAATTTTATTTATTTATTTATTTATTTATAGAGATGGGGTCTCACTATGTTTCCCAGGCTGGTCTCAAATTCCTGAGCTCAAGGGATCCTTCTGCCTTGGCCTCTCAAAGTGCTAGAATTACAGGCATGAGCCATAGTACCTGGCCGAACTATATAGTCTCATAATTAACTCACATAAGAAGTTACTTAACTTCTCTTAATCTGTAAAATGGGAATAATACTACCACTACTGTATGGGCACAGTGGCTCACGCCTGTAATCTCAGCACTCTGGGAGGCCGAGGCGGGTAGATCACCTGAGGTCAGGAGTTCTAGACCAGCCTGACCAACATGGCGAAACCCTGTCTCTACTAAAAACACAAAAAAATTAGCCAGGAGTGGTGGCAGGCACCTATAATCACAGTTACTTGAGAGACTGAGGCAGGAGAATCACTTGAACCCGGGAGGGGAAGCTTGCAGTGAGCTGAGATTGCACCATTGCACGTCAGCCTGGGCAACAAGAGCAAAACTCCATCTCAAAAAAAAAAAATAAAATAATAATAATACCTATTTCAAAAGGCCATTATGAGCATTAAACAATTTAATCCTTGCCAGGGACTTAGAACAGTGCCCATAATAAAGTACTTAGGTCTGGGCATGGTGGCTCATACCTGTAATCCCAGCACTTTGGGAGGCTGAGGCAGGTGGATCACCAGAGGTCAGGAGTTCAAGACCAGCCTGTCCAATATGGTGAAACCCCGTCTCTACTAAAAAATACAAAAATTAGCCAGGCATGGTGGCACGCACCTGTAGTCCCAGCTACTCGAGAGGCTGAGACAGGAGCATTGCTTGAATCCAGGAGGTGGAAGCTGCAGTGAGCCGAGATGGCGCCACTGCAATCCAGCCTGGGCAACAGAGTGAGACTCCATCTCAATAAATAAATAAATAAATAAATAAATAAATAAATAAAAGCTTAGAAGTGTTCGTTATTGTTATTATTAGAGTGTTTATAAGACTTCTCTAAAATTAAACTGATAAATGCATGTTAAAATGAAATCTGAACTTTTCAGAATTATACGTATAAGGAGAAAGTAGGCCGGGCATGGTAGCTCACACCTGTAATCCCAGCACGTTGGGGGGCCAAGGCAGGCAG
This sequence comes from Trachypithecus francoisi, assembly GCF_009764315.1. Lineage (NCBI taxonomy): Eukaryota > Metazoa > Chordata > Mammalia > Primates > Cercopithecidae > Trachypithecus > Trachypithecus francoisi. The sequence continues at coordinate 67,300,650 of NW_022681463.1, read as the reverse complement.
ATCACAAGGTCAGGAGTTGGAGACCATCCTGGCAAACACGGTGAAACCCCGTCTCTAGTAAAAAAATACAAAAAATTAGCTGGGTGTGCTGGCGGGCGCCTGTAGTCCCAGCTACTCAGGAGGCTGAGGCAGGAGAATGGTATGAACCTGGGAGGTGGAGCTTGCAGTGAGCTGAGATCATGCCACTGCACTCCAGCCTGGGTGACAGAGTGAGACTCCGTCACAAAAAAAAAAAAAAGAAAAAGGGGAAAGTAAGCATAAACTGTGTCATGTATCTCTTTCTAGTTCTGTAGCAGGCTATGCTGTACTGGGTGATAATCATATGAATATAATCATATAATCATTTGGTTAGATGTTCAGAGCTTATTTTTCTTGATTTCTCTAAACACATGAGAATGCTTTTCCTGTCTTATAATCCATTCTACTTATTCCATGCCACCGTTAACAATTTGGTAAAATTTGTTCTCCAGTGTTTGAACTAGGAAGATAAAGTTAATATGGCAGGGTAATGTTTTTATTTTCTTGGCTCTGCATGTATTTCATAGTTTTAGTTCTCCTTTTATGAGAATAAGCATGAAAACTTGAAGTCTAATTTAACGACACTGACAGACTAAAAGTGGCATTCTTCAGTCTGTAACATTATGCTATCAGACATTACAATGAATGAAATGAGATAGGAAGGCAGGTAGAAGTTTCAGTTCATCAACAAAGAAAAACATTTGTTACTGATTATCCTTTCTTATGTTTGAATTTCATCTTTTAGGGTAAACAGGTTGACAGCATCAACTTGACTTCAAGATTCTCTTTCAAGAAATCACCATTTGAATAAGGATGTTCCATATTATGGGCATCTGGCAATGATCTACAATTATAGAACCAGCTATTCAAAAAGAATGGGGAAAAGCAGATTTTTTTTTTTTTTTTTGAGGTGGAGTCTTGCTCTGTCGCCGGGACTGGAGTGCAGTGGCCAGATCTCAGCTCACTGCAAGCTCCGCCTCCCGGGTTTCCGCCATTCTCCTGCCTCAGCCTCCCGAGTAGGTGGGACTACAGGCACCCGCCACCTCGCCCAGCTAGTGTTTGTATTTTTAGTAGAGACGGGGTTTCACCGTATTAGCCAGGATGGTCTCGATCTCCTGACCTCGTGATCCGCCCGTCTCGGCCTCCCAAAGTGCTGGGATTACAGGCTTGAGCCACTGCGCCTGGCCTTCCTCTGCTTTCTAAAAAAGAAAAACTTTTCTACAATCAAGCTTTAGGATTTTGAGTTCTGTTCTCTGAAGAGTTTAATTAGGTTAAGTTTAATGAAGATGAACATTTCTGATAAAATGCTGTAATTCTCTAACAGAATTTCATAACAAATTAAGAAATAAATGTGTGGCGAGGTGCAGTGGCTCTGGCCTGTAATCCTAGCACTTTGGGAGGCAGAGGCAGATGGATCACTTGAGGTCAGGAGTTCGAGACCAGCCTGGCCAACATGGCGAAACCCCATCTCTACTAAAAATACAAAAAAATCAGCTGGGCATGGTGGTGTGTGCCTGTAATCCCAGCTACTCAGAAGGCTGAGGCAGGAGAATAGCTTTAACTTGGGAGGTGGAGGTTGTAGTGAGCCAAAATCATGCCACTGCACTACAGCCTAGGTGACAGAGCAAGACTCCAAGAAAAACAAAACAAAACAAAATCCAAGAAATAAATGTGAACATTTTCCCTAAGAGATATCCAGCCTCAAAAATATCTAGCATTTTCTTTCTTTTTTTTTTTTTTTTGAGACAGATCTCACTCTGTCGCCCAGGCTGGAGTGCAGTGGCCGGATCTCAGCTCACTGCAAGCTCCGCCTCCCGGGTTTACGCCATTCTCCTGCCTCAGCCTCCCGAGTAGCTGGGACTACAGGCGCCCGCCACCTCGCCCGGCTAGTTTTTTGTATTTTTTTTTAGTAGAGACGGGGTTTCACCGTGTTAGTCAGGATGGTCTCGATCTCCTGACCTCGTGATCCGCCCGTCTCGGCCTCCCAAAGTGCTGGGATTACAGGCTTGAGCCACCGCGCCTGGCCAGCATTTTCTAATATAAGCTTCAGCAAACCAAACTTACAATTGTGGGCCAAGGTTTCTCTAATATGAGAGAAACAGGAATGTGTGGTCAGCAGCCAGCCTGTCATTAATTCTCGAGAGTAGAAATAAGGGTTCACACTGATTTTCCTGGCCAGTGGCAGCTCTAAAAAGGAGGGGGCAGTTGAGTAGGTCACAACATCTACACCAAGTGCTCTCTTGGAAAATGCACCATCTCATTAGATCCAATTCCATTGCTTTGGAATTCAAACCACAAACTCCCACCCAGGCAAAGCTGTAGATACTAAAAGCAGTTCAAGTTTCGTCATTTACAGTGGAAAGCAACTCCACGAAGGAACTCACCACCACATCTCCTTCCTGTGGAAGACTGTTTGCTGGCAGCCTATTTTTCTCTTCATTGTTGTGGTAAAGGGCTCCATCATTTCTCATCACCAGACTGTGCACATCTCGGCCAAGAGGAATCTGATTCAAGTTAACCTTCTGAGTTGCAACACCAATACCCCAGATTCCTAAAAATATAATAGTTTAAATGCCCTCAAAATCTGAAGACTACAACCATAAACAGAGTTATTTTAAAAGGGAGTATAAACTTTTTAAAGGAAGTGCTGTATTATTACTAAATTGTTTTCTATTACTCTTTAAAAAAAAATCTTCTTTTAAAAGTAGTTTGCACCAGCCTGGACCACATGCCCAAACCCTGTCTCTATAAAAAATACAAAAATTAGCTGGATATGGGAGCATGTGCCTGTAACCCCAGGTACTTAGGAGGCTGAGGTGGGAGGATTGTTTGAGCCAGGGAAGTTGAGGTTGCAGTGATCCATGACCATTCCACTGCACTCCAGCCTGAGTGACAGAGCCAGACCCTGTCTCAATAAATAAAATAAAATAAAATAAAATAAAATAAAATAAAATAAAATAAAAGTAGTTTGCAAACTATACTATGTTCTCCACAGATGTAATGCAGCCTAGGAGATAAGAGAGTGGGCCCTGGAATTGTGCAAATGAAGATTAAATCTTGACTCTGCTACATCATCTTGCGCAAATTACCTAACCTCTCTTTGTTTCCTTATCTGTGAACTGAGGATTCTAACAGTACTCACCTCACAAGGTTATGAAAACATACAACAAGATAATCCAAGTAAAGCACCTGGAACAGTGTAAGTACTCCAAAACAACAGTATATGCTGCTTATATGTTTGACCTTATATGCTTGACCAAACAAGAGGGTTCATCTGGATCCCATTAAAAATACTAGTGCCTTATATTTATACAGCATGTCTTGTCTTAAAACACTTTCATACATAGAGTTCCCATGAGGCAGAAAGGGCAGCTCCTGTAATACCCATTTTATAGATAAGAAAACTGAACGTAATTTAACTAAATTAACTAATTTACCCAGGATCACACAATAAGAAGTAGAAGACCCAGATCTTCTAAGAGTTTGGTGCTTTTATATTACCTTCTGAATCTTTTTTATATGTTACAATTTACTCTTAATATTTAGAATAATTAGGACTTTTAATAGTAAAATACCATTATACCAACCTGTGGACTGGACTTTGAATTCAAAATAGCTTTTGTTTTGGTGTAAAGGTGCGCTGGCTAAACAACCTCCTGTTCCACATATTCTTCTTCCATTCTTTACAATAACAACATCTGTTCCTAAATAAAAAATGCAGACACTATGTAAAGTTTTGTATTTTCTTTTCTTTTCTTTTTTTTTTTTGGGACGGAGTCTTCTCTGTCGCCCAGGCTGGAGTACAGTGGCATGATCTTGGCTCACTACAACCTCCTCCTCCTGGGTTCAAGTGATTCTCCTACCTCAGCCTCCTGAGTAGCTGGGACTACAGGCGCGTGCCACCATGCCCCGCAAAATTTTTATATTTTTATATTTTTAGTAGAGACAGGGTTTTCACCATATTGGTCAGGCTGGTGTTGAATTCCTGACCTCGTGATCTGCCCACCTCAGCCTCCCAAGGTTCTGGGATTACAGGCGTGAACCACTGCGCCCGGCCAAGTTTTGTATTTTCAATCCAACAATCAGGATTAATTTGTTCAGTTCTAACTCAGTCCACAAAAAATAGGGACACTGTAAGTACTTTGAAATATAGCTGAATTATTTTAAATATTTAATTCACTATTTTTTCCTAAGAGAACATTTATAAGTAATATTCATTTGTATGTATAAATTTTAATTAAGCACGCTGGGTACAGTGGTTCACACCTGTAATCCCAGCACTTTGGGAGGCCGAGGTGGGCAGACTGCTTGAGTGCAGGAAGTCGAGAAGCCTGGGCAACCTTGCAAAACCCCATAACTACAAAAAATACAAAAATTAGCTGGTGTGGTGGCATGAGCCTGTAGTCCCAGCTATTTGGGAGGCTGAGGTGGGAGGATCACTTGAGCCTGGGAGGCGGAGGTTGCAGTGAACTGATATTGCACCACTGCACTCTAGCCTGGGCGAGAGAAGTAAGTTTTAATTAAGCAGTTTCAAGTAAACTGTAATAACTCTGAATTATATTGAACGTTTAAAACACTTTTAAGGTAGAAATAGACTAGCTCCTTTAATATTTAGCCAGGATATCAATTTGATGATTTCATAATTTCTTAATTTAAACCAAAACATAAACACAAGAGACTTTAGTAAATTGGTAGTTTTCAATTCTATTCAAATGAATTAAAACAATTTACTAAAAGCCACCTGAATGCCTACTAAATACAAGCTACCATACTTGTGCATGAGTCATGTAAGAACTGAAGAGTACAGGGAATATGAAAAAGAACACACATCTATGTTGAAGTACGTGACAGTGAAAAACTGCTAACTTTAGGATCTTAAAATGTTTATTAAGATAGCTACTTCAATCACATTGCAAATATGTAAACAAGGTTTTAACATTCTTACACGCACTTTATTCTTGTGGAAAATTTTTATTTTAGATGAAATAACATCTATAGATGAGAGTGAGAAAGAGAGATACTGTCTCCTGATGTGTTCCTAGTCCCAATTTGATTTAGGAAAACATGTATATCAGAGAATACACATAATTCTAACATGTAAGAAATAGCCCATACACCAATGCATATAACTCCCAATACTTGTGGCCACTACTACCACTTTGCTGGCAATAACTGTACCAGCCAAGCAGATCTGAATATTAGAACTGTATGGGACTCTTCCAGAAGGGGTTAAACAAATTATGTTATAGTAACAAAAGGCTGAATTCACAGGTAAACAAAATTATTTGGGACAAATACATAAGAGAAATGCAAAATTTTCAGATTCTAACACAATTCTAAACTGGTTAAGAAATGCTATCCCTTAAACAAGGTAAAACTGAGATCCTATTGTATGATTACTAAAAATTCATTAGCATTCTTTTTTTTTCTAATTTAAAAAGTTAACTCCCAAATTCTGGGAAAGTACCTTTATAAATAATTTGCATCTTTCTACTCCATATACCTGCAGTAGTTTCAACTGGAGAGCATCTTCCTTGATGGCAAAGACCATGCAGTGTTTGGCATTGAGCAGCTGCTCATCAAATAACTGATAAAGGATGAATGAATATGCTGTGCTAAGCACTTTGTAGTGGACATGCAGCATCTGTTCTCCCTTTCCCCACAGACTTCCCTCTGGAGATCAAAACAGTTCCAAGAAAGCTGACTATCTCTGCTTCAGGTGTACAACATTTGACCTAGGTTAAGGCAATCAGTGCCCTGCACATTTCTTGGCCACAGTAACTAAGAACTGCTACATGACCTAATCAACTACAATTAGAATCTCAGGACTTTTGCCAGCACAATGGGATAAAATCCTCTTGGCCAGGCGTGGTGGCTAACAATCCCAGCTCTTTGGGAGGCTGACGCAGGCAGATCACTTGAGGTCAGGAGTTCAAGACCAGCCTGGTCAACATGGTGAAACCCCCATCTCTACTAAATATACAAAAATTAGCAAGGCGTGGTGGTGGGCGCCTGTAGTCCCAGTTACTCAGGAGGCTGAGACAGGAAAATTACTTGAACCCAGGAGGCGGAGGTTACGGTGAGCTGAGATCAGGCCACTGCACTCCAGCCTGGGTGACAGAGCGAGATTCCCTCTCAAAAAAAAAAAAAAAAAGAATATTCAGGGTGTTTATGAATCATTTGGGAATCATTTTAAGCTTATCTCATTTCTCTTAAGTATACAAATGTCCTGTATTTGAATTTGTAGTTTTAATGATTGGTACTGCTTAGACAGTCAAGGCAAATTTGAGTACAGTCAGAATGCCGCATAAACATAGCCACAGAGGATGTTTTAAGAAACATACATTTCCAAATGAGTGGTATCGCTTTCAAAGTAGCTACCTTGGAAGTCATTTGTTTCTAAAATGTCAGCTCACAATTAAAAGCCAAAGATATGGCATCAATGATAATACTTACAAACACTATGCCATAGAAAATTCCAAAAGAAGAATTCCAAAGTGGTTTTAAGTAATACAACATCACCAAAATGACAACCCTGAGAGATAATCACTTGAAGTATACAGACAATTTTATTTTAAAAAATCATATTTCTTAGGTTATTTAATATAATAATGTTTCACACAACCAAATCCATGTGTTTCCAGTTTCAAGTCAAGATCAATCCATGCTCTTCTAACTCAACAACCCTTTTCTTTCATTTTATTCAGGTTCTCAAATCAGGCTCCTCTGTGATTGAATAATTTAAGTTTACAGAAAGGTTAAGAAAAAGCTTCCTGGCCAGGCGCGGTGGCTCATGCCTGTAATCCCATCACTTTGGGAGGCTGAGGCAGGCAAATCACGAGGTCAGGAGTTCGAGACCAGCCTGACCAACATGGTGAAACCGTGCCTCTACTAAAAATACAAAAATTAGTGGGGCGTGGTGGTGGGCATCTGTAATCCCAGTTACTCAAGAGGCTGAGGCAGGAGAATCGCTTGAACCCGTGAGGTGGAGGTTGCAGTGAGCTGAGATTGTGCCACTGCACTGCAGCCTGGGCAACAATAGTGAAACTCTGTCTCAAAAAAAAAAAAAAAAAAAAAGAAAAAGTAAAAAAAGAAAAGAAAAAAAGAAAAAACTTCCAAGCAGTTAGAAAATCTGGAGATGACATTACTTTATTTCATCCAATTAGTAGCTGACAGTTGCTGGACAGCTTTAGAGAAATAAAACATAGTGGAATGAGTATATCTGACCAGCTCTTCCTAGAGGAAACAGACGCCAGAGAAAAGGAATGCTCCAAAGAGCAGACTGCAGTAATTCAAGAGTCTAACAGTAAAGATAAGAAGAAGTGCTGCAGTTGATCATGAGTTCCAGGAACGATGTATGGTTGTCCTTCACTATATTCTACGCACTTATAACAATGCCTGCCACCTGATAGTTGCTTAATAAATATTACTTCAGTAAATGTGTAACTGAAATGGAAATATTTTCTGGGGAAAACTATAGGATTTGAACTCCATCGTCTATAAATGATGATGGATAAAAAATAACTTAAAGATTACTTATGTATTAAGGATCTGTACTACATTTGGGAGATCTAAGAATTAAAAGTAAATACACATGTACAAGGTGATTACATAATTATCACATTTAGTATGTGTTATACAAAAATGTAGTGGGCAGAGTGTTTCCAGAATTATTAGGAATCTGGGCAAGAGAGAGTTTTATCATAAATATTAAGAAGTGCTTTTTTATTTCAAGGCACTGTCCTTTAAACAATCAGAAATGTGTGAAAAATCAAAAGTGCAGAAGTATAGTTAGAATAAAATAATCCACAAAACACATTACTCTAACTGAAATAATTATATTGGGAAATCTCTCCTTCTAGAACCACATTCTAGAAGCATGAAACTACCTGGGAAAAGTCTAAGAACAGAAATAAGGTAGTGAAAGAGGCTATGACAGGAGAGGAAGAATGTTAGATAAATTATATGGATTGGAATTAAAAGGATAAAGCAGATGCAAAGGAGCAAAGTGCTATTTTATTTTGCAACAGCTTGACCTGTAGGGAAGAGACCCATCAGATGAAATTACAGTACCTCTAACAATGACTAAGGAGTCCGGCAATGGGAGGTTTTAGTTGAAATGGCAAGTTCTGACCTGAGGTGCGACTTCAGACTTCTGCAGTCTGCTTTGTTTTGACTTTAAGTGATAGGAAAATGACTTCCAATAATACAGGCTTCAACCTATAAATGATGGGGCTCAAGAGACCCGACCGACAGTCAGGGCAGGAGGAGGAGCAAAACCTGACCTAGAAGCATTCTGAAAATGTGTAGGTTTTGACTGGGGCGCGCCAGGAGGGCACTCTCCGCCCCCTCGCCTGGGGACGTGTGACATCTCCGGAGGAAGCCCTCGGAGTTCCTGGGAAAATGGGAGGTCCACACGCCCACTCGCGATGACAGACACAGAGAGGGCTGCGCAGCCTTGAACACAGAACCGGGCCCAGGTGGAGTCCGCCGGCGTCTGGAAAGATCTATGAGACGAAAGGGTGTCGGGGCAGCGTCGCCTGCACGGCGGGGCAGCATGGGGACCCTCTGACCCTGCAGGTCCCCCTGCCCGCCGCGCCCGGGCCCCGTGAGCCGTTGGATCTGGGGAAGGGAGGGCCCTTACCCATGTGCTGCGTATCCAGCTGCACGGCCGGCATCTCCTTCAGAGGGATGTGGCCAGTCCCGCCGTCTCTGCAGCACCGCAGGCAGCACAACACCGAGGTGGCCATCGCGCAGGGACCACCGACTCCGCCGCCGTCCCTAGACAGAGGCGACACCGCCCCCCGCCACTCCGCTCTGTCTCCTGCCCCCGCCCCAGCGCTGGACTTGTCTTTGTGGAGCTCGGAGGCCGGTACAGCGACACCCTAGGCCGGGAGGGCGCAATGCAGGCTGAGGTTAGGCTGGCCTGCGAGGAAGACGCGGAGAATCAAAGGGACCGTGGAGGGACCCGACAGGGCGAGCGGCGGGGCGGGGCCGGGGAGACGGGTGGGGCTAGTAGCGCGCGAGGCGAGGCAGGGGCCGTGGCGTGGCCGGCCTGAGGCTGTGGGACGCCGTGCGCCTGCGCACCAGCTGGTCTTTCTCCTTGGGCGGTTTCGCGCACGCCCCCAGCGCTGACAGGTGAGTGCGACTGTCTGTCCCTCAGTACTCTTAGGGGTTTTCCAATGCAGAATTTTTAAAACGCAGCACCCCTTGGTCCCGGTCTCGACATTATTTCTATGGACGGATTGACAGAAGCGAATCAGTTTGGGGGAAGGGGAGCTAATGGAAATGACTTCCGAGGTTTCCCTCCGCGGGCCCAGGTTGAGCAGGCTTTGCCACCACGGAGAGCCGCGGTCTCCCTGCCGTGGCTGGTTTCCCTCACATCCTAAATAGACTCACGAGGGCCCCAGGAGTAATGCCTGTTAGTGACTGCACTGTGGATGTGCACCGGGGCTCACGCGTGCCCTAATGCATTTTCGGTGCGGAGACGCGCTCTACCTGGCCCATTGGGCTGCGCGGTCTGGGGCGCACGGGAGGCCCCTGGGAGCACACCACTGGGGCGGGGTCGGAGGCGATTCGTGACCTCCCTCTTCCAAGCTCCCCCTGTCTGGTGCACTGAGGGTTCCGAGGAATGTGACGGGAACCCTGGAGGCTGCGGGAAGCCTGCTGGGTCCCGAGGGAAGCCTTCGGCTCCTACCGTCCGCTCCTTCCTGCCTCCACACAGGAGGCCGTCACCTGTCATCTCCTTCCCCATTTAGATCATCCTTCCGTGGTAGATTTTACATCTTCAGGCCGGGTGCGGTGGCTCACGCCTGTAATCCCAGCACTTGGGAGGCCGAGGTGGGCGGATCACCTGAGGTCAGGAGTTCGAGACCAGGATGGCAAACATGGTGAAACCCCGTCTCTACTAAAAATACAAAAATTAGCCGGGTGCGGTGGTGCACACCTGTAATCCCAGCCATTCAGGAGGTTGTGGCACGAGAATCACTTAAACCCGGGAGGCGGAGGTTACAGTGAGCCTAGATCGCGCCACTGCGCTCCAGCCTGGGAACAGAGACTCTGTCTCCAAAAAAAAAAAAAAAAAAGTTAGATACCACTTGGCGTCCGGAAATGTCTGGGACGACCTCTAGAATTAACCTAGCTGAAACCTCTGTTCCCAGATCAATTTCATCCTGAAGGCTTCCCTAGGGATGGATCATCAAGTCCTGGGAAACTGGACATAAAATGCCCACTACTTAAATAATGAGTTCCCATACAAAACTTTCAGTGACCGGAGTTACAAATGTTTTTTAAGGAGGATTTCTATCTATGCAATGAGGGGAATTTTTCAGGTTCCTGGTTCTGTTTTACTATCTATACAAATGGTGCTTTCATTACAATACTAAGGGAAAGTTTTGTACGTTGAAATTGTTACCGTAGAATTAATAACCAAGGTGATTATTAAACTGATTGAGGGTTGGTCCTTTCCCCCATTGCGTATACAGTACGTTCTTGGTAATCATTTCACATGAGAAATTTTCTTTTACGGAAACCTTTATCGTTATGCTGGGAATTAAGTGCTTTGATTTTCCCGCCCCCGGCTCCCCGCAACAGGAAGTGCTGGGGGCGGGGCGGGGCGGGGGGTGAGAATTTGAACAGAATGTTGGAGAGACAAAATTTTTCTACCGTTCATATATATATATTGTTGAATTATTTCAAGATTTCAAGGTCAGTGTTGTCCCCATTTTATAGGTGAAGAAATAGGCCTAGAGGTGCTAAACTTTACAACTTCAGATGAGCAGGAGATAAACAGGATTCAAGGCTTACCAGTCTGATACCTGTTAAAAGAAAAACTTCAGCTGAACTAAATTTACAGGAGTTAAACTGAGCAATGAACGACTGGGCAGCCCCCAGAATCACAGCAGATTCAGGGAGACTCCAGGGATGCCTCGTGGTCAGAACAAATTTTTAGACAAAAAGAGGGAAGTGACGTACAGAAATTGGCAGTGAGGTACAGAAAGAGCTGCATTGGTTACAGGTGGGTGTTTGCCTTATTTGAACACAGTTTGAACAATCAGCAGTGTATGACTGGTTGAAGTGTGGCCGCTGGGATTGGTCAAGACTCAGCTATTGTTACAGGTGCATACCCCTAAATTAGGTTTTCAAGCTTGTCTGCCTATTAACCTAGGTTACGGTTCGTACACAAGGACTCAAATACAGAAGTACAGAGTCCTTCTCAGGCCATATTTATTTTGCTTTAACACTGCCTCTCAAATTCTTTCTAACTCTTATAATTAATGCTATAATCCTCTTAAACAAGCTCTCAATGCAAAATGCAGATTTGCCCTTTTTTGTGTGTTTCATTTATCTCCACATTGGATATAAGCTGCCATAACGCATGTATAGACAATAAAACATAATAAAAATTAGTTGTTATAAAAGTTTTGTTCAGAAATATTATTAAAAGAAGTACATGTATCATATATGTAGTAAACATTTAGGCCATTCAGGTCAGTCACATCTTCAGTAAAAAGCCAGACGCTAAATGGCCATGAATTGGACATTACTGTAGAGAGGCAGAAGGACCATAGTCTTTCCTGGCTGGAAAAGTAATCTGCTGGGGCGCTGCCCGGTGCACTTTGCCCCCATCCTAGCAACTCAGGAGAATGAAGTTAGCAGAATGAAGTTAGCAAAACTGGTTAGCTCCCGAAACAGACTTCCCTGTCTTGGCAGATTAACGCCATCCATGAGCTCGCTTTTCCTTCTGATATCTGGGATTCTAATACCCATTCATTATTACTTTCAAAGGAATTATCCTCTTTTTGAAAAGCACAACGTTAAAGATGTTTTGACACTCTTTCACAGCTATCGCTTTAAATAACAATCACAAACAAAGCCAAAAATAGTTTCTCAAGGTCATTTATCTAAGTCAAAAGCAGTAAGAATGACTACTTCAAAAAGAGTCTGTCTGCTTCCAAGATATGCCAGGAACTCGATAACTGAGAACAATAATGTAAAGCTTGTGTTTCAGAGTTGAGATTAACGTTATGCTTAAGATTTTCTTTAATGTTTTTTGTGCCAGCTGTACGTCTTCTGTTAGTGAATTTCCCATTCTGTACTGGGTCATACGAAATGAGTTCTTAAAAACTCATTAATCAGTTATTAAACAAAATATTTTTCCTTAGGCTAATCCAAACTGCATTTGTGATCTTTTAAAAATCAGAAACATTAACAAAAACTCATTTTTCTAAAAACTGACATATTTCTGGAGCCTTAACCAATTAATTACTATAATTTTGAGTAACTAATAGTAATTGACATTTATGTAGTGCTTATTATTGCCAGGCACTGTTATAAGCGTTTTTTAAAATAAACTAATTTAGTCTTTGTAACAGCCATGTGGGGGAAAAACTATCCTCCACTTTACAGATGAGGAAGCTGAAGAAAAAATAAGAAATGTACTCAAAAGTTGCACAGTCAATGAAAGATGAAGCTAAATTCAAACAGACATTCTGGCTCTAGGGTCTGTGTTCTTAACCACTCTGCAAACTGCCTCCTAGGGTGTTACATTTAAAAATACATTCCTACATCTGGGGCGGTGCCTCACGCCTGTAATCCCAGCACTTTGGGAGGCCGAGGCTGGTGGATTGCCTGAGCTCAGGAGTTCGAAACCAGCCTGGGCAATATGGTGAAACCCTGTCTCTACTAAAAACACAAAAAAATTAGCCAGGTGTGGTGGTGTGCGCCTGTAATCCCAGCTACTTGGGAGACTGAGGCAGGAGAATCACTTGAACCCAGAGGCGGAGGTTGCAGTGAACTGAGATTGTGCCATTGCACTCCAGCCTGGGCAACTGAGCGAGACTCTGTCTCAAAAAAAAAAAAAATAAATAAATAAATAATAAATAAATAAATATACATTACTAATTTGTAATTGTTTCCTTCTATCCCCTTACCTCAGAGATTGACACTTAAATTTACTTGGCATGAATTGTGCTCATTTAATCTGGATTTCTGAATTATAAGTTACATTACCTAGATTGAACAATCAAAAATAAATAAGAAAAATCATGTGAACCTTGCAACTGCAACAGACTGCCATTAGTTGGTTCTGTTAGCGGTGCCTTTGAATATGAATATTTTTCAGGTTTGTCCTTAACAGGCTATCTGTATCGGAAAAGAAGGACATTTAGTACTTTTTTTTTTCTTTTTCTGTTTTTGAGACAGGGTCTCACTCTGTTGCCCAGGCTGGAGTGCAATGGCACCACCACGCCTGGCTAATTTTTTGTGTTTTTTTATAGAGATGGGGTTTCACCATGTTGCCCAGGCTGGTCTTCAACTCCTAGGCTCGAGGGATCCACCCACCTTGGACTCCTGAAGTGCTGTTTTTGAAGTACAGTAGGGGCCAAAGAGCAAGAAGTCACCATCTCCAGATTATAAAGTACAAAAGCACTCAACATTTGCAGAAAGGACGAGACAAGAAAAAAACACTTCTGGGTATATATAATATCTGCAAAAAACCAAAATTATAAATATTTTGTTGAAATTGTGACTAAAATATTTAAACAATTGTGAATTGTTACTAAAATATTTCTAGTAACAAGGAAGGTCACATGGATTATTAAAATGTACCCAACATTACTAGTTTAGGATAGATACAATGTCATTTAGTCTCTATAATTTTATTTTTGTGAATGTGAAAACATTTGTAAAGCTTTTCAAGAGGCTCCACCTATAGTGACAATCCCTTCAAACCTGTTTTCTCAATAATGGCCCTGCAGATGAATATCCCAGACCCAGGGACTGTCAGAAACCTGGCTTTTGTGTTGAGAAGTAACTGCTATACTTCTGTTAAAGCAAGCGTGTCTATGGTTGTAGATATGGTGCCGGTTAGAACTAGTGTAGTTCTGGGGACAACTGCTAGGCCACTATGCTTTATAGATTCTGTAACCTGAGTCATAGGGAAGGTGGGATTACTTAAAATTGTTGGTGAAAGTTTATGAAACTCTGGATTGTTTGAAAAATGCTCAAAAAACAAACAAAAAAAACCCAACCCTGTGAGAGTTGGGTACAATAGTACATGTGTGTAGTCCCAGGTACTTGTGAGGTGGGAGAATCACTTGAGCCCAAGGGTTCAAACCTGTAGTGTGCGGTGATGGCACCTGTGAATAGCCACTGCACTCCAGCCTAAGCAGCGCAGCAAGATCCCATTTGTAAAACAAGAACAAAAACGTGAAATAACTTTGAAATACCAAGAGTTAGTGAGAAGAAGCTCCAGGGATATGTTTATGGCCGAGAGAACTTTAGTGTAGCAGAATAGATTTGTAAAGAATTGAGTATAATGAAAATACTTGTTTTCTTATTTTTAGCTATTCCAAACTTTTTTTTTTTTTTTTTTTTTTTTTTTTTTTGAGACGGAGTCTCGCTCTGCCGCCCAGGCTGGAGTGCAATGGCCGGATCTCAGCTCACTGCAAGCCCCTCCTCCTGGGTTTACGCCATTCTCCTGCCTCAGCCTCCCAAGTAGTTGGGACTACAGGCGCCCGCCACGTCGCCCAGCTAGTTTTTTGTATTTTTTTTTTTTTAGTAGAGACGGGTTTTCACCGTGTTGGCCAGGATGGTCTCGATCTCCTGACCTCGTGATCCGCCCGTCTCGGCCTCCCAAAGTGCTGGGATTACAGGCTTGAGCCACGGCGCCCGGCCGCTATTCCAAACTTTTAACCAAATCCTTTTCTTTTTTTCTTTTTTTTTGAGACGGAGTCTCGCTGTGGCCCAGGCTGGTATGCAGTGGGGCAATCTCGACTCACTGCAAGCTCTGCCCTCCGGGTTCACGCCATTCTCCTTCCTCCTCCGGAGTAGCTGGGACTACAGGCGCCCACCACCATGCCTGGCTAATTTTTTTTCTATTTTTAGTAGAGACGGCGTTTCACTGTGTTAGCCAGGATGATCTCCATCTCCTGACCTCGTGATCCACCCGCCTCGGCCTCCCAAAGTGCCGGGATTATAGGCATGAGTCACCAGACTCGGCCCAAATGCCTTAAGAATTATTTTACATCCCTTCTTAAGAAGGTAAACTTCCTGTTTGTAGATATCATGTCTTACATCTAATGCAGATATCAGTCCACATCAAACATTTAATACATTCTTAAAAAAAAAAAATGTGAAGCCTTGGAAAGGAAGGGAGAAGTTAGGAAGATACTTTAATTTTTCCAGTTTCTTAGGAAAAAAAGGAAAATTCCATTTTATATGTTCTTAATTCACTGATGTCTGCTATATAGTGAGCACTCGGTAGGTATTTATAAAAATGACAAATTAATGAAGCCCCCTAAATAAGTAAATACTTTTTTTTTTTTTTGAGATGGAGTCTTGCTCTGTCACCAGGCTAGAGTGCAGAGGCACAATCTCGGCTGTCTGCAACCTCCACCTCCCAGGTTCAAGTGATTCTCCTGCCTCAGACTCCTGAGTAGCTGGGACTACAGGTGCATGCCACCATGCCCAGCTAATTTTTGTATTTTTAGTAGACACGGAGTTTCACCATGTTGGCCAGGATGGTCTCGATCTCTTGACCTCGTGATCCATGTGCCTCGGCCTCCCAAAGTGCTAGGATTACAGGCATGAACCAACACACCCGGCCAAGTAAATACATTCTAATTACACCTCATTTAATCTACAACCCAGAAAGTAGTATGTAAA
Organism: Trachypithecus francoisi; assembly: GCF_009764315.1. Lineage (NCBI taxonomy): Eukaryota > Metazoa > Chordata > Mammalia > Primates > Cercopithecidae > Trachypithecus > Trachypithecus francoisi. The sequence continues at coordinate 67,284,966 of NW_022681463.1, read as the reverse complement.
CTGAATTCTTAGAAAAACACTTCCACATTAAATGCATAGGGCAGGTTGCTATATAAAGGATTTCTATAAACAATTTTTTTTTAAGAGATGGGGTCTCACTCTTGTCACCCAGACTGGAGTGCAGTGGTACAGTCATAGCTCACTGCAATTTTGAACTCCTGGACTCAAGCTGTCCTCCTGCCTCAGCCTCCCAAGTAGCTGGGACTAAGGTGCCGGCCACCACACCTGGCTAATTTTTTAAATTTTTTGTAGAGATGGGGGGATCTCATTTTGTTGCCTAGGCTGGTCTTTAACTCCTGGCCTCATGTGATCCTCCCGCCTCAGCCTCCCAAAATGCTGGGATTACAGGCATGAGCCACCGTGCCCGGCCACAGATTTAAAAAAAAATAACAGTTTTATTGAGATATAATTCATATATCATAGAATTCAACCTTTTAAAGTATATGTTTAATGATTATAGAATGAACCATTGGTTTATAGAATATCACTGAGTTGTACAATTGTCATCATCCCCAAAAATAAACTTCATATTATTAGCAGCTACTTTCCATTCCTCCCTACTCCAGCCCCTGAAAACCACTAAATTACTTTCTGACTCTATGGGTTTACCTAGTCTGAACATTTCATATACGTGGAATCATACAGCATATGGTCTTTTTCATTATCTAGCTTCTTGCACTTAATATGATGTTTTCAGGGTTCATCCATGTTATAGTATCTATTCCTTCCTAATACTTTATTCCTTTTTATGGTTAAATAATATTCCACCATATGGATATACCATATTTTGTTCATCCATATATTTGTTGATGGACACTTGGGTTGTTGCTACTATTTGGCAATTATGAGTAATGCTGCAAGGTTTTTGAGTGAATATATGTTTTAAATTCTCTTCATTGTATATCTAGAAGCAAAATTGCTGGATCAAATAATGACTCTATTGTTTGAAGAACTGACAAACTGCTTTTCAAAGTGGCTGTGCCATTTTATAGTCCCACTAGCAATGTACAAGAGTCCTAATTTCTCTACATTCTTGCCAGTACTTGTTATCATCTGTCTTTTTTATTTTAGCCATCCTGGTAGGTATAAAGTGTTATCTCATTGTCGTTTTGATTTGCATTTCCCTCTTGACACATAATGCTGAGCATGTTTTCCTGTGCTTAGTGGCAATTTGTGTAACTTTTTTGGAGCAATACCTATTCAGATCCTTTGTCCATTGTTAAATTGGGATATTGTTATTGTTGTTCTTCTTGAGTTGTAACAGTCTTGATATATTCTAGATATAAGCCACTTATCAGATAAATAATTTGCAAATATTTTCTCCCATTCCATGAGGTGTCTTTTTACTTTCTTGCCTTTGAAGCACAAAAATTAATTTTGACAGAGATTTATTTATCTATTTTTTTTGTCACCTGTGCTTTGGTACTTGTGATGGTTAGTTTTATGTGCCAACTGAACTGGGTTAAGGGATGCCCCAATAGCTGGTAAACATTATTTCTGGGTATTTCTGTGAGGGTGTTTAAATGAAAGATCAGCATTTAAATCAGTCGACTGGGCCAGGCATAGTGGCTCACATCTGTAATCCACACTTTGGGAGGCTTAGGAAGGTGGATCACTTGAGGCCAGGAGTTCAAGACCAGCCTGGCCAACATGGCGAGACCCTGTCTCTATGAAAAATACACAAAAATTAGCTGGATGTGGTGGTGGATGCCTGTAATCCCAACTACTCAGGAGGCTGAGGCAGGAGAATCACTTGAACCTGGGACGCAGAGTTTGCAGTGAGGCGAGATCATGCCACTGCCCTCCAGCCTGGGTGACATAGTGAGACTGTCTCAAAAAAAAAAAAGGGGGCAGAGCAAGATGGCTGAATAGGAACAGCTCCAGTCTCCAACTCCCAGCGCGAGCGACACAGAAGACTGGGGATTTCTGCATTTTCAACTGAGGTACTGGGGTCATCTCACTAGGGAGTGCCGGACAATCGGTGCTGGTCAGCTGCTGCAGCCCGACCAGCTAGAGCAGAAGCAGGGCGAGGCATCGCCTCACCTGGGAAGCGCAAGGGGGAAGGGAATCCCTTTTCCTAGCCAGGGGAACTGAGATACACAACACCTGGAAAATCGGGTAACTCCCACCCCAATACTGTGCTTTAAGCAAACGGGCACACCAGGAGATTATACCCACACCTGGTCGGGAGGGCCCCACGGCCATGGAGCCTCCCTCATTGCTAGCACAGCAGTCTGCGATCTAACCGCAAGGCAGCAGTGAGTCTGGGGGAGGGGCGCCCGCCATTGCTGAGGCTTAAGTAGGTAAACAAAGCCGCTGGGAAGCTCCAACTGGGTGGAGCTCACAGCAGCTCAAGGAAACCTGCCTGTCTCTGTAGACTCCACCTCTTGGGACAGGGCACAGCTAAACAACAACAAAAAAAGCAGCAGAAACCTGTGCAGATGCGAACGACTCTGTCTGACAGCTTTGAAGAGAGCAGTGGATCTCCCAACACGGAGGTTGAGATCTGAGAACGGATAGACTGCCTGCTGAAATGGGTCCCTGACCCCTGAGTAGCCTAACTGGGAGACATCCCCCACTAGGGGCAGTCTGACACCCCACACCTCACAGGGTGGAGTACACCCCTGAGAAGAAGCTTCCAAAGTAAGAATCAGACAGGTACACTCGCTGTTCAGCAATATTCTATCTTCTGCAATCTCTGCTGCTGATACCCAGGCAAACAGGGTCTGGAGTGGACCTCAAGCAATCTCCAACAGACCTACAGCTGAGGGTCCTGACTATTAGAAGGAAAACTATCAAACAGGAAGAACACCTATACCAAAACCCCATCAGTATGTCACCATCATCAAAGACCAGAGGCAGATAAAACCACAAAGATAGGGAAGAAGCAGGGCAGAAAAGCTGGAAATTCAAAAAATAAGAGTGTATCTTCCCCTGCAAAGGAGCGCAGCTCATCGCCAGCAATGGATCAAAGCTGGTCAGAGAATGACTTGGACGAGATGAGAGAAGAAGGCTTCAGTCCATCAAACTTCTCAGAGCTAAAGGAGGATTACGTACCCAGCGCAAATAAACTAAAAATCTTGAAAAAAGAGTGGAAGAATTGATAGCTAGAATAATTAATGCAGAGAAGGTCATAAACGAAATGACAGAGATGAAAACCATGACGCGAGAAATACGTGACACATCCACAAGCTTCAGTAACCGACTTGATCAACTGGAAGAAAGAGTATCAGCGATTGAGGATCAAATGAATGAAATGAAGTGAGAAGAGAAACCAAAAGAAAAAAGAAGAAAAAGAAATGAACAAAGCCTGCAAGAAGTATGGGATTATGTAAAAAGACCAAATCTATGTCTGATTGGGGTGCCTGAAAGTGAGGGGGAAAATGGAACCAAGTTGGAAAACACTCTTCAGGATATCATCCAGGAGAACTTCCCCAACCTAGTAGGGCAGGCCAACATTCAAATTCAGGAAATACAGAGAACACCACAAAGATACTCCTCGAGAAGAGCAACTCCAAGACACATAATTGCCAGATTCACCAAAGTTGAAATGAAGGAAAAAATGTTAAGGGCAGCCAGAGAGAAAGGTCGGGTTACCCACAAAGGGAAGCCCATCAGACTAACAGCAGACCTCTTGGCAGAAACTCTACAAGCCAGAAGAGAGTGGGGGCCAATATTCAACATTCTTAAAGAAAAGAATTTTCAACCCAGAATTTCATATCCAGCCAAACTAAGTTTCATAAGTGAAGGAGAAATAAAATCCTTTACAGATAAGCAAATGCTTAGAGATTTTGTCACCACCAGGCCTGCCTTACAAGAGACCCTGAAGGAAGCCCTAAACATGGAAAGGAACAACCGGTACCAGCCATTGCAAAAACATGCCAAAATGTAAAGACCATCGAGGCTAGGAAGAAACTGCATCAACTAACAAGCAAAATAACCAGTTAATATCATAATGGCAGCATCAAGTTCACACATAACAATATTAACCTTAAATGTTAATGGACTAAATGCTCCAATTAAAAGACACAGACTGGCAAACTGGATAAAGAGTCAAGACCCATCAGTCTGCTGTATTCAGGAGACCCATCTCACATGCAGAGACATACATAGGCTCAAAATAAAGGGACGGAGGAAGATCTACCAAGCAAATGGAGAACAAAAAAAAGCAGGGGTTGCAATCCTAGTCTCTGATAAAATAGACTTTAAACCCTCAAAGATCAAAAGAGACAAAGAAGGCCATTACATAATGGTAAAGGAATCAATTCAACAGGAAGAGCTAACTATCCTAAATATATATGCACCCAATACAGGAGCACCCAAATTCATAAAGCAAGTCCTTAGAGACTTACAAAGAGACTTAGACTCCCATACAATAATAATGGGAGACTTCAACACTCCACTGTCAACATTAGACAGATCAACGAGACAGAAAGTTAACAAGGAGATCCAGGAATTGAACTCATCTCTGCACCAAGCGGACCTAATAGACATCTATAGAACTCTCCACCCCAAATCAACAGAATATACATTCTTCTCAGCACCACATCGCACTTATTCCAAAATTGACCACATAATTGGAAGTAAAGCACTCCTTAGCAAATGTAAAAGAACAGAAATTATAACAAACTGTCTCTCAGACCACAGTGCAATCAAACTAGAACTCAGGACTAAGAAACTCAATCAAAACCACTCAACTACATGGAAACTGAAAAACCTGCTCCTGAATGACTACTGGGTACATAACGAAATGAAGGCAGAAATAAAGATGTTCTTTGAAACCAATGAGAACAAAGATACAACATACCAGAATCTCTGGGACACATTTAAAGCAGTGTGTAGAGGGAAATTTATAGCACTAAATGCCCACAAGAGAAAGCAGGAAAAATCTAAAATTGACACTCTAACATCACAATTAAAAGAACTGGAGAAGCAAGAGCAAACACATTCAAAAGCTAGCAGAAGGCAAGAAATAACTAAGATCAGAGCAGAACTGAAGGAGATAGAGACACAAAAAACCCTCCAAAAAATCAATGAATCCAGGAGTTGGTTTTTTGAAAAAATCAACAAAACTGACAGACCGCTAGCAAGACTAATAAAGAAGAAAAGAGAGAAGAATCAAATAGACGCAATAAAAAATGCTAAAGGGGGTATCACCACTGACCCCACAGAAATACAAACTACCCTATAAACACCTCTACGCAAATCAACTAGAAAATCTAGAAGAAATGGATAATTTCCTGGACACTTACACTCTCCCAAGACTAAACCAGGAAGAAGTTGAATCCCTGAATAGACCAATAGCAGGCTCTGAAATTGAGGCAATAATTAATAGCCTACCAACCAAAAAAAGTCCAGGACCAGATGGATTCACAGCTGAATCCTACCAGAGGTACAAGGAGGAGCTGGTACCATTCCTTCTGAAACGATTCCAATCAATTGAAAAAGAGGGAATCCTCCCTAACTCATTTTATGAGGCCAACATCATCCTGATACCAAAGCCTGGCAGAGACACAACAAAAAAAGAGAATTTTAGACCAATATCCCTGATGAACATCGATGCCAAAATCCTCAATAAAATACTGGCAAACCGGATTCAGCAGCACATCAAAAAGCTTATCCACCATGATCAAGTGGGCTTCATCCCTGGGATGCAAGGCTGGTTCAACATTTGCAAATCAATAAATGTAATCCAGCATATAAACAGAACCAAAGACAAGAACCACATGATTATCTCAATAGATGCAGAAAAGGCTTTTGACAAAATTCAACAGCCCTTCATGCTAAAAATGCTCAATAAATTTGGTATTGATGGAACGTACCTCAAAATAATAAGAGCTATTTATGACAAACCCACAGCCAACATCATACTGAATGGGCAAAAACTGGAGAAATTCCCTTTGAAAACTGGCACAAGACAGGGATGCCCTCTCTCACCACTCCTATTCAACATAGTGTTGGAAGTTCTGGCTAGGGCAATCAGGCAAGAGAAAGAAATCAAGGGTATCCAGTTAGGAAAAGAAGAAGTCAAATTGTCCCTGTTTGCAGATGACATGATTGTATATTTAGAAAACCCCATTGTCTCAGCCCAAAATCTCCTTAAGCTGATAAGCAACTTCAGCAAAGTCTCAGGATACAAAATTAATGTGCAAAAATCACAAGCATTCTTATACACCAGTAACAGACAAACAGAGAGCCAAATCATGAATGAACTTCCATTCACAATTGCTTCAAAGAGAATAAAATACCTAGGAATCCAACTTACAAGGGATATCAAGGACCTCTTCAAGGAGAACTACAAACCACTGCTCAGTGAAATCAAAGAGGACACAAACAAATGGAAGAACATACCATGCTCATGGATAGGAAGAATCAATATCGTGAAAATGGCCATACTGCCCAAGGTTATTTATAGATTCAATGCCATCCCCATCAAGCTACCAATGACTTTCTTCACAGAATTGGAAAAAACTGCTTTAAAGTTCATATGGAACCAAAAAAGAGCCCGCATTGCCAAGACAATCCTAAGTCAAAAGGACAAAGCTGGAGGCATCACGCTACCTGACTTCAAACTATACTACAAGGCTACAGTAACCAAAACAGCATGGTACTGGTACCACAACAGAGATATAGACCAATGGAACAGAACAGAGTCCTCAGAAATAATACCACACATCTACAGCCATCTGATCTTTGACAAACCTGAGAGAAACAAGAAATGGGGAAAGGATTCCCTATTTAATAAATGGTGCTGGGAAAATTGGCTAGCCATAAGTAGAAAGCTGAAACTGGATCCTTTCCTTACTCCTTATACGAAAGTTAATTCAAGATGGATTAGAGACTTAAATGTTAGACCTAATACCATAAAAACCCTAGAAGAAAACCTAGGTAGTACCATTCAGGACATAGGCATGGGCAAGGACTTCATGTCTAAAACACCAAAAGCAACAGCAGCAAAAGCCAAAATTGACAAATGAGATATGATTAAACTAAAGAGCTTCTGCATAGCAAAAGAAACTACCATCAGAGTGAACAGGCAACCTACAGAATGGGAGAAAATTTTTGCAATCTACTCATCTGACAAAGGGCTAATATCCAGAACCTACAAAGAACTCAAACAAATTTACAAGAAAAAAACAACCCCATCAAAAAGTGGGCAAAGGATATGAACAGACATTTCTCAAAAGAAGACATTCATACAGCCAACAGACACATGAAAAAATGCTCATCATCACTGGCCATCAGAGAAATGCAAATCAAAACCACAATGAGATACCATCTCACACCAGTTAGAATGGCAATCATTCAAAAGTCAGGAAACAACAGGTGTTGGAGAAGATGTGGAGAAATAGGAACACTCTTACACTGTTGGTGGGATTGTAAACTAGTTCAACCATTATGGAAAATAGTATGGCAATTCCTCAAGGATCTAGAACTAGATGTACCATATGACCCAGCCATCCCAAAGGATTATAAATCATGCTGCTATAAAGACACATGCGCACGTATGTTTATTGCGGCACTATTCACAATAGCAAAGACTTGGAATCAACCCAAATGTCCATCTGTGACAGACTGGATTAAGAAAATGTGGCACATATACACCATGGAATATTATGCAGCCATAAAAAAGGATGAGTTTGCGTCCTTTGTAGGGACATGGATGCAGCTGGAAACCATCATTCTTAGCAAACTATCACAAGAACAGAAAACCAAACACCACATGTTCTCACTCATAGGTGGGAACTGAACAATGACATCACTTGGACTTGGGAAGGGGAACATCACACATTGGGGCCTATCATGGGGAGGGGGGAGGGGGGAGGGATTGCATTGGGAGTTATACTGGATATAAATGACGAATTGATGGGTGCTGATGAGTTGATGTGTGCAGCACACCAACATGGCACAAGTATACATATGTAACAAACCTGCACATTATGCACATGTACCCTAGAACTTAAAAAAAAAAAAAAAAAAAATCATAAACTGAGAAAGTTGATGTCCCCTCACCCATGTGAGCAGGCATTATTCAATACATTGAGGGCTGAAATAGAACAAAAAGGTGAAGGAAGAGCAAATTCCCTTTCCCCCTTTTGGTATACTATCATCTTCCCTCAGACATCAGTGCTCCTGGCTTGGGCCTTTGACCTTGGAGACTTACACCAGCACGCTCCCCCTCCTTAGGGCTCAGGCTTTGGGCCTTGGATTGGAAGCCACACCAATGACTCCCCTGGTACTCAGGTTTTCAGACTAGAACTGAATTACACAACTAGCTTTCCTAGGTCTCCAGATTGCGCACCGCATATTGTGTGACTTCTCAGTCTTCATAATTGAGTGAGCCAATTCCCATAATAAATCTCCTCTTATATGTCTGTATGTATATTTTACTGTTTTTTTTCTTTGGAGAACCTCAACTAATCAGTGTTATATCTAAGAAACCATTGTTTAATCCAAGATCAGATTTACTCCTCTGTTTTCTTCTAAGAGTTACATGCTTTTAGTTCTTACAGGTAAGTCTTTGGTACATTTTGAGTTAATTTTTGTAATATGATAGGTGTGAAGAAGGAGTTCAACTTCATTCTTTTGCACATAGATGTCCAATCGTCTCTGCACCAGTTGTTGAAAGGACTATTCTTTCCACTGTTCAATTGTTTTGTCACCCTTGTTGAAAATTATACAAGACTTTTTATAACTTGAGTTAACTAAGATTTTGACTACAAAGAATAATCATGCTTAGTTTGATATTTGTAAATAGGGGTAGTCAGAAATCATACCAAGATTTTGAAAATACCTGTATGGAAGATTTATGGTTGAAAATACTGCTGGGAGTTTTTCTATTGACTATTCATTTTACAGTTACTTTTGTAAAAGTCAGTAGTAAAGCCGGCCAGGCATGGTGGCTCATGCCTATAATCCCAGCACTTTGGGAGGCTGAGGTGGGTAGATCACGAGGTCAGGAGATTGAGACCATCCTGGCCAACATAGTGAAACCCCATCTATGAAATACACAAAAAATTAGCCGGGCATGGTGGCACACGCTTGTAGTCCCAGCTAATTGGGAGGCTGAGGCAGGAGAATGGTGTGAACCCGGGAGGCGGAGGTTGCAGTGAGCTGAGATGGTGCCACTGCACTCCAGCCTGGGTGACAGAGCGAGACTCCTTCTCAAAGAAAAAAAAAATTGTTCTATGACCTCAAAATCTTTTTTTTTTTTTTTAAGTATGTTATTTGTTTTAAGGATTCCTACAGAGTTAGTTAACATGGACCATGTTCATTTCAAATGTATAAGTCACCCACTTCAGTATTTTAAGTTTATAAAAATCCTTAAATATGTAAATCAAAAATAAAATTCTAAGGCCCCTTCTTCCCCCAGCTGTCTGAATGGACTCCCTCTTCTTAGCCAGAACACTCCAAAGTTAGCCTGAAAAACTGGTTCAGGCCATGATGGGAAGAGGGGAATCAGACATGCCTCATTATGCCCTTTTCCCTTTTGGAATTCAGGAAAAGCTGACCAGCATTAACATCGACACAGACCTTAAGTCTGATAAGAAACATTTACAATCTATTCTGAAATCTGTAACCTGGAGGCTTCATCTGCATGATAAAACTTTGGTCTCCACAACCTCTTATGTAACCCAGAGTGTCCTTTCTATTCATAGTAACTCTTGCAACCAATTGCCAATCAGAAAAATTTTTAATCTACATGTAACTGGACCCCCCACCCTTCAAGATGTCCTGCCTTTCTGGACTGAACCAGTGTATATCTTAAATGTATTTGATTGATGTCTCATTTCTCCCTAAAATGTATAAAACCAAACTGCACATATCTTGGGCACATATCAGGACCTCCTGAGGCTGTGTGATGGGTGCGTCCTTAACTCTGGCAATTTTGAGATGGAGTCTCACTCTGTTGCCCAGACTGGAGTGCAATGGCATGACCTCGGCTCACTGCAACCTCCGCCTCCTGGGTTCAAGCGATTCTCCTGCCTCAGCCTCCCGAGTGGCTGGGACTACAGGCATGAACCACCACACCTGACCAATATTTGTATTTTTAGTAGAGACGGGGTTTTGGCATGTTGGCCAGGTTGGTCGTGAACTCCTGATCTCAAGTGATCCACCCACCTTGACTTCCCAAAGTGTGGGATAACAGGTGTAAGTTGCCATGCCTGGCCTGCAAAATAAATTTTCTAAAATGATAGAGTCCTAGCCAGAGCAATCAGACAAGAGAAAGAAATAAAGGGCATCCAAATTGGTAAAGAGGAAGTCAAACTATCATTGTTTGCTGATGACCGTATACCTAGAAAACCCTAAAGACTCATCCAAAAGGCTCCTTCAGCAAAGTTTCAGGATGCAAAATTAATGTACATAAATCAGTAGCTATACACCAACAGCGACCAAGCTGAGAAATCAAGAACTCAACCCCTTTATAATAGCTGCAAAAAAATCACATACTTAGGAATATACTTAACCAAAGAGGTGAAAGACCTCTACAAGGAAAACTACAAAACACTGCTGATAGAAATCATAGATGACATAGACAAATGGAAACACATCCCATGCTCATGGATGGGTGGAATATTGTGAAAATGACCATACTACCAAAAGCAATCTACAAATTCAATGCAATTCTCATCAATACCATCATCCTTCTTCACAGAACTAGAAAATGCCATCCTAAAATTAGTATGGAACCAAAAAAGAGCCTGCATAGGCAAAGCAAGACTAGGCAAAAAGAACAAACTGGAGGTATCACATTACCTGACTTCAAACTATACTATAAGGCCATAGTCACCAAAAACAAGATGATACTGGTATAAAAACAGGCACATAGGCCGGGTGTGGTGGCTCACACCTGTAATCCCAGCACTTTGGGAGGCCGAGGTGAGCAGATCACCTAGGTCAGGAGTTCGAGACCAGTCTGGCCAACATGGCGAAACCCCATCTCTACTAAAAATATAAAAAATTAGCTAGGCGTGGTAGCACATGCCTATAATCCCAGCTACTCAGGAGGCTGAGACAGGAGAGTTGCTTGAACCCAGGAGGCGGTGATTGCAGTGAGCCAAAATCACACCACTGCACTCCAGCCTGGGCAACAGAGCAAGATCTGTCTAAAAAAAAAAAAAAAAAAAAGGCACAAGACCAATGGAACAGAATAGAGAACCTAGAAACAAAGTCAAATATTTGCAGACAACTGACCTTTAGCAAAGCAAACAAAAACATAAAGTGGGGAAAGGACACCCTATTGAACAAATGGTGCTGGGATAATTGGAAAGTCGCTTGTAGAAGAATGAAACTAGATCCTCATCTCTCGCCTTATACAAAAGTCAACTCAAGATGGATGAAAGACGTAAATCTAAGACCTGAAACCATAAAAATTCTAGAAGAGAATATCAGAAAAACCCTTGTAGACATTGACTTAGGCAAAGACTTCATCACCAGGAAACCAAAAGCAAATGCAACAAAAACAAAGATAAATAGATGGAACTTAAACTAAAAAGCTTCTGTACAACAAAAATAATTAGAAGAATAAATGGACAACCCACAGAATGGGAGATAATTTTCACAATCTATACATCCAACAAAGGACTAATATCCAGAATCTACAAGGAACTCAAATCAGCAAGAAAATAAACAGTCCCATCAAAAAGATGGATGTGGTAAAAAGGGAACACTTTTATACTGTTGGTAGGAATGTAAACTAGTACAGCCACTGTGGAAAACAGTGTGGCGATTCCTTACAGAACTAAAAGTAGATCTACCATTTGATCCAGCAGTCCCACTCCTGGGTATCTACCCAGAGGAAATTAAGTCATTACAAGAAAAAGACACTTGCACATGCCTGTTTATAGCAACACAATTCACAATTGCAAAAACATGGAACCAGCCCAAATGCCCATCAATCAACAATTGGATAAAGAAAATGTATATATATGTACCATAGAATACTACTCGGCCATAAAAAGGAAAGAAATAATGGCATTTATAGCAACCTGGATGGAATTGGAGACCATTATTCTAAGTGAAATAACTCAAAACTGGAAAACCAAACATTGTATGTTTTCACTCATAGGTGGGGGCTAAGCTATGAGGACGCAAAGACATAAAAAATGATAGAATGGACTTCGGGAACTCCGGGGAAAGGGTGGGAGAGGGGTGAGAGATAAAAGGCTACACACACTGGGTACAGTGTACAATGCTCAGGTGATGGGTGAAATTTAAAAATCTTGAAGAAAAAGATTATTTTAAAATAATGTAAATTTGCTAATTAATTCCATGATAATATCCTTCACTTTAATGAGATTATTCTCATTTTCTGGTACTTAAAAAAGAGCTTATTTAACTTTTCAATATATTGAAAATATATGTCATATAATTTTACAATATTTTAACTTCAAGTGTTTAATTTTTCATTGAACCAAAAAATTCTACAATACTGTCAAATAGTGAACAAAGTCTTTTAAAATAACTTCCTTTGACAAGCTTAGAGAAGGCATTCAAATTTCAAATTATTTTTCATTATCATTGCATCTATTTTTCATTGATTTATTTTTTTAAAATCTATTATTCATAGATTTATTTTTTTTCTTATTTAAAAATTGGGGTAAGGCCAGGTGTGGTGGCTCATGCCTGTAATCCCAGCACTTTGGGAGGCCAGGGAGGGTAGATCACGAGGTCAGGAGATTGAGACCATCCTGGCCAACATGGTGAAACCTTGTCTCTACTGAAATATAAAAAATTAGCTGGGTGTGGTGGTGGGCATCTGTAATCCCAGCTACTCAGAAGGCTAAGGCAGGGGAATCACTTGAACCAGAGAGGTGGAGATTGCAGTGAGCCAAGATCATGCCACTGCACTCCAGCCTGGTAACAGCCTGCCACTGCACTCCAGCTTGTCTTAAAAAAAAAAAAAAAAAAAAAATCAGGGTAAAAAATATAATTATTCATAACTGTTAGGCAGAATAATGCCCCCCAAAGATCTCCACATCTTAAACCTCAGAACCTGTGAATATATGGCAAAAGGGACTTTGCAGATATGATTAAGTCAAGGATCTTGAGATGGGGAGATTATCTCAGATTATTCCTGGTGAGCCCAATATAATCAATCGCAGGGGTCCTTATAAGAGGGAGGCAGGATGATCAGATATATAATGATGGAAGCAGGGGTTGGAGTGTTGTGGAACAAGGAATGTGGACAGCCTCTAGAACAAGTTGTCCAACCTGTGGCCTGCGGACTGCATGTGGCCCAGGATGGCTTTGAACGTGGCCCAACACAAATTTGTAAACTTTCTTAAAACATTATGTTTTTTTTTTTTTTTTTGAGACAGAGTTTCACTCTTGTTGCCCAGGCTGGAGTGCAATGGTGTGATCTTGGCTCACTGCAGCTCTGCCTCCCAGGTTCAAGCGATTCTCCTTCCTCAGCCTCCCAAGTAGCTGGTAGTACAGGCATGAGCCATCACACCTGGATAATTTTGTATTTTTAGTAGAGATGGGGTTTCACCATTTTGAACAGGCTGGTCTCAAACTCCTGACCTCAGGTGATCCACCTCGGTTGGGCATGATAACTCATTCCTGTAATCCCAACACTTTGGGTGGGAGGCCAAGGTGGGTAGATCACTTGGGGTTAGGAGTTCCAGACCAGACTGGGCAACATTGTGAAACCCTGTCTGTTGGGCATGGTGGTGCATGCCTGTAGTCCCAGCTACCTGGGAGGCTGAAGCAGGAGAATTGCTTGAACCTGGGAGGTGGAGGCTGCAGTGAGCTGAGATTGTGCCACTGCACTCCAGCCTGGTCAACAGAGCGAGACTCCATCTCAAAAAGAAAGTAAAGAGATGGCTACCCCTTAGAGAGCAGCCCTGAGGGCTGCTGGTTGCCCATGTTTATGGTTATTTCTTGATTATATGTTAAACAAGGGATGGATTATTCATGCCTCCCCTTTTTAGACCATATAGGGTAACTTCTTGACATTGCCATGGCATTTATAAACTGTCATGGGTGCTGGTGGGAGTATAGCAGTGAGGACGACCAAAGGTCACTCTTGTTGCCATCTTGGTCTTGGTGGATTTTAGCTGGCTTCTTTACTGCAACCTGTTTTATTAGCAAGGCCTTTATGACCTGTATCTTGTGCCGACTCCTATGTCATCCTGTGACTTAGAATGCCTGTCTGGAAATGTAGTCCAGTAGGTTTCAGCCTCATTTTACCCAGCCCCTATTCAAGATGGAGTTGCTCTGGTTCAAATGCCTTTGACACAGCCTCTCAGACCCACTTTAGACTTCTAAACTCTAGAACTATAATATGAGAAAACTTGTTTTTTTGTTTTGTTTTTACATTTACTGGTTTATTATAAAGGATATTACAAAAAAATACATATGAAGAGACAGGTAGGGCAAGGTATGCGGGAAGGGGTGCGGAGCTTCTGTGGATGCACCTCCCTCAATGCGCCACCCTCCAGAAACCTGCAGCTATCCAGAAATTCACTGAACCTTGTCCTCTTGGGTTGTTATGGAAGCTTCATGATGTCAGCATTCTTTCCCCCAGGGTATAGGGTGGTACCCTCTCATGAGAAGGTCTTAAGATCTATAATCAGACAGGCTGGGGAACATTAGAAGGAGGGTGGGAGGTCAGAGGCCTGGCCCTGAGTCTTAACCCACCATATATATATATATATTTTTTTTTCTTTTCTTTTCTTTTTTTTTTTTTTGAGACAGACTCCTACTCTGTTGCCCAAACTGGAGTGTAGTGGCACAGTCTTGAGTCACTGCAACCTCCACCTCCAGGGTTCAAGCAATTCTCCTCCCTCAGCCTCCCAAGCAACTGGGATTACAGGAGTGTGCCACCATGCCCAGCTAATTTTGTATTTTTAGCAGAGATGGGGTTTATCCATGTTGGCCAGGCTGGTCTCGAACTCCTGACCTCAAGTGATCCACCCACCTTGGCCTCCCAAAGTGCTGGGATTACAGGTGTGATCCACTGTGCCCAGCCCTAACCCACCCAATATTCTAACAAAAAACTGTAACAAGCGCTATGGCAGTTGGAGCCAGGAACTGTGGACAAAAACCAATATATAGCGTAACACCACATGCCATCCTCTGGTTTTCAACCATGGATCCTTTACATAAAATATATATGTTTTATTAATGATTATGTATATATACACACACAATCATTAGTAATTAATCCAGTCCATTTTACTGTTTGAATGACTCCCATGATGAGGCCACTCGGGTTTACAGGTTTCCTCTCAATCTTGTCAGGTTCCAAAAGCAGAAGTGGCCTCGGTAAATACAGTTTCACCTTTTCAGTCATCTGGAATAATTGAGCTAAGAGACAATGTCATCTCTTACTCTGAGACTCTTTTGACTTGTTAATGTGATATTGAATTTTCCTCAGTTAATAACTCATTTATTTATTTGAGAGAGGGTCTGGCTCTGTCACACAAGCTGGAGTGCAGTGGCATGATCTCTGCTTACTGTAGCTTCAACCTCCCAGGCTCAAGTTATCTTCCCACCTCAGCCTCCTGAATAGCTGGGACCACAGGTATGCACCACCATGCCTGGCTACTTTTTGTTTTTTTCTGCAGAGATAAGGTCTTCCTGTGTTGCCCAGGCTGGTCTTAAACTCCTAGGCTCAAGCAGTCCTCTTGCCTTAATCTCCCAAGGTTTCAGGATTAGCGGCATGAGCCAATGTGCCCAGCTTAATTTATTTATTTACTCTCAGCTATTATTTTTCCTTCTCTCCATTAATACCCAAACCTTTTCACCTTTGGAAGGGACATTAGAATCACCACTATGCTGGTCTAGATTGCAGGTAGCAATACAAGTCCAGCAAGTATCTCCTCCTCAATTCAAGTCTAGCAAGTATCTCACTCCCATTCAGATAGGGTAAGGTTACATAGGTACAGAACTAGTGAGCTCTTTTCACCACCAGGCAATATAGCTGCATTCACTGTTAGCCCCAATTTTGCTAGATGGGGTGAAGGCACAATCCACCCCATCATGCCCTTAGAAATTTTGACATAGGTTTAAAAACATAGTTTTTTTGCCTACAACTCTTTCTTGCTGTTCTAGCACTTGTAGTTGCAGCTGTGGCCCTGGGACCACTGCATCAGGTAGGGGAGAGAAAAAAAATTTTTTTTTTTTTTTTGAGACAGAGTCTTGCTCTGTCACCCAGGCTGGAGTGCAGTGGCACGATCTCGGCTCACTGCAAGCTCCGCCTCCTGGGTTCACGCCATTCTTCTGCCTCACCCTCCCAAGTAGCTGGGACTACAGGTGCCCGCCACTACACCCGGCTAATTTTTTGTATTTTTAGTAGAGACGGGGTTTCACCAGGTTAGCCAGGATGGTCTCGATCTCCTGACCTCGTGATCTGCCTGCCTCGGCCTCCCAAAGTGCTGGGATTACAGGCGTGAGCCACCGTGCCCAGAAAAATTATTTTTGAGGTGATTTTGGGAAGAAATAAAAATATATCGTCATTTTACCAGTGTACTCCTTTCTTGGTGAGAACTGCATAGTCATCTCAGTATTCTCCCCACTCCTTTTACCCAGATCAACTAGAAAAACAGAGAAAAAACTTACCAGGAGCACTCTAGTTTCACTCATGTTGAGTATAAGCCAGGTTTTCAGGCTTTTATCTTCCCCGGTTTTAGACAACCAATATTTTAATTGCCCATTCTACTTATCTATCAAACTATTACTCTAAGGAGGATATCTCTCTGCCCATTGTTGGACATTATGGGCTGTACAGTGTGTTCCTTTGTCTGAAGAAGAAATGGTCAGCCATCCAAATCCTTGAAATATCTTTTTTTTTTTTTTATGGCACTCTGAACACTTTCATCTTCCATTGGATAAGCAAAGCCTTCGCTAGAGTCAGTGTCTATTCCTTTCAAGAATTCCTATTCCATTTGTAGTCCCCCAAGGCTGCCAGCATCAGTCTCACTTGCCAGCTATGTTTAAGGCCTTCCCACCAGGAAATCTTTCCCATAGCCAATTTCTGTCTGTCTTACTGAGAAACAGAACAGTTCTTCCTAGCATTTTGTGCCTTGGAATTGCCATCCATATACCAAGCAGCTCTTGTTTGGTCAGTTGAGAGCTGTTTATCTGGCACTGTAGAATCCAGCAGTTTCTCACACAGTCCCAGAGTCAGTCCTAGGAGAAAAGAAATTCCCTGCATTCCTTGAGTAGCATGATCCTCTATAAACCATTTCCATTGTGTCATGGAACTCTTCTGGGCACTGCCATCCCCATTAGAATGTTTCTCTGACATCATCTGAGTCAGCATGCCTATCTCAGGTATCAGAGGGGTGGCTTCAGTAAACATTTCATTGCAAGTCAGTAAATGCCCTTCAAGTGGAAATTCTCTAGTCCAAAGTCCCAGTAGTTGTTGCTGGGAGGTGCCCACAGGCTTTTGCCATAAGCTCCAGGAAATGCTCCATAGAGGGTTATCAAGTGGAGAATTTGTTCCTACCAGCACTGTAGCTTCTACTCTGCATTGTGTGGGCCTGGGCAGTCTCCCTGGTTCTGACTTAGCATGTCCAATTAATATTGCTTGAAGGGCAGATTTACATGCCTTCTCTTTTACAGTATCAGGTAGGGAAAACAGTCCCCCACACAGATACAATGTTCATTCTCATGATACAATCAGATAAAAAATGCAACTACTTCACATGAAGTGTGTTCAAATATACTGACTTTTATAGTCCTATTAACCCCTACATTTTTCTGTTTTAGTTTCAGGAACTTTTCTTCTCCACCCCCAGACCATTTACCCTCTCTTGTGTAAAAGTCTTTGGGTACCCAGCCAAGGGTTGACCCAAAGAACCCTGGTCCTCTTGTTAATCTTTAAAATCTTAGTTAGTCTGCTCGACTATTGCCCCAGGCAAATTCAGATCAGATTTTTCATTGTAACCTCTGCCTGTTAGCTTTTTAAATTTCTCCAAACTGGGAGAAATACAGCAAATTGGTTTGGGGCCCTTTAATGTTGGAGGACCAAAAGGGGCTAGCCCTCTTTGGTTCACCCAACCTTCAGGGTAGTGTTACGTTAAGACCTTTGTTTTAACTCTATCAATTTCCTTTTTGTTGTTATTGTTATTTTTTGCAGATGGGGGTCTCACTATGTTGCTCAGGCTAGTCTTGAACTCCTAGGCTCAAACGATCTTCCTACCTCAGCCTCCCAAAGTGCTGGGATTACAGGTGTGAGCCACCATGTGCAGCCAACCCCATCAATTTCCATTTTATTCATTCCATTTCTTAATAACCATCTAAAGATTCCTACCCTGCTGGGACCAGTCCCCTCTTGCCGCCGCCTCCTCCTCCTCCTCCTCCCCCCCCATTCCCCTCCCCCTCCTTCCCCCTTCCTCCTCCTCCTTTCTTGCTGCTGCTTCTGCTGCTTCTTCAGCTGCTTCTGCATCTGCTTCTGCTGCTGCTGCTTCTGTTTCTTGCTGCTGCTGCTGCTGCTTCTGCTTCTACTTCTTCTTCCTCCTTTTTCTTCTTCTCCTTTCTTCTCCTTCTTCTTATTTCTTCTTCCATTTCCTTTTCCCTCCTCCTCCTTCCTTCCTCTTTCTTCTTTCCTCTCCTCCCTCTCCTTCTCCTCTTCCCCTCCCTCCCTCCTTCCCTCCCTGCTTCCCTCCTTCCCTTCCTTCCCTTCCTTCCCTTCGTTCCTGTCCTTCCTTCTTTCCTTTTTTTTTTTCTGAGATGGAGTCTCGCTGTGTCACCTAGGCTGGAGTATAGTGGCATGATCATGGCTCACTGTAGCTTTGACCTTCTGGGTTCAAGTGATCCTCTCACTTCAGTCTCCTGAGTAGCTAGGACCACAGGTTTCTTGTAGTGTCCAGGAACCATCTCTTCATGTTCTTTATTGTCAGTGTATCATTGATAGGATCAATGTATCATTCCTGTTTAGTTTCACGTTTCATGTGAGAAACAAGTAGCATTCTGTTATTACTCACATGCCACCATGGTTCTTCATAATCTTAATGTATTGAAGCAACATAGATCTTCTTGCCCTGCATTTATTTAATGCCGATTGCATCAAAACTCATTAGGCTACATCCTTCATCATGCTGCCCAAGAATACTGGCTTCTAATGACTTTCTCACAGGTTATGGTACTGCAATCATGACCATAAACGCAGGGTTCACCCAGATTATGCAGAAAAAAATGAAAAATACTTTGTTTTCTTGTCATGCTAAATTTATTGTTTGGGAATTTTTTCAAGAGAAGACCAGGTCTTCTCTTGAACTCTTTAGACTGTAACCTTTATATTCCTAGAACGTTCCTATTTGACCACATCCCTACCTTTCACACACCACCACTGGTAGAGAGGATTGGTGAGAGGCTCTCCTCTTTACACAAGGAATGTCCATTATTTGGCTAGCAAAGCTTGAGATCAACCAGGGAGATCATGATGTCACCAAGTTAATAGGAAGCAGGAGAGGATACTGATTAAAAGGGCTGACTGACATTGCAGAGGTATGGTCTCAAAAGCCTTCAAGGGAGATAGGCACTGCCACTCTGGAAGGATTGCCTGGCATGAGGTACAGAGCCTGTGTGTTGTGGGGTGACTGCCCTGAGTGCCAGTGACATGAGATACCTGGGGTGCTGTAGGATACACAGATCCATACACATGGCTCAAGCTCAAGGGTTGATAGTGAACCACAGGTAGCCCAGAGCCAAGAGCTATTAAAAATCAGCATGTCATCACCATTTGACAACCCAATCTTGCACAATCTCTGGAAAGAAATACTATGCCAACAGGAGCAATTCACTTTCCAGGTCTCCTTTTTGGATTCCAGCTCTGATTTTTGTGTCTTCTCAGGGCATCTGGTCCTAGAATACCCCAAAGGGAAAAAGCAGAAACTAGGACACACACAGGTCACAGTGTGGGATGGGGGCATCTCAACTGGATGGCTCTGATAGCCCTTGTCAGTCCCAGGGATCAGCGGGAGACTCAGAAAATTGTGAGGAAGATACCCCAAAATGCAGGGCCCCCTGGAACAAGGAACCCAGGGAACTCTATGCCCACACATTTGATAACCTAGATGAAATGGACCAATTACTTAAAAGACACAAATCTGCCAAAATTAACACAAAAAGAAATCAATACTTTTAGTAAACCTATAGTGATCAAAGAAATTGGATTAATAATTAACCTTCCAAAACAAAAACCACCAGACCCAGACGGATTCTTTAGTGAATTCTACCAAACATTTAAGGAAAAAATTATACCAATCCTCTACAATCTGTTCTAGAAGATAGAAGCAGAGGGGATACTTCCTAAATCATTCTATGAGGCTGGCATTACCCTAATATTCAAATTATACAAAGACATTACAAAAGCCGGGTGCAGTGGCTCACACCTGTAATCTCACACTTTAGGAGGCTGTGGTGGGAGGATCACTTGAGTTCAGGAGTTCAAGACAGCTTGGGCAACATAGCAAGACCTCGTCTCTACTTAAAAAAAAAAAAAAAAAGTAGCTGGTATGGTGGCACACACCTGTAGTCCCAGCTACTCAGAAAGCTGAAGTGGGAGGATCACTTGAGCCTAGGAGATCAAGGCTACAGTGAGCTATGATCATGCCACTGT
This sequence comes from Trachypithecus francoisi, assembly GCF_009764315.1. Lineage (NCBI taxonomy): Eukaryota > Metazoa > Chordata > Mammalia > Primates > Cercopithecidae > Trachypithecus > Trachypithecus francoisi. The sequence goes on along the minus strand of NW_022681463.1, from coordinate 67,264,391 downwards.
ACTCCAGTTTGGGCAACAGAGTGAGTCCTTATCTCAGAAAAAAAAAAAAAATACAAGAAAAGAAAACAATAGAGTAGTATCTCTCATGAACATAGATTCAAAGATCCTGAACAAAATGCTAGCAAGTTGAATCCAACAATGTAAAAAAAGAATTACACACCATGGCCAAGTGGAATTTATCCATGGTAGACATGACTAGTTCAACATTTGAAAATCAATTAATGTAATCCATCACATCAACAGGCTAAAGAAGAAAAATCACATGGTCATATAAATAGATGCAGTAAAAGCATTTGACAAAATCCAATTCATGATTTTAAAAACTCACAATAAATTGAGAATAGAGATGAACTTCCTCAACTTGATGAAGAACATCTACCAAAAAACCTACAACTAACATTATACTTCATGGTGAGAAGCTTGAAGATTTTCTCATACTATCAGGGACATAGCAAGTATGTCCCTTCTCACCACTGCTTTTCAACATCATACTGGAAGTCGTAGCTAATGCAAGAACACAATAAAAAGAAAAGGTATACAGATTGGGAAGGAAGAAGTAAAATTATCTTTGTTTGCAGATGACATGATTGTAGAAATCCAAAAGAATCAACAAACAACCCTCCTTGAACTAATAAGCAATTATAGCAGGGTTGTAGGATAAAAAGTTAATGTACAAAAGCCAATTGCCTTCTGATATACTGTAAGCAATGAACAAGTAGAATTTTAAATTAAAAACATAATACCATTTATATCCCTCTGAAACAAAATAGGTATAAATCTAGCAAAATATGTAGAAGATCTATATAAGAAAAACCACAAAACTTTGATGAAAAATATCAAAAAAGACTTAAATAAATGGAGATATAGTCCATTTCATGGATAGGAAGACCCAGTGTTGTTGAGATGTCAGTTCTGAACTGGATCTATAGATTCAATGCAATTCCAATCAGAATCCAATCAAGTTGGCCTCATAAAAAGAGTTAGGGAGGATTCCCTCTTTTTCTATTGATTGGAATAGTTTCAGAAGGAATGGTACCAGCTCCTCCTTGTACCTCTGGTAGAATTCAGCTGTGAATCCATCTGGTCCTGGACTTTTTTTCGTGGGTAGGCTATTAATTGTTGCCTCAATTTCAGAGCCTGCTATTGGTCTATTCAGGGATTCAACTTCTTCCTGGTTTAGTCTTGGGAGAGTGTAAGTGTCCAGGAAATTATCCATTTCTTCTAGATTTTCTAGTTGATTTGCATAGAGGCATTTATAGTATTCTCTGATGGTTGTTTGTATTTCTGTGATACCAAAGCCTGGCAGAGACACAACAAAAAAAGAGAATTTTAGACCAATATCCCTGATGAACATCGATGCAAAAATTCTCAATAAAATACTGGCAAACCGGATTCAGCAGCACATCAAAAAGCTTATCCACCATGATCAAGTGGGCTTCATCCCTGGGATGCAAGGCTGGTTCAACATTCGCAAATCAATAAACGTAATCCAGCATATAAACAGAACCAAAGACAAGAACCACATGATTATCTCAATAGATGCAGAAAAGGCTTTTGACAAAATTCAACAGCCCTTTATGCTAAAAACGCTCAATAAATTCGGTATTGATGGAACGTACCTCAAAATAATAAGAGCTATTTATGACAAACCCACAGCTAATATCATACTGAATGGGCAAAAACTGGAAAAATTCCCTTTGAAAACTGGCACCAGACAGGGATGCCCTCTCTCACCACTCCTATTCAACATAGTGTTGGAAGTTCTGGCTAGGGCAATCAGGCAAGAGAAAGAAATCAAGGGTATCCAGTTAGGAAAAGAAGAAGTCAAATTGTCCCTGTTTGCAGATGACATGATTGTATATTTAGAAAACCCCATTGTCTCAGCCCAAAATCTCCTTAAGCTGATAAGCAACTTCAGCAAAGTCTCAGGATACAAAATTAATGTGCAAAAATCGCAAGCATTCTTATACACCAGTAACAGACAAACAGAGAGCCAAATCAGGAATGAACTTCCATTCACAATTGCTTCAAAGAGAATAAAATACCTAGGAATCCAGCTTACAAGAGATGTAAAGGACCTCTTCAAGGAGAACTACAAACCACTGCTCAGTGAAATCAAAGAGGACACAAACAAATGGAAGAACATACCATGCTCATGGATAGGAAGAATCAATATCGTGAAAATGGCCATACTGCCCAAGGTTATTTATAGATTCAATGCCATCCCCATCAAGCTACCAATGACTTTCTTCACAGAATTGGAAAAAACTGCTTTAAAGTTCATATGGAACCAAAAAAGAGCCCGCATTGCCAAGACAATCCTAAGTCAAAAGGACAAAGCTGGAGGCGTCACGCTACCTGACTTCAAACTATACTACAAGGCTACAGTAACCAAAACAGCATGGTACTGGTACCACAACAGAGATATAGACCAATGGAACAGAACAGAGTCCTCAGAAATAATACCACACATCTACAGCCATCTGATCTTTGACAAACCTGAGAGAAACAAGAAATGGGGAAAGGATTCCCTATTTAATAAATGGTGCTGGGAAAATTGGCTAGCCATAAGTAGAAAGCTGAAACTGGATCCTTTCCTTACCCCTTATACGAAGATTAATTCAAGATGGATTAGAGACTTAAATGTTAGACCTAATACCATAAAAACCCTAGAAGAAAATCTAGGTAGTACCATTCAGGACATAGGCATGGGCAAGGACTTCATGTCTAAAACACCAAAAGCAACAGCAGCAAAAGCCAAAATTGACAAATGGGATCTAATTAAACTAAAGAGCTTCTGCATAGCAAAAGAAACTACCATCAGAGTGAACAGGCAACCTACAGAATGGGAGAAAATTTTTGCAATCTACTCATCTGACAAAGGGCTAATATCCAGAATCTACAAAGAACTCAAACAAATTTACAAGAAAAAAACAACCCCATCAAAAAGTGGGCAAAGGATATGAACAGACATTTCTCAAAAGAAGACATTCATACAGCCAACAGACACATGAAAAAATGCTCATCATCACTGGCCATCAGAGAAATGCAAATCAAAACCACAATGAGATACCATCTCACACCAGTCAGAATGGCAATCATTAAGAAGTCAGGAAACAACAGGTGTTGGAGAGGATGTGGAGAAATAGGAACACTTTTACACTGTTGGTGGGATTGTAAACTAGTTCAACCATTATGGAAAACAGTATGGCGATTCCTCAAGGATCTAGAACTAGATGTACCATATGACCCAGCCATCCCACTACTGGGTATATACCCAAATGATTATAAATTACTCTACTACAAAGACACATGCACACGTATGTTTATTGCGGCACTATTCACAATAGCAAAGACTTGGAATCAACCCAAATGTCCATCTGTGACAGACTGGATTAAGAAAATGTGGCATATATACACCATGGAATACTATGCAGCCATCAAAAAGGATGAGTTTGCATCCTTTGTAGGGACATGGATGCAGCTGGAAACCATCATTCTTAGCAAACTATCACAAGAAGAGAAAACCAAACACCGCATGTTCTCACTCATAGGTGGGAACTGAACAATGAGATCACTTGGACTGGGGAAGGGGAACATCACACACTGGGGCCTATCATGGGGAGGGGGGAGGAGGGAGGGATTGCATTGGGGAGTTATACATGATATAAATGATGAATTGATGGGTGCTGACGAGTTGATGGGTGCAGCACACCAACATGGCATAAGTATACATATGTAACAAACCTGCACGTTATGCACATGTACCCTAGAACTTAAAGTATAATAAAAAAAAAAAGAATCCAATCAAGTTACTTTGTGGATGTTGATAAACTGATTCTAAAGTTTATGTGAAGAGGCAAAGACACAGAATAGCCAACTCAACAATAAAGGAGGAGAACAGTTAGAGGACTGATAGTACCCAACTTACTAAACTTACTAGAGATCAGGCATGGTGGCTCACACCTATAATCCCGACTACTCAAAAGGCTGATGTGGGAGGATCACTTTAGCCCAGGAGTTCAAGATCAGCCTGAGCAACATAGCAAGACCTGGTTTCTAATAAGTTTAAAAAAAAAGAAAAAGATTTATAGAAAGCTGCAGTAATCAAGACAGTGTGATATTCGTGAAATAGATCAATGAAACAGAACAGAGAGCCTGGAAATAAACCCACGTAAACAGAACCAACTAACCTTTGACAAGGAGAAAAGACAATACAATGGAGCATAGATAGTCTTTTCAACAAATGGTTCTGGAATAACTGGACATCTGTGTGCAAAAAATAAACTTAAACATGGACCTTACACCCTTCCCAAAAATTAACTCAAAATGAATCACAGACCTAAATGTAAAATGCGAACTATAAAACTCCTATAAAATAACAGAGAAAAACTTAGATGACGTTGCTGTGTATCTACTCCAGATTTCATGTTGAAATGTGATCCCTAATGCTGGAGGTGGGACCTAGTGGGAGGTATTTGGGTCATGGGGGTGGATCCCTCATGAATGACTTGGTACCCTCCTTGAGATAATATGTGAGTTCTTACTCTGTTAGTTCATGCAAAAGCTAGTTTTAAAAGAGCCTGGCACCTCCTCTCCTTTCTCTTGCTCCCTCTCACCATGTGATACACTAGCTCCCTGCTTTGCCTTCTGCCATGATTGTAAGCTTCCTGAGGTTTCATCTGAAGCAGATGCTGGCACTACACTTCTTGTACAGCTTGTGGAACTGTGAGCCAAATAAACCTCTTTTCTTTATAAATTATTCAGCCTTACTTATTCCTTCAGGGCAGCACAAAACAGACTAACACATATGGGTATGGTGATAACTTTTTAGATCCAATACCAAAATCACAGTTCATGAAAGAACCAATTGATAAGCTGAACTTCAACAAAATTAAAACTTCTGCTCTGCAAAAGACAATGTCAAGAGAATGAGAAGAGAAGCCACAGACTGGGAGAAAATATTTGCAAAAGAACCATCTGATAAAGGATTTGTATTCAAAATACACAAAGAAATCTTAAAACTCAACAATAAGAAAATGAGCAGCCAATTAAAAAATGGGCAAAAGACCTGAACAGACACCTAATCAAAGAAGATACACAGATAGCAAGTAAACATATGAAAATATTTAAACATATTACATCATTAGAGAATTGCAAATTAAAACAATGAGCTATCACTGCACATGTATCAGAATAACTAAAATCCAAAGCACTGACAATACCAAATATTGGCAAGGATATGGAGCAACAAGCATATTAATCTTTGCTGATGGGAATACAAAATGGTACAGACACCTCAGAAGACAGCAGCTTTTTATAAAACTAAACATACTTTTACCATACAATCCAGCAATGCATGCCTTATTATTTTCTCAAATAAACTGAAAATTTGTGTCCACACAAAAACCTGCACATGGAGGTGAATAGAAGCTTTATTCATAGTCACCAAAAGTTGGAAGCAACCGAGATGTCCTTCACTAAGTGAATGATAAATAAACTGAAGTACATCTAGACAATGGAATATTATTCAGCAGTTAAAAGAAATGAGATATCAAGCCATAAAAAGACATGGAAGAAACAAATACTTACCACTGAGTGAAATAAGATGATCTAAAAGGCTGCATACTGTATGACATCAACTATATGACATTCTGGAAAAGACACAACTATGGAGACAATAAAAAGATCAGTGGTTGTCAGGGGTTGGGAGAAAGGGAGGTATGAATAGGTGAAACACGGGACTTCCTTAGGTCAGTGAAACTATGCTGTAGAATACTGCAATGGTGAATATGTCATTATACATTTGTCAAAATTTATATAAAGTATAAAACCAAGAATGAACTCTCAAGTATGAACTTTGGGTGATAATGATGTGTAATTGTAGGGCCATCAGTTGTAACAAGTGTACCACTATGGTATGGGATGCTGATGGTTGGGGAGGTTGTGTTGTGGGGGAGTAGGGTATATGGGAGCTCTCTGTATTTTCTGCTCAATTTGGCTATAAACCTAAAACTGATCTAAAAACTAAAGTTTATCAATTAAGGACCAAATGAGGATCAAGTGCAGTGACTCATGCCTGTAATCCCAGCACTTTGGGAGGCTGAGGTGGGTGGATCACAAGGTCAGGAGTTCAAGACCAGCCTGGCCAGTATGGTGAAACCCTGTCTCTACTAAAAATACAAAAATTAGCTGGGTGTGGTGGCGTGCACCTGTAGTCCCAGCTACTCAGGAGGCTGATACAGGAGAATTGCTTGAACCTGGGAGGTGGAGGTTGCAGTCAGCTGAGAGCACGCCACTGCACTCCAGCCTGGTGACAGAGTGAGACTCCATCTCAAAAAAAAAAGAGGTTTATACCAGGAATTCAAAGGTGTTTTCAACATCTGAAATTGATGAATTTCAATTCATCAATTGATATAATTGATATAATTCATTGAATTGATATAATTCATCAATAGAATAGGTGAAAAGAAGAAAGAATGCTCTTATTAGGTATAGAAAAAGCATTTGACAAAATTCACTTCATGATTAAACCAATCAGACAAGCAACAAACTCCACAAAAAACTTCTTAGAAACTAAGAATATAAGATCACTTCCTTAATCTAAATGGCATCTACAAAAAAAACTACTGCTAATATCATACTTAATGGCAAAAGGCAAGAAAAAGAAATAAAAGGCATACAGATTGGAAAGGAAGAAACAAAATGGTCTCTATTTACAGACAGCTTGATTATGAAGAAATTCCTAAAGAATCTGCAATAAAACTGTTGGATTAATACAACTTTAGCAAGGTCACAGGATATAATGTTAATTTAAAAGAGTCAATCATATATTCCTGTATAACAACAATGAAAAATTAGAATTTGAAATTTAAAAGGCAGCACCATTTAAAATAGCTCAACTAACAATTAAAAGCTTAGGTATAAATTTAAGGCATATGTACAACATCTATATGCTGAAAACTACAAAACATTGATGAAATGAAGATCTAAATAAATGTACACATAAAGTGTCTACATGGTTTGGAAGGCTCAATATGATTAAGATGTCATTCTCCCATAAACAGCACAATCTCAAGGAAATCTCAGGCACATTTTTAGATACTGACAAATTGATTCAAAATTTATATGGAGGTTGGGCATGGTGGCTTACACCTATAATCCCAGCACTTTGGGAAGCCAAGGTGGGCAGATCACTTGAGCCCAAGAGTTTGAGACCATCCTGGGCAGCAACACAGAGAGATCCTGTCTCTATTTTTAATACATACATACATACATACATACATACAATGGAAAGGGTAATTAAAGTACAAGAGCCAATTTTTTTTTGGTTTTTGGTTTCTTTCTTTCTTTCTTTTTTTTTTTTTGAGACAGAGTCTCCCTCTGTTGCCCAGACTGGAGTGCTGTGGTGCAATCGCAGCTCACTGCAACCTCTGCCTCCTAGGTTCAAGTGATTCTCCTGCCTCAGCCTCCCGAGTAGCAGGGATTACAGGCACCCACCACCACACTTGGGTAATTTTTGTATTTTTGGTAGAGACAGGGTTTCGCCATGTTGGCGAGGCTGGTCTCAAACTCCTGCCCTCAAGTGATCCACTCACCTTGGCCTCCCAAACTGCTGGGGTTACAGGCATGAGCCAACACACCTGGCCCAATTTTTTTTTTTAAATAAAACAACAACAAAATAACTAAGTTGGAGGACCCACACTACTTTAAGACTTACTGTGAAGCTATAGTAATCAAGACAGCATGGTATTGTTGAAAGAATAGACACGTATATACATTAAAGAGAATAAAAAGCCCAAATTAAACTTACACAAATATAGTCAACAGAGTTTTGACAAAGGTTCAAAGGCAATTCAATAGAGAAGGAACAGTTTTTTCAACAAATGGTGCTAGAATGATTCTTCATCCATATGCAAAAAAGGAACCTTAACACATACTTCATACCTCGTATAAAAATTATTTCAAAGTGGTTTATAGACCTAAATATAAAATATGAAACAATAAAACATCTAGGAGAAAGTGTAAGAGACCTTGAGTCTGACTATGAGGTTTTTTTTTTTTTTTTTTAGATGGAGTTTCGCTCTAGTCACTCAGGCTAGAGTGCAATGGTGTGATCTTGGCTCACTGCAACCTCCACTTCCTGGGTTCAAGTCATTCTCCTACTGGAGCCTCCCAAGAAGCTGAGATTACAGGCATGTGCCACCAGGCCCGGCTAATTTTTGTATTTTTAGTAGAGATGGGGTTTCACCATGTTGCCCAGGCTAGTCTCGAACTCCTGACCTCAGGTGATCCACCCTCTTTGGCCTCCCGAAGTGCTGGGATTACAGGCATGAGCCACCACGCCCGGCCAACTATGAGTATTTAAATATGACACCAAAAGCACAACCCATCAAAGAAAAAAATGAGAAATTGAGTTTTATGAAAATTAAAGACTTTTGCGGGCTGGGCATGGTGGCTCACATCTGTAATCCCAGCACTTTGGGAGGCTGAGGCAGGCAGATCACGAGGTCAGTAGTTTGAGACCAGCCTGGCCAACATGGTGAAACACCATCTCTACTAAAAATGCAAAAATTAGCTGGGCATGGTGGCAGGGCGCCTGTAATCCTAGCTACTTGGGAGGCTGAAGCAGGAGAATCACTTGAACCCAGGAGGCGGAGTTTGCAGTGAACCAAGATTGCGCCATTGCACTCCAGCCTGGGAGAAAATGTGAGACTATGTCTCAAAAAAAGAAGAAAAAAAAGACTTTTGCTTTGTAAAAAAATCTGTGAAGAGAATGAAAATACAAGCCATAGACAAGGAGAAAATATTTGCAAATCACATATCCAATAAAGAGTTTGTATCCAGAATATATAAATAACTCTTAAACCATAACAATAATAAAACAAATAATTAAACTTAAAAATGAGCAAATGTCTGAAAAGATTCTTCCCCAAAGAAGATATATGGATGGCAAATAAACAGGGAAAGATATTCAACATCATTAGTCACGAGGAATATGCAGATTAAAACCACAGTGGGATACCAATATGCACCTATTACAATGGCTAAAATAAAGAACTGAATACAAAATATTGGCCTTGATGTGGAGTAACAGAAAGAGTCATTCATTGCTGGTGGAAATACAAAATGGTACAGCCACTTTGGAAAAACAAATTTGGCAGTTTCTTATAAAGTTGAGCATATACTTATATGACCCAGCAATCTCACTTCTAGGTATTTATCCAAGTGAAATGAAAGCTTACACTCATACAAAACATGTATATGAGTATTTATACATAATTTTCCCAAAATGAGCAATTAAAAATGAGAAATTGTGGTAATCCATATAAGGGAATACTACTCAGCAATAAAAAGGAACAGATTATTGATTCATACAAAAACATGGGTCAATCTTAAAATGCATTTTCCTAAGAGGATCATTGTTGGGACTGGGTGATGGATACAGGAGGATTGATTATTCTGTTTTTGTGTGTGATTGAAAATTTCCATAATAAAAGTTTTAAAAGTGTATTTTAATATGGTATTTTAAAATGATATCACAATGTCCAGGTACTGCACAGATGAGACTGAAGTTCCATGTTCTAAAACCAGAAGCTCCATCTGAAATGTTGCATAGAAAACTGCTCATTGGCTGGTCGCAGTGGCTCACGCCTGTAATCTCAGCACTTTGGGAGGCCAAGGTGGGTGGATCACCTGAGGTCAGGAGTTCAAGACTAGCCTGGGCAACATCGTGAAACCCCATCTCTACTAAAAAAAATAGAAAACTTAGCTGGGCAGGGTGGCAGGCACCTGTAATCCAGCTATTTGGGAGGCTGAGGCATGAAAAATCGCTTGAAACCAGGAGGCGGAGGTTGCAGTGAGCTGAAATTGCACCATTGCACTCCAGCCTGGGCAACAGAGTGAGACTCCGTCTCAATTAAAAAAAAAAAAAAAACCAAACAACAACAACAACAAAAAAACAAAACAAAAAATTGCTCATTACATAAAGATCCAATCTGGAATGTAAATTTTATTTTATTAAGATATATACTTAGAAAGCATTTTGAATTATTGGCTTGTTGGTTTTAAGAACTGAATTTGCCTAGGCATTAGGAAAAGTACAGAAAGCTCCCCAGAGCAGTCTGGAGCCCAGCAGTTCCAGGCCCCTAGGCCATCTGAATTATAGGACAGAAGGTGGGGGTGTCAGTGAGCACTGTTCTTCTGAGTGTCTGTCAATGGAGGGTGCATGTCAAACAGGAAAGAGATTTGCTAAGGCTCTATGTTTGTTTGCCTTTTCTTCAACGGAGACTGAAGTTTGAGAATAGTAAGTAAGCAAGTAATCGTTCTCCTAGATCTCATTCCTTGAGTTTTTTTTTTTTTTTTTTGAGACAGGGTCTGGCTCTGTTGCCCGGGCTGGCGTACAATGGGACAATCTCAGCTCACTGCAACCTCTGCTTCCCAGGCTCAAACCATCCTCCCACCTAAGCCTCCCAGGTAGCTGGGACCACCGGCATGTGCCACCATGGTGGGGTAATTTTTGTATTTTTGGTAGAGACAGGGTTTCACCATGTCACCCAGGCTGGTCTCGAATTTCTAGCTTCAAGCAATCCTCCTGCTTCAGCCTCCCAGAGTAAAGGCGTGAGCCACTGTGCTTGGCCTGAGATAATTTCTTAAGATGATGTATAACACTTCCTGCAATGATAGCTTCCCTGATGTAATGCCTCCTGCAAATTGTCCTCAGCTGTTTTAAGCTGCAATCAGAATATATTGAAGTTTCAACGTTTTTATTGTCCTTGTCCTCTACCCCCAGCAATTAAAAAAAAAAAAAAAAATATATATATATATATTATGGGGCCTATTGGCTGGGCGCGGTGGCTCTTGCCTGTAGTCGCAGCATTTTGGGAGGCCAAGGTGGGCAGATCACCTGAGGTCGGGCGTTCAAGACCAGCCTGACCAACATGGAGAAACTCCATCTCTACTAAAAATACAAAATTAGCCGGGTGTGGTGCGCATGCCTGTAATCCCAGCTACTTGGGAGGCTGAGGCAGGAGAATTGCTTGAACCCGGGAGGCGGAGGTTGCGGTGAGCCAAGATCACGCCATTGTACTCCAGCCTGGGTGACAAAAGCAAAACTCTGTCTCAAAAAAAAAATTATGGGGCCGGGTGCCATGGCTCAGTCCTATAATCCCAGCACTTTGGGAGGTAGAGGTGGGCAGATTGCTGGAGCCCAGAAGTTCAAGACCAGTTTGGGTAACATTGTGAAACCCTGTCTCTACAAAAAAGCTACTCTGGAGGCTGAGGCAGGAGAATCGCTTGAACCCAGCAGGCAGAGGTTACGGTGAGCCAAGATCATGGCATTGCACTCCAGCCTGGGCGACGAGCAAAACTCCGTCTCAAAAAAAAAAATTATGGGGCTGGGCGCGGTGGCTCAGTCCTATAATCCTAGCACTTTGGGAGGCAGAGGTGCGCAGATTGCTGGAGCCAAGAAGTTCAAGACCAGCCTGGGCAACATTGTGAAACCCTGTCTCTACAAAAAAGCTACTCTGGAGGCCGAGGCAGGAGGATTGCTTGAGCCCGAGGTTGAGGCTGCAGTGAGCCAAGATTGTGCCACTGCACTCCAGCCTGGGTGACAAGACTCCGTCTCAATTAGAAAAAAAAAAAAAAAAGAAATTTCTGAAGTGATAGTAATGTTCTGTGTCTCGATAGCAATTTGGGATACAAAGGTATAGGCATTTATTATTATTAAAACTTGGAAATTTACACACAAGCACATAAGGTTTATACATTTCATTATATACATATTTTACTCCAAAAGAAAAAAGTCAACAAATATTTAACCTAGTCAATGATATACATGCTGAGTTATTTAGGCAGAAGTCTACTACTGATGTCTACAGTTTACTTTTAAATGCGTCCAAAAAAAAAACAAAAACGGATTGATGAATACCTGTTTTCTTTCTAGGTTTTCTAAGGTATTTCTAAATTTCTAAGGTATTTCTGAATACCTTAGAGAAAGGTATAGACATGTGATAAGCCAACTATAGTGAAATGTTAGTGGTAGTCTACACGATAGGTATATGATGTTCACTATAAAATTTTTCAACTTTGCTATATGTTTGCAAATTTTCACAATAATATATTGGGGAAATGTCTAGAAATGTGATGCTACCCTAGGTCAGCAGGAACTGAAAGATTAGACCTGTATTCTGGTTACCAGATGCTAGAGCCTTTTTTTTTTTTTTTTTTTGGGTGGTAGAGTCTCGCTCTGTCACCCAGACTGGAGTGCAATGGTGTGATCTTGGCTCACTGCAACCCCCACCTCCCGGGTTTAAGTGATTCCCCTGCCTCAGCTTCCCAAGTAGCTGGATTACAGTCACCTGCCAGCATACCCAGCTAATTTTTTGTATTTTTTGTAGAAACAGGGTTTCACCAGGTTGGTAGGGCCGGTCTCGAACTTGATCCACCTGCCTCGGCCTCCCAAAGTGCTGGGATTACAGGCATAGGCCACCACGTCTGGCTTGCTAGAGCCTTTTATACTTGATATAATTTCTTGATTTCTGATCTCTTGAGGTTTGGTTTACTTAAATCTAATGATCTCATCTCCCTTCTACTTTCACTTTCTGGTTTATCTAGTAATTTGTTCATTCATTTTCAAATATTTACCTTTCCTTACTAGGAACCAGGCCCTGTGTAGGTGCTGGGGATATGGTTTTGTTTCTGCTCCCCTGGAGCTTCCATCGTGGTTTATTCTCAGTAACTAGCACCTCCAACTCCCTTAATTCTATCAGGAATGCTGGTTCCTACATCTTTGAGGCTATGACAGACAGGACCATTTTATCCATTGAATAGTATAGACCCCACACCAAGGGTCTGGGAGCTTTTTAGGGTTCTATGAAAAATGTTTTATGTATGAAAAAGAGAATCTCCAATTTACAAAAGAAAATCGCAAAATCCTATACATTGCCAAGGCTATCAAAATGAACTCCTAGTCTTTTTGATTCCCTCTTTTTTTACGGCTCTGAATACCATAGGACTGCCAGCATTTCTGGCCCCAGTGGCAAATCTAGCCCTAATATAGATGCTGTATGGGAATAAGATACTCCAATAGTCAGATGGATGCCTAAGCTATCATAGCCTAATGACATTGCAACTTCATTCTTTGAACTTCTTATGCTGATCCGTTGTTCAGCAGTCCACCTTCTGATTCCCATGTAGGTCTGCAGAGAGGATGCAGTAGTTCTTTGGGTATTTCTAGTCTCTGTAACAGTGCTTTCTCAGGTAAACCCATAAAATAGCTTGTGATTAAGAGCTGTCACACCACATGTCTAGAAATTGAGAAGGAAATAAACCAATCCAGGTGCGGTGGCTCATGCCTGCAATCCCAGTACTTTCAGAGGCTGAGGTGGATGGATCACCTGAAGTCAGGAGTTCGAGACCAGCCTGACTCACCTGGTGAAACCCCGTCTCTACTAAAAGAAAAAAAAAAAATTAGCTGGGCGTGGTGGCAAGCGCCTGTAATCTTAGCTTGGGAGACTGAGGCAGGGGAATTGCTTAAACCTAGGAGGCAGAGGTTATAGTGAGCCGAGATCGCGCCACTGCACACTAGCCTGGGTGACAATGTGAGGCTCCATCTCAAAAAATAAAAATAAAAAAAATAAAAAATAAAAATAGGCCAATCATGTCAACATTTTGGTCCCTTATGGCCATACATTTCTCAGTGTAAATTAAATTGCTAATTTAAGAGGGACAAGGAATATTCTTGCATATCTTCTCTTCCGTACCTTTAGTTTTAAACTTAGTTCTAGTTGATTCAGGCCTTGTGAAGCCTTGTTTTATCTTATTCTCGGCATCCAGGTTCTAACCCCTACTGTTTTCCCATTATTGATTGTCCCTTGCCAGGCCTATCTTAACAGCTGAACCCTGGGCTTCTGTTTCTCCTTTTTTTCATTTTTTATTTTTTTTTTATTTTGAGATGGAGTCTGGCTCTTGTTGCCCAGGCTGGAGTGCAGTGGCGCAATCTTGGCTCACTGCAACCTCTGCCTCCCAGGTTCAAGCGATTCTCCTGCCTCAGCCTCCCGAGTACCTGGGATTACAGGCATGTGCCACCACACCTGGCTAATTTTATACTTTCAGTAGAGACTGGATTTCTCCATATACTGGTCAGGCTGGTCTCGAACTCCTGACCTCAGGTGATCTGTCCGCCTTGGGGAGGCCACTGCACCCAGCCTGCTTCTCCATCTTTAACTGTGTTGTTTAGGCCCTTAGGCCCCATCAACTCAATCCCCAGGTTCTTTGGGCCACAATGATGCCCCTGAGGTTTGTGCTCCCTGAATGCCCCAGAACTGGAAACAAGGCAGCTTTTGCACATAAAATTCCTTTATTATAAAGGTTGCCTACTAATACATACTAACAGGTATGTGATACTGATTTTAAAAACTTTGTTTTAACCAAATAAAATAACAGAACAATGTCTTATAAGCCAATATTTAAAGAAAACTGAGAGCATTATGAAATATTTTATTTTTATTGGTTGGTAATTATATCTGGATGGCTCATGAAATTACTGTAACATCCTTGATTTTATTGTTTCCTCAGGAATTTCTTCTCTATTTTAAATAAAACATGTTTTATGCACTGAGTGCATTTAGTATCTCCGCTTTGTTAGACAATTACAACACTGTACATACACAGAGCTATGTAATGTGCCTATTTTAACTATAGATTAGCTTCCTAGGAAGAACAGTGTTGGTATCCTTTTCCATTTAGAGTCAAAAGGAGTCTGATGGCAGTTCTTTACAGTGACTGTTGAGATGACTGAATCTTCCTGAGCCAAGTCTCCACATCTCTATTTTGTTGTTTTAATTTGAATAACTATGAAAAGATTGATTTTTTTTTTTTTTTTTTTTTTAGGACAGGGTCTCACTCTGTCACCCAGGCTGGTGTGCAGTGGTGCGATCATGGCCCACCGCAGCCTCTATCTCCCTGGCTCAGGTGATCCTCCCACCTTAGCCTCCCAGGTAGCTGGGACTATAGGCTCCCACCACCACCCCCGGCTAAGTTTTGTATTTTTTGTTAATCCTCCCACCTTGGCCTCCCAAAGTGTTAGGATTACAGGCATGAGCCACTGTGCCCAGCCAAAAAAGACTGAAATCTTTTATTTCTGATAGAGACCTCAAAGAGCTCACTGCATAGGATCAACCCCAGGTTGCCTTTATATTTCCTGCATTTTTCTTCTGTTGGTCTTCAGGGAAGCTGTGTGATATAAATGAATGAATGAATGTGTTTGTGTGTGTGTGTACACACACATATATCTCCATTCAAAAGCTATAGCACATGTATGTTTTTGTGTATGTGTATATATGTGCATGTATATAAGTATATATGCACACACACATACACACACAAAGCTATAGAAAACATATATCTTGTGACTAAAATTCCCTGAACTACCAGTAACTCCAGAAATTCTATTCTGGAAAACAATGGCTAACATCTAATTCATTATCTTAGAATTATCACAAAAGGAATATGAAAATGTGGTTTCTAGTGCAGTGCAGTTAAGATAGGTATTCTTGTTGGCCATGGTTCCAAGAAATTTGTTTGACAACTGTATTGAGTAGTATATTTCTCCTCTTCCTTAATTTTTTTCCCTTACCTCTTTTGAAAAAAAAAAAAGAAGAAAAATGTTTTCCTCTTTCAAGTTCTTTTTCTCTCCTGGCTTATATAGTATGTTACCAGCAGAGCTTTCTCTAAAATGAAAGGAAGTCATTGCTAAGAAGAGACAAAAAGTTAACAGGATTAAAGGAATGAAAAGGCACATGGAATTGCTGGGTGTGTCCAGAATCTGAGAAGATTTGAAAAGAGGAGCAGAAAGAATTTTTGTATTTTAGAAGTTGAGGGGCCCTCCTGGCCTAGTTTGAAAAA
Source organism: Trachypithecus francoisi (assembly GCF_009764315.1). Taxonomy (NCBI): domain Eukaryota; kingdom Metazoa; phylum Chordata; class Mammalia; order Primates; family Cercopithecidae; genus Trachypithecus; species Trachypithecus francoisi. The sequence continues at coordinate 67,248,485 of NW_022681463.1, read as the reverse complement.
CACAATCAGATACAGTTTGAAAAAAGCCCAACAAGATCTAGTGGGAAGATAAGCTAGAATCTTGTTACAAAAAGTGCCACGGGCCTTGGCTGTATATTTTAAATGAACTTAATTTCGTATCAAAATGCATAGATACCCCCTGACCCCTCTTCTTGCCCTCCTCCATTTCCCTGTTAAATCCTGACCTTTCTCTGTTGCTCTTCCCGTTTCCACCCTGGAGGTCTGGCTGCCAGGACTACTCTCAGGTTGCCTGGGTCTCCGCGGTAGCACCCATTAGCCATGTTGCTTCTGGGCAGGCAATCTGTTTCTGTGCAAAGAGAAAATGCTAGGGTGAGTCACCAGTCCTTCTTTCCTAACAAAAGAGCATTGTACTGTGCTGTTTGATTTCGGCTCTTGTGTGCAACTTGTGATTGCAAACTAATGGGGACATGAGGCACAGCTCCAGTGACACACCTCTCAAGTTGCATTATAATGATCTGATTAGGATGTGCCCCATTAGACTGTGAGATCCTTTAAGGCTAGGATGCTTTTATTTTTGTGTTCCCAGCCCTAAGCACACTGTGCCTAGCTCAGGGTAAGCACTAAACAAATGTTTCTTGATGAGAATGCTACAGGAGGAAGGGAAGGGTTGTGCTGCACACCAAGAGTGAAAGAGCTACCCTTTAAGAAACACACTCACCTTCATGTGGCCTGCAGAGGGCGCTCTTGCATCATAGCTATACCGTGCATCCTTTGTCCATCACTGGTTTCCTGGAGCGGTACCTTTTCGGTAAAACCACAGATGTGAGGCTTTGGAAGTTTAGACTTAAACCTGCCCAAACACATTAGAATATCATCAGTTGCACAGAACAAATCCACATTACAGTTATTCCAAAGGGACAAGAACATTCCAGGATTTGCTTAAAGAATACTAAGCCATGACATCTCAGAAAGTCTAACCTAAAGAAGAAAAGTTGCCTGGTTAGTCTTCTGGGAAATATTAGTAATTATTAAATTTGGAAAACTCCTTACACTCACTTGATGAGCCAGTTCATCTAATCCAACTACCTCATTTCTCAGATGAGGAAACTGAAGTTCATAAAATTCCTCAAGGTGATGTATCTACAGAAAAATTATACTCTCAATTTAGGCTTTAATGTGTTGAAAACATGTGGCAAGGTGTCCATTTGGAAAAAAAATGCACCTAGAGGCTTCTCTCTCTCTCTCCCTCTCCTTATTTAAATAGATTTAAAAATAAAAATATGACCAGGCATGGCAACTCATGCCTGTAATCCCAGCACTTTGGGATGCCAAAGTGTGAGGAATGCTTGGACCCAGGAGTTCGAGACCAGCCTGGGCAAAATAGCGAGACCCAGTTTCTACAAAAAATTAAAAATTAGCCAGGTATAGTGGCATGTGCCTATAGTCCCAGCTACTCAAGAGCCTGAGGTGGGAAGATAGCTTGAGCCTAGGAGGTCAAGGCTGTAATGAGCTGTGATCACACCACTGGACTCCAGCCTGGGCAACAGAATGAGATCCTGTCAAAAAAAAAAAAAAAAAAAGTACTGTAGTAACTGCTGAATAAAATACGTAAGACTTTGGAAAGACACTATTTTAATGGTGAATCTGGACAGCACTCCAAGGATACCTTTTAAAAGGTTGGAAGTAGGCTTTTAACATGTTATGGGGAGGATCAACTGTGTAATAAATAATACAGAAGTAAAAAGTGTTGGTTAGTCAAACTGACCATCAAATTGAGAGCCAAAAAGCCATTAAGTTATGATTCTGGACAAGGCTCTGATTGCCACAGTTCAGAAAAGTTATTTGACATCTTTTTCACATAGTTAAGCTTAAAAAACAAACCCAAACTCAAATCCCCAAACCCTCAAAGCATCAAGTGCGTAAAACATTTATAATATACCTTCCGCATCAACCCTCACCTCCTTCTTGTTTCCGAGAAACCATGAGCCTCCTCCAGGCTGGTTCTTGATCAGCACCCCCCTCCCTTCCCTGGGTGCCTCCCATTTGTAGGCAGCCATTACTGGGCTATATTCTGGTTGTGTTGAGGCTGGCAGGAAAGGGAAACAAGGATAGCATGTTCATGTGGTGTGAGTGGTCTCAGTTTCTAGGTAAGCTGGGGGAAAGGACAGTCCTGTGGCCCCGTGAGAGGCCCACTCAGACCCTGGCCCAGCTCTAAGGGCTGAAGCAGTTCTGAGGGGTAGCACTTCACTTCCATCTGTATTAGAGGCCCTCCCTGGGGAGAAGAACAGCAGAAAAGCAGCCCTCAAAGAAATGCTACCATGGGACATGGCCTCAAGAGAGGAGCCTCAGCCTGAGAGGAGTTGGAGGGTGGCCTTGAAGAAAAGAGGCCCTGGCTTCAGGGGCACGGGGGAAAACAGATGAGGTGTTGGAAGGAAGCCACTCAGGATTCTTTGGAAAGTGAGGACAGTGAAGCTGGGATTAAGGACCCTTAAACAGGGCAAATTACAGGAATTCTCCCCAGCCAATGGGAAGGGAAGGGCCTGAGCATTTTCCTGGCCTCTCAAATTTGAAGATGCCTGGGGATCACTGGGGAATCTTGTTGAAATGCAGAGTCTGATCCAGTAAGTCTCGAATCCTGCCTCAGATTCTGGATTCCTACCAAGCTCCCTGGTGAGGCTGCAGGTTCTTAGGACCCACTTTCAGAAGCAAGGGTGTCTTCTAGACTTCAGAATAGAGAAAGTTGAACAATAGAGACCATGTATCAGAGAGTCACCCATGGGCAAATTCGCTGGGAGGAAGTCCTAGCTCCAGTTCAAATTCAAGGTTGTCTTTGCAGATTCCCAGGTACTAAAAGGATTTCAGGAGTTCAAATATTGGGCAAGGAGAGGAAAGGATCCCAGATTTAAGGACCCCCTCATCAATATCCCTTGGGGCTGGGAAGAAGAGTGGCTGGTTTTCCATTAGGTAGGGGGCCCAGATCATCAATAATCAGGGCGATCTGGTGAGGCAGAAGATGATGCCAGCAAGAAAGACCTTGGAGGGCCTGGAGGGCCTGCTGAATTCTCCACAGGCAGCTTTTCACATGCTACCTGAAGGCAGCCACTGGGAGGTTTTGAAAGAAGATACTAGGTTACTCCACACTAGCACTTGCCAAACTAGATAACCTGGTGAGAGAAGCTGCTAATTGTAATAGAGGCAGAATGTTATCTGTACTATTTAAAACAGTTTTCCAGGGGGAAATGAGGACAGGCCAGCGCAGCCAGAAAGCACTGGATGTTGGCTTTGCAGAAAGCTTAGTTATACTTAGGAACAGGGTTGCCAGGTGTCCTGTTTTGAACTGGACAGCATGGTATTTTAGCTTCTAGTGTACGAAAATGCAGTAAACGCTTGTTTTTTTTTAAAAAATCATTATTGCGGCCGGGCACGGTGGCTCACGCTTGCAATCCCAGCAGTTTGGGAGGCCAAGGTGGGTGGATCACCTGAGGTCAGGAGTTCAAGACCAGCCTGACCAACATGGAGAAACCCCATCTCTACTAAAAATACAAAAATAAAAAATAAAAAAATTAGCCAGGAGTGGCGGCGCATGCCTGTAATCCCAGCTACTCAGGAGGCTGAGGCCTGAGAATCGCTTGAACCCAGGACACAGAGGTTGTGGTGAGCTGAGATCCCACCATTGCACTCCAGCCTGGGCAACAAGTGCGAAACTCCATCTAAAAAAAAAAAAAAATCATATGGCCAGGCGCGGTGGCTCATGCCTGTAATCCTGGCATGGGAGGCCGAGGTGGGTGGACCATGAGGTCAAGAAATCGAGACCAACCTGTCCAACGTGGTGAAACCCTGACTCTACTAAAAACACAGAAATTAGCTGGGCATGGTGCCACTGTGCCTGTAGTCCCAGCTACTGGGGAGGCTGAGACAGGAGAATTGCTTGAACCTGGGAGGCGGAGGTTGTAGTGAGCCAAGATCATGCAACTGTACTCCAGCCTGGCGACAAGAGTAAGATTCTGTCTCAAAAAAAACCCAAAAACCAAAAAACAAAAACCATTATTATTTCACATGTGCTTTATATCTTATGTTTTGATTTATTTTTAATCAGCAGGGGTTTGTCATTTCAGTTTTTAGTTACTCCTGCTGTTAAGTATTGAATGGACAAATACTACTTAATACAGCGTTACACTTCTTTTGAAATGTGAGGAACTCTTTTATTTATCTGTGTGCAAATAACATGTTCCAACACTATTGTTAAGTATTCTGTTAAAGTACAAATCTATCCCTTAGGAGGGGAGGGTACACTCTACAAGAAGTTTTTTCCCCCAATCTCTATGGGGTGGTTATTTTTGTAATCCTGTTTATGGACGAAGAAGGGAAAACACAGTCATCTCTGGGGCAATGATAAGAGCTAACGTGTGTTGAGGGTTTACCATGCGCCTGACAGTATGGACACTCTGTATCCTCTACCTCCTTCCTCACAGAGATCCTGTGAGGAGGGGGGTCCAGTTACCCCCCTTTTACAGAAGAGTGAACGGGTTCCAGGAGATTCAGTATTGAGGCCCCAAGCCTGGAAGTTATCCTCCATTTCTCTTTTCCTCTTAGGCTCCTCCTCCAATTTATTAACAAGTTCTGTCAGCTATAACTCCAAAATATATTTTTAAAATATGACCTTTTTTCCTACCCTAGCTCAAGTCCTCATTATCTTTCTTGCTTGGATGTCGCATCAGCCTCGAAACTGTCCCCTGGGGCCACTCTTACCCTCAGTACCATCTTCCTTCCACACAATGGGCAGGGTGGGGTTTTTTGTTGTTATTTGTTTGTTTTTTGAGACAGGGTCTAACTCTATTGCCCAGGCTGGAGTGCAGTGGTGTGGTCATAGGTCACTGCAGCTTCAATCTCCTGGGCTCAAGTGGTCCTCTCACTTTAGCCTTTCCAGCAGCTTAGGCTACAGGTGCACACCACCACACCTGGCTAATTTTAAATTTTTTGTAGAGATGCAGTCCCGCTATGTATCCTAGACTGGTTTTTTGTTTTGTTTTGTTTTTTGTTTTCTGAGATGGAGTCTTGCTCTTTTGCCTAGGCTGGAGTGCAGTGGCGTGATCTTGGCTCACTGCAACCTCCACCTCCCAGGTTCAAGCGATTCTCCTGCCTCAGTCTCCTGAGTAGCTGGGACTACAGGCGCCCACCACTATGCCCAGCTAATTTCTGTATTTTTAGTAGAGACGGGGTTTCACCATGTTGCCCAGGCTGGTCTCGAACTTCTGACCTCAGGCGATCTATCCACCTTGGCCTCCCAAAGTGCTGGGATCACAGGTGTGAGTCACCATGCATGGCTGCTAGGCTGGCCTATAGTGGTCCTCCTGCCTCAGTCTCCCATAGTGTTGAGATGATAGGCATGAGCCACCACTCCTAGCCCAGAGTGATCTTTCTAAACTGTATATCAGATGATGTGCTCTCCAATAGCTTCTCTTCATATTTAAAATAAAACCCAAAGTCTTTTCCAGGACTTACAAGGCCTTACATGATCTGGCTCTCCATTGCTGCATGCAAACTCTTCATTCATTCATTCAACTAATATTTACTGAGGTCCTGCCATGTGCCAGACACTCATAGCTGCTAGCATATTGCTTCTGTACAGAGCTCACATTCTAATGGGAGGAGACAGTAATCAAAGAAATACAAAGTATGTCAGGTGGCGATAAGTGGCATGGAGAAAAATGAAGCAGGAAAGGAGACCAGGGAGTGCTGTGAGGCAGTGAGAGGCCACCATTTGTAATAGGATGGCCAGGAAGACTTTCCTGTGAAGGTGACATGTGAGCAGAACACCTGAAGGAGAGGAAGGAGTGAGCCAAGTGGACTTTGGAGGAAGAACATTCTAGGCAAAGGGAAAAGCAAATGTCAAGGTGCTAAGGAAGAGGCGAGTTTGGTATGTGTGAGGAATAGCAAGGAGGCCAATGTGGCTAGAAGTAGAGAGTGCAGGCAGAAGTCAGAAATGGCTTAGCCATGGGTTGGGGAAAGGGTAGACCTGTAGGAATGTGTTGGCTCCCAACCAAGGGACTTGGACTTGGACTAAGTGGGTGGGAAGCTGGGGAAGGGATGTAAGCAGAGCAGTGATATGATTGTGTAGAACGATGATGTGGCTGTTGGGAGACAGGCTCGGCATCAAAGACAGAAACCATAAATCATGGTGGAATGGGCTAGAATGGTGGCCATGGAGGAAGACATAAGTGCTCAAATGTTGTTGAATGAATAGTGAATAAATGAACTTGCTCAATGATGGAGCCAAAATGCACACACAGCAGTCTGACTTGAGTGGCCTTGATCTTAGTAAGGGTGAACAAAAACTAGGAGAGAGGGGCTGCTGCAGCCCCCTTGGAACTTTCCGGTTCTGTGATTTTAGCAGCTTCCCTTCTGTGGGGTATGCAGGGAAGAAGGAAAATACTCCTATAATGGAAACTTTATTGGAAAAGGCAGAAGGTAGGAAAACATCCGCATCCAGAAGGACAAAAAGCCCACCAGGCAACCAACCAGTCAACCAGTAACAGTATACAGGCTTGAGATTGGGGTATTGATCAATGGCCACTTAAGCCACACACAATCACTATGTGTGATTTTTTTCCCCCCAAGAAAATGCATTAAAAGGAATGCTTTGGAATTAAAAATTAAAATTTTAAAAATTACCCCTTTTAAAAATAAACTAAATAATTTGTAAAACTGTGGAGAGTATGATGATGAACACAAAGGCTATGACTTTAAGTCACCTTTTCTGGGAAAGCAACTAGTTTAGAAGATTAAACTATGCAAACATAAGGCAAAGATTCTGGGCCGGGCGCAGTGGCTCACGCCTGTAATCCTAGTACTTTGGGAGGCCAAGGTAGGCAGATTGAGACCATCCTGGCCAACATGGTGAAACCCCGTCTCTAAAAATACAAAAATTAGCTGGGCATGGTGGCATGTGCCTGTAATCCCAGCTACTCAGGAGGCTGAGGCAGGAGAATCACTTGTACCTGGGAGTCAGAGGTTGCAGTGAGCTGAGATTGCGCCACTGCACTCCAGCCTGGCCACAGAGTGGAACTCCATCTCAGAAAAAATAAAAAAATAAAAAAAATTTTTAAAAAGATTCTGAACCATCCATTCTCTGGGTTGCACTTAAATTTTTAGCTTCATTAGGGATGACTTGGAGCTGCTATGCTTGTCATGTAAAATATATTCCTCCATGTTATTTTCCATTTGCTAATCAGTTGGATCCATTTCAGTCAAACTGTGCCTTTGGAGACTTAGTTGCTTCTTTTGGAAGCTTCTTTCAAAGTTTCTTTCTTTAGTTGCTTCTTTCAAACTAGGTTACAGAAACAAGAGCTGAATTAGACACACAGCTGCAGAAAGCAGATTTCTATTTTCAAATTTAAGATGGAAAATATGAATATTGAGAGTATTTCTTTCATGTTGAAATCAAGCAACTTTCTTGGTAAAGTTATATTTCTTAATGCAGTCAGTAATTGGTGAGTGAGGTGACCACATGCCCTGAGGAGGCAGGTAGGCCCATCTAGAGCAGAAGCTGAGCTCGTGCAGATGGACCTTTGACCCTAGCTCTGTTCCTCATAGTTGGATGGCCCTGGCCAACTCACTTCACCTTGTTAACTTTCCTCATCTGCAAAATTCACGTCTCCAAAATTCCCTTGTGAGGTTGCTGTGAGGATGAGTTGAAATGATGTGTGTGGTGTCACATGATTTGCTTGATCAGTGGAAGTTATTAAGTTGTTGGCAGTCTACTTCTTGCTTTTGTGGAGTTGTATTTTTGTTCTAGCTCTGTTGTTCACAGATGGGGTGACTATGTAATTTATCATCCAAACTGGGAATGAATAAATGAAAATGAAAGATTAAGTGGAGGAGAGTCTGGGCTCAAAAGTGTGGTCAGGACTCTTCCCAGGCAAACCTGAACATATCTGGTCACCTTCCCTAATAGTAATGTGTAGTCAGACTGGGCAGCCTGTGGGAGAAAGCTGGCTGCCATCATTCTGCCACCCACTGCTGGAGGGACAACAAGGCAGAAGCAGTCTGGTGGGCCAAGCTAGACCTTGTCTGTGTTGGGAAGACTTACATGGTGTGCTGGTAAAGAACTAACAGCTGCTGGGCACAGTGGCTCATGCCTATAATCCCAGCACTTTGGGAGGCCAAGGTGGGAGGATTGCTTGAGGCCAGAAGTTTGAGATGAGCCTGGTCCACCTAGTGAGACCCTGTCTCTACAAAAAAAAAAAAAAAAAAGTTAAAAAAAAACATTAGCCAGTCCTGGTGACATGCACCCATAGTCCCAGCTGCTCAGGAGGCTGAAGCAGGTGGATCACTGGAGCCCAGGAGTTAGAGGCTGCAGTGAGCTATGACTGCACCACTGCACTCCAGCCTGGGCAACTGAGCAAGACACTGTCTCAAAAAATAAAACAAAAAGACTAACAACCTGGTCTTTGAAAAATAGTGAGTGGCCAGGCACGGTGGCCCATGCCTGTAATCCCAGTGCTTTGGGGAGCCAAGGCGGGTGAATCACTTGAGGTCAGGAGTTTGAGACCAGCCTGGCCAACATGGTAAAACCCCATCTCTACTAAAAATACAAAAAATTAGCCGGGTGTGTTGGTGGGCACCTATAGTCCTGGCTACTCGGGAGGCTGAGGCAGGAGAATTGCTTGAACCCAGGAGGTGGAGGTTGCAGTGAGCTGAGATCGGGCCATTGCACTCCAGCCTGGGTGACAACAGTGAAACTCCATCTCCATCTCAAAAAAAAAAAAAAAGAAAAGAAAAAAAGAAAAGAAAAAGAAAAATTATTGGGTGAAGAAGCTTCTTCCCTTCCTCCCCCACCACTTTATAATTTGGCAAACGACCTCCCTCTGTGGGGCCTAGATTGTTTTCTAGGAGATAAAAACAGCCAGCATGTGCCAAGATAGCATCAAACCTGCAGGGGCAGGTGAGGACTCCAGAATGGGGTTATAAGCAGGTCTTTTTTTTTTTTTTGTGAGCCAGGCTACATGCCAGGCTTTATGCTACTGTGTTTATTTCTTTTTGTTACTTGCCAGCACAGTGATACTAGAACTTGCAGAAATGTAACGGTAACTGGTATGACTTTAAAATACCTTTTTCCCAGGCTCCCACTGCAGACCTTCAAAATCCAAGTCCCCCAAGATTCTGTATATTTAAACTGGTGTCCAGAGCAGTTTCTATGACCTCAAAAGGTTGGGAAACATTGCCCTCACGTTTAGAAAAGTCCTATAAACTTTTCAGCTTTGACTTAGTTGTGGATGGATGTTGAAAAATGCCTTTTGTCATCCCATTGCCTGTACCTCAGATATGAAAGGAAGAAATGACCCAAATAGGCTTTGATGAGACCAAGATCATCAGTAAGAGAGTCTCAGGAGAAAGATGAGTCCTCGGGCCAGGGCCAGGTTTGTCTCTGCTTCTGGCCCCTGCACAGTTACTTGGGGACTCTTTTTCAGTGTCAACCTCAGAGAAGCTGAGCTTTACTTTTATTATAAAAGCAGTGATTCCCTGTCCCTATACTTTATCAATCCTTTCTCTTCTTTCCCCATCATTCTTCCAGAAAGAATTGTTCATACTCCTTGTCTCCACTTCCTTAATCTTAATTCACTTCTGACTGCAGTGGAATGAAGACTGACCTGGGTAATCTGCCTTATGTGACTTGTGGGCAGGTTAATGAACTACTCCAACCCTCAATTTCCCCACTGACTTGTAAAATGAGGTAATGCAAGAAAAATTTCCAACATAGTCCCTGGCAGATAGTAAATACTTATTTTTTTTATTTTTATTTTTATTTTTTGAGACGGAGTCTCACTCTGTTTCCCAGGCCGGAGTGCAGTGGCACAATCTCGGCTCACTGCAACCTCTGCCTCCCGGGTTCAAGTGATTCTCCTGCCTCAGCCTCCTGAGTAGCTGGGACTACAGGCATGTGCCACCATGCCCGGCTAATTTTTGTATTTTTAGTAGAGATGGGGTTTCACCATATTGGCCAGGCTGGTCTCAAACTGCTGACCCCAGGTGATCTGCCTGCCTCGGCCTCCCAAAGTGCCGAGGATTACAGGTGTGAGCCACCTCATCTGGCCAGTAAATACTTAATTTTAACCCTTTCCCTTCCTCTACCTTTGGGCCCAAAACAGAGATAAAATTTCTTTTCCTAAAATCATTAGTAACATAATTGATTTTTTTTTTTTTTTGAGACAGAGTCTTGCTCTGTCACCCGGGCTAGAGTGTAGTGGCACGATCTCGGCTTACTGTAACCTCTGCCTCCCAGGTTCAAATGACTTTTTTGCCTCAGCCTCCTGAGTAGCTGGGATTACAGGCATGTGCCACCACACTTCGTTAATTTTTTTGTATTTTTAGTAGAGATGGGGTTGCACCATGTTGGCCAGGCTGGTAAAATCATTAGTAACCTAATTGGAAAATTCTATCATTTTTCAGGGCTCAATTTACTTTTTTTTTGGTCAACATTTAAGACTATACTCAATTCTTGAAATTCCTATTATTTTCCTATATTTATGCCACTTTTTCTAGCTTTTCCCTCCTGGTTCCAAAAACATCACCTCTAGCCTGCCTAGTATTAGAGACACTCCCTGCCCAGTGTCACATGGGCAGTCATTTAACAACCATGATATCCTGGCCCCACATAATCATTTGCTCCTTAAATAGGACTTGTATGAGTAGCCACACAAGGATTTAACTGTCTTTTTCCTTTACATACACCTTACATTTAGGTGTATTAATGAAATTATGCAGCCATTGAAAAGTATCATGTTGAAAGCTATGGAAAGATGCAGAAGTGATTAACATTGTCAGTAGATATAGTACAATGCAAAATGCTACATGCTAAAAATCGGGTGAGGTACTATTCATCTTAAGAAGGCACTATAAAGGCTGGGCGCAGTGGATCATGCCTGTAATCCCAGCACTTTGGGAGGCTAAGGTGGGCAGATCACGAGGTCAGGAGATGGAGACCATCCTGGCTAACATGGTGAAACCCCGTCTCTACTAAAAATACAAAATATTAGCTGGGCGTGGTGGCACATGCCTGTAATTCCAGCTACTCGAGAGGCTGAGGCAGGAGAATCGCTTGAATCCGGGAGGCAGAGGTTGCAGTAAGCTGAGATTGTGCCACTGCACTCCAGCCTGGGCGACAGAGCAAGACTCTGTGTTAAAAAAAAAGAAGGCACTATAGGCCAGGTGTGGTGGCTCGGGCCTGTAATCCCAGCACTTTGGGAGGCCAAGGCGGGCAGATCACCTGTAATCAGGAGTTCAAGACCACCCTGGCCAACACGGTGAAACCCTGTCTCCACTAAAAATGCAAAAATTAGCCAGGTGTGGTGGCATGCACCTATAATCCCAGCTACTTGGGAGGCTGAGGCAGGAAAATCACTTGCCCTCAGGAGGTGGAGGTTACAGTGAGCCAAGATTGGGCCACTGCACTCCAGCCTGGGTGACAGAGGGATACTTTGTCTCAAAAACAAACAAACAAACAAAAACAACAAAAAACAAAATAAAAAAAAGGCACTATAGCTGCCTAACACAAAGATGATAGAATCTCATCTCTATGCTGTAACCACACACAACCACACCGAAGATCCCCCAAGGAAAACATGAATAGAGAACACTGGCAAATGAGAATTTAGCATCACTTTGCTACAAATACTCCAGTAGCTGGGCCTGAATGCTGCTTCAGGCTTCCAGACTGTAGGCTTCCTCAATCTCCCAGGCATAAATAGACTCTTAACGTTAGTGAGGGCACATCAATTAGCCAAGTGTGGTGGTGCGTGCCTGTAATCCCAGCTACTTGGGAGACTGAAGCAGGAGAATCGCTTTAACCCGGGAGGTGGAGGCTGCAGTGAGCCGAGATCTTACCACTGCACTCCAGCCTGGTGACAGAGCAAGACTGTCTAAAAAAAAAAAAAAAAAAAAAAAAGGGCCGGGTGCGGTGGCTCACGCCTGTAATCCCAGCACTTTGGGAGGCCGAGGTGGGTGGATCACAAGGTCAGGAGATCAAGACCATCCTGGCAAACACAGTGAAACCCCGTCTCTATTAAAAATACAAAAATTAGCCGGGCGTGGTGGCAGTCGCCTGTAGTCCCAGCTACTTGGGAGGCTGAGGCAGGAGAATGGCGTGAACCCGGGAGGCGGAGCTTGCAGTGAGCCGAGATTGTGCCACTGCACTCCAGCCTGGGCGACAGAGTGAGACTCCGTCTCAAAAAAAAAAAAGGAATTCTCTGATGACTCTTCAGGAAATTCTCCTCATTTTAAGAGTTATGCTATGCTGTTCTGTGAAAATGAAGACTACCAGCACTTCTGTGTAAACTCCAGGAAGAATCTGACTATCGGAGAAGTATGGTAAACCTTGCTGTGTAAAGAAAGGATGGAAAGCTACTTTGTTTTGATAAAATAAAATGTATTGAAGTGCCTGTTTTGAGTAAATTAAAATTCAGAGTACTTACCATTTCAGCTGGTCTCAATAGCAAATTTTTAGAAGTCTGAAATACATCAATACTGTGAAATAGACTCTTACTTCCTTAAGACATTCATGAAGTCACTGGGTTAGGTACTAGGAATGCAATGATGAGAAAACACACATACACACACACACACACACACACAATCCCAGTTCGTATGGGGTTTATAGTCAAGTGGGAAAACAAACATTAATCAAATAATTACACAAATAAATTTAACGAACTGCAGAGTGCATGATCGAAGAGCAGTATTAGATGGTATGAGATGATTAACAGAGTCTGTTAATTGGCCAGAAACATCTGGGAAAGTTCACCTGAGACTGTCAGTTGTGCTATAGTTGGAAGATGGGGATGGGAGGTGGCTGGTGAGGGCCTCGTAAGGGAAGGAACTAAGGGTGCATGAGCCTGGCTGCTGGAAGCAGTATGAGCCTCAGGTAACACAAGGGCTAACCCAAATGCCAACAGAGAGGAAGGATTGTGGGAGAGGAAGAACTGACATGCCTCTCAAGTATTAAAATTCAGTTTTCATCATTTAAAAATAGAATAACAATAGGCAAACAGTTTGTGTTTTTTACAGGGATTGTAAGAGTCAATAAATGATCACTGAACTCCTAGAAGGGTCCTAAAACTGAGTATTTGAGGAATTCCAGAATTTAAATACTGGGTAGAAAAGGATGACCCAGCAAGTATTCCTGAGTCTGAAGAAGAAAAGCCAGGAATGAGTTTAGTGTTACTAATGGCAGAGGAAAAGAGGGCCTTTTAAGAAGGAGGCAGTGCTACTCAGAGTTGAAGGCTACCAAAAGATCAAGGAAAATGAGAACTGAAAAAATATCTGTTGGAGTTTGCAATATGGAGGCCAATGACCTTCACAAATGCTTAAAATGCACTGATATTGTATAATTAGTTTCAAGCATCTTCTGAATTATCTGTATCTTTTGCCTGATTGGGAGGGGTGTGGGTTACTGTAGATCAAATTTCACACTTCTGGAGATGTGGGGGCATTCTAGCAACAATCCAGATAGTGTTACAAACAAGACCATTATAAGATAAACATATTTTAACAAGGCATTTATTACCCAATGCTTTAATATTAGAGAAATCCAATTGGGCTCATGTTAAAAACAATGAAGCATCTATGTCTTATGCAATGCTGTATAGGAAGTATCTGATAAGTTTAGATCCTCAGAACCAAAATTCTATGCATTGGTCTATTGTCTTTATTTAAGACAAAGAGAGTGTGCTCAAGGGACAGGTGTCCACCAGCTACTGAAAACTGCAGAACCCCTATCCATGATGTATCCTTGTTTATAGAATGCTCTAAAAATGGGAATTTAGAAAAACATTTAATTGTCATAATTGAATGTAATTAATCATTGTTAAAATATCAAAGCAGTATAATACATTTCAGAGAATATATATAATGATTTTTAAAACTCTAGTAGAGCATACTCCAAAATGTAGCTAAGCAACCTATTAACACCGGCCTTTTACACAACACAGTTACAATCTTTCTACTAAGATAAATTGGCTGGGTGCAGTGACTCATGCCTGTAATCCCAGCACTTTAGGAGGCCAAGGTGGGTGGATCACCTGAGGTCAGGAGTTCAAGGCCAGCCTGGCCAACATGTCGAAACCCCATGTCTACTAAAAATACAAAAAATTATCCAGGTGTGGTGGCAGGCACCTGTAAGCCTCAGGAAGCTGAGGCAGGAGAATCACTTGAGCCCGGGAGACGGAGGTTGCAGTGAGCCAAGATTGCACCATTACTCCAGCCAGGGTGACACAGCAAGACTCTGAGAAAAAAAGGAAGATAAATCATACATATGATTGATATACAAGCAAATTATATGTATTCACACGTATATAATTTCCTTTTGGAAGATTTTAAGAAAATATTTGTCACAATTATATTTTGTTTATAAATTGAGTACTTTGACAAAATATATATTAAATGGTTCAATAAGACTGAACTATATATGCTGTTTATATGTTGCATTTTAAAAAATCTGTAATTTTCAATAACAAATCTTGAAATACTAAATTTCTTGGCTTGGCACTGTGGCGCATACCTGTAATTCCAGCACTTTGATTGGCTAAAGCGGGTGGATCACTGTAGTCTGTGAGTTTGAGACTAGCCTGTGCAACATGGCAAAACACCATCTCTACAAAAAAATACAAAAATTAGCTAGGTGTGGCAGATGGTACCTGTAGTCCCAGCTACTAGGGAGGCTGAGATGGGAGGATACATTGAGCCCATGAGGCCTAGGCTGCAGTGAGCTGCAACTGGGCAATAGAGCGAGACCTTGTCTCAAAATAAATAAATAAATAAACAAATTTCTTCCCTGTAAATCTTGGACCTAGTCATCAGATCGATCTTTCTAAAAATTTGCTTTCATTCATGCATATTATTCAGTGGCTCCCGACTTCCTACAGATGAAGTTCAGCTCTTTGTTCTGACATGTAAAACATTTCAGTATTTGACTTCAAACTTTGTTTCCAAAGCAGACCATGCTCCTCATCTCCATCCTGAGCTTGTGGTGTGTTCCTCACCTTGAAAGCTCTTCCTCTTTCTCTTCTTCAAATCTTGTGATTTTTAAAGTTACAGTTCAACTCCCACCCACTTCCCTTATGAAATCTTCCCTTATGGTTCTGGTGCCTTCCTCTGGCCTTGTCTTCATCACTTATTTTGGGTTTTAAACAACCACTATTATGTACTGACTAACAGTACTTGTGCCTCCCCCCCCCCTTTTTTTTTTAAAGTGTTCTACGAAGGCAAAGTTAGGTTTCTTACAGCAGGAAGGGAGATGCACACAGAGAAGTGGGAATCTCAGGAGATGGAGTTTTGCCCAGGGTGGAGTGCAATGGTGCGATCTTGGCTCACTGCAACCTCTGCCTCCCGGGTTCAAGTAATTCTCCTGCCTCAGCCTCCTGAGTAGCTGGGATTACAGGTGCCACCATCACGCCCAGCTGATTTTTGTATTTTTAGTAGAGACTGGGTTTTGCCATGTTGGCCAGGCTGCTCTCGAACTACTGACCTCAGGTGATCCACCTGCCTTGGTCTCCCAAAGTGCTGGAATTACAGGTGTGAGCCACTATGCCCGACCTTGTGTCTCTTAACCGAATGGGAATTACCTTTGATGCCTGGCACAATCCTGAGAATTACAAAATTTCAGTGAGTATAAAATTATAAGCATATGCTAGTATTACCTTACCTCTGACCTATTTTACTTTATTCTTACAGTTTTTCTATCTACAGAAATAGTATAACTAAAGGCCAAATTTACTATTGCTTAAGTGTCTCTCATTCTCTTTTGAAGCTAACTGATCTTGCTGTTGTCTCCATTTAATGCATACTCTTCGTTGTGCAACTGAAATATACATAGTCTGGAATTTTCCTCAAACCAGGGACTAATTCCCTTTAATTTCATCAAGTCTTAGGTAAGTTCCTGTGTTTTGTGATAAATGCATTTTTACCTTCCTTTTAATGGAATATTTGAATGTTCAATTTCTCCAAAAATACAGAACTTTAAAAAACCCAAAAAACAGTAAGGTCTTTCTTTCATTGAGTTTGATGTTTATTGTTTTTCTCTCCTTTCTCCAAGCACAGGGGAAGAGGTATAAAAGCAGAGGGATACATGCTTTTGAAAACCCACCCTGGGCTAGATGCAGAAAAGCAGAAATTATGGTGCTAGCTTCCTTTACTGCATAGGCAGTTTAGCTCTGCTTAAGACTATTGTACTTGAGTCCTAAGTTTACAAATCTAGGGAAATCATGCTTACAAATGAGCAAGGTTTTCTTTTTGCTTATAACAGCACCAATTACTTATTAAACACCTACTATATGTCAGACACAATGTTGGTTGCTTTATATGTTACCTAATTTTCATGATCAAATGTATCATGATTCCTGTTTTACAAATGAGGAAACCGAGGCTTAGAGATGCTAAGTAACTTGAACAACTAGTAAATGGCAGAGGTGGAGTTTGGATGCAGAACTGATTCCAAAGCCTATGCTCTTTTCTCTACATCTTGCACTGTTGGTGTCTTTTAGTGGCAGGAATTCTCACTGGGGAATATTGGGGTTTGCATTTATAACTCTGGCAGCTAAAGGGAAGGACAGAATAATAATAAAAAAGTTCCACTGTATCTGGGGAGGCTTACCAGACCCCTTCCCCTATGCACAGTTGCTCCAGGCTTTGTTAGTAGATGTTCCTCACTCTGACAATTTACATTTCCGTATACCCTAAATTTGGCACTGTCCCTTTTGTTATGGAACATCTGATCACTTCTGTCTGGGTAGGTGGGGAGGAGGGCTGAGAAGTTTTTATCTTTGTCAAGGCCCAGGATGAAAACATCAGGAAGTAAATCAATGCAATACCATACATTTTATATTTAAAAATATATGTAGTATATTTTATATTTAATATTAATATATAACATGTAATATATAATATATAACATTATTTAATATTATATATTTTATATATATTAGAAATTCTACCCTGTAAAAATACATTTCTCAGAGGGGCTGGCGGGAGGGGGGGAGGGTGATACATTTATCATACAAGATGAAACTTACGTAAGATTAGATATCTCTATAATCTTAGTGCTGTGCTGATATATAAATTCCAAGTTTCAGCTGTTAGTTACTTATTTGAAGATCAAAAGAAGGAAATTTCAGTGTGACAAGAATGTTGACAATCCCTGTGCCTTCTCTACTAGGATCTAGTTCCACCGTGCTCTTCCAGGGAAGGATGTAGCTGTGTATGCAGGTTTTAGTTGGACAGTCATCTTTTTCTAGTCACATTACCTGTGGCAGTTTCCCAGTCGCTGTTCTGTGTGTTAGGACCACGGGAGGAGAGAAATGGTTATTCTTCCTTCACCATTTTTTCCACACTTAAGATAATTTAATATACTCTGTTTTCTAGTTAGTATTTAATTTGTGTAATAGTCTAGAGATTGCTATACAGATTTAATGTGTTTTACACTTAGTTGGGCAAAAGCTTATTAGTATCTACCACCAACCAGATCTAACTATATAAATATGTATTACATAATTATATTAAGGATGATTTGTGGGTTTTGAGTGTGAACCCTAAAAATCTGAGCCAGGTCCCAGTTAATTTAGAAAGTTTATTTTGCCAGGGTTGAAGATAAGTGCCCATGATACAGCCTCAGGAAGTTGTGACATGTCCAAGGTGGTCAGAGCAGTTTGGTTTTGTACACTTCAGGAAGACATGAGATATCAACCAGCGTATGTAAGATGAACACTGGTTTGGTCCAGAAAAGGTGGAACAACTGGAAGCAAAGGAGGGACAACTCAAAAAACAGGGAGGGGGCTTCCAGGTTTTAGGAAGAGACAAATCACTGCATTCTTTTGAGTTTCTGATTACCCTTTCCAAAGGAGGCAATCAGATATTATCTCAGTAAGCAGAGGAGTGACTGAGTAGAATGGGAGGCAGGTTTGCCCTAAGCAGTTCCCGGAAGCTTGACTTTTTCCTTTAGCTTAGTGATTTTGGGGCCCCAAAATTTTCCTTTCACATGGGTTAACTGTCCACTCTTGTGAAATATCATTTAATATTAGGATATCTGAAATGTTTCCATATGGCTGGGTGCAGTGGCTCACACCTGTAATCCCAGCACTTTGGGAGGCTGAGGCCCAAGGAACACTTGAGCCCAGGAGTTTGACACCAGCCTGGACAACACAGTGAGACTCCATCTCTACAAAAAATAAAGTTGGCCAGGGGTGGTGGCACATGTCTGTGGTCCCAGCTACTTGGGAGGCTAAGGGAGGAGGATCACTTGGGCCCAGGAGGTTGGGGCTGTAGTGAGCCATGATCGTGCTACTGCTCTCCAGTCTGGGGGCAGAGCTAGACCCTGTCTCAAAATTAATCAGCAAACAATGACAACAAATAAATGAGATGTTTCTATAGATCACTTTTTTAGATCTATAGTTTTAGATCTATAATTTAGTGATTTTTTAGAAACACTAATTGAGATGGAGTCTTGCTCTGTTGCCCAGGCTGGAGTGCAGTGGTACGATATTGGCTCACTGCAGCCTCCATCTCCGGGGTTCAAGCGATTCCGCCTCAGCCTCTCAAGTAGCTGGGACTACAGGCATGCGGCACCATGCCCGGCTAATTTTTGTATTTTTAGTAGAGACCGGGTTTCGCCATGTTCGTCAGGCGGGTCTGGAACTCCTGACCTCAGGTGATCCGCCCGCCTCGACCTCCCAAAGTGCTGGGATTACAGGTGTGAGCCACCGCTCCGGGCCTAAAAACACTAAATTTAAGTAAGCAACTGGGGTGCAGTTTTGTCACTGACAGTTATGGTGCTGTAGAAAGAACCCATATCTGGAATCTGCCTTTAGCCTCAGCTCTGCCTCTTTGTTTTTTTTACCTTGGAAAAGTCACTTCATCCGTTTTCTCATCTATATAGGATGAAGTTCATAATTTCTATTACATAGTGTTCTTAAGAGACTGAATGACCGAAATTAAAAGACGTGTTCTACGAAGGCAAAGTTAGGTTTCTTACAGCAGGAAGGGAGATGCACACAGAGAAGTGGGAATCTCAGGAGACGGATGTGGCCAGGGGCTTTTTATGGGGGTTGGGCTAAGCATTATTAGTCAAGAAGCTGAACTGCTATATATGGTAGATCTTGAATACAATTTCTCCAAAATAACCTATTTCCTCCCCAAACCCAAACTTCCTCAACTGGGATCAAACTCAATCCTGCAGCATGTTCTGAGATTCTGTACTCGCCTCACTTCCCCCAAGATTGTACATTTTGGAGGAGCCATTCCTTCATCATCCATGTTTGCATCCTCCACACTGTTCATAGTTAAGTGCATAGTACGTTTGCTATTGGGCAAGGTCCTCAAATGCGAGGCGGACGTCAGAATAGTCAGGTTAGCGACTGAGTAACTGCTCGTGGTGGATAATTTAAAGTCAATTTGAAAGTTCATCCTTTTCCCCAAAGGCAAAAACAGGCGTTCCTTTTCTTAAAAGAGAATTTTAAACAGAATTGGGTCTCTGGTGTCCAACCTAAAGCCCTCAAAGAAAGAGGGTCACGGTTGGGGGTGGGGGTGATGGGGGACACTGAACCCTCTTCTGGTTGCGCCTTGCCCTGAGCCCCTGGCTAGAACCCTGGCGCGCTCCCAACGCGAATCGGTGACTCCGCAGGCCGCGCAGTGCGGAGGTGCCCGTCCCACCCTCCCCCTTGGGGGGTGCGGGCTCCATTTCTCCGAGCCGCTGGGGTCGGCTTCTGGTCTTGAGATGCGGATGAAGTGGTGTGAAGGGTTGGGCTTTTTTTTTTGTTCCTAAAAATGCAACGAACAAAAAAAAAAGTACAACAATCCAAACCCAACCATCTTAATTGCACGGCAGCTTAACTGGGAGACTTTCTTCCCGGGCGGCCCCACCCGGGACGGCGCCGCTTCAGTCGAGCCCACCATCTGGGCGAACAGCGTCCACTTCCCGGAGCCGCGGCCCAGCCCCTGCAGGAGGGTTTCGGGCGCGCGCAGGCCTCTGGAAGGGAGAAAAGCCCGCAGCCCGGCCCTCCCCGTCCCAGGCGGCCCGCGCCGGTGGACGGCGGGAGCCGGCGGCGGTTGGAGACGCCGGAAGGAGCGCGGTCTCACCTCCCGGCTCCCTCCGCTGGGGCTAGGCGCGGCGGGGAAGGCGGGACAGAGCGAAGCGGGCCGGGGAGGCGCGGCCCGAGGTGCAGGCAGAGGGAGGCGACGGGGACGGGGGAAGGCGAAAGGGTGGGGGGGGAGGGGGGAGGGCAGGGGAGGGGAGGCGGGCAACGGGGAAGGGGAGGAGAAGGGGGGAAGGGGAGGAGAAGGGGGGAAGGGGAGGAGAAGGGGGGAAGGGGAGGAGAAGGGGGGAAGTGGAGGGTAAGGGGGAAGGGGAGGGGAAGTGGGAGAGGAGGGGTAAGGGGAGAAGGGGAGGGTAGGGGAAAGGGGGAAGGGGAGGGGAAGGGGGAGGAGGGAAAGGGAGGGGGCGGGGTTCGCCGGAGACGCGAGTCCATTTTGAGGCTGTGCCTGGCGCGTACCATACGATCCCCACGGCTGGAGGCCAGGCGGTCGCGCTGCCTCTCCCACTCGCCGGAGGTCGGAGATAAGTACCCGCCGCCCGGCTCCTCTCGGGAAAGCGGGGTGGTCCTCGAACCTGCAGCGAGGGTGGGGACTTGCCCAGGTCAGCAGGGAACTGCGTGGGAGGGGGGGGCTGGCGAAGGCCGTCTGAGCTCCAGTCCCGGCAGCGCGTCGGAAACCAGCAGGGCACTGTCACGGGCGTGGGGAGGAGCGGCTTGCGGTGGGCGCCGGGGCAGTGTGTCTGTGGTCCAGAAAACCTGCTCTGCCCGGAGGCTTTCCGGCCCTGCTACCAGCGTCTCCACATTCCCTAGAAAAGAAAAGACGGGTGTGGGCCTTAGGTTAGAGCGCGCCGCCAGCGTCTGGCGCTGACCTGGAGAGGTTGCATGGCGCCGGGGGAGGGCGCCCTAACCGAGAAGCTGCTTAATACAAAGAGCTCCAGGTTCCTGGCGTTTCACCAGGTCTAAACAGCCTGGCTTTATTTTTGGGGGCCATTGAAAAAATTGAGGCTCAAGATTGGGGTCCTGTGCAAATAAATGCGTTAATACTGTTCTTTTTCTTTTCTCTTTGCAGTAGCCTGTGGTTCGTTAGTCAAAACGTGAAAAAACCTGCTTTGCCCTGGGAAATAGTAACCCTGCCAAATACATCAGCTTATAGGAGACAGAGGTAAAATGCTACAATAATTTTCCTATGTTATCCTTTTTTTTTTTAAACACCCAATTTCAATAGGCCCCAGAACCTTCCAAAATGGAACTGTGTGTAGAATACGTATGTTCCCATCCACTTTTCATTGGTGGTCTTTGTTCTTTTCATATTTTGTTAAAACTTAGAAAAATAGAATCCACGTTTAGCATCTATTTATGTGGTATTTATCTTAAATATATCCAAACATTTATATTGCAAAAGAAGAAAAGAGCTTCCACACTTTTTTCCTAGTTTTTTTCCCCTTCTCCTATGCTTAGGGAATTGTCAGGCTGCTAGGGCTTTTAGAACAGGGCTTGAGTTTTCTAGAGACCTTTATATAATAGGCATTTTTAAAGCAGAATTTTATTTATATAGGCACTCCTTCTAGTAGAACTTGATGGAGCTGTTAACTGACTATACTTCCTTCTTGCACAATGGGAGCTTCCCTATCCTTCCCTAAAAATACATTTTTTTTTTCCTTTCTGCCAGCTGGCTTACTAAACCTCCCTGGGAAGTCCTTGCCTAACACCGGGCTGTTCTGTTCATTCTATACATTTATGATAGGTTATCTGGCCTTAATTCTGCCACAGCTTTTGTTCAGATACGCTCATTTTCATGACACTGCTTTGTACCTGATACCCTATGTAATACGTGTTTTGCTTTGCCTTGAAATCACAGTTCAAGTTTAGAACCTTTTCTTGCTTGATACACTGGTGCTCCACAATAACACCTTAAATGTGTAGAGTTTGCATATATGTAATTAAACCTTAAGTTTGTATAGTTTTGTAGTTTATGGAATTCTCACACATTACTGTAATACAGGAGTTATTGAAAAATTATTTTTAGGCAGCTAGAAAGGGTAAAAGAGTTCTTGGTGGAATTTTCCTTTAATAAAAAGCAGCTCCTGGCCGGTGACTTTGGGAAGTTGAGGTCAGGAGTTCAAGACTAGCCTGGCCAATATGGGGAAATCCCATCTCTACTAAAAATACAAAAATTAGCTGGGTGTGGGGGTGTGCACACCTGTAATCCCAGCTACTTGGGAGGCTGAGGCAGAACCACCGCTTGAACCCAGGAGGCAGAGGTTGCAGTAAGGCGAGATCGCGCCACTGCACTCTTAGACTGGGCAACAGAGTGAGACTCTGGTTACCAAAAAAAAAAAAAAAGCCCCCAAACCATTTATTTTCTAACAGAAAGCAGCCTGAAAAGTCAGGCTGCAAGCAGAAATATGCAGGCTAGAAGCTTTTGTATGTAAATGTCGCCAGCTATATCTGGAAGCCAGGTACATTCAGTATGGGGTTTCTTGCTTCCTTTTCCTTGTCACCCTATGTGGGCATCTTGGCGATCACTAGGTAAAACCACAGGTGCAGGTGTCATGGTGGCCCCAGATAGAAGCCACATTTGCATAACAAAAAATTAGAGTGGGAGGGTCAGTCTTTAGCCAGGCTGTGTAAATGGTACACCTGGTCAAACCAATCCCCTGGGCTCTGTAAATCACCACCTCCTTGCTCTGTACAAAATCAATTGCGTTTCACCTCAAACCCAGAGACCCTCTCTTGGGTGACCTTTCTCAGCATGAGGAACGTTTCTCTGTTAAACTTTCCGCTCCTAAACCCACTCGTGTGTGTCCACGTCCTGAATTCTTTCTTGGCTCGAGACAACCACGGGTGTATCCCCCAGACAATGGAGCCATTTCATTATGAAGTAAATACTATAAAATTTGTTTTTTAATTTTTTTCCAAGAGATGGGATTCTCAACTGTGTCTTGAACTGGGCTAGGATCCTCCTGCTTCAGCCTTCGGAGTAGCTGGGACTACAAGTGTGTGGCACCATTCCCAGATATAAAAATCCTAATTTTATGAAGGATAAAACTGGTTCTTGAACACAGGTACTCAAAAGCAGGTTTTGTGCTTTCCCCTTCACTGGAGAGCCTGTTAAACCTAGTTTGTAAAAACTGCAAAATTTTAGAAGGGATTTTAGAGAACTTATGATTAAACCTCTTCATTTTATGAATAAGAATACTGAGTTCTTGAGTCACTTTCTAGATATAGTGCTAAGGTCTAAGAATTAGAACACTCAGGCTCTATGATGCCTAGTTTGCTGTGTATAACTGATAAGTCTCCATTTTTTGAGTGCTGGGGGTGTCTTAGTTTTTTTGACTCCTAAAGTTAGGTGTTTTGATGATTTCTAAGATGCTTTTAAGCCCAAAATTTCTATTCCTACCCCATAAATTTTATTACCATTTATTGCCTATATATATGTATATATAGGTAAGACACAGATGCAGACTAGTGTTAACTGCCTTAAACTTTTATATTTTAAACTCGAGTAGGTATGGTAACAAGTGTGTCTTATTCTTCGTTTTTTACTAAGTCCTATAAAAGTAAGGCTTTCTTGTAAGGTTAGGAACTGCATTGAGAGGTGGACCACTCTAATACGTCATTGGTTAGAGTTCATAAAGTGATATAAACCCTTTCTAGAGAGAAACCTAGTCATCTTTTCAAGAGCCTTAAAAATGTCCTTACTGTGGCCGGGTGCGGTGGCTCATGCCTGTAATCCCAGCACTTTGGGAGGCTGAGGCGGGCAGATCATGAGGTCAGGAGATGAAGACCATCCTGGCTAACATGGTGAAACCTCATCTCTACTAAAAAATAAAAAAAAAAATTAGCCGGGCGTGGTGGCTGGCGCCTATAGTCCCAGCTATTTGGGAGGCTGAGGCAGGAGAATGGCATGAACCTGGGAGGCACAGCTTGCAGTGAGCCGGTATCGCGCCACTGCACTCCAGTCTGGCGACAGAGCGAGACTCCGTCTCCAAAAAAAAAAAGGCCTTATTGTTTGACCCAGAAGTACATTTAAAGGAATTGTCTTAGGAAATAATAAGAGCTGTGGAGCAAGACTTTTCTCTGTAAGGTGTTTATCTAAATGTTACAATACCCAAAAAATAAAACCACAAACAAAACAACACAACAAGAAGAACACCCATAAATAAGCAATAAGAAAGCATATCCACAACATGGACTGTCATGTTTTTCTAGAATATATAATGATAGGGAAAAGGCATGTAATAAAATAAGGGGACAAGATACAAAATTGTATTATGCTACCAGTTTTGTTAAAATGTGTGCACATGCACAGACACATGGGATTGGAATAAAGACACCAAAATAATAGTAGTGGTGATTTCTTGCTGATGTGATTATGGGTGGCTTTTTCTCTGTATTTTCTGAATTTTCTATAATAAAAAGAAGTTGCTTTTATAATTTAAGAAGACACAAAAGCTGGTTGCATGGATAACTTCGATTTCAGTATGGTGTCAATATTTTATGGTTTTAATTGCGGTAAGAACATTTAACATGAGACCTATCCTCTGCACAAATTTCTAAGTGTACAGTACAGCAGTGTTAACTATAGACATGAGCAGATCTCTGAAACTTACTTTTATGTGACTTTTATAAGGTATTTATCATACCTTCTAGAATAACAGCACCTGGCCGGGTGCAGTGACTCAGGCCCATAATCGCAGCACTGTGGGAGGCTGAGGCGGGCAGATCACCTGAGGTCAGGAGCTTGAGACCACCCTGGCCAAAATGGTAAAACCATGTCTCTACTAAAAATATAAAGAATTAGCTGGGCATGGTGGCAAGCGCCTGTAATCCTTGCTAATTGGGAGGCTGAGGCAGGAGAATCGCTTGAACCCAGGAGGCAGAGGTTGCAGTGAGCCAAGATCACACCATTGCATTCCAACTTGGGCGACAAGAGCAAAAACTCTGTCTCAAAAAAAAAAGCAAGCAGGAAAGAGTCAAGGCTAAACTGTGGTACAGAGAAGAGAATGAAGGAAAAGGAAAAAGTTTTTCTTAGTGCTCTGAACTAGCGAGGTAATGAATGGCCTGGTTTATATTTTTGAGAATTTCATCTTAGTCTGACAACCCTTTGTGAACTTCCTGAGTAGGTGAACTTTCCAAGCCTAGTGAACCTTCTGTACTAGCTCTATTTTGCCTTGTCAGGGTCCCTGCTAGAAATATCTTGGAAATTTTAACTGCTGTTCATTCTAGGATAATGCCAGAAAAGGTTGGTTACTTCCTGTCTTATATGGACACAAAGGTAACTTTTATATTGTTTGCAAAAGCCACATAATTACTTTAGATACTATGTGTAATGTATTAATTTTCATATTTAGAGGTATCTGAAACCTGATGTTTCTTGCTTTGTCCTGTGTTGATCATACACATCACAGAGGTGCTATATGTAATATATTAATTTTCATTTTTAGAGATTATATCTGAAACCTGATCTCTGTATCTTACTTTGTCCTGTTTTGATCATATAAGTCACCGGGACAGTCTCTAAAAGAATGAAGAGTAATGACACATTGATATAGAGTATTTAAAATAAAAACTTTATAAATAATTTTCATATACCTTTTAAAATAGCTATACAAATGAGAGAAACTAGTATGTATAAGTCGTTTGTCAGAGGTTACATACAGACTGAGAGCCAGACAAGTATGTCAGTCTCCTCATAGGTCTGGATTCAGAGATTTCCAGTAATACATTTAAAAAAAAATTTTATGAAAGATGAAACCATAGGCTGGTCATGATGACTCATGCCTGTAATCCCAGCACTTTTGGGAGGCCAAGGCAGGAAGATACTTGAGGCCAGGAGTTTGAGGCCAGCCTGGCCAACATAGTGAAACCCTGTATCTACTAAAAACATAAAAATGAGCCTGACGTGGTGGCAGGCACCTGTAATCTCAGCTACTCGGGAGGATGAGGCAGGAGAATCGTTTGAACCCAGGAAGTGGAGGGTGCAGTGAGATGAGATCGCACCACTGCACTCCAGCCTGGGCGACAGAGCAAGACTGTCTAAAAACAAAAACCAAAACCATACTACAGCAGATTAAACTTCTTATGAGGCTTATATTTAGCTCTTTTCAAAGTTTTACTTTTTAAACTCAATATGGTTTTCCTATAATTGGCTCTTTAGTTTTTCCATCCATTTTATTGTGCAAATGTTCAAACAGAGAAAACTCAGAAGAATATTACAGTAAGTATTCTTATATCCTCTACCTAGATTTTAATAGTTGTTAATTAGACCCTTACTTAGTTTCAAGAAAACATTTATTAATGGATCTCTCTCTCCTTTTTTTGTTTTTTTTTTGAGATGGAGTCTCACTCTGTCGTCTAGGCTGGAATGCAGTGGTACAATCTTGGCTCACTGCAACCTCTGCCACCTGGGTTCAAGTGGTTCTCCTGCCTCAGCCTCCCGAGTAGCTGGGATTACAGGCCCACCGCGCCCAGCTAATTTTTGTATTTTTAGTAGAGACAGGTTTCACCATCTTGGCCAGGCTGGTCTTGAACTCCTGACCTCATGATCCACCCGGCTCAGCCTTCCAGAGTGCTGGGATTACATGCATGAGCCAATGCACCTGGGCTAATGGATCTCATACTGATACATAGTAAGGTGCAATGGCTCATGACTATAGTCCCAGCTACTAAGGAGGGTGAGATGGGAGAATATAGTACACTATTTGAAGATAAGATTAGTGTGCTCAGAGGAAATGATTTTTTTTTAATGAGCCATTTTATTATAGGAATTATTTCGAAGTAACATTTGTGACTCTCAGTTCAGTAAAGCTTAGCATAATTTAATGTCTGTGAAGTGAGTTTCAATGTTTGCTGTCTAGCCACCTGATAGATAGGTACTTTTTGAAATTCTTGCATTCAAAGATGCCTCAAAGCAGGATGGAAATTTGGGTTAAATCCTTAAGATAAAAGCATAATATATTTATTGGCTTTTCTTTTTGTTTCCTAATGGGATATGAAAAAAAAAAAGGGTAATATTTTGAACAACTCTATTATATTGCTAACAGCCAGTGGAATTTAAAGACCTCAATAGGAAAGTTTCTTTTACTAATAGATTTTATAAGGAGAAAATTAACTTTTGTTTCAGAGTAAATGAGTACCTTTTGCAGTATAATCATTTTAGGTTGATCCCTTGAAAGAATTTCTAGAAGGAAGAAGTCCAATACATATATATTAACTCTACTATATTATCACACCTTAACTTTGTAAGTATTGGCTTTTCCATTTTTATTATTTTAGTGATTGTGTTATGGTTTTCATTTATAGAAGCTGTTGCCAAATACTAATTGAGGTAGGATTGATAAAGCACTTTTTATAATCCTTGTTTGTGGATAGCTTGACAATTTGTTCAAAAAAAATAAATCTGTAGTGGTGGTCTGCAACTTTGTTAAAAATAAAACTAAATCAAAAAGTGAATTTCATTGTATGTAAATTTAAAAGTATATTAGAAAATATCAATATGGCAGGAGAACAAGGTTGACTTTTTTCCCGCAACTAGTGTCTACTACCACCTCTCTGGAAACTTTAAAAGTTGTCAGCTTTTAAAACTGTTGGTGTAAAACATTTGGGAAGTTTTTAATTAGTGGGAAAAAGGTATTTGTGCTTCAAAATTTGAGACTTTTCTAAGTATTCAGAAACATTCAAAGGAAGAAATGAATTTTGGAAAACTTGTTTGCCTTTATGTGCTTAATCTGACTTAAAGTTGAAATTTGAACAGTGAATATTTATTTTGTTTACATAAAGTTTTTTGACTTCTATATTGGGGAAAAAACTAGCTTGAGGCCAGGTGCAGTGGCTTATGCCCATATAATCAGCACTTTGGGAGGCTGAGTCCAGATCGCTCGTGCTCAGGAGTTTGAGGCCAGCCTGGGCAACATGCCAAAACATCATCTATACAAAAAAAAAAAAAAGTACAAAAATTAACTGGAAATGGTAGCATGTGCCTGTAGTATCATGAGGTGGGAGGCTCACCTGAGCCTGGGGAGGTCAAAGCTACAGTGAGCTGTGTTAGGGCCACTGCATTCCAGCCTGGGCAACAGAGTGATACTCTCTCAAAACAACAGAACAGACAGGGCGCGTTGGCTCATGCCTGTAATCACAGTACTTTAGGAGGCTGAGGTGGGTGGATCATTTGAGGTCAGGAGTTCAAGACCAGCCTGGCCAACATAACGAAACCCCGTCTCTACTAAAAGCACAAAAATTAGCCAGGTGGGGCCGGGCGCGGTGGCTCAAGCCTGTAATCCCAGCACTTTGGGAGGCCGAGACGGGTGGATCGCGAGGTCAGGAGATCGAGACCATCCTGGCTAACACGGCGAAACCCCGTCTCTACTAAAAAATAGAAAAAACTAGCCGGGCGAGTTGGCAGGCGCCTGTAGGCCCAGCTACTCGGGAGGCTGAGGCAGGAGAATGGCGTAAACCCGGGAGGCGGAGCTTGCAGTGAGCTGAGATCCGGCCACTGCACTCCAGCCTGGGCGACTGCGAGACTCCGTCTCAAAAAAAAAAAAAAAAAAAAAAAAAAAGCCAGGTGGTAGTGGCACATGCCTGTAATCTGAGCTACACAGGAGGCTGAGGCAAGAGAATCGCTTGAGCCTAGGAGGCGGAGGTTGCTGGTGGGGAGGTTGCCAGTGAGCCAAGATGGCGTCACTGCACTCCAGTCTGGGCGACAGACTGAGACCCTGTCTTGAAAAAAAAAAAAAAAAAAAGGCCAGGTGCGGTGGCTTATGCATGTAATCCCAGCACTTTGGGAGGCCTAGGAGGGCGGATCACCTGAGGTCAGGAGTTTGAGACCAGCCTGACCAACGTGGTGAAACCCTATCTCTACTAAAAATACAAAAATTAGCCAGGTGTGGTGGTGTACACCTGTAATCCCAGCTACTCAGGAGGCTGAGGCAGGAGAATCGCTTGAACCCAGGAGGCAGACGTTGCTGTGAGCCGAGATGGCGCTATTGCACTCCAGCCTGGTCGACAAGAGCAAGACTCCCTCTCAAAAGAAAAGAAAAAAAAAAAACCCCGAAAAAGAGGTGGAGGGGATGTATGCTTTTTTAGTTCATGTCAAAGGAGTAAGCTGGGTGGATTATTTCAGATTTTGTGTTAGCCATACTTTAAGATTCTGTAAGTTAATTTGCTGTGAAGAGTACCTTTTATTTATGAGATTAAAATCTTTAACTTATATTATCCTTTAAAACTTTGGAGGCAACAAAGATGTCTACCAAGGTTTCTTGGATCAGGTATTCGTCACTTGTGGAAGTGGTCACATAGTTTTGTCTTAGAGAAAGTTTTGAGTATAAAGAGAAGGCATAGGCAGGGCGTGTTGGCTCACACCTGTAATCCCAGCACTTTGGGAGGCCGAGGCGGGTGGATCACCTGAGGTCAGGAGTTCGAGACCAGCCTGGCCAACATGGCGAAACCCCCGTCTCTACTAAAAATACAAAAATTAGCTTGGCATGGTTGTAGGTGCCTGTAATCCTAGCTACTCGGGGAGTCGAAGGCAGGAGAATCACTTGAACCTGGGAGGCAGAGGTTGCAGTGAGTTGTGATCACGCCACTGCACTCCAGCATGGGCAACAGTGCAAGACTCCATCTCCAAAAAAAAAAAAAAAAAAAAAAGGCATAAAACTAAAGGAAGAAGAGAAAAGGAAATATTTAGATATTTTATTTAATTTAATTTTTTTGGTGACAGAGTTTTGCTGTTGTGCAATTGCGGCTCACGGCAACCTCTGCCTCACGGGTTCAAGCGATTCTCCTGCCTCTGCCTCCTGAGTAGCTGGGATTGCAGGCATGCACCACTACGCCTGTAATTTTGTATTTTTAGTAGAGACGGGGTTTCTCCATGTGGGCCAGGCTGATTTTGAACTCCCGATCTCAGGTGATCTGCCCACCTTGGCCTCCCAAGGTGCTGGGATTACAGGTGTAAGCCACAGCGCCCGGCCAGAAATATTTAGATTTTAAAGTGAATGAAAATAAGAATCTTTAAATTATAAACCAAAATGTGTAAGTTAAATCACTAAAAAGGAAACAAGAGGATCTATTGTAATTTTGATGCAATTTTTTTAGAAAAGAGACTTTCCAAATAGGTATTTTTTTCCCCTCTGGTTCACTTTAAGAGCTGTAAGTTGATCATGACCTTGGGATGACTTTATTATTTTAAGTTTTCCTGTGTGTGACATTTTCCTTTTCACTTTTGGTCACATTTGTTTGCCTGAAAATTCTTCTTGGCCCCTGTTTTGTATCCTCAATTTTCTTCATAGTTTCTCTTTGCCTTCGGTGTCCTTTTTCTCCTCCTCATCCCACCCAATCACTTGGTATGTTCTTTGTTTTCTTCTTATTTAATATGCTTGGATAGCATTCTCTGGTATTAACATTGAAGTATTAACATTGCAAAGATGAGTAAATTAGGTTTATTTTATTGAGTGTTGCCCTTACCACTTCCCTGTTTCTATTGCCTTCTCAAAAATCTGGCCTTTGTGTAGAATTCTTAGGCAAAAGATGACAGTAATGGAAGTGAAAAGTGTGGAGCAGGACTGGGGTTGGCAGATCATCAAAAGTTTGACTTCACTGTTCTGAAAGTTTGTGTGTCTTACAGCTGCGTGGTGACCTCTTTCAGAAGACAAAGTTTAGTCTTTATAGCCATTCTCTTCCCAATGCTTTTCAAAGGTTATATGATTTGTCATATCACAAAGGATTTTTCAGAAAAATCAGCTGTTACACTTTTTTTGTTTGCAGTATGACACTAAATTTGAGACAGAATAATCTTTGCTTTAGTTCTCCCTATGTTATATATTATAAATACATGTATCTTACAATCTAAAGCCATAAACTGGCTGGGCGTGGTGGTTCACACCTGTAATCCCAGCACTCTGGGAAGCTGAGGTGGGCGGATCACTCGAGGTCAGGAGTTTGAGACCAGTCTGGGCAACATGGTGAAACCCTGTCTCCAGTAAAAAAATATAAAAATTAGCCAGGTGTGGTGGTGGGCGCCTGTAATTTCCAGCTACTCAGGAGGTTGAGGCAGGGGAATCGCTTGAACCCAGGAGGCAAGAGGTTGCAGTGAGCCGAGATTGTGCCACTGCACTCCAGTCTGGGTGACAGAGTGAGACTGTCTCAAAATAAATAAATAAATAAATAAAAACTTAGGGCCCAGCGCGGTGGCTCGTGCCTGTAATCCCAGCACTTTGGGAGGCAGAGGCAGGTGGATCATTGAGGTCAGGAGTTCAAGACCAGCCTGTCCAAGATGGTGAAACCCCGTGTCTACTAAAAATACTACAAAATTAGCCAGGTGCGGTGGCAGGTGCCTGTAATCCCAGCTACTCGGGAGGCTGAGGCGGGAGAATCGCTTGAATCTGGGTGGCAGAGGTTGCGGTGAGCCGAGATTGCGCCACCGCACCCCAGCCTGGGAGACAGAGTGAGACTGTCTCAAAAAAAAAAAAAAAAAAAAAAGGCCAGGCACAGTGGCTCACCCCTGTAATCCCAGCACTTTGGGAAGCAGGTGGATCACCTGAGGTCAGGAGTTTGAGACCAGCCTGGCCAACATGGTGGAACCCCGTCCCTACTAAAAATACAAAAATTAGCTGGGCATGGTGGCAGGTGCCTGTAATCCCAGCTACTCTGGAGGCTGAGGCAGGAGAATCGCTTGAACCCAGGAGGCAGAGATTGCAGTGAGCAGAGATCACACCATTGCTTGCACTCCAGCCTGGGTTACAAGAGCAACACAGTCTCAAAAAAAAAAAAAAAAAAAAAAAAAGCAATAAACATTAACCCTGCAAGCTCAGCTTGTCTTTTAAATACTGTTTACCTTCTAGATATAGTCCAGTCATGTATGGCTGTTGAAGTTACTGTTAAAAAAGTTTCACTTTTTATTATAGATGGCCTACTATTATTTTGGTGATAATGTGATATGTGTATATATCCCTGAGTAAACAGTGTAGAAATATATAGTACTCTTGGTGTTTTAACTATAGAGATAAATGTATGTTTAAAATAAATTTGTGGTCTGGTGCAGTGGCTCACACCTGTGATCTCAGTGGTTTGTGAGGCCAAGGCAGGAGGATTGCTTGAGGCCAGCTAGTGAGACCTGGTCTCTACAAAAAAAAGTAGCCAGGTGTGGTGGTGCATGCCTGTAGTCTTAGCTACTTAGGAAGCTGAGGCAGGAGGACTGCTTGAACCCACAAGTTTGAGGCTGTAGTAAGCTATAATTAGGCCACTGTACTCCAGCCTGGACAACAGAGCAAGACCCTGTCTCTCAAAAATGAAAAATAATAAACCTGCATTGAGAAATGGTATTGGCCTACATCAGGGATCTCACATATTTTGGTCATAGGACACTTTTACACTCTTAAAAACTGAGAATCTTGGCCTGTAATTTCAGTGTTTTGGCAGGCTGAGGTGGGAGGATCACTTGAGCCCAGCAATTTGAGACTAGCCTAGGCAATATGGTGAGACCTCGTCTCTACAAAAAAAACTACAAAGAAAAAAAATTAGCTGGGTGTGATGGTACATGCCTGTAGTCCCAGCTACTCGGAGGTTGAGGCAGGAGGATGGCTTGAGTCCAAGAGGCAGAAGTTGCAGGGGACTCAGATTGCACTACTGCACTCCAGCCTGGGTAAAAGAGCTGTCTCAAAAAAAAAAAAAAAAAAAATTGAGAATCCCAAGAAATTTTTTATGTTTTATACTGTCAATATTTACTCTATTATAAATTAAAACTATTTTTTAAAAATACTCATTTAAAATAACAATGATAAACCCATTACAAGTTAACAAATAATTTAGGAAAATAACAATTTTCCAAAACAAAATACAGAGAAGCATGGCATTGCAATATAGGCCTGTAATGAATGGCTATTAATAGAAGACAGCTGGAGTCTTTTGTTTGCTTCTGTATTTAACCTGTTGCAATAAATTATTTTGGTTGAAATATACAAAGAAGGCTGGGTGTGGTAGCACATGCTTGTAATCCCAGCACTTCGGGAGGTGGAGATGGGAGGATTGCCTGAGGGCTGGATTTCTAGACCTGCCTGGGCAACGTAGTTTATAAAAAAATCTATGGCCGGGCATGGTAGCTCTCACCTGTAATCCCAGCACTTTGGGAGGCCGAGGCGGATGGATCACCTGAGGTTAGGAGTTCAAGACCAGCCTGGCCAACATGGTGAAACCCCGTCTCTAATAAAAATACAAAAATTAGCCGGGCGTGGTGGTATGCGCCTATAGGCCCAGCTAATTGCGAGGCTGAGGCAGGAGAATTGCTTGAACCCGGGAGTCAGAGGTTGCAGTGAGCTGAGATAGCACCACTGCACTCCAGCCTGGGTGACAGAGTCAGACTCCATCTCAAAACAAAAAACAAAACACAAACTCACTGAAACTAAAAATTAGCTAGACATGGTGGTGCACACCTGAAGTCTGAGTTACTTGGGAGGATCCTACTTGAGCCCAGTAATTCAAGGCTGCAGTGAGCTATGATCGTGCCAGTGCACTCCAGCTTGAGTGACAGAGTGAGACACCCCCATCTCTTAAAAAAAGGAAGTACACAAAAATCTAGGCTTACACAGATATGTAGTTGGTAAAGGAAGGAATACTGTTTAGCCTTTTCAGGTAAGTTCATCTTTTTTTTTTTTTCTTTTTTTTTCTGAGGCAAGGTCTCACCCTGTTGCCCAGGCTGGAATGCAGTGGTGCCATCTCGGCTCACTGCAGCTTCTGCCTCCTGGGCTCAAGGGATTCTCATACCTCAGCCTCCTGAGTAGCTGGGACTACAGGCACATGCCACCACAGCTGGCTAATTTTTTTTTTTTTTTTTTTTTTTTTTTTTGTAGAGGTGGGGTTTTACCATGTTTCCCAGACTGCTCGTGAACTTCTGAGGTCAAGCAGTCCACTCTCTGCAGCCTCCCAAAGTGTTAGGATTATAGGCGTGAGCCACTGCTCCCAGCCTGAATCTTCTTTGATACTATACAAAAACTCAGCAAGTGCTAGTTTCTTTGTTGGAGTATGGAATCTGAAATTGTATTTATGAACCTGTTGGTCTTTCGTGAACCTCAAATGAATCTTTTACCCATGCCTGATTTATAACATGTGTTAGTGACTTGAAATAATATTCACTGTGTTTTGCAGATCTCCAAATATTGACACATTTCATTATACAGTACTCCTTTCCCCTCAAAAAATCCTCACATTCATTAATATCACTACCCATCTCATCATAAAAGTCTTTAACTAATGGAAAGCTGTCAGGCTCATAAATATAAAATGTTTTCCAGAATTCCAATTTTTACATAAAACCCAGCCTTTTCGTTAGCAAGAGATACTGTCAATTGTTTTCTTTGAAGTAACAAGCTCATTTTTTTTTCCAAGATGTAAGGTAGCTAAGTCTGAATAGCCATAGTTTATCATTTGTTCTTTCAGAAAGTAAAAATGGTGTTCCATGAAAAAAAGCAGCTGGTTTAGCTTGCAGCTCATCACTTAAGTGCTTTTTCTCTAGACAGCATCTGCTGGTATGCAGAAGTGCTATATGTGTACTGCCTATTTTGTCACACAATATATTAAAAAACTGTACACAGGCTCAAGACTTAGTAAAATGAATAATTTTTACTGCTGCATCAAGAACATTCTTAAATGAAACTGGTACTCCAACCCTAATTTGGGTGGTGATGATGAATACAATTCAGTGCTTCTTACAGCTTTGCTCAATCCCTACTAAGGCTTCAGCAGTGTCTACACACCATTGCTTTTACACCATTGGTACAAATGTTGACAGTGCAAAAAGCAAGTAACATCTTAGTGTTACTACGAAAACAGTTTTGATCTCACAGATGCCCCGAAAGAGGGACATCCAGGTTTTTGCCCACCACACTGTGAAAATTGATGATTCTAGATAATACAAAATGGCTTCGATTACTGTTCTGGTGGTTTAAAAACAACAAAAAACCTCATTTAGTTCTCCTACCTAGAAGAGTGAATTGCAACTCTTATCTTGTGCTTTTACCTGTGATTTTAAAAATTGTAATCTTGCCTTTGAAATAGAAAAATATGCCAATTCATAATAAAGTCTGCATGAAGAGTACATGTTTGGATTTATATTTCTGTGCTACTTTCTTTTATATAACATACCATTTTATATTTGTGGGCCCAGAGTAAAGAGCTCATTCTGTTAGACACTGAATAGCCTTGTTTTTGTCAGTAGTCAGCTCTGTTTTAAAACAATTGTTTGGGTCCTGCTGGCTCAACTTGCAGTTGTCCTAGTCCTGAGTCTGTCTTATCCAAAGACTGTTGTTGGAAAGCCCACACAAAGGCCTGTGTATAGGATGCCTTACTATTAAAGGAGCATGTTCTAGTGTCAGCGGATTAAATTTGCTTTGGTGTGCATTCCCTTACTAATTCTCACTTCCTTTGTTTGGCTGGTTATTTCAGTGAATGATCATTTTACTGTGAAGACAGTTTCTTCTAATTATTACATAGTCCTAGTGGTGACGATTATTGGAGTAAAATAAATTTTTTTTTTTCTGGTAGGATGTGATGGAGCTGCTTGAAGAAGATCTCACGTGCCCTATTTGTTGTAGTCTGTTTGATGATCCACGGGTTTTGCCTTGCTCCCACAACTTCTGCAAAAAATGCTTAGAAGGGATCTTAGAGGGGAGTGTGCGGAATTCCTTGTGGAGACCAGCTCCTTTCAAGTGTCCTACGTGCCGTAAGGAAACTTCAGCTACTGGAATTAATAGCCTGCAGGTTAATTACTCCCTGAAGGGTATTGTGGAAAAGTATAACAAGATCAAGATCTCTCCCAAAATGCCAGTATGCAAAGGACACTTGGGACAGCCTCTCAACATTTTCTGCCTGACTGATATGCAGCTGATTTGTGGGATCTGTGCTACTCGTGGGGACCACACCAAGCATGCCTTCTGTTCTATTGAAGATGCCTATGCTCAGGAAAGGGATGCCTTTGAGTCCCTCTTCCAGAGCTTTGAGACCTGGCGTCGGGGAGATGCTCTTTCTCGCTTGGATACCTTGGAAACTAGTAAGAGGAAATCCCTACAGTTACTGACTAAAGATTCAGATAAAGTGAAGGAATTTTTTGAGAAGTTACAACACACATTGGATCAAAAGAAGAATGAAATTCTGTCTGACTTTGAGACCATGAAACTTGCTGTTATGCAAGCATATGATCCAGAGATCAACAAACTCAACACCATCTTGCAGGAGCAACGGATGGCCTTTAACATTGCTGAGGCTTTCAAAGATGTGTCAGAACCCATTGTATTTCTGCAACAGATGCAGGAGTTCAGGGAGAAAATCAAAGTAATCAAGGAAACTCCTTTACCTCCCTCTAATTTGCCTGCAAGCCCCTTAATGAAGAACTTTGATACTAGTCAATGGGAAGACATAAAGCTAGTTGATGTGGATAAACTTTCTTTGCCTCAAGACACTGGCACATTCATTAACAAGATTCCCTGGAGCTTTTATAAGTATTTTTGCTAGTCCTTCTGCTTGGCCTTGTCGTTCTCTTTGGTCCTACCATGTTCCTAGAATGGTCATTATTTGATGACCTGGCAACTTGGAAAGACTGTCTTTCAAACTTTAGTTCCTATCTGACTAAATCAGTCGATTTTATAGAACAATCAGTTTTTTACTGGGAACAGGTGACAGATGGGTTTTTCATTTTCAATGAAAGATTCAAGAATTTTACGTTGGTGGTACTGAACAATGCGGCAGAATTTGTGTGCAAATATAAACTATTATAAAATCTGTTTCAAGTATGCAGTTCTCTTTTGTTAGAAATTGTCAGAGAATAGAGAGTGGTAATTCAGATTTGGTCAACGATTCTAGTCACATATTTTCCTCCAAAAGTATTCCTTCCAAAAATAATCTCCTATACATGTTCAAATTAGGTAGCATAAAGATAAAAGTGAAATTTAGTAGTATAGGCCTGAACCCTTTTTTGTTTAAAGAGTGCTTTTGAAATAAGCATCCACCCCAAATATTGGTTGTATTTATGCTGTGATAAAAATAGGTGAGAGATCATATGATCTAATATTGTATTGATGGAGGTGTAGGTAGTATAATAGTGACTGTTAAGCACGCAGTAAAGACCACTTTTTTTTTTTTTTTTTTTGAGATGGAGTCTTGCTCTGTTGCCCAGGTTGGAGTGCAGTGGTGCAATCTCGGCTCATTGCAGCCTCAATCTCCCAGGTTCAAGTGTTTCTCCTGCCTTAGCCTCCTGAGTAGCTGGGACTACAGGCACGTGCCACCACGCCCAGCTAATTTTTTGTATTTCTAGTTGAGATAGGGTTTCACTGTCTCTCAAGACCGTCCTGTTAGCCAGGATGGTCTTGATCTGACGTCGTGATCCGCCCGCCTCGGCCTCCCAAAGTGCTGGGATTACAGGTGTGAGCCACTGTGCCCAGCCAAAGACTACTCTTAAAGCACCTTTTTGACAGTGAACATGCTCTAAAAAAGGAAAGATAGTGTAGAAGATTTCCCACACACGCACACGTGGGAGACAACTGAGGGTACTGAGTTAGATTTCCAAAATTTTCTACAGAGTTAATTATCACCAAAATGTGAATGGTACATACAAAACCTGGCATTTTCTTGTGATAAGTTTACATTTTTAGGAGAGTGGAGCTTTCAGTCTGCCCTTTTCTCCTTTGTTTTTGTAGTTTTCACCAAAGATGATCAACTAGAAATGTTACATGGCTATGCAAGCAAAAGCATAGATACGTTAAAAAAAAGGATCAGGTGGCTGGGCATGGTGGCTCATGTCTATAATCTCAGCATTCTGGGACAGTGATGTGGGAGGATTATTTGAGGCTAAGAGTTCCAGTTCGAAACCAGCTTAGTAAACATAGCGAGACCCAGTCTCGACCAAAAAAAAAATATATATATATATATATATATATATATCGGAAATACATGGCAAGAGCAGGAAATGGGAAGACTGCCTTTTTTTCTGGCAGCTATGTGTTGTTTTGTTCCAAAGATGGCAAGTGTACAACCAAACCAATCCACTTGCTTACAGAAAGAATGTTTAGTGTAGTTGCTAATTTGACAACAGATAAAACAGTCTGTCAGCTATTACAAAGTACAAAGTAACCAGCTGAACACTAATGCTGTTCTGTCTGCTCACAGGAGATAAAGATACCCTCTCATGGAATAAAAAAACTTACCTTGCTTAGAATTCATATAACAAAGAAGTAACCTTTTAACTGCTCTCTAGTCTGCCTTATTTCTGCCATAGAGTAAGATACTCCTTGAAAGCCCATTAAGTGGAATAGACTTTCTGAAAATAGAGATCTTTACCTCAGTCTTCCTTTAATTTGGTTGAGAGGAGGTAATGAAAATGGGGACAGGATAAAAGGTGGCAACTAAATTTAAAGCACAGAAGAAATGATTTCTTTCTAGCTATGAGAATAGTCAAATTGAGCTTGCCAGGCGAGGTAATGGCTGTCGCGTTCCTAACATGTAATTCATGATTTAGCCACTAAATTGCTAAGGAGATCATAAGAAATTAAGAAAAACGTTTAAGTCTAGCCTCTGCGTGCTAGACAGGTATGGGGAGGGAGAAGTGCTTTTTCCCTCCCAGTAATTAAAAAAAAAAAAAAAATCTATATAGTTTTACATTTATCAGGTTTTCATGGAGAATTTTTTAAATGTAAGACAGGAAAGGGATCTATTTGATGTCTATCTTCAGATATATTGGCAGTTTTCCTTAAAACTATTTAGTTCCTCATCTGTTGCTTTTTCATTTTGTATACTGCAAGTTCCCAGGCAACTCAAATTTGCAAACACAGCCATGGATATGCTATTTACCTTACAGTAGTTTCCTGGGAATCTAAGTCTCTGGTTTTTGTTATTCTTCCCTCTCCTCCGTTGTATAATCATGTATAACTAGCATCATTTAAGGTTAAGTTAACATTAAGTGTGGCTGATGGTTTGAAGTGAGGGAAGAATGAGTAGTCAGGAACTGGTCACTTTGAATGTGGGAGGGAAGATATGCACGACAAGGTTTTCTACGATAAAGCAGTTTCCTGCTTCTCGGTTGGCACGCATATTAGATGGCAGAGACCAAGAATTCAAGATGGTTGGTGGCCAGATTTTTGTAGACAGAGATGGTGTTTTATTTAGTTTCATCTTAGATTTTTTGAGAACTTACCAGCTTTTATTACCTACTGACTTTTCAGACTATCTTAGGCTTCAGAGAGAGGCTCTTTTCTATGAACTTCGTTCTCTAGTTGATCTCTTAAACCCATACCTGCTACAGCAAAGACCTGCTCTTGTGGAGGTGCCTTTCCTAAGCCAGAACACTCAAGCTTTTTTCAGGGTGTTTGGCTCTTGCAGCAAAACAATTGAGATGCTAACTGGGAGGATTACAGTGTTTACAGGACAACCTTCAGCGCCGACCTGGAGTAGTAACTCTTTCCCTCCTCAGATGACCTTACTTCCACTGCCTCCACAAAGACCTTCTTACCATGACCTGGTTTTCCAGTGTGGTTCTGACAGCAGTACTGATAACCAAACTGGAGTCAAGTATTTTGTACTTTGCAGTGTTTCTCTTGTATACCAGTTTGTGATGTTTTCTCTAAATACTTGAAGTTCCTCAGGCCTGTAACTTCTCCTAGAAAAGATGATTATTCAAAATAATGTTTTGGGGTAACCAGTGGAGTTGGGTAGAATGACCAAATAATTACTTTCTAAACTGGGATACTTGTTAGAGTGAAAGGGACTATTATTAGGTGGGACAAAAGGAATAAATGAAGACTGCCCAAAAAAAAAACCAGACTATGGACATTCAAATCATAGGAGAAAATAATTTAATAGATTATGTTCCATTGCTAATGAATTTGACTTACAAAAGAATTGCCTTATTTTTAAGAGATTCTTTCAGTGGTTTATATAAAGGCTCGCTCACTGGTTTCTTTTGAGTTCCTTACATACTATATAATTTGTTCTTTCAGTTCTTATGATTAGGCTACTGTTTTTCCTTCAGCTGTTTTTTTTTTTTTGGAGACAGAGTCTCGCTCTGTCGCCCGCCCGGGCTGGAGTGCAGTGGCCGGATCTCAGCTCACTGCAAGCCCCGCCTCCCGGGTTTACGCCATTCTCCTGCCTCAGCCGCCGGAGTAGCTGGGACTACAGGCGCCCGCCACCTCGCCCGGCTAGTTTTTTGTATTTTTTTAGTAGAGACGGGGTTTCACAGCGTTAGCTAGGATGGTCTCGATCTCCTGACCTCGTGATCCGCCCGTCTCGGCCTCCCAAAAGTGCTGGGATTACAGGCTTGAGCCACCGCGCCCGGCCTCAGCTGACTGTATTTTTAAACACCCTTAAAGACAGATATATCTCATGGCAAATTTGGTATCCTGTTACAGCCTTGGCTCTTAACTCAAAATATTGGGATAGGCTGTCAGTATGTTAAGGATAGTTGCTCCTGAGTCAATTCTTCACTTACTCCCTCTGTTGTTCTTGGCTGGATCCTAATGCTGATTTCCACTCTGCTGTCACAAACATTTTTTCCCCCCGTAAAATGTCTTAATGCTGTCCTACCATTATTTTACCAACTGTGAAAGCTGGCTTTAGTTTTTAGGAGGAAAAGAAAAGCCTGCATGTGTTCTTTATTGATAGCATTTAAAATATACTTTTTTTTTTGTGGTAAAGGTAGACGTATTTTAAGGTATTTTCTTAACTTTAGCAGTAGTCAACAGGAAGGATACCAGTGTCTCTCTGTCTTAACAACACACCCCTTGGTCTTGCTTACCAACTGGAGGATACTAACTTCCTGTCCTTCCAAAGAGGTTGAAATGTCATTTTGGGAAAAGAGAGCCAGTCAAGCTAGTAGGCTGATTGTGAAGAAAATCTAATACCTTATCTTTATCTCAAACCTCTGTACAACTTTATTTGCATTGATGGGATACTTTAACAAAAATGAAACATTTTTTGGTTTTTAAAATTTGAGTGATTATGACCTCTTTGGGGATCATGCTTCAAAAAGTCAGAAACCTAGAGAAAAAAGTGGCATTGATTTTTAAAAAGAAACACACTAGGTCAAAAGATGTCCTGGAAATACGAAATACTCTTTAAAAACCATGCATTTGGAGAAAGTAATTGTTATCTTGAAAAACATGATTAGAAACTAAAACTGGAATGTTCCTGTGTGTACACAGTGCCCTTTTTATGTTAAGTGTTTGTGTTTTAGAAACAGCACAAAAGTTTTTTCCATTTTAAAGTGAGAAGACATATTTAGACTTCCATAATTCCAAAATCAGAAGCTATTTTAAAAATTAGCATTTTCTTGCATCACCAAATGGTATTCAATTGTTTGGAGCTCAAAATTTTTTTCATTCCATAAATGTTTGTGAATTTTTAGACAGTGCCAATTTAAAAGTAGAGATAGCCAATCTGAATACAGTGACATTATGGGGATCTCTGGTAATTGGGATGAAAACTCTGGCCTTAAAAGGCCCACTTTTAGTATATAATTGCCTAATTAGCA
The DNA here is from genome assembly GCF_009764315.1 of Trachypithecus francoisi. NCBI lineage: Eukaryota > Metazoa > Chordata > Mammalia > Primates > Cercopithecidae > Trachypithecus > Trachypithecus francoisi. The sequence goes on along the minus strand of NW_022681463.1, from coordinate 67,206,947 downwards.
ATCATTTTTATTTTTTGCTCACTCCCTGCTCTGAATCTGTCTATTCAGATATTTTTGGTTTGGAAAAATGGAGAAGTGAGCCTAATTGGTGCCTAATTGTCTGGTGTATCATTCACCTTATTCAGTTTGTTCTATCAATATGATTTACCACTCAAGGTTCATCTAGCAGGTTGCTCAGTTATTATCTCTCAAGGTCATAGTACTAGAAATACTTGGCTTGCATCTTTCAGATGGCCATTCGTGTTATCAAGCTCAAGTTATAGTTGGTCATAGGATTCTAGAGTCTTTATCTGACTTCTTTTTGAACTGGCTCAAATGGAAAAGTGTAGTTGCTTTTAAATTTAAAAAATAAGTTTAGACTTTCTATTTTCCTTTGGTTTCTTCTATTCTGTCCTTTCTTTGTGTGCTTGAAATCTTTTATTTTTCAATTTGTCCTCATACGGAACCAAGTATTTTAGCTAGGTGATTTCTTGCAAGTACATTCCGCTTTATTACTATCTACTATCTGTATATACTATTTGTATCTTAATTCTTTTATGAGATGTTCTGTAACATTTTTTCTCTTTGACAAATATTTCTAGACTATACAGTCAAGATCTGGGGCTTGGGGGTAAGTGGAATGATTTGCTAATATTGAGAATCTGTTGTATCAAACATAATAAACATTTTTTGAGATGTGCATTGTAGTTTGGTAATTCTTAGATTTTACTATTGGTTTCTTTGCTTAGAATGAGTTTCTAAATGTGAACTACAAAAACCACTCTACTTCAAGTGTGATCATTAGAAGAAGGTTAGGGATGTCCCCAAGGATCATTTTATCCATTTAAAACTACAGATGGTTTAGGTTTCTGCCTGAACTAATCTAAGTTAGCTTTTTCTTCACATCTCATAAACTAATGGTGGGAGGACACAAAGAGTTTTATGAAAACATCTTTGATGGCAGATAAAGGAAGGAGTCATAAAGCTGTGTCCATGCAGATATGTTATGCTGACATTATCATTATTATTATTATTGAGATGGAGTTTCACTCTTGTTGCCCAAGCTGGTGTGCAATGGCGTGATCTTGGCTCACCACAACCTCCATCTCCGGGGTTCAAGCGATTCTCCTGCCTCAGCCTCCCAAATAGCTGGGATTACAGGCATGCACCACCACTCCTGGCTACTTTTTGTATTTTCATTCGAGCTGGGGTTTCACCATGTTGGTCAGGCTGGTCTCAAACTCCCAACCTCAGGTGATCCACCGGCCTCGGCCTTCCAAAATGCTGGGATTACAGGTGTGAGGCACCGTGCCCAGCCTATGCTGACATCATTAAAGCCAACAGATAGCTAATCTGAAAAGTTCATGTGCATTTTTCTTTTCCTTTTTTTTTTTTTTTTTTTTGAGACGGAGTCTCGTTCTGTCGCCCAGGCTGGAGTGCAGTGGCATGATCTCAGCTCACTGCAAGCTCTGCCTCCTCATGTGCATTTTTCTTGAATTGGTTCTGTGTACTGCATTTGTTCTGTGGAGCACCTCAGTGAATAGAAGATTTTGCTCTTTCCACTCCAGAGGCTTTTGACCCCAAGTTGTGGTCTTTGACAATGGAGAGTTATTGCATAAAAAGTGACAATAAAATCTTGACATTTCATATCTGCAAATTTTCACTTAAAAAAAAGGTAGATTTGATAGGAGTAAGTCACAAAGGAAAATCCATAATGTCAGTGCTATTAACTGATAAGATTAAATCTGGAGGGGAAATTGTAAGTGCATAGCATTCATTGAAATATTTGATTCAATCAACTAAATAGTAGCTAATTCAAAACAAAATTGGACATAGTTATATAAAATAAGACAATTTAATGTTTGATCAAATGTTTTCTTTAGAAAATAATCTCTCAAATTGATGAGTGTTGGTTTACTTCTAAATATGGAATTGAAATGACTTTCAAAATCACAGCAAGGTCTCGATTTTCAGCACCTGATTACTGATTTGGCAGCCTGGCATGGTGGCTCATGCGTGTAATCCCAGCACTTTGAGAGGCTGAGGGGGGTAGATCACTTGAGGTCAGGAGTTTGAGACCAGCCTGGCCAACATGGTGAAACTCTATCTCTAATAAAAATACAAAAATTAGCAGGGCATGGCCGTGTGTGCCTGTAATCCCACCTGCTTAGGAGGCTGAGGCAGGAGAATCACCTGAACCTGGGAGGCGGAGGTTGCTGTGAGCCAAGATCACACCACTACACTCTAGTCTGGGTGACAGATTGAGACTCCATGTCAAAAAAAGAAAAAAAAAAAAAAAAAGAAATTACTGATTTGGATTTGTAAATGAAATTTCAAAAAAAAAATCTGTCTTGAGAAGAATCTGCCTTTGAGGTTGTAAGTCAAATTTATGTGTATAGTTTTGCTAGTTATTAAAGGGATGCTTTATAATTAAGCTTCTTTTTGTGTGTCCTAGGTATGTTTCTATAAAACCTGATAACCGAAAATTGGCCAACGGAACAAATGTCCTCGGCTTACTGATTGATACTTTATTAAAGGAAGGCTTTCATTTGGTCAGCACTAGAACAGTATCCTCTGAAGACAAAACTGAATGCTATAGCTTTGAAAAGATAAAAAGCCCTGAAGCACTCATCATGAATGAAACACCAAAACCAGAGACTATCATCATACCAGAGCAATCTCAGATAAAGAAATGAAGTTGTCTATTCTCTTTTAAAGAGAAATTGTCATTTTTCTTGTTTCATTACATATTTAGGGCATACATGTTAGCCAAATCTATACTCAGCCTAACTCTTGGCTTCATCTGCTACCATGCCATCTCTGGGCAACCAGGCCCCAACTGTGCTTAAGCCATAATGCTTGCTGCTCTCTAGACAACTCCATGTACTTGGTGCTTTGGTATGTGTTCTACCTTCAATACATCTTTCCCTTACTCTTCTTCATGAATGCTTATGAGCCAAGATTGCACCACTGCACACTAGCTTGGGTGACAGAGCAAGACTGTCTAAAAAAAAAAAAAAATTGATCTCAAACTGATGGATACCCTAAGTACCTTGACTTGATCATTATACATTCCATGCATGTAACAAAATACCACATGTACCCAATAAATATGTAGAAATATTATATGTAAACAAGAAAATAGTTGGGCCTCCCGTATTTTCCCACTTCTGTTTGTTTGTTTCAGCTTTTTTTTTTTTTTTAGATGGAGTTTTGCTCTTGTTGCCCAAGTTGGAGTGCAAACGTGCGATCTCAGCTCACTGCAACCCCCACCTCTCGGGTACAAGTGATTTTCCTACCTCAGCTTCCTGAGTAGCTAGAATTACAAGCATGCAAAACCACGCCCAGCTAATTTTTGTAGTTTTAGTAGGGACGGGGTTTCACCATGTTGGCCAGGATGGTTTCAATCTCTTGACCTTGTGATCCGCCCGCCTCGGCCTCCGGAAGTGCTGGGATTACAGGCGTGAGCCACCATGCCCGGCCCCAGCATGTTTTTATCAATCACAGTTTCATTTCTGGCAAGGCACCAAATATTTTATTTATTTAATACTCTTTATATAATACTCTGTCACCAGGCCGGAGTGCAGGAGTTGGAAGCTGTAGTGAGTTCTGGTAATCATAACTCACTGCAGTCTCAAACTCTTGGGCTCAAGTGATCCTCCCACCTCAGCCTCCCAAATAGCTGGGACTACAGGCGCATACCACCATGCCAGGGTAATTATTTTTTATTTTTTGTAGAGACGAGGTCTCACATGTTGTCCAGGGTGGTCTCAAACTCCTGGCCTTAAGTGATTCTCCCACTTTGGCCTCCCAGAGCACTGGGATTACAGGTGTGAGCCACCATGCCTAGCCAAGGCACCAAGATTTTAGCTTACGATTCTTGAACCTCAATAATTTACCTTATAAGTGATTAGAAGTTCTCCCTACAAATCTTTTCTGAAAAAGAGCTCTAATGCTTAATTTTACTCTTGGATTTAATATCCAAGTTGTAATTGCAAAGAGTTCTTAGGGTATGGTAAAGTCAAGATTAATTTAGGCTGCTTTTTTTTTTTTTTTTTTTGAGACAGGGTCTCACTCTGTTACCCAGGTTGGAGTGCAATAGTGCAATTTCAGCTCATTGCAACCTCAATGTCCCAGGCTCAAGTGATCATCCCATCTCAGCCTCCTGAGTAGCTGGGATTACAGGTGCATGCCATCATGCCCAGCTAATTTTCTGTATTTTTGGTAGAGATGGTGTTTCACCATATTGCCTAGGCTGGTCTTGAACTCCTGACCTCAGGTGATCCGCCTGCCTCAGCCTCCCAAAGTGCTGGGATTACAGGCGTGAGCCACTGTGCCTGGCCTATTTAGGTTGCTTTAAAAATGTATTTGAAATCAAGAGCCTGAAGTAGTATAAAATGGTCACAAGAAAGCAGCTTGAGAAATATATGGTTTAGGAAATCATAATCTGTTTCTAATTTGTCCTTTATACCATTTACAAGTGACAAACTTCATTGGTTTATAAACTTTTGTACTGATTCTGTATCATAAATAATAGAAATGTTCACATCAATAGAGAATTACACCACTAGAGACTATGCTGGGGTAATAAAGGATTTGCTAAGAGCACTCAATCTTCTATATTCTACTGCTATTTTTCCTCTGTGCTAGGGAAGTTGACTGTAATGGCAAGTTTAGCAATGTAGAAGCTACTGTGAGGAAGTTTTCGAAAATACATTTATGAAATTTTATTACCTTCTTGGAACCAAAGGACTCATGGGAGACAGCAATGTGGCATCAGACTTAGCATTTTTAAGCAAATGCTCAGAAATAAAGATAGGAAATTTAAAAATTACTAAAAATACTTAGATTTCGGGAATATCGATGACCTAGTAAAAAACATAAGTTTTTTATGTTTTTTAAAACATACTGGGCTGGGCTTGGTGGTTATAATCCCAGCATTTTGAGAGTCCAAGGCAGAAGGATCCTTGAGCCCAGGAGTTCGAGATCAGCTTGGGCAACAGAGTGAGACCCCCATCTCCCTATTTAAAAAAAAACCAACAAAAATCACAATCACTGGCTTTGCTGTAGAACTATACCTCAAGACTTATTAGGATTTCTGGCTGGGCGAGGTGGCTCACGTCTGTAATCCCAGCACTCTGGGAGGCTGCGGTGGGTGGATCACCTGAGGTCAGGAGACCAGCCTGGCCAACATGGTGAAACCCCGTCTCCACCAAAAATTACAAAAATTGGCTGGGCATGGTGGTAGGTGCCTATAGTCCCCAGTTACTCAGGAGGTTGAGGCAGGAGAATGGCTTGAGCCCAGAAGGCGGAGGTTGCAGCCTCCGCCGAGATCATGCCATTGCACTCCAACCTAGGTGACAGAATGGGACTCTGTCTCAAAAAAAAAAAAAAAGGGTTTCTGTTGGGCCTATTATAAATGAAAAGTACAAATTTTATCAAAAAACCTCATCGTCTAAAATACCTTAATATTTAACTAAACTATGAGATCCAATCATAAAAATATTTTCGGCCGGGCGCGGTGGCTCAAGCCTGTAATCCCAGCACTTTGGGAGGCCGAGACGGGCGGATCACGAGGTCAGGAGATCAAGACCATCCTGGCTAACACGGTGAAACCCCGTCTCTACTAAAAAATATAAAAAACGAGCCGGGCGAGGTGGCGGGCGCCTGTAGTCCCAGCTACTCCGGAGGCTGAGGCAGGAGAATGGCGTAAACCCGGGAGGCGGAGCTTGCAGTGAGCTGAGATCCGGCCACTGCACTCCAGCCTGGGGGACAGAGCGAGACTCCGTCTCAAAAAAAAAAAAAAAAAAAAAAAAAAAAAAAAAAAAAAATTTTCATGGATAAAAGGCTAAAAATCTTATATGGGTGAAAATGGAAAATCGATATTAAGCATGGCACAGAATGAAAACAGAACTAAACAGATAGCAAAATAAATAGGACCTTCCTCCCAAAACTAAAATGCGCTTAAGACTTGTCTAACCACACAAGGCTTTTAGGTAGGTAGTCTTCTGCACCTTCAGATTTCACACCAACACCTCAAAATCCAGAAATCATTAAAGCAAATGGCTTTTTATTAAACAAATGGCTTTTTATCAGTAGGGTAAAACATACCAAATAACTGTTTCATTTCATATTATTATTCATCATCTCACAACACTTCTGGAAAGAACGTGAATTTCTTCAGGTTCATGCATATGAGGCCAAATAGGAGAGATTTGTTTTATGCTTTTTTTTTTTTGAGACGGAGTCTTGCTCTGTCCCCCAGGCTGGAGTGCAGTGGCCGGATCTCAGCTCACTGCAAGCTCCGCCTCCCGGGTTTACGCCATTCTCCTGCCTCAGCCTCCGGAGTAGCTGGGACTACAGGCGCTCGCCACCTCGCCCGGCTAGGTTTTTTTTTTTTTTTGTATTTTTAGTAGAGACGGGGTTTCACCGTGTTAGCCAGGATGGTCTCGATCTCCTGACCTCGTGATCCGCCCGTCTCGGCCCCCCAAAGTGCTGGGATTACAGGCTTGAGCCACCGCGCCCGGCCTTGTTTTATGCTTTTTTCTTTAAAGCGGGATTTCACCCTGTCACCCAGCTAGAGTGCAGTGATGCTATCATAGTTCACTGTAACCTCAAAATCCAGAGCCCAAGCTATCCTCTAGCCTCAGCCTCCTGAGTACCTCGGACTGCAAATGCATGCCACCATGCCTGGCTAATATTTAAATGTTTTTGTAAATATGAAGTCTTACTATGTTGCCCAGGCTAGTCTTAAACTTCTGGGCGCAAGCAATCCTTCCATCTCACCCTTCTAAAGTGTTGTGATTACAGGTGTGTGCCATTGCACCTGGTCTACCCTTTTGGTAATAAGAGACCTCTGAGGAAATCTGGCTGCAATGTTTAAGGTTCCATGAGTTATTTTAAGATGAAGACTGAGACTGTGTTATAGTGGTCTTCATACTCCCCCACCGTCCTGGTCATCTAACAAGCTCAAGTGAGCTGAACTGAAACATTTGTAAACTACAGTCTCAGTAAATAGATGCTTGGAAAAACAAGATTTATAGTAGATTCAAAGACGGATGAGGATAATTTAAATAATACAATCTGAAAGAGTTGACTCAAGTTACAGATTACAGAAAGAGTATTTTTAGTTAGAAGTTTACTTGGGACCAGGTGCAGTGGCTTGTGCCTGTAATTCCAGCACTTTGGGAGGCCAAGGTGGGTGGATCACTTGAGGTCAGGAGTTTGAGACCAACCTGACCAACATGGTGAAACCCCATCTCTACTAAAAATACAAAAATTAGCCAGGTGTGGTGGGAGGCACCTATAATTTCAGCTACTGGGGAGGCTGAGGCAGGAGAATTGCTTGAATCTGGGAGGCAGAGGTTGCAGTAAGCTGAGATTGCACCATTGCCCTCCAGCCTGGGCAAAGAAATGAGATTCCATTAAAAAAAAAAAAAAAAAGAAGTTTACTTGCGTAATGCCATACGGAAAGGAGATGAAAATATAGATGTATATAGGGATATAAACTTGTTGCAAATTACACAAAATTGTATGTTTAAGCATAGTAAAATAGTCCAGTTAAAATTGGGATATACTTAATTTGCTAAGAATAATATAATGCTACCAGAACGCTTAGCAATTAAAAAAACTAAGAGAATATAAGTTCAAAATGAGTATAATTGATAGTAAATCTTCACTTACCTCCATAACTTAGGAGTCATGAAAAGAAAGGAGAAGTTAGCAGACCAGGCATGTAAATCAGATGTAAGTAGGATGAAATACAGAAATATTCCTAGTTCTGGGTAACTCAATTTGAGGTCATAAGTTTACTGAATTTGGATTAATCAAGTGGTTCAAGAATTAAGGTAAAATGGTCCAAAAGATCCTGATATATCCAGAAGACATATTACTGAGGTTTTACAAGGCTAATTTGAAAACGCAGATTAACATTTTATGTTTCCTTACATATCATTAAAATAGACCATATTAAAAGTCAATTTCAGAAGCTGTTTTATGACTGGAATAAAAAACAATTAAAGATGTAGAGTAACATCGTATTTCTGTCTGATGCTGGAAGGCTATTTTTCATGGAAGTAATAACTGGGTAAACAGTGATACTTTAATTTTACGAATAGGAATCCTAGAAAACAAGGTTTTGCTCCTAGAAAACAAAAATATTTGCTTTCAATTAATTTTCTAAAAAGGTTGTGTTGGTCACTTTTTAAACTCCTACAATCTAAGCAGCACTGAATTCCTATTTGATTTTTTTTTTTTTTTGCTAATAGTTTTCAGAAGCAAACCTGCTTTAGGGTGACAAAAAGTTTCAGATCTTAGACAGAACCTTCATTTCCTCTTAAGTATGTTTCTCCATCAAAAACAAGTATTCAAATAGAGAATCTCAATTATCTAAACCTATTTTTGGCCATCTTCCGGAATTTCTTGTTAAATCTCCTTTGAAATGCCACAGTTGCACTCTTGGAAAACTTGTCTTCCTGGTTTTCAAATTTCTGTTTATTATTACAGCTCTTCAGCTAGAATGCCAGGTCTTTGTGCTGTACTGTTTCTTGAAACTGGAGACCAGCACACTTCCCCCAATTCAATTACTTGCTTTCCATTTGAGAAATTAAAGCCATGTCAATTTTATAAAGTTTTAACTGACTGAATTATTTGACTTTAAGTTCTCAATTTCATTCCCTTAGCCTAAAACTGGGAAAGATCTTGGTTTTATTAAGAGAAGGAAAGGTTCAAGAGTATTAACACATTTCAGTCATTGACTCTCATAATTGATGTAAGTGTAGGGGTTTTCTAACAGGCACAGGCTTGAGATATGATACTCTAAGGAAAAAAGGAAGAGTTCTTATTCAATTCTAGAAATGTTTAAGATTACATACCTAATGATAGTTTATTTACATAAATGTGTGTTCATATATTTTTTTAAAAGGGACCCACTACTGTCCTTCATAAAGAGCTTCAGTGAGCTTTTCTACCCTTATCGGCCTTATGTAACTGCCAAATTTACCTCTCCAGCCTGACTTTTACATAGAATTCCAGTTCTGTATATCCAGCGACCTTAAATGAAGACATTTCAAGCTTAATGTCTAAATATCACCTTAAATACATTGCAGAAATGGAACACATTTTCCCCCTCTTAAACTAGTTTCTTTTCTTTTTTTCTTTTGACAGAGTCACTCTATCACCCAGGCTTGAGTGCAATGGCATGATCTTGGCTCACTGCAGTCTCCACTGCCCAGTTTCAAGCGATTCTCCTGCCTCAGTCTCCTGAGTAGCTGGGATTACAGGCATGAGCCACCACGTCTGACTGATTTTTGTATTTTTAGTAGAGGTGGGGTTTCACCATGTTGGCCAGGCTGGTCTTGAACTCCTGACCTCAAGTGATTCAACCACCTCTGCTTCCCCAAGTGTTAAGATTACAGGCATGAGCCACCGCACCCAGCCTTAAACTAGTTTCTTAACTATCTCCTTTCTTTCAGTGATAACTCCATTGTCTTCCATTACAGAAAATGTATAATCTTTTACACCTCCCTTTTATTCAACCCATCATGATATTCAACAATTTTTTCCTTTGAAATATCTTAAATTTATTCTTTCACCTCCATTCTCATGCCACTATTGCTGTTCAGGTTTTCTTCACCCCTAGATTACTACAATAGTCACATGCCCAGTTTCCTTGCTATCATACTTTATTTCTCAGACATTTCTATATATAGTATTGCCACATTTAATTCCAAACAAATCAATAGCCTATAATGCCTCCCTATTCCCTGCTGTATCAAGACTAAAATCCTCTAATTGGTTTTCTAGGCAAAGGCTCAATAGCCTACTTCTAACCTAGTAATCCAAATTCATGTAACCTTTGCCTTAGGCTTTATAGCACAGATCCCAGGTTACTTTTGGGGGAATGTTGCATTCAATTTTGGCTTAAATTCCTACCTACAAACCAGACAAGTCCATTACTTGACAACTCAATGCATCTTAATTTACAAGCATGCAGGCCACAAATTATAAAATGAAGACATTTTTACTGAGTCAGCAGAAACAACTGTTCAATTCTCCTGCAAGTCCCCGTTACTTACAGTTTTCTGCTGAGGTGATCATCTCATGTGGCATTTATTGCCCTCTACCAAAGTGAGCTATTGTCTGACACTCTGCTCTGTACAGACGTGTTTCTGTTTCCATTTTCAGTTCCTTCTGCACATGGTCTAAGTACCAGTAGTTTAGTCAGTTCTCACCTTTTTTGAGGGGAGGGCGGTAATGACGGTATCAAAATTTACACCTGGAAAACAGGTCATAAAGAAAATCAATATAGAAGGGAAAGTGCTTTACCACAGGAATTATTATTTAATTGCTGGTTGAATTCTTGACTTTTGGTTAAAAGGTAAATATAACAAATATGTCAACCACCCTCAAAGCCAAACCAAAACCAACAGCAACAGGCTTTTCAATCAATGTAACTTATACATTGGGTTCTGGAAAACAGATAGAAATGTCCTATAAATTTTATATAAATGCTGTATAAGGGTACATAAAAATATATCTTTATTATAAATGATTTAAATGTCATAGCAGTAAACAAATGGTACTTATTTGATGCACAACTTTCTTTGCCTTCTTAGATTTTTTTGAAAGTTTTGGTGTGACTTGGTTTCTTTTTGAAGGGCTGAGCTGGGAGGAGGAGGAAAGACATTTGGTCTCCTATAAAATTGTCCAAGAAAGTTTATGAGAAAGCCTATATCACTCAATAAGGTGGCTCCAGTAAGTTTAGGCATTCAAAAACATTCCATTAATTTTAGAGCTACCTTAAAGAATTATAGCAGATCCTCAATGCTTTTGTTTCTGTGATTATGGTAATGGTGTTTCTTGAAAAGTATTTTTAAACGTAAGGATTCTTTATTCTACCACCACGTCCTATCTCCTCAGAGATACACAAATAAAGGCCAAAAAATAACAGTTACACTTTATAGAATTTCACACTTCATTGGAAAGGTTAGAAATGATCAATTGGATCAATAATGACCTCCAAAAGGATATCAAAATTTCACAAGCCTGATTATTCACACCCCTACCCACATGTTTCTGGTTTTGCTGGAAAAAAAAAAAAAAAAAAAAAAAAAAAAGACATTTTAAGGTACCTGAGACCTAAGGAATGAATGTTAATAGCTGACATAGAATGAGAAGAGCTTTGATCAGTGAAGTAGTAAAAGGTAGAGAGCACTCCTAAATTATCAGAAAATAACCTGCATATTTCTGTATTTAGCAGGTATGCAGCCTTTCTACCACTTTACCATAAAGGTATTACTGCTGATTTTCAGCAATCAATGGTCACTTATTCTATACCCACTATGTTTAAGACACTAGGCTAGACTTGCAGAATATACAATAAAAAATAAGATGGCCCCTTCCTATAAGACAGGATGTATTTGTTCTAAGTCAGGTATGGAAGTTTAAATAAGAGAAATGGTATTTTTGGCTGAGGAGGAAAAGTGAACTAGAAAAATTTCATGGAGGGGTTAAACAGCTTAAGTTTTAGACAACTGAAGATGAGGGAAAGGACATTCTAGGAGTAAATAACTTGAGCTAAGGCTCGTATGAAAATCTGAGTGAGGTTTGAAAAAGTATTACTTCTCTTTGGCTTAACAACAGTATTATGGTATTCATTCACAATTACTCCCATAGTGGTAAAGTCAATCTTACTTAAGGCAAAAAATATCCTAGATATAGCATTTTGCCTAGTTAACCCTTTCCTCTCAAGATTTCTCACCTGATTTGCTGAGTTAAAAGCCACAGACCCCCAATTATTTAGGGTAAACTTATTTATGCCTAGGTTTCCTTCCAGTATTTCCTACAAGTTTTTTTTTTTTTTTTTTTTCTTCAAAGCAACACACCATGGCTCTGGAAGGGCTGCAGGCAATCTGACTACCCTTGTTTTCTTTGATTAGAAATGAGGGTACCTTATGCAAAGGAAAGAAAACAATCTCAAACATGGTTATATTCATTTCCCTACTCAATTCTCTAGTACCTACTCTTTGCCTTCATTCTACTGTATCTACTTTACTCCTTGCTACTTCATCATGTCTTGGTTCGTGTTGTTTTCTGCACTTGCAAGTTATCATTCCTTCATTTCACATAATCAATCTTAACCACTTTTTCAGCCCAGCTTGCCTTTCATATCCTCTTACAAGTCTTCTCTGATAAGTTTAAGTCCACATTTCCTTCAAGCTTCTACCACACGTAAGTTAGCAAGCCAGAGTTTACATTCCATTATTCTCTGCTTGTTTCTTGTATGTTAGCATAATACTTCCATATAGGTTACAGTTCTTTGCTGACAGGGACCATCTTTTATAGACTATAGTGAAGTACTGGGCCTAAAATAGGCCCTTAAAAATAAAGATAATGTCACTTTAAAAATGCAAGTAGAAAATGCTTAAGGCATTTAAAAGTAGTATTTTAACAATAACTATTTTAGATTAAATAAAACTATATTCATTCTTCTTTTCAGAACTTGAAACCTCAAATTATCATCTCAGATCATCATGCTATTAAAAAGTAGATTTGCGATGGGGCGTGGTGGCTCACGCCTGTAATCCCAGCACTTTGGGAGGCTGAGGCAGGCGGATCACAAGGTCAGGAGATCCAGACCATCTTGGCTAACATGGTGAAACCCCGTCTCTACTAAAAATAGAAAAAAAAAAATTAGCCAGGCCTGGTGGCGGGCGCCTGTAGTCCCAGCTACTCAGGAGGCTGAGGCAGGAGAATGGCATTAACCCAGGAGGCGGAGCTTGCAGTGAGCCGAGATAGTGCCACTGCACTCCAGCCTGAGCGACAAAGCGAGACTCCATCTCAAACCAAAAAAAAGATTTGCATATGAATAAAACTGTCCAACTCTATCACTTATACACAACACAGCCATGAACAAAAGCAGCAGTCATTCTTGATAACCCAATCCCCTCTGAACCAAACAATTTCTGGCAGTAGCAGAGATTTACAAATACATAGCCTGCTAACAACCACTAGGCCTATAATGGAAAAGGTTGTAATTTGAATCCTTTGGAGTGTGCATCTTTCAAATGTGTAGTGAAATCATAAATACAACGTAATTTTGTTCAGTTTGGAATGAAGTGAAATTTTGCTTAAAGGAAGTGAAGATTCAAGTTGAAGTTTTAGTTAACTTGCAGTAGTCACTAGCACTCGACTTCCAAAAAAAAAAAGTCAATCTTAGGAAAAACTGCAATCAAACATCCTTGACTTAAAACACATTCAGCACAATTTTTAAAACCTCTATACCTACATTACAGAATACAGTAGTAGTTCACCCTTATCCACAGGAGATACCTTCCAAGACCGCCACTGAATGCCTGAAACTGTGGATAGTATGAAACTTTATATATATATGCTATGTGCTTTCCTATACATACATATGATAAAGTTTTATTTGTAAATTAGGCACAGTAAGATTAAGAAGAATAATAGTAAAATAAAACAATTTAAAAAAATGCAGGCAGCACTACTCTTGCGGCTTGGGGCCATTATGAATTAAACAAGGATTACTTGAACACAAGTACTATGATCCTGGAACAGTGAATCTGATAACCATGATGGCTACTAAGTAACTAACAAGCAGATAGTGTCTACAGCATAGATACAATGGACAAAGAGATGACTGCTATCCTAGGCAAGATGGTGCAAGATTTCATCATGCTACTCAGAATGACACACAATTTAAAACTTAAGCATTGTTTATTTCTGGAGTTTTTCCATTTAATATTTCCAGACTTCAGTTGACTGTGTAACTAAATACGTGGAAAATGGGAGACATTACTGTATTACATAAGACTTGATAATAAGGTACATGTTTATTTATAAAATGTAATGATATTCCGCATACACTTTATTAAGGTAAGAAAATATATTGAAATAGTGCCATTTTTATTAACGTTTTAGAAAATATTCAAACAACGTTTAAAATAATTATACTCCAGAAGCTTTATAGGTGTTAAATAAGAAATTTTTTAAAAACTAGGCCAGGTGCAGTGGTTGATGCCTGTAATCCCAGCACTTTGGAGGGCTGAGGCAGGCGGGTCACCTGAGGTCAGGAGTTCAAGATCAGCCTGGCCAACATGGTGAAACCCCATCTCTATAAAAATACAAAAAAACAGCCAGGCGCGGTGGCTCACGCCCGTAATCCCAGGACTTTGGGAGGCTGAGGCGGGCAGATCACAAGGTCAGGAGATCGAGACCATCCTGGCTAACACAGTGAAACCCCGTCTCTACTAAAAATACAAAAAATTGGCTGGGTGTGGTGGCGGATGCCTGTAGTCCCAGCTACTTGGGAGGCTGAGCCAGGAGAATGGCGTGAACCCAGGAGATGGAGCTTGCAGTGAGCCAAGATCACACCACTGCAATCCAGCCTGGACGACAGAGCAATACTCCGTCTCAAACAAACAAACAAACAAATTAGCTTGGTGTGGTGGCGCATGCATGTAATCCCAGCTACTCAGGAAGCTGAGGCATGAGAATCGCTTGATCCCAGGAGGCAGAGGTTGCAGTAAGCCGAGATCGCGCCACTGCATTCCAGCCTGGTAACAGTATGAGACTGTCTCAAAATAAATAAGTAAATAAATGAATAAAAATAAAATTAAAATGATTGCAAACTTCAGTTAACAGAATCATCCAGAACTCCAGATTGCCCCATTGATTCAATTAAATTTTTGTCTGATAAAACTTTTAGAAATTCTTTTTCTTTTTTTTCATTTACATTGCCTTTCCTTTAACAACTTCCAGTGAGGGTAGTTTTCCTTTTTGTTAATCATATCTCACACAGTCAAAGTGTTGATCTGACAAAGGGTAAGAGAAATGAAATCTAACATAATTTCTATAATGGTAAAGTTAAACACAATTTCCAGAATTCTAAGATGATACTGAATTTTCCACATAAATCTATGAGATTATATTTAATTTTTCCCATCTGCTGTTTTAAGTAATGCACCAGTGTACTAAATATTTCAAAAATGAATATATTGAAGGCTGATTCTCTTCTAGGATTATAAAAATCTGGGACAAGATAAAGCCAAGTTCAATATCTTATTTAAAATTTAAAGGCTTGGAGAAAGACAGTAACTTAAGGTCTTTCAACTAAGCAATGGCAGAGCCAATTTTCAAGTATTTGAATATGACCACAATTAACTTTTCTGGGACAGGAAGAGTTTAAGCTTCTGTTTACACTGTCATTTCTCTGGCAAAGTTACCAAGCTACCTAAATACTTCTTTATCACAATATTCACAAATATGAATTTTATTATAACACATTATAATCTTTTACTCTGATTCATGTCATGGCCTTCTAAGCCTGTGGGTAAGCTTTAGCTTCTTGTACATGCTCAATTGTTATCTTAATAAAATGCATCCCCATGACACTGAAGAGACTAGTAACAGAGGCAAGTGCCTCTGAACAAAGAGACATATTGGATGAATGAATAGCTGTACACACATAACTGACCATTGTTTGAGACTTTAAAAATGAGGACAATGCAGAAAATAACTTATAGATTCTCAACATAAGAATCATCAAATTAATTTAATGAATATTTTCACTTCTAATTTATAATTTTACTTCATTTTGCATATTATTCTTAATTCTTGTATGAATTCAATGAATCCTAAGTTATTTCTTTAGACATGCCTGTTAAACCATTTTCTCCCATAAGAGCAAGTAAGATAATTGAAAGATTATAAAAAGGATTTAATCCAAAAAATTGACTTTATTATTTCTATGAGAACTTTTATCTTTTCAACTGAGAGAAGCTAAATACAAAAATACGGAATATGTAAAGCAAATTGTTTGAAAAACAGAGAAGGCCCTAAGATTTTGTTTATTGGAGATAGGATTCTTAAAATTCTGATTTATCTTTTAAAACTGCCATGCTAAATAAGTCACATTAAATCATTATTAATTCAAACAGATATTATCTACTGTGTCAGACATTTTCATTTTAATGTTTTCTTTATATATGGAAGAAAATTGTTTAGTTAAAATAGATACCACAAATTATAAAATTATATATTCTAAATGAATACATTAAAATGAAAATTAAGCAGCACAATTTTATATAAAAGATTATAATACTAGGCTGGGCACAGTGTCTCATGTCTGTAATCCCAGCACTTGGGAGGCTGAGGTGGGTGGATCACGAGGTCAGGAGCTCGAGGCCAGCCTGGCCAACATGGTGATACCCATCTCTACTAAAAGTACAAAAATTAGCTGGGCATAGCGGTGTGCGCCTGTAATCCCAGCTACTCAGGAGGCTGATGCAGGAGAATCAAATAACCCGGGAGGCGGAGATTGCAGCGAGCCAAGATTAGGCCACTGCACTCCAGCCTGAGTGACAGAGCAAGACTCTGTCTCAAAAAAAAAAAAAAAATTAAAATAAACAAAAAAGGGAATTCTCAACTACTTTTTTAAAAAAGGAGTTCTCTCCATGGAAGGCCTAATTTGGAAATATACTTGGGTCCCTATACAAAGTCATCCAGAAGCCAGACGATTTTCCAGTGTAGTCCAAAAGCCAGATGATTTCAGGGCAAAGCATTTGAAAGATATGGATTTAGGTAGGCAAGATCCAGAGGCAGAGTAATGTGGGTCTGGGTGGGCAGGTAGAATTCAGATGCTGGGAAAAACACAAATGCAATGCTAGGAAAAGGGGTCACGCCTTACAATTCAGGTGGGACAGATACAAATGAAAGTTTCTTAATGAGGTAGAACGAGGAAGTTATTAACTCCTGTTCTTATTGGATTCTAACATACAAGCTAATTTGAATTCATCAGCCTAAGCAAGGTTGCCTTGGATTTTGAAGTTGTCTTAAAGAATAAACTGTAGAGAAACCATAGGGCCAACCAGATGAATGATGAAATGAAAAAAACAGCAATTAAATACTTTTAGAAAGTATTACAACTTAATACTTTAAAAAATCCTGTATCTTGAGCTAGTAGCAAAACTAACTGGAATTCCTAACCTCTGTAGTGCTTTCTTGCAACATCTCAGAAAGAACATCTGGGAATCCATTTTAGACTGCTAAGAGACTTAAGATTTACATCAGATATATTGTCAAGGTTTCTCTTGTCCTTGTTACCAAGGAGGTAAAAGAAGCGTAAAATTTATTCCTCTGCTGACACATTATCTCAATGAGAAATAGAGCCCTTACAAAGACTTATCTTAGACGCGAAACTACATTATTGTACTTGGCAAGTACCATTTCATGCTTCTCATTTTTTTCCTCTCTGATCCTTCAGTGAAACTGTGATGTTGATGATCTATAAATCTGATCTAATTGAGGCCGGGAGAATTCTACTGAAAATATAATTTCTGAGTAGCCATACCAATATTGGTATCAATGTATTTTTTAATCAGAGAATTAACATATTACTGAATATGAGGTAACCAGCTCTATTTACTATACTAGTCACCAAATGACCTGAGTTCAATAAGAGAGTCTCTGGGCTCAAGCCTATTAGCCTTACAGGCTAACAGCAGGGAAATACAGAAGCATGTAAATAATGTGATTTAACATAAGCAATAATGAGACTGTTTTAAGAGTGACAGTAGAGAAAAGGCAGTTTTTTTTTTTTTGAGACGGACTTTCGCTCTTGTTGCCTAGGGTGAAGTGCAATGGCATGGTTTCAGCTCACTGCAACAACTGCCTCCTAGGTTCAAGTGATTCTCGTGCCTCAGCCTCCCAAGTAGCTGGGATTACAGGCATGCACCACCGTGCCTGGCTAATTTTTGTATTTTTAGTAGGGACAGGGTTTCACCAGGTTGGCCACGCTGGTCTTGAACTCCTGACCTTAGGTGATTCTCCTGCCTTGGCCTCCCAAAGTGCTGGGATTACAGGCGTGAGCCACCGTGCCCAGCTGGCAGTTATTAATTTTTAACACAAGTGTATATGTGGGAGGTGGGGTTGCCCTTCTGAGGTAATACCTAAGAAAATGAAGGACGAATAGGAATTTGCTACACTACCACGATTGCTCTACAAGAGGTAGAATGAAATTAGTGATTGTTATTAAGCCTTGCCATAAGTCCAAATCTTTAAATTGACATGAAATATGAAGAAAATTGTATGTCTAGAATTTGGATTATTTAGTTTGCAGCCTTTTAGTTGCAAAAGGTGTATTTTCTCTTCTAGATTTTGATAAGCATCCAAAGACGGACAGTGTCCTTAACTGTTTTATATATATATATATATATATATTTTTTTTTTTTTTTTTTTTTTTTTTTTTTTAGATAGAGTACCACTCTGTTGCCCAGGCTGGAGTGTGGTGGCATGATCTTGGCTCACTGCAATGTCTACCTCCCCAGTTCAAGCGATTCTCCGGCGTCAGCCTCCTCAGTAGCTGGGATTACAGGCACGCACCACCATGCCCGGCTAATTTTTTTTTTAGTAGAGACAAGGTTTCACCATGTTGGTCAGGCTGGTCTCAAACTCCCGACCTCAGATGATCCACCCACCTCAGACTCCCAAAGTGCTGGGATTACAGGTGTAAGCCACGGTGCCTGGCCTGGTGCTTTACTTTAAAAACAACCAAGTATGACCTGTACATTGTGTAGACTTACTCTGAGGGTGAAGGTAGTTTTCTCAGGGAACTATGCCATTACATTAAGGACTCTATTAAATTCATTTGTCTGTATGTACATCCATGTACCACAAATACACACATGACATGAACACATATACACCTCATCTCCAGTGTTACTCAAATATATTTCTCATTGCATGACTCCCTGGTGGTGGGACCAGTAGAGAATATGAGAAGATAACTTGTACTTAGTATTTTCACATACAAACCTATCTTTAAGGCATTACAAAAAATAAGTTGTAAAAATGTGTTATTCGTCTCTAATTTTTTTTCCCTTCTAAAACAAGTTCGCAAAAGCCTATCATACTATCTCTGATTTCTATTTCAATGGAAGCAGTCAGTACAATGTGTGAAGACCTGGGCATGAAAGAAGCATTCAACTAGCATTAAACAAGACACCAGCATTAAACAAGACAATAAAGTAAGACTAAAAGCACTTTGGAAACTAAAAGTACTACCTAAAAGGAAGGCATCACTATCATTTTGAGCATTTATTTATGTAGTTTTGTCTCCTCTGCCTCTTATTGGTTACAGGATAGAAGCTGTAGATATAATTCCTAAAAGCATGAACTTCAAAGTCAAAGCATCTGAGCTTGAATCTGGACTCCCCGGCTTGCTGGTTATGTGACATGAGGCATGCTATTTTTCTGTGACTTGGTTTCCTTACCTATAATATATGGATAACAATGGACCTCTCTCAGAGGGTGGTTGTGAGGACTAAATGGGTTTATAAATGTGAAAGTTGCTGGCAAAGGATAAATACTAAATGTGTTAGCAGTTACTATTTCTACCGCTAATAATAGCACATAAACCTTGAGTTTTACATATACACTTTAGAAAAATCAACAACCCTTCAGGAAGGTATTAAAATGTTTTTATTTGATGGTTTGGGTCCTTTTCACTATAATAATCACATAAAATAATAAAAATTTACTGGCCTATTTTCCAGAGGGGCAAATAAATATTAACAAATGTGTCAGGGCTGATGTTCATTTACAATTCTTTCTCATATCCATAATCTTATAATTTGGAAGAGAACAAAGGTAGTCTAAAAAGTACTTGAAAACTGAAGAGCCTGCGTTAAAGGATGCACTAAAAACAATCTTTTCAACCAAGCAATATTGTTTAATCAACTCTCAACAATAATTTAGGTTCAAAAGTTTGGCAAAGACAGTACAGAATGAGTATTTTCTGCATATATGATGCCAGAATCAACTGACCCACTGTCAATTTCAGAGTAAGACTGACTTACTGGGAACACTCCTTTTAATCAATAACTTAGCATGTGCCTGGTAGTGGGAAACACACACACACACACCTCTAATTGAAGCTAAATCCCTATTTAACTACAGAAAAAGAATTCCAAGGGTAGTACTTCTAAACCTAAGCTATGGCTCTGTAGTCTCACTAATGTCTAAGTGTCCTAGAATATAAACATCAAAGAATCCTCTTTTGACTTTATTAACTCAAGTCTCCCCAAATCAAAAGTGTATGATTGTATATCCTTGTGGAATTGATTCCTTCCAGTTTATCCAGATTCTTCACCTTTATTTGCTTTTATGGTCTTAAGATGGAAATGACTACTTAATAATCCAGTTCTATACTGTGTTTCCTACTGCCTCCAAGAAATCTTCTTGAAGACAAGCGCTAACTTACAAAAACTTTTAGAGATATCTAAAAATTATGTCCCTAGCCCTAGTATTTTCACTGCATATATATATTTGAGACGAGGTCTCGCTCTATCACCCAGGCTGGAGTATAGTGGAGTGATCTCTGCTCACTGCAGCCTCCGCCTCCCGGGTTCAAGCTATTCTCCTGTGTCAGCCTCCTAAGCACCTGAGATTACAGGCATGAGCCACCACACCCGGCTAATTTTTTGTATTTTTAGTAGAGACAAGGTTTCACTATGTTGGTCAGGCTGATCTCCAACTCCTGACCTCAAATGATCTGCCCGCCTCAGCCTCTCAAAGTGCTGGGATTACAGGCGTGATACTGTGTGCCCGGCCAACATTTTTGTTTTATAGGTCTCAATACTGTCAGTTCTGTTAAAACTCTTATTTCTAGTAAAAACTATTCTAAAATTTAAACAAAATCCAACTTTCTTACCATTTCCTTTAGTCAAAAATCATCTTTTGTTAGCACTAATGCCTTACAATTTTTTTTTTTTTTTGGAGAGTCTCACTCTGTCGCCCGGGCTGGAGTGCAGCCGCGCGATCACAGCTTACTGCAACCTCCACCTCCCGGGTCCAAGTGATTTCTCCTGCCTCAGCCTGCTGAGTAGCTGGGATTACAGGTGCGCGCCACCACGCTCAGCTGATTTTTTTTTGTATCTTTAGTAGAGACGGAGTTTCACCATGTTGGTCAAGCTGGTCTCAAAATCCTGACCTCCTGATCCGCCCACCTCGGCCTCCCAAAATACTGGTATTACAGGCGAGAGCCACAGCGCGCGGCTCTGCCTTACATTTTTAAAGCTAGATTTGTTCAAGCTGATATGGTGATTTGCTTCACTTCAAAAGATGTCTTATTATCTTGACTAACAGTGTTTTTCCCATTTTACCAATTTTAAGGTCCTGTAAGGCAGTCATTTCTATAATGTACACATCCACTATTAGTAGAAAACCCTTGCTTTGGAGTATTTGCCTCCCTGAAACTTGATTTGCCCAGTTTTGCCCTCTTGTGCAATAAAGAATAAACAAGTCTCAAGATTATTATTATTATTTTTTCATTTTTCAAGCAGGCTTCTCAGTACCTCTAGCCACTCCTCACGACATTCAAACACCTCATATAGTTTCCATTCTCTGAATCCACTCTAGTTGGTTCACATTCATCTACATACTCTACATGTGGCCTGATACAAGCTACATACCAAGACTGCCAATTAACAATGGTCTGGGGGAACAAATGTTTATCAGCAAATAGCAGTTTAACCCAAATAAATAATTAATTTGCATGCTAGCTTTGAAATTTGCTGAACCTTTACCTATAAACTCCAAATTAAATTCTCCAACTTGAATATACAGAAACCAAGACCATCTGGCATTATTGAAAAGAAACATCAAAGGGACTTGGTTTCTTAATGAACAGAATATAAGGAGTATTTTAAAATCATTACAAATTTTTCCCGAGGTTATATCTATGTAGAACTTTCTAGAAAAAACAAGTTATCAATTCTTAAAGCTTCAAATTCAGGCCAGGCATGGTGGCTAATGCCGTAATATCAGCACTTTGGGAGGTTGAGGCGGGAGGACTGCTTGAACCCAGAAGTAGACATGCCTGGGCGACAAAGTGAGACCACATCACTAACAAAAAATTTAAAAAATTAGCCGAGTGTGGTGGTGCATGCCTGTAGTTCCAACTACTCAGGAGGCTGGGTGGGGAAAATCACTTCAGCCTGGGAGATCGAGGCTTTAGTGAGCCATGATTGTGCCACTGCACTGCCAATACAGCAAGACCCTGCCGCAAAAAAAAAAAAAAAAAAAAAAAAGAAAAACTCAAAACCCAAACAAAAAGGAAAAGCTCCAAATTCCTCGGGTTTTGGAGGTATCTAAATACATCTAAAAATCATTAATTCAAAAATGGCATAACAGCTTAACTATTTGAGTCATTTTGTCTTTTTTTGAGACGAAGTTTTGCTTTTGCCCAGCACCCATTAAAATGCTGACAAAAGTGGCGTAACAGAGGGCTTGACTTCAAATCTGAACCATAGGCCTGTTTTGGCAACAAACACCCCTCCTCTAAAATGGCCAGACTTTTAGACCTCCAAAATAATGTATTCTGTTAGCCCAGCTGTTTCTCTGGTTCTAAATATTTTTTTTGAGATGGAGTCTCACTCTGTTGTCCAGGCTGGTGTGCAGTGGCAGGATCTCGCCTTACTGCACCCTCCACTCCCCGGGTTCAAGCGATTCTCCTGTGTCGGCCTCTCAAGTAGCTGGGATTACACGCGCCTGCCACATTTTTGTATTTTTAGTAGAGTCGGGGTTTCGCCATCTTGGCCAGGTTGATCTTGAACTCCTGACCTCATGATCCAAAATGCTGGGACTACAGGTGTGAGCCACTGTTCCTGGCCTTAAACTTGGCCTTTCGGAATGAAACTACTATTGCTCTTTTAAATTATAAAATTAAGTGTGTGAGACAAATGGATTAAGACACATCATTTTCGCTTACATCATAAATGGGTCACATTCTGAGAAAAACGTATTATACTAGATAGGCCAAACATTTATTATTTATTCGTGTCATGTTTACATTTTATAATCATATGTTTAAGATGAAATGTCCATAACTACTGGCTGTCATTAATAGTAAGAAATGTTTTTTGAATACCCAATGTGAATTCCACAATTTTATAACAGCTCAGGTTTTTGCTAAATGTAACTATTGAAGTACAAAAGAAGAAACAAACTCATAATTTGATATACAGGTTTTTTTTTTTTTTTTTTTTTTTGAGGCAGGGTCTTGCTCTGTCACCCAGGCTGGAGTGCAGTGGTGCCATCTTGGCCCACTGCAACCTCTACCTCCCAGGTTCAAGCAATTCTCCTTCCTCAGCCCCCCACCATGTAGCTGGGACTGCAGGCATGCACCACCACACCTGGCTAATTTTTGTATTTTTAGTAGAGACAGGGTGTTGCCATGTTGCCGAGGCTGGTCTTGAACTCTTGAACTCTGGTGATCTGCTGGCCTCAGCCTCCTAAAGTGCTGGGATTATAGGCGTGAGCCACCATGGCCAGATTTCTCTCTTTAAGCAAATTCTGACCAGTACACGTATTTCAGAAGTTATTTTTCTTACCCTCCTGCTCTGAATACTTCATGACCTCCCTTGCCTCAAATTTTTTTTTTTCACTCTGAAAAGGTATCCTTGGGGATGACATGTGGATATGGTAGAGGAGGAAGCCAGAGTAAACAAGATGCATCTTTCTGTATCCTCGATCTTGAGGAAAAATTCTAATCTTAGGCATTTTTATATTACAATACTATGGAATAGATATAAAGTTCGTAATTTTTAGATAAAATTCAAATTTAAGGAAAATATTTCTGAGCCAGAAGCATAGCACTAAACCTCTTCTCTAGAGTTAAATATAATCTTTCTAGTCCCTGGCACAGTAACGAATTGGATTAAGAAATAAATTCGCTAATCGAAATATCCAACTAGAAGGGTATATATAAGGCTAATAACAACTGACTTTGGATGATAAAAATGATTTTTAAATAAAAATTTTTTTGCTCTTCCTGAGGTTTCTATGTCTATATAGTACTTTATTTTAATTTATAAGAAAAATTAAACTTAACAGAAAAATGCTTAATTTTTAGATATGAAAGTTTCATTGCATTATCAAATCTTTATCAGTATAAAATAAACCAGATTTGTATTTCTCTAGTTTG
The DNA here is from genome assembly GCF_009764315.1 of Trachypithecus francoisi. Taxonomy (NCBI): domain Eukaryota; kingdom Metazoa; phylum Chordata; class Mammalia; order Primates; family Cercopithecidae; genus Trachypithecus; species Trachypithecus francoisi. The sequence continues at coordinate 67,182,964 of NW_022681463.1, read as the reverse complement.
TTTACTAATACAGTTTCAAATTAAAAGAGATTTAAATATCCCTTTTCTTACACTTACCTTTTCTCGAGGTCTGGGGGGCTTGAAGAGCGGGGAAAGGACAGTGAAATCTCTCAACCACAAACTAAAGAAGTAATTCTTGAATTCCTTTTTAATATTGCTTTGAGAACTTAAGAGCAAGCTGTTCCTCTGAAGCTGATTTTAAACTTATCTGATTTTGAAAGTTTTCTTCCATGACAGTTAATTCATTATCATGTCTAAAGTTCCTGAACACAGTAGAACTCCCTTTTATAGATTTCCAAAGTAAATAATTATGTGGAGGTAAGGTTGCTTCAAATAATCTTTTATTTTTCAAGGATTTCTCTCTCTCCTTTTCAAAAAACACTTTGCCCATCACAAAAATCATACATGCTTATTTATAACCAAGAAGATCCCTCTCGCCCCAATAAGATTTATCTCTCACCCAGAGTAAACCAGCAAAACAGTTTAGCATATGAATTATTCTGCTGAATCTATTCAACTATTTGATAATCTTTTACTTATTCAATAATGAACAACTTTTTAGCTCATTAAATATTCACTTGATATTTTAAATAACTGCACAGTATCCTACTGAACATGTTATTTAATCAGCCTTTTATTACTGAATGCTTTATAAACAATACTATAACAAACACATGGATTACTTCTTTAAAAAGTGGATCTGTTAATTGCTTTTACAGTATTGGAAAACTGATAATTATTCTTTTAATGTTCATAAATCTTAAGGATATATTATAACTGGTTCATACATAACCATTTGAAGAATTTAAAAAGCCAACTATATAACTTGTCAGTATAAAATTAATATCTGAACCTCAGGACGTGATGTTTAGGCTACTGTTCTGAAGTTTCTTAAATTTAACTTTTTTTTTTTCCATATTGCTAATACATTTAAAAGGTTAACCTACATGAATAAATAAGAAACAATGATAGAAGTGTTATATACCTCAGGTCATACCATGGGAAGGATGGTTAATGTTAGACTGTTAAGGTCAAGAAACAGTGCACATGAGAAATTCTGCCTTATCAAAAAAAAAAAAAAAGTACAGGCATTAGTTGGGGGAGAACTGGAGTGATTAAATGGCATAAATAAAGGCAAAGAGAAAGAAAAATGGATTAGAACTAGTTAATTTGAAGAAAAATTAAACAACATAGAAAACGTTGGGACAAGACCATAACATATCAAAGTTAGAAATTTAAATTTTATACTATAGGGAAAAAAAATTAGGAAGATTAAAATAGTAGTATATACTATAGCGAAGATGAAATTGTTAGTTTAAAACAGCTAGAGGTGACCAGGCATGGTGGCTCACGCCTGTAATCCTAGCACTTTGGGAGGCCGAGGCGGGTGAATCACGAGGTCAGGAGTTTGAGACCAGCCTGGCTAACATAGTGAAACCGTGTCTCTACTAAAAATACAAAAATTAGCTGGGCATGGTGGCAGATGCCTGTAATCCCAGCTATGCAGGACGCTGAGGCAGGAGAATCGCTTGAACCTGGGAAGTGGAGGTTGCGGTGAGCTGAGATAGTGCCACTGCATTCCAGCTTGAGCAACCGAGCAAGACCCCGTCTCAAAAAAACAAAAACAAAAAACAAATAACAACCAAAACAGCTAGAAGCAAAGAACTAGTTAAAATGCTGCTAAATAGAAATAAGTGAAAAACGATGAAGTACTTAATTATAGTAGAAATTTCAAGGATGAAGGAATCAAAGACACTGTGGTTCATTTGGGTATATGACAAACATGAGCAAATTCAGTGTTTCTTGGGGTCATTAGTTTTGGGTCCACCTAAACTGATCACGCAGAAAACAATTTCAAAGCCATCAATGCAAAATTTGCAGTCCTGATCATCACACATATACCTATTAACCATCCATTTAAACATTCTGTTTGTATTTTTTTTTGTGTGTGTGTGACAGAGTCTCTCTGTGTTGCCCAGGCTGGAGTGCAGTGGCCAGACCTCGGCTCACTGCAAGCTCTGCCTCCCGGGTTCACACCATTCTTCTGCCTCAGCCTCTCGAGTAGCTGGGACTACAGGCGCCCGCCACCTCACCCGGCTAGTTTTTTGTATTTTTTTTTTTTTTTTTTAAGTAGAGACGGAGTTTCACCGTGTTAGCCAGGATGGTCTTGATCTCCTGACCTCATGATCCACCCGTCTTGGCCTCCCAAAGTGCTGGGATTACAGGCTTGAGCCACCGCGCCTGGCCTTCTGTTTGTATTCTAAGTGGTCTGATGGGGGGGGGTCTCAAATCAGATTCATAAAAATATCCTGTACTATCTGCAGACGTCAAATAGGCTAAGGCACATACACCTTCCAAGATTGTCTTAAAGAAGTATGAAAAACTGGGCCGGGCATGGTGGCCCACGCATGTAATTCCAGGACTTTGGGAGGCTGAGGTGGGAGAATCACGAGGTCAGGAGTTTTAGAGACCAACGTGGCCAATATGGTGAAATCCCGTCTCTACTAAAAATACAAAAAAATTAGCCGGGCATGCTGGTGGGTGACTGTAATCCCAGCTACTCGGGAGGCTGACGCAGGAATTGCTTGGACCCAGGAGGCGGAGGTTGCAGTGAGCCGAGATTGCACCATTGCACTCTAGCCTGGGCAACAGAGCGAGACTCTTACTCAAACAAAGTATGAAAAACTGAATCTGTAGCTCAAGTTAAAAGCTTAAACAGCTACAAGATATGGCCCCTATCAACTCTCTGATCCTATTAGCTACTATTCTTCCTGTTTACATTTGATCACAGCCACATGCGCCTCTTTGCTGTTTCATGTACACACAAAAAATACTTCAGCTTCAGGGTCTCTGTATTTGTTATTTCCTCTGCTCAGAAGGGTCTTCTCCCAGGTACCTACATGGGTTTGTTCCCTTATTATTTCTAGGTCTTTGTTCAAATGACATCTCTGTAGGGTATTTCCTGACCATACTATTTAAAAATATCTCTCTTCTGCCTTACAAACACTTTTATCACATCATTCCCACTTTCCCTGCCTTATTTTCTCCACAGAACTTTGGTCACTCTCTGCCATACCAAATATAGTACCTACCAGATTTTCTGTCCATTCATTCCACCACTCACTCCTCTACCCACAAGATTAGCAAGCTCCATGGGGGCTGGGATATATCTTTTTTATTCAGTGATAATCTTCAGCACCTAAACAGTAAATAAATGTGTACCTCTCTATATATAAATGTTTCAAATCTATTTTTAATGTTGTTTGTCGAACATTAACATTTTCACACTTCCAGAAATGACATTAATAAAAATATAAACAAATTGACATAAAAATCTGTGTAGACTAAGCTAAAATTTACAAACTCTTAATAAAAGGTACATTTAAACTTTCTCAATTATGGGACAACAAATAATAGACTTCATTGCTTCATACTAAAATGGTATTTTTGACTAATCACAAGGAAACTTAAACTACCATATAGTTATAATCACAGGTATTCAGTCCAAAGAGGAAAAAAGTTTTAGTGGTACTATGAGAACCTGTAACTCTGAAAATGTTAGCTTAGCTCCATAAGTGTAAGCACTCCCGAAGATTATAAGATAATAAAATGTGGAAACAGGCAAACTATGGGGCGATTTGATGTTTCTACCACTTGCTAAAGATTTTCTTTAATAGAATCATTCGTGCTAAGTGGATAAAAGTTACAAATTACAAAAGATACAGAATACATCCAATAAAAAAATCAGACTGAGGAATATTTACTGTAAAACTGGCTTAAAATTTTTTGTCAGCAGAATTTCTCAACATCTAACCCTATAGCAAATAATACAAATAACAAGGAGATTCTTCAAGCAGTTGGCATTTCTTCAAAACACAAGGGTTCAATTATAAGAAAAATATCACATTATTCAAAGTCCTACAGAATTAGAGAATCTGTACTACTCATGTTTTTGCATAAATTCCATGATTTATAAATAAACCCAAAATATAAATTATAAACATTTAATTTCAGTATAATGTAGACAAAAACAGCAGCTAACTTGTCATCTTTCACAGTAATTTTAACGTAAAAGGTTTAAACATTTATTTTGCCAATATAGTTTTCATTGCATATAGGCTTAAAAAAAAAAAAAAGACATCCAAAATACCTGAGATGTATTTTATAAGTAAACAAAGAAAGAACATAAACTTAAATTTCTGGTGGAGGAGTTAGGTCTTCATTAAAAGAGTTCAAGCTGTTAGTAATAAAATGGAAGTAATCCCTTGACATGTGTAAAATAAAATTTTTTAGTAGATGGGAATGTATTGATGATAGTCTCTTATTTCTTCTCCCAGATATGCAAGTGATATATCTGAATACTTACTAGAGCCAAATCTATCTCAAAAGTTTAGGTCATTTTTTTTTCCTTTTTGATAGTATTCAATGAGAAATAACACTTTAAATAAAACTTTTTCCATGAGGAAGGTACAGTAATTATCCACCTGCAAAAGGAAAAAAATACAATTTGATTTAGAATGTCAACTTCTAAATATATAAATATATTTAGAGAAAGAATAATTTATGAAAGTATAATCTTGCTAATCCAAGTAGGGCTAACTGATGCATGTACCAGTAATGACACTTAGCTGCTTAAAAACACCTATAACTCTGAATTTACCAAAAAGATCCATAACTAACTGAAGAAAATCTTTAATGTTAAATATGGAACTTACTCTACAGCTAGGCTAAGTTTTCAAATCTACTATCACATATTAATCTATGTGATCTTGAGAGATTTGTACTTGAATATAAAATGCAAATAGAATAACTGAAATACATTTCTTGCTACCTCCTGGATACTCTCCTGTAGTCCTCTGAGTAAGCTCCAAAATCAATCCATACTCCAAATAACAGACTTAAGATGTTCAATATTGGAATTCTTTGGCATCAATTAAAAAAGAAACCTAAATGAAAAATATTAGTATTTTTTTCCAAATAAGACAAAATGAAAAACTTAATATATACCCCCATATAACTATGTGCAGTTTGTTTTGCAAAACAAAAAGCCAAAATAAGATTAACACTGAAAGGTATAAACTTTCTTTTTACTGCTGGCTCCTTATGTGTTTCAAAATTACAACTCTACAAATAAAACATCCAGTACTGCTGAGAGTTTCCTAAATGTTATTTTTCATTAGGTATCGACAGGCCAGCTCTTCTTCTCTAAGAAGAGACTGGATAATCCCAGCACTTTGGGAGGCCGAGACGGGCGGATCACGAGGTCAGGAGATCGGGACCATCCTGGCTAACACGGTGAAACCCCCTCTCTACTAAAAGATACAAAAAACTAGCCGGGCAAGGTGGCGGGCGCCTGTAGTCTCAGCTACTCGGGAGGCTGAGGCAGGAGAATGGCGTGAACCCGGGAGGCGGAGCTTGCAGTGAGCTGAGATCCGGCCACCGCACTCCAGCCTGGGCGACAGAGCGAGACTCTGTTTCAAAAAAAAAAAGAGACTGGAATGTATATACTACTTCAATAAGTTTTAATGAAGCATTTTTCCTGTATTTTCTTACTTCTCAAATATTTCAATTTTCCTTAAATCCACTGTCAGGGTTAAAAACAAGAAAAGTTTTCATTTAGCTATAAAAGCTCCAAATGATCCTTCTTCACGCTTAAGAGCACTTAAAGATGTAAAGAGTCATCTGAAAAAATGTAAAATGCAAATGTTTTCTTGTCATTTAGAAGGCAGATTGAATATAATTTTCTAAAACCTGACTTCAGATACATTTAGGAATACAAAGAAAAAGAAACAAATAATACCTAACTCCTGAGTTGTTCTGAAAAATATTAGGCAGTATTGGGTAAACTTTGTAATTCATTCAATAAATATTCTTTCTTTTTTTTTTTGAGACGGAGTCTTGCTTTATCGCCCAGGCTGGAATGCAGTGGCCCGATCTCTGCTCACTGCAAGCTCCGCCTCCCAGGTTCACGCCATTCTCCTGCCTCAGCCTCCCGAGTAGCTGGGACTACAGGCGCCCACACCCATGCCCGGCTAATTTTTTGTATTTTTTAGTAGAGACAGGGTTTTCACTGTGTTAGCCAGGATGGTCTCGATCTCCTGACCTGGTGATCTGCCCGTCTGGGCCTCCCAGAGCGCTGGGAGATTACAGGCGTGAGCCACCGCGCCTGGTCTCATTCAATAAATATTCTAAGCATTTGTGTTAGGATAGGTCCTGGAATATTTTTAGTGGAATCAAAAATTATATATTTGGTGAAGTCTTTCATGCAATGGTTGAAAGAAAATAAAGAAAATAAGTTAAGAGCTTGATAAATGATTTTTAAAAGCACCAAGACAGTGTTTCCATGTAAATGCTGGCATTTAGTTCTATCCACTATGTATCATATATTGGGAACAAAATGTTGCTGGATAAAAACTGAGAGTTTTTATATAATATTTTATCTTCAAATTAGAATTTAAACAAAAAGGTTCTTTAGCTTTCAAATACAATTTCTTTTTTTGTTGTTGTTGAGACAGTCTCACTCTGTCACCCAGGCTGGAGTGCAGTGAGTGCAGTGGTGTGATCTCGGCTCACTACAACATCTGCCTTCTGGGTTAAGGTGATTCTGCTGCCTCAGCCTCCCATGTAGCTGGGATTACAGGCCCCCGCCACCATGCCCGGCTAAGTTTTGCATTTTTAGTATTGACGGGGTTTTGCCATGTTCGCCAGGCTGGTCTTGAACTCATGACCTCAGATGAATGTCCACCCACCTCGGCCTCCCAAAGTGGCGGGATTACAGGCATGAGCCATCACGCCCAGCCTCGAATACAATTTATTTCTTTTCTTTCCTTTTTTTTTTTTTTCTGAGACAGAGCCTTACTGTTACCCAGGCTGGAGTGCAGTAGCATGATCTTGGCTCACTGCAACCTCCGCCTCCTAGGTTTAAGCAATTCTCCTGACTCAGTCTCCTGAGTAGCTGGGATTATAGGCGCACGCCACACCACACCCAGCTAATTTTTGTATTTTTAGTTGAGATGGGGTTTTGCCATGTTGGTCAGGCTGGTCTCGAACTCTTGACCTCATGATCCACCTGCCTCAGGCTCCTCAAATGCTGGGATAACAGGCGCGAGCCACTGCACCTGGCTCAAATACAATTTCTTAAATTAAATCTAAATTACTTCATAAATTTCCAAAATAGACAATTCTGATTGTAAAGGACTAATTAACAACTGCTTTTATTTTGTAGATCTTCTGCATGGTTACAACTGAAAACTCTAAGACACTCCTTGTACAAAATAACATCAGAGTTATGATACACTACACAAATATACTCATCTTCTCCTGAACATCATTTAATGACTTTTAATCATAAGTTTAATCATAAGTTTAATGACTTTAAAACACCACAGATAAGGAAAAGAACGTAAATGAGCATTTTTGTTCAGATTTTTGTTGTTATTGCTGTTGAGAATGAGTCTCGCTCTGTTGCCCAAGCTGGAGTGCAGTGGTACGATCTCCACTCACTGCAACCTCTGACTCCTGGGTTCAAGTGATTCTCCTGCCTCAGCCTCCCAAGTAGCTGGGATTACAGGCGCCCGCCATCACACCTGGCTAATTTTTTACTTTTAGTAGAGACAGAGTTTCACCACACTGCCTAGGCTGGTCTCGAACTCCTGACCTCACATGATCCACGTGCCTTGGCCTGAGATTACAGACATGAGCCACCATGCCCGGCCTTTTGTTCAGATTTTAATTAAATTAGGCCAGGGGTGGTGGCTCATGCCTGTAATCCCAGTACAGTGGACAGCTTTAAAGCAAGATTGCTTGAGTCCAGGAGTTTGAAACCAGCCTGGGTAGCATAGTGAGACCCTGTCTCTATTTTTATTTATTTTTAATTCTTAAATTTTTATTTATTTATTTTCATTTATTTATTTATTTTTGAGACCGAGTTTCACTCTTGTTGTCCAGGCTGGATTGCAATGGCATGATCTCCGCTCATTACAACTTCCGCCTCCTGGGTTCAAGCAATTCTCCTGCCTCAGTCTCCCGAGTAGCTGGGACTACAGGCATGTGCCACCACGCCTGGCTAATTTTTTGTATTTTTAGTAGAGACGGGGTTTCACCATGTTGGTCAGATTGGTCTCGAACTCCTGACCCCAGATCATCCACCCGCCTCGGACTCCCAAAGTGCTGGAATTACAGGTATGAGTCACTGTGCCCAGCTCTGCTTTTCTTTTCTTTTCTTTTTTTTTTGTTGTTGAGAGGGAGTCTCCTTCTCTCACCCAGGCTGGAGTGCAGTGGTGTGATCTCGGTTCACTGCAAGCTCCGCCTCCCGGGTTCACGCCATTCTCCTGCTTCAGCCTCCCAAGTAGCTGGGACTATAGGCGCCTGCCACCACGCCCGGCTAATTTTTTTCTATTTTTAGTAGAGACAGGGTTTCACTGTGTTAGCCATAATAATCTCGATCTCCTGACCTCCTGATCCGCCTGCCTCGGCCTCCCAAAGTGCTGGGATTACAGGTGTGAGCTACCATGCCCAGCCATCTACTTTTACTTTTAATAGAAATTTTAAGAAACATAAAAAATTAAAAAAAATTGTTTACATATTTATATCTATAAAATTAACTACAATCATAATTTGGTCTTACTCTGAGTTAAATCTTGAATATAAAAAAGTAAAGTAAACAAGACCTTATTTTTGACTTGTCAAACAAAAATCTTTGGCTAAGGACTTAAGAAAACATTTTAATAAAAACATGAAAAAAAACAGTATACTGTTATAAAGTTAGAAGACATAGGACTAACACCCGAATCTGCCATGTCTAGCAAATTATTTGAGTTTTGTGTTTCCTCAGCTATCCAATGAGTGGGTTGGTCACTTGTTAGGTTTTCCTACCTTTAAAGTTATGGTTAAGTGCGGCATTTTGAGAACGAAAATTTCAGGTATTTAATTCACATATTTTGACGGCTTTTCCCCTTCAGATATAAAGAAATATTCAGAAACAGTACTAAATATTGTCTTCTAAGCTCTGTTCAAAATGCTGAATATATTTTATATTTATCTATAAAGACGTATTTTAAAAGTAATTTCAAAACAAAGGTAAAACTAGAATTTGTTTTATCCCAAGTAAAAAATCTGAATTAATGTCTATGTTGAATATAAATATACATTAAAATTCCTCTAATGCTGCATAATCTCTTTTAAAAAACTCTTGATGGCATTCAATACACTTATAAAATTGCAATTATACTATTTTAAGAGACAATACATCTGAAAAATTAGTATTATTTTCATGGAATCATACTAAAAATAACAGGATTATCAATAATACTGAAAAGACACCATCAATAAAACTGAAAACACATTAGTAACATTAATATACATTAAAATGCAACTGTAGAGTATGGTCAACCTTACTTCAGCAGCACAGTTAATACTGGAGATAATTTTAGAATCTTAACGCCAATATTTACGTGCTGCTAAGGCACTGCTGACACTGTTATCATAAGAGCTATGAATAAAAAGAAACATATTTTCTTCAGAAGATCAGATCCTTGTATTTTTGAGGCAGCACAATATGGCCTGCACCTTTTCAAAATCCACAAACCATTATGTGCTGCTACTTTACTCCAAGGTTTTGTTTTTTTTAAACACACATTCATGCCTAAAGAATATAAAAAATATTTTCTTTCAGAAAAAAAAGAATGCATGTAAAAAAATCTATGTTTAAACATTATAACATTGATGTAATACGCATAATTATTTTAAAGGAGATTTTAAGTAGAAAAATAAAACATTTCTACACCAAAAACTTAACTGAAGTCCATTCTGTGCCCAGCACAGTGCTATAGATTAGGAAACACAAAGAATAAAATAAGGAAAAGAAAAGCATTTATTTGCCATGCCAGCTTAACAGGGCAATACAATTAAATGTTTAAACTTTTGAATATATTCAATATATGAAGTTATTTTTCCTTGTATAAACAAAAAAGTAAATTTATAAAATTTGATCTTTACCTTGGTAAAAGCAGAATTTACAAACATTTTGTTCCTTGCAGTACACCTTTCAAAAGACATCTTCATCAAATAGGTAAGACTTCATATCAAGGGAAAAACATGAAATGACATACAAGAGCTCAGTTTCAATAAACTTAAGCTAGCAAAATGCAAATATACTTTTAAAGAAAAATAATTTTAAATAAAATGTTAATTTTATTAAACATGTAATTAAGAGATTTTAATTCTAAATAGTTAAGAAAAAAAAGCTCCAAACCAATTCTCCCTTAAATAATTTGTTATTAATAACCTAAATATTTTCTTTCAACATTGATCTCCATATTAGAAGTTCCCTTAGAGTTGGGTATCATTTGATACAGTAATTCTAAAATATGAATCTTTGGGATGATGAGTTAATTTGGTACCCTGAGATGAGAAATAAATTCTGTAGCTCTTGATCTTCCTATTCCCTATTTCTGGCCCATTTACCAGGTAAGGAAGAAACTCCTAGTTTCCACTTACTCAGATGTAGAAATGAAATTCCTTCTCTCTAAAAGGTATCAGAAAATTGCCACCACCCTAGTGGCCTTGAGTGCCACCACTCAAGCCTAGACAATCTTTTTTGTCCCATGCTCTCATCATTAAAATGACTATGCTGAAGTTAGAATACATCTGTTACAGAATAGTAAGGCGATGTACACAACCAAAGCCCTAAAATTTGTTCTTCCATTCTAATATCTAATTATTTATACAAAGCACAGGGTCACATTCCATACGAATTTCTTCTGAGTATTTTTCCCATTAATAAAAAATATATGTAGCTAATCTCCTATCTAAGTAACCTGGATTTCATATATAACTCTGCTCCTTATTGTCTCAAGTTTCTGCACAACATTTTTTTTGTTTTATTTATTATTATTTTTTAAAGAGAGTAGTTTCTGTATCTTTTAGAGGAAAAAAAAACCAAACCTCATTTCTACACCTGAGTAAGTGGAAACTTTAGGAGTATACTTCCTTACCTGGTAAATGGACCAGAAATAGGTAGGGAATAGGAAGATCAAGAGCTACGGGATTTGTTTTATTTCTCATCTCAGAGTACTCTGTTGACCAGGTTGGGGTACAGTGCCATGATCGTAGCTCACTGCAGACTTGACCTCTTGGGCTTAAGTGATCTGTCCACCTCAGCCTCTCAAGTAGCTGGGACTGCAAGTGCACACCGCCACGCACAGCTCTTTACATTTTTATTTTATTGTAGAGACAGGGTCTTGTTATGTTGCCTAGGATGGTCTTGAACTCCTGGCCTCAAGCAATCCTCCTGCCTTGGCCTCCCAAAGTCCTAAAATTACAGGCAAGAGCCACCATGTCTGGCCTGCACATTTTTTTTCTTGAGACGGACGGGGTTTCACCACGTTAGTCAGGCTGGTCTTGAACTCCTGAGCTCAGGTGATCCACCTGTCTTGGCCTCCCAAAGTGCTGGGATTACAGGCGTGAGCCACTGCGCCTGTCCTGGCCTGCACAAGTTTTAACATGTAACAAAGATAAATCCGTTTGCATTCACTTGAGAAATACATAACATATATTTGTATTTATCAATTATATTAAGGAATAGTCCTTCAGGGTCCCCCTCATCACATTTTCCAGATAAAAACTTAAATATAATTTTTTTCAAACATAAAAGATTCCTGTAAATTATTTAACAAATATTTTATTGAATACCTACTATGTGCAAGGCACTGTCCCAGTTATTACATTAGTTGGTAGTATACCAGATAGACAGTGTCTTTTCAGAAAGAGTAGTCATTATAAGACAACTTAAAGTGAAGGATCTTAAGCTGAAGAATTTAGTGCCAGCAAAGGATGGTTTGAGTTTCAGAAAGAGGTTTCATTCTAAAAATGTCAACATAACAGGAGAAACAGCTTTGAGGCAGCACAGTTCCCAGACACCACTAAGAAAATCACTGGGGAGAAAGGATAGGTTTTTCTGTTTCTTTTTTTTCAGAGGGAGTCTTGCTCTGTTGCCCAGGTTGGAGTGCAGTGATGCCATCTCAGCTCACTGCAAGCTCCGCCTTCCTGGTTCACGCCATTCTCCTGCCTTAGCCTCCCGAGTAGCTGCGACTACAGGCACCTGCCACTATGCGTGGCTAATTTTTTGTGTTTTTAGTAGAGACAGGGTTTCACCATGTTAGCCAGGATGGTCTTGATCTCCTGACCTCGTGATCTGCCCACCTTGGCGTCCCAAAGTGCTGGGATTACAGGTGTGAGCCACCGCATCGAGCCCACGATGGGTTTTTAATGCTGATAAATGTGCCCTATTCCAGAAGAAAATGCCACAAAGGACATTTATTAGTAAGGAAGAAAAGCAAGCACCAGGATTTAAGGCAGGAAGAGATAGGCAAACTCTACTGTTCTGTGCAAATGCAGTCAGTTTGCTATCCTTAGCCATAAAGCTGCTAATTCCTGAGCCTCAAAGGGAAAAAACACCAGCAGCCAGTCTTTTGGTTGTACAAGAAGGTATGGACAACGAGAATGCTTTTTCTGGAATGCTTCCATCAATGCTTTGTTCCCAAAGTCAGGAAGTACCTTGCCAATAAGGGTCTGCCTTTTAAAGTTCTTTTGTATTGGACAATATTCCTGGCCACCTAGAACCACAAGTTCAACACCAAAAGCACTGAGGTGGTCTACATGCCCCCACAATGTCTGTATTTCATCCTCTGTATTAGGGTCATAAGGACCTTTACAGCTCATTTATACATTGCACTCTGTGGAAATGTCTATCAATGCTGTGGAAGAGAACCCTGACAGAATAACATGAAAGTCTGGAAGAATTATACCACTGATTATGCCACTATTGTTACAGAAAAAGCTGTGAAAGCCATCAAGTCTTAAACACATTCCTGGAGAAAACTGTGTCCAGATGATATATATGACTTCACAGGATTTGTGACAGAGACAATCAAGGAAATCATGAAACAGATTGTGGATATGACAAAAAAAAAAAAGGTATGGTGCAGGGGGGTGGGGGGGGAGAAGGGTTTCAAGATATGCATCTTTGAGAAATTCAATAGCTAACAGACATCACACCAGATAAATTAACAGACAACTTGATCGAAATGATTGGTTCTGAACTAGTGCCAGATGATGAGGAAGACAACATAGAAGCAGTGCCAGACATACACTACTGGCACTGACATTAGAGAGTCTGGCAGAAGGGTTGCAATTATTCAAGACTACTTTTGATTTATTTTATGACATGGACCCTTCTATAATATGGGCACTAAAACTAAAGCAAAGGGTGGACAGAGGATTGGTAATATATAAAAACATTTTTTTAGAAAAATTAAAAAAGCAAAAAAGTCAGGCAGAAATTACGATGTATTTCTGTAAAGTTACATCAAATGTGCCTGGCCTCTTCTCCCACCTCCTCCACCTCTTCCACTCCAGAAACAGCAAAACCAACCCCTTTTCTTCCTCAGCCTGCTCAATGTGAACAGTGAAGATGAAGGCCTGTATGATGATGCACTTCCATATAATTAAAAGTAAATATATTTTCTCCAGCTTACTTTAATAATATATATAATATACATAACATATAGCATATGTGTTACTGACTTTATGTTACTGGTAAGGCTTCTGGTCAACAGTAGGCTATCTGTAGTTGAGTTTCAGGGAAGCCACAAGTTATACATAGATTTTCAACTGCACGGGGGTTGGCACCTCTAATCCTCACATTGTTCAAGGGTCAACTGTATTTTTAAAATTGTGGTTCAATATATATAAAAGTCACCATTTTAACCAGTTTAAGTGTATACTTCTGTGGTATACATGTTTGCCCTGTTGTGCAACCCTCCATCTCCAGAACTTTTTCATCTTCTCCAAGTGATACTGCTTAAACACTAACTGCCCACCCATCTCCTCTAACTCTCAGCCTCAGGAAATCACCATTCTACTGTTTCTATGAATTTGCCTATTCTAGTTATCTCATGTAAGTGGAATCATACAGTACTTGTCTTTTTGTGTCTGGCTTACTTCATTTAGCATAACTTTTTCAAGGTTCATCCAGGTTGTAGCATGCAACAAAATTTTCCTCTTTACAGTTGAATAGTTTTCCATTGTGTGTGTATACATTTTGTTTGTCCATTCATGTGATGATAGTCATTTAGGTTGTTTCTGTCTTGGGCTATTATGAATAATGCTGCCATGAACATGGTGTACAAATATCTCTTTGAAATCCTTCTTTCAATTATTTTGGGTATATGCCCAAGTGGAATTGCTGGATCATACAGTAATTCTACTTTTAATATTTTTGAGAAACTGCCATACTGTGTTCTACAGTGGCTACACTTACATTCTCACCAGCAATTTACAACTTCTCCCATCCTTGCCAACATGTATTTTCTGGTTTTGTTTTTGATAATAGCCATTCTAGTGAAAATGAAGTGGTATCTCATTGTGGTTTTCACTTCCATTTCCCTAATGAACAGTGATGTTGAGCATCTTGTGTTTCTTGACTAATTGTCTACCTTCTTTGGAGAAATGTCTATTTAAGTCCTTTGCCCATTTTTTGATTGGGTTGTTTACTTTTTATTGAGTTTATACATTCTGGATATTAATCTCTTACTAGATACATGATTTGCAAATATTTTCTCTGATTCTGTGGACTGACTTTTCACATTGATAGTGTCCTTTGATGCATAGAAGTTTAAATTTTTTTTTTTTTTTTAGATGGAGTCTCATTCTGTTGCCCAGGCTGGAGTGCAGTGGCACGATCTTGGCTCACTGCAACCTCCGCCTCCCAGCGTCAAGCGATTCACCTGCCTCAGCCTCCCGAGTAGCTGGGACTACAGGTGCCCACCACCACACCTGGCCAATTTTTGTGTTGTTTCACCGTGTTGGCCAGGCTGGTCTCGAACTCCTGACTCTGTGATTCACATGCCTCGGCCTCCCAAAGTGCTGGGATTACAGGTGTGAGCCAGAGTGCCTGGCCAGAAGTTTTACTTTGATGAAGTCCAATTGATCTACTTGTTTTGTCTGTGCTTTTGGTGTCATATCTGAGAAATCACTGCCAAATCCAATGTCTTGAAGGTTTTGCCCTTTGTTTTCTTCTAAGAGTTTTGTATTTTTAACTCTTATGTTTAGGTCTTTGATTTAGAAATTAATTTTTAGTTACTTTTTGTATATGGTGTACGGTAAGGTTCCAACTTTGTTCTTTTCTGGTGTGGATATTCAGTTTTCCCAATACCAATTGTTGAAGACAGTCCTTTCTTTGCTGAATGAGGATCTTTGGCACTTCTTGGTACCTTTGGTGAAAATCACTTGAACATACATGCAAGGGTTTATTTGTGGGCCCTTGGGTCTATTTTCATGAATCTATACGTCTAGCTGTATGCTAGCAACATAATGTTTTGATTACCGTGGCTTTGAAGGAGGTTTTGAAATCAGGTAGTGAGACCTCCAACTCTATTTTTAAAATTAGTTTTGGTTATTTCATGTCCTTGGAGATTCCATATGAATGTGAGAATAAATTTTCCCATTTCTGTTAAATGAAATTTAGGATTTTGATAGGAATTGCATTCAACCTGTAGATCATTTTGGGTAGTACTGTCATTTTAACAATATTAAGTCTTCCAATCCATAAATGTGGGATGCCTTTCCATTTATTTATTGTCTTTAATTTCTTTCAGCATTTTTTTTTTTTTTTGTAGTTGCTGTACACAAGTCTTTTACCTCCTTGGTTATGTTTATCCCCATATATTTTACTATTTTTGATGTTTTGTAAATGGAATTGTTTTAATTTCCTTTTTGAATTGTTCATTGTTAGTGAACAGACACACAATTGATTTTTGTGTGATTTTGTATCATACAACTTTGTTAAACTCATTAGTTCTAACCATTTTTGGTGGAATCTTAATGGTTTTCTACATACATGATTGTGTCATCTATGAACAGAGATAATTTTTCTTTTACTATTATCTTTTATATCTAAAATTGGTTTAAGGGCTTTCTGGCAATCTTGGTCCATTCATTCTCTAATTCTCCTAGAAACACATCAGACAGCTGTGTCCCCTCTCTTCTTTCAAACTTCCAACACCTTCCCTTTCATTTTTACTTTCATTGACAAAACAGAAACCATCAGAGATTTCCTCAGTTCCTACCAAATCTATCTAACATGTATCTGTGCGCATACAACTCTTCCTTCTTTCTATCATCAATGAACCCTCACTGCTCATAAGACAAATTCCTTCTCTTTTATCCTCACTTGTTTACTTAAGGATATTCCTTTAGATATTCTCCTGCATCTTTAATCTTCCTCTTTGTTGCATGATTCCTAAGGGCAAATGTGCTGCAATTTATCTCAGCATAATTTTATCTCCTAAAGATTGTTACTATCTGTAACAACACTGCAATTTTATCACTGATGTTTAGTAAACAACCATGGAGGAAGATTTTTTTCCTTATCTGTTTTCCTTTTATTTCTAACTATCTGATTTATATTTGAAAGCCTGATACATTTAAACTATTAAAATATTTATTGAAATTCTCCAGAAAAAAAAATGAAAATTCTTCATTTAAATGTATAATAAATTGAAAGATTTAGTGGAACAATTCCAGGCAATAGAGAAGATATACCTCTTTCTTTTCTTGTGTTTAATAACAATAATAATCTCCTCCCAATATGGTATGGTTTGATTTTTCCTTTCTACTTATCTTTGACTTGGGGGCTGCCAAAGTAGGTTTTGTACTATGCCTTCAAACTGGGACTATTTTACATTTAAAATTTCCTTGAGCCTATAAGTTTAGACTATTTCTACTCACACAATAGGGATATTCAGATACTAATACATGCCGTCAATATGGTTTTGCTAGTTTGTTGTTTAGACATGTCCTTATATGGCACTACGTTACTTTAGGTTTTCTGAACATTTAATTTTACTTTCAATCCAGCACCAACACAATCTGTAATGGTAATTACTTTCTCCAAATATGCCTTAATTCTATTCTGCACTTGGAAGCTCTAAGGAACTGTGTATATACAGTGCCTGGGATACAGAATGATTATCCTTGCTCAATGACAGTGGAATAATACACAGTATGTCAGTATTATACCAGATGGAAAACTTATAAATAGCTATTCTTTAATATCTTTATGTAAAGGCCTGAGTTATGGGGTCTAAACTAAATTGCATGACAATTTCACTAAACACGGTATTATTATTATTTCTTTTGAGACAGAGTGTTCTTTTGTCACCTAGGCTGGAGTACAGTAGCATGATCTTAGCTCACTGCAACCTCCTCCTCCCAGGCTCAAGCTATCCTTCCACCTCAGCCTCCCAAGTAGCTGGGACTACAGGTCTATGCCACCATGCCCAGCTAAGGTTTGTATTTTTACAGACGTGGTTTCATCATGTTGGCCAGGTTGGTCTCAAACTCCTGGCCTCAAATGATGATCCCACCTTGGCATCCCAAAGTGCTGCAATTACAGGCATAAGCCACCATGCCTGGGGAAACATGCTAATTTTTTATTACCTACTATGAAGTTGAAAGTCTTATAAAGTGTCCAAATACACAACATTTACAGGAAAGATTAAAATGTGCTTTTGCTTGATTCTTGTTTCTGGAATATAAATACTTAAAAACAAAAAGGCTCTATTAACTAGAGAGGATACCTTTAAAATTCAGTGTTAGGAATAGGCATTCAATAAAATAATACTCAGATTTAATCCAAAATGACTGTTTTATAATATAAAAAACCTAGTTGTTGAGTTTAGGCAAATATAAATTTTTACTGTTTCCAAACTGCCTTGATTTCTTCTGATGAAGAAATGACTGAAAGATTGCTTAAAAACTGTGTATGAAGTAGATTTCAATCTGGAAAATTTATTCCAGAAAGTCAAGACTATACAAGCTCCCCAAATGTTATTTTAATATTAGATTCTCTTATAATCATTTCCTTATACAAAAAGTTAAACTTCTTAGAAATCAAACATTCATATTTTATTTGATGATTTTACTTCCTAAATACTAACAATGACTAAATTACAAACACATCATGTTAGTCAAGAAATGTAATATAAAAGGTTTAATAAATACGCTATTTACATTTTTTCTTTTTACATTCTTCTTTTGCTTCCTTTT
Organism: Trachypithecus francoisi; assembly: GCF_009764315.1. Lineage (NCBI taxonomy): Eukaryota > Metazoa > Chordata > Mammalia > Primates > Cercopithecidae > Trachypithecus > Trachypithecus francoisi. Next base: position 67,164,856 of record NW_022681463.1, on the reverse strand, counting down.
ATGTCCTAATTATTCATAATTGCCCATTGTTATTCTTTAACACTCAATTTTCATCTTGTGTCAATCATCCTTTGTATTCAGGTAGTCAATAAAACCAATTGATTCCTTAAGACCTTAGTTCATTGTTTTCTTCGCCATTCTTGATTTCATACCTTAAATCTAGGTTTAAGTACCTTATAACTCCAATTGCATTTTAGCTGAACCTCCTAGTCCTTAATCAATTAATAAAACTTCCCAAACTTACATATTCAAGAATGTATCTAGGCTGGACGCAGTGGCTCATGTCTGTAATCCCAGCACTTTTGGCAGCTGAGGTTGGAGGACTGCCGAGGAATTTGAGAGACCACCCTGGACAACATAGCAACATCCCAGCTCTACAAAAAAAAAAAAATTTATTATTATTTTTTAACTTTTATTTTAAGTTCAGTGGTACAACTACAGGTTTGTTACATAGGTATACTTTTGTCATGGGAGTTTTGTTTTTTTTTCTGAGATGGAGTCACGCTCTGTTGTCCAGGCTGGGATGCAGTGGCTCAATCTCGGCTCCCTGTGACCTCTACCTCTCGGGTTCAAGTGATTCTCCTGCCTCAGCCTCCCGAGTAGCTGTAATTACAGGCCAGTGCCACCAAGTTGGGCTAACTTTTTTTGTATTTTTAGTAGAGATAGGGTTTTGCCATATTGGCCAGGCTGGTCTTGAACTCCTGACCTCAAGTAATACACCCACCTCAGCCTCCCAAAGTGCTGGAACTACAGGCGTGAGCCACCATGCCAGGCCTGTCATAGGCGTTTGTTGCACAGATTATTTCATCACCCAGGTATTAAGCCTAGTACCCATTAGTTATTTTTCCTGATCCTCTCCCTCCTCTCACCCTCCACCCTCCGAAAGACCACAGTGTGTGTTGTTCCCCTCTATGTGTCCATGTGTTCTCATCATTTAGGCCCCCTACACAAAAAACTTAAAAATCAGTTGGGCATCTGTAATACCAGCTATTCAGGAGGCTCAAGTGGGGGGAATCACCTGAGCCCAGGAGTCTGATGCAGCACTGAGCCATAATCATGCCACTGCACTGCATTGTAGTCCAGGTGACAGAGCAAAACCTTGTTTCAAAAAAAAAAAAAAGTAATTTCTAGTTTCCTAAGTAGAATCTGTACTTTCTGTCTAAGGTCTGTATAATTAAGACCTATCCAATGTTTCCTACTTTTCTCCAAAGAAAACACTTCTATTCCAGTTAAATGGTCTCTTTTAAGACATTAACAACCACTAAGAACTTTTGAATACAGAATATTCTTTTTTTTTTTTTTTTGAGGTGGAGTCTCACTCTGTCGCCCGGACTGGAGTGCAGTGGCCAGATCTCAGCTCACTGCAAGCTCCGCCTCCCGGGTTTACGCCATTCTCCTGCCTCAGCCTCCCGAGTAGCTGGGACTACAGGGACCCGCCACCTCGCCCGGCTAGTTTTTGTATTTTTAGTAGAGACGGGGTTTCACCGTGTTAGCCAGGATGGTCTCGATCTCCTGACCTCGTGATCCGCCCGTCTCGGCCTCCCAAAGTGCTGGGATTACAGGCTTGAGCCACTGCGCCCGGCCCAGAATATTCTCATTATTAGGTACTGTGCTGGCCAGATAACTGGTTTCCCTATTCCATACCTATCTCTCCATTCAAAATGGACTAGCTGTGAGGAAATCTTTACTAGTATAGACCATGCCATTTCTTTAATCCTTTATCTTAGTCCACTGGAAATACCATCGTTACTCCATCCCTTAAATCTCTGCTTTTACGTTTGCTGGCTGAAAGAAAAGCCACTTTCCCTAACCAGATACAGAAAGAGCCCTAATGGCTAGATGTAGAGCCAAAGAAAAGAGCTTCTAAAAAAACACAAAAACATTCCGAAGACAGAATCATTCAGTCCTCATCCTTTATACAACAACCATAGTTCCAAGTCTGGTGGCTTATATTCTGGGGTGTGGGTCTTTAACACCTCTACTGGCCTTTGATATACCAGAACTCTCCATACTTATAATCTTCCATGAAAAAAAGTAGTTATGTTGAAAGGTGAGACGAAATAAGTAAATGTTTTGCTTAGTAATCCAACTTGAATATAATAAATCTGAGTGGATGGGAATCTTTAAATATCTTAAGTTGGTTTTCTTTGTATATTAGATTTTAATATATTTTAAGAAATATGGAAAAAATAAACTGTATATAATGGTTTTTTCTTGTTAATGATTTATAACTCTAATTTTATTTCCAATAACATTTTTAGACTTTTTTTTTTTTTTTTTGAGACGGAGTCTCGCTCTGTCACCCAGGCTAGAGTGCAGTGGCCGGATCTCAGCTCACTGCAAGCTCCGCCTCCCGGGTTCACGCCATTCCCCTGCCTCAGCCTCCTGAGTAGCTGGGACTACAGGCGTCCGCCACCTCGCCCAGCTAGTTTTTTGTATTTTTTAGTAGAGACGGAGTTTCACCGGGTTAGCCAGGATGGTCTCAATCTCCTGACCTTGTGATCCACCCATCTCGGCCTCCCAAAGTGCTAGGATTACAGGCTTGAGCCACTGCACCCGGCCTTAGACATTTTCTTACACGTGCTCTAATATTAGTTCATCTGTAGTTTATATAAAATTGCTATTGCATTTAACAAAACCATTTAGAAATTCTTTTTTTTAAATTTATTTCTGTTCTCACAATCTGTTCTCATTGAAATTCTAGTCATGTCTCCTAAACTATAAAATCATTCTCAGTACAATAAATCTACTGGTCAATTTCTACATTTTAAACTTATTATCAGTAAAATAAACCGTAGAAATTTATACAAGCACATCTAGTAGTGAATAGGTATTCAATAAATGCCTACTGAATCTAAATTTACAGTAGGATTTGAAATTCTAACACACTTAAGTGTTTCAGTGAACTGCAGCTCAACACGACCCAATAGTATTGATGAAAACAAAAAAGCTAGTGCAATCAGACTTAGAACTTCATAAATGCAATGTGTTTTATACCTATTAATGTACCACATTAAGTATATTGAGCTCAATTCTATATACAGTTATTTTAAAAGGAATACTAACAAAATGTAACAGATACAAAGTGGGGTATCCAGGATATTAATGGTCTAGAAATTAATGCTATGACTACAGTGGAAGGATCTGAGAATGTATAGGTTAGAGAAAAGATATAAAAACAATTTTTAGACAGATCTAGGGCCAGAGAACAAAGTTATACACAGAAGATCTTCAAATGATGTTGTTTCATTCAACATCATTTCATTTTTAACACTGAAGAGGAGAAATATATAGATTTCCGTCTGGGGCCACAGTGTGTGGAGTTTCCACGTCTCCCCATATCTGTTTTCTCCCACATCCCAAAGATGTGCATGTTATGTTAGTTGGCACATCTAAATTGTCTCAGTATGGCTGAGTGTGGGGGTATGAGGACACCCTGTGATGGAATGGCATCCTATCCAGGGTTTGTTCCCATCTTGCATCCTGAGCTTCTAGGATAGGCTCCAGCCACCTGCAACCCCAAAGTGGAGTAAGTGGGTTGGAAAATGAATGAATGTAAATTATTGCAAAATAAAAACTTGTCAAATACACAATCATCATACAAATGCACGACAACAAATGATATAGTATTAAAGTGCTCAGCAAGCATGCCATATTTGTTATTGCTTGTTTTTGAACATGGTGGTAGAAGGTGCTCCTTATAATTTCCGCTTTACAAACATTTATTCCTTATTTTAACTCACCACCACTATGACCATCATTGCTCACTGACTCATCAAAAATTGGGTAATGATCTTGTTTCTATTAATCTTTCTTAAATGTATGCATAACTACATTTATTTCACAATGTTGAAATGTGTTGGATCTTTATTTAGAAGTTTGGTGATGCTCTTTGCGATCAGAAATAGGCTGTAGGAACTTAACTCTTGTTTTTATCAAGTAGCCTATGGTGAAACTGGTTTTATTCTATGTAACTTAGCTTAAAGCTGCAGTTTCCAAGAATCTATTCATTACTTTAAGTGAGGACTTACTGTCTTAAGTTGAAACCTGCCCTCTGATGAGAAATTTATTTTATGTTAATCAACGTAAATGTAATTTATAACATAAAGGAAAACATTTGCTTACTCTGGTTCTAATTCTAATATTCTAGAGTCAAAATAAAATTAATAAAGTTCAATTTAACATAAAATTGACTTAGAAAAATTCAGAGTACTTCACTATTTTATCTTGTTAAGGATTTGGAAGACAGATTGCCAGTTTTAAGTTCTGACTACAGGGCACCAAATACTAGAGGCATAAAGAAACAAACAGTTGAACTAAGGATATAAAAACTAAAAATAATGAAAATTTAAAATTGAAGTGTTCTGAATTTTAATTCAGATATTGTTTCCCTAAACATTTTATTTTATTTTTTTGAGATGGAGTCTCGTGCTGTTGCCCAGGCTGGAGTGCAGTAGTGGGATCTCAGCTCACTGCAGCCTCCACCTCCCAGGTTCAAGCTATTCTCTCACCTCAGCCAAGTAGCTGGGATTACAGGCACGCGCCACCATGCCCGACTAATTTCTGTATTTTTAGTAGAGACGGGGTTTCACCATGCTGGCCAGACTGGTCTTGAACTCCTGACCTCAAGTGATCCACCTGCCTCAACCTCCCAAAGTGCTGGGATTACAAGTGTGAGTCACCATGCCCAGGTGTTCTCCTAATCATTTTTTTTTTGAGATGGAGTCTCGCTCTTGTTGCCTAGGCTAGAGTGCAGTGGCTTGATCTTGGCTCACTGCAACCTCTGCCTCCTGCATTCATGCTATCCTCCTGCCTCGGCCTCCCCAGTAGCTGAGATTACAGGCACTCACCACCACGCCTGGCTAATTTTTGTATTTTTAGTAGAGACTGGGTTTCACCATGTTGGCCAGGCTGGTCTTGAACTCCTGACCTCAGGTAATCCACCTGCTTTAGTAACTCAAAGTGCTGGGATTACAGGCATGAGTCACCACATCTGGCCTCCCTAAACATTTTAAACTGAGGTTCTGAAATTTGACCAGTGGTAGAGTACTTGAAAGGATGGCATTCTTAGTGGTAGTACTGTTAAATGTATCAAAACTTCATTTTCATTAGCTACAAATAGTTTTACTATAAGAAACTGAGATTTTATAAGACATTTTAAAGTAACTTGTTTTTTTCTTTTGAGATGGAGTCTTGCTCTGTCACCCAGGCTGGAGTACAATGGTGCGATCTCAGCTCACTGCAACCTCTGCCTTCCAGGTTCAAGCAATTCTCCTGCCTCAGTCTCCTGAGTAGCTGGGATTACAGGTGTGCACCACCACGCCCGGCTAATTGTTATTAATTAATTAATTTATTAATGAGACGGAGTTTCACTCCTTCACCCAAGCAGGAGTGCAGTGGCGTGATCTCAGTTCACTGCAATCTCTGCTTTCTGGTTTCAAACGATTCTCCTGCCTCAGCCTCCTGAGCAGCTGGGACTACAGGTGCCGGTCACCATGCCCAGCTAATTTTTGTACTTTTAGTGGAGATGAGGTTTCACCATGTTGGCTAGGCTGGTCTCGAACTCCTGACCTCATGATCTGCCCGCCTCAGCCTCCCAAAGTGCTGGGATTACAGGTATGAGTCACCGCACCCAGCCAAAGTAATTTGTTTTAATGGAAAAATAAACATAAATTAATTTAGTGACTATAACAGGAAAAATGAAGCTTATTTATAGTCTAGGCAAAAAGGTATGATAATTGACAACATATATTTTAATTATGCATTCAACTTATTCCTGTTTTTACATGGAGATTAAGTTTAAAAACTCAAGTTTCAGACTAATAGGTAGTAGATTAGGGCAAAAATACATAGAATAAGTCAGGGGATATTACCTATTACATTTATAACTTGAAATCCCCATGACAGCAGAGTTGATTATATCGGTACACTTATTTTCTATTTAAATCAGGCCCCATGCTGTTAAATTCTACCTTGTTTTTGTTTTCCTAAGAAAACAACCATGTAACTTCATAAATAAGAAATTCCCTATTATTCCTCTTTGAATCATCTATCTTGAAGGTAAGAAGTTGTTCGGGTTGAAACAAACCCAACCCCTTTTTATAATTTTGGCACTAAAAATCAAATTTTATGGCTGCAATTTTATTAAGAGCAAAAACACAGCCATCGTTTGAACATAAAAGCTCATATTTAACTCAATCATTTTGCTAAACATATATGACAAATATGGAAGAATGAGGACAAGGAACACCTGACATTTTTATTAAATGTCTAATTCTCAAAAACAGCAATTATTTGAACAATGAAACACAGTTGCAGCATATTGTGAACTTTCTCTATATTCATAAATTATAGAATACACAAGAGCCTAGATTTTATATATTTACTAAATTAATGGCACTTCATATCAATAGGTTTATAAGACATTCTCTTTACTACCAAATGCTGACAATAGCTGGTACCTTTATGAAATTTTTGGATTATAACACTCTTCACCACTAATCCAACTGCCAAAAGAGCAATTTATTTTTTCTCTTTTGGGAAATTCCTTTCTCCCAGAAACATTCCCATTTTTAAAACTATTCAAGATAATTAGAATTTCCTCATCAGTGGCACAGGTATACAGCAATTTACACAACAGTACATTTCTATCACAATAATTAAAAATAGGAGAAACTTTGGCTATGTCTAGTGCATAACATAATTACATCATTATGATTTTATTGAAAGCACAACAGATTTTATATCATCTGCCCTATCATCGATTATTTACTGCTCCACTGATTAAAATATTGTGATTTTTTTTTGCAGTATTTTCAGTCAGTCCTACATTTGTACTATTATAATTTAACAATTGACAATGTTTTCCAGGCTGATATGATTACATGCCATTGCTTTTATTGCTAACTTGATAATACTTCTAAAAATAGTCATATGTGAGAAATATTTTGTTATTTCTTTTTACTAGCCTTGTTCTTGATAGCAGCCAAATTTAATAAGTCTTTGGAATTAGGAAGTAATTTATGTCTATCATTTTTGTTTATGGAACTAACATTGACAGCACTGGTGAATTTTCTGCTTCATCTTTTCTTTCTCTGTTTATAAAGTCAATGTTTTAAGATTTTTTATTGTTGTAGATTATTAAAAAGAGAGATGTAATGTTCTTAACTGCTGACAATGTACCTAAAGATGTTTTTAAAGCACCAAATATATATTTAAATTTACATAGAAGATGTAAACATGCATTACCTTTGCAGGTAATCATATGTTTACATTTACAAACAGAAATATATAATTTATCTATTCAAAAATGCCATGTGAAAAATAAAAATAGTTCAAAAAAGAAAAAGACATATAATTCTTTCTTAATTTTTTGTTACGCAACGGAAGTTTAAGATCTCTAAATTGAAAAATAAACTTGAAAAATACTCCATCTCTATATTTAATTTGTAAAAATGAATCCCAAACTGCCATTGTTTGACAGCATTATATACATGAACATCACTGTTCTACAACTTCTAGAACATCCACATTCCACAAACAAACAGCTTAAAAAAAATCCCATCTTAGGCTGGGCAAGGTGGCTCACACCTGTAATCCCAGCACTTAGGGAGGCTGAGGCACGCAGATCATCTGAGGTCGGGAGTTCAAGACCAGCCTGACCAACATAGAGAAACCCCGTCTATACAAACAAAAAAAAAAACAAAATTAGTTGGGCGTAGTGGCGCATGCCTGTAACCCCAGCGACTTAGGAGGCTGAGGCAGGAGAATCACTTGAACTCGGGAGATGGAGGTATGTTGGGCCAAGATCGTGCCACTGCACTCCAGCTCGGGCAACAAGAGCGAAGCTCTGTCTCAAAAAAAAAAAAAATCTATCTATCTATCTATCCATCCACACACACACACATATATATCCCTATTTATATATATCCCATCTTAAAAAAATTGCATTAAACAAACATTAAAAAAAAGAGAGAAGGGGAACACACAATCACACAGCATCACTCACTATTGTCAGTCACCATGTACCTATTATTCTGGGTATTGTTTAATTGGAAACATCACCATTTTAGGATCTAAGATTAAGGGGACTCTACCTAGAAAAGACAACAGAAAGCATTCCAACTACGAAATATGATAAATGGCTTATGTTTAAAAGATGCTGGAGAGTATCCAAGAAAGACTGCTAGCTTAGAAATTTATAAAGGAGATGAAATGAAGAATGTGATGTTATCTGTGCTTATGCATCTGTTAGAAATTAAATGATACCTATTTCTTTTTGAAAAGTGGACTTCCCTCCAGTCCAAGTGTAATAAGAATTAAAAAGACTTCTTTTTTTAAGAGTTAAGTTGAAGAAGGGCTGAGCTGGCTTCCAAGGGACTAATTAAGGAATTCAACCCTGGACTATATAGGATTCTTTAGGGATTTGCAAATGTTTCCATTCTAATTTTCCAGAGACAAAAATGTAACCGGGAGAAAACCAGAAGAAAGTGACCTGTGGCATTTGGCTACTACTTTGCAAACTGGCTTATTATTAACAGTTTTCAATATTTAATTGATCCCCCACCTAAAAATTCTCACCTTATTGAGTTCAATGGATGATTGTCTATGATCACAAGGCCATCCCCAACACATACACATTATTTGAGTCACTGTGAGATAATGTAATAAAAGCATCTGAAGCACTTGTTTCATTTAACAGAGACATGCCCTCAACATCATTAAGAACAGAAAGTCTTGCCCTTGAGTTTTTCTTTAGAGATGCAGAATTAGCTCAAGGAATGGATGGAAATGACATTTTTTGGTAACTGATTTTAGGGTCTCAAATACTTCTATGGAAATAAGTATCCTGAGCATTTTATATGTCCTTGATCTTGTGAGTTTTTCTAGAGGCATAATATTAATTTCAGTTAACTTGTTAAAATTATTCTTTTAGAATTTCTAAGTGTCTCAAAAGTTAAATGAATTGGGGAAAAATGTTTCTTATTCTAAAAAAGAGGTATGCATGTGTATATATAAAAGGAAGGAAAAAGGAGAAAAACAAATCCTCATTTTGATATTTGCAGGAAATATCTGAGGTTTAGCTTGGGAGGTGATGGGGCAATCCAGGGCGAGAAATGATGTCTTGAATAATTAAGGTGACTGTTCCTGACCTTCAACTAAACAGACTGCCTTCCTATCTACCCTGAAGGTATCACTTGGGTGTTGCTATCCACTGATTCACTTCTGCAAACTTCCCTGACAGAAGAAAGGGGGACTTGCAGCTGGACACTGCTCCCTGGCTCTTTGGAGTGGGTTCTTTACACTATGCATGGACCACAGATCAGCTGCCATCCTACTCAGGTAGAGCTTGCTAAAGATGCAGGGTCCTGGCCCTGACCCGAAACCTCTGACTTTGAATCCATGTCAGAAATCTTCTAATTTATGTACTTACTTGTTTATCTGTTTTGTTCACTGCTATACCTTCAGCTCCTAGAAAAGTACTAGGAACATGGTAGATGCTTAATAAATATATACTGAATAAAAAACAAACAAACAAAAAAAACAAAAGGGAAGGAAAAGGGACTGCTTTCATGTTTCTCCCACCTCCTCATGTTTTAACAGCTAAATGTTAAGCTCTTCACAAAGTCTTAAGTGTAACCTGATGAAATTAAAAACAAATTTTACAAAATAATTTCTCAAGTGGAGAGAATACTCTCAATTTATAAAACCGTAAGACCAATAAATCTGAAAAATGATGGTACTAAAAAAGACAATTACTTATCTGTTAATTCCTTTGAAGGAAAAGGGCTCAAAATTGTGATACTCAGACTTGGAGATTATAGGGCCCAGGTATAAAATACTTCCCTAAATAACTTACCAGGGCAATGGCATTATTCTTGCTCTAAACTATTAATTAACATCAAATCTCAACGTGTAGAGGGGCTAGGAGAGGCTAGAAAGTGAGCATACTAGGACAAGCAGGAAAAAAAAATCAGAAATAAACCAGTACATGACACCAAACAGTAACCTTTTATGACAATGATAGGGAGACTCAGAGTTAATACTTACAAGGTAAGAATTGCTGAGCTAAGTAGAGATCTCTTTTATTATGGTCTTCATTCCATCATTATTAAACCTAGGAAAAAGAGGGAAGACTTTAAAAATTTCATCACATTATATGTAAGTTAGAACATTTCAACTGAGGTTGCCACAATTGTATTCTGATCCTTATATAGCACAGAACAATCAGATTACAAACACCCAGCAGCATTTGTATGTTTCAGCCCAGTGCAGCATTCTTGTTAGTTTTTTTTGTTAAGAGATGGGGTCTTACTCTATCAACCAGGCTGGAGTGCAATGGTGTGGTCTTAACTCACTGCAACCTCAAACTCTTGAGTTTAAGCTATCCTCCTGCCTCAACCACCCAAGTAGCTGGGATTACAGGCCTGCATGCCACTTCATCCTGCTTATCACTGGCTTTTATAATTTGCTATTCTATTACTATTGCCCTCTTGAAGTTTAACTCAAAAATTTTAGTCAAAGCTAAAACTCTAACTTGGAGTCCAGAGAGCTTCTAGAGGACATCATATATCTGCAGATATTTTAAGATAAATTCAAGATCATATCCCAAGACTGATTCATGTCTCTCACACACACACAATTGCATAATCTATAATCCATGTATTGTATACTGCACAATTCCAAGTACTCAAAGGAAGGAACATATGACATATTTTTAAAGATATGCTGGTAATTTGAGTTGGTTAGCATGTTTGGTTTCTGTGGGTCATGATTCTAAGATGTAGTTGTTACATCAACTAATAGTTCAGCACTTACTATAAGATAAAGAATAGAAAGAATACGACAAACCCATCCATTTTCTTAACGGAGAACTGCAAGTATATGTTTTATTGTAGACTAATCTTCACAGAAGAAGAACAGCATGTTTTTAAAAATTTCAAAATCATTTGCTTCAAAATTCATAGAAAAATCAAGGGAATACCAAAATGAACCTCCATATCCTATCTCTGGACTCCCAATCCAGCTGTTCTGAAATCTAAAACTATGCCATGCTTACTTTGCTTTGTTTTTTATGAAAATTGATTACACATACAGATGATGTCCAATTTTATCATTGCTTTCAAGCTATTGATAAATGGTATAATATCATACATATTTTATATACATGTTACTCTGTATACAACCTTTATGCAACTTATTTTTGTTTGTTGAGGTAGGATATTCACCCATGATGACAAACACAGCTCTCATTTTAGTAGCTATACAGTTCATCATATGACGATGTCACAATTTGCCATTCTCTTCTTGCTTAACATTTACATTGCTTTCATTTTTTTTCTAATTACAAATAACCAAGACTTTTTTCTACATGTCTGAGTTTATCTAGAGCATCTAGGAATAAAATTGTTGAGTGAAAGCCTATTGTATCTTCAATTTTACAAAGATATTGCTAAATGCTCTAACAAGCAGCATATGAAAAGTTCCTCATTTTATATTTCCTCCAACATTTGGAAGCATATTTAAGAAAAACAGCTACTATCTATATGAAAATTTAAAAATCCGTAAGTGATCAATTCCTTTGGTTTTCATCAAGTATTGGTTTAACATAGGTATACTAAATGTTCCAAACAAAGAGAATAGACTGAAATTTGGCCCAAGGCACTTACATGAAAACAAAGCTCTGATAACACAGATTTTCCTCATATGACTGAGGAAATACCAAGACCTAATCTATTTTTTAATCAGCCGAATTTAAGATTCAAGAACTTAATCTAGAAATAAGATTCCTAATTAAATATTAAGCTTAGATTCAAGATGACCAAAGAGGGAAAAAAATATGCAGGAAAAGTAGCTGGTTTGTTGGTATGAACAATCCCTCCCCCAAGTTCATGTTGGGTAGTGCTTCTCACAAATGTGGTTGGTGCTCCTAAGAAAAATCTCTTAGAGCTTGTAAAAAAATGCAAATTCCAGGTCTGGAAAAATGCTTTTATTTTATTTTTTAAATTCTAGGTTATTCGCATACAGGTGGTTCGCAGGCATTAAGCAGTAAGTAATGATTAAAAATGAGGTGTTTTCAACACAGAGGATTATGTAACTCATGTTTTAGTTAGGGGAGGTAACAGTAATTAATATGTTATCTGCTAAATTACATAAACATATTTTTTTAAAAACCTCTAGCATTAGTCAACAACAACGAAAAAGTAACCTCAATTTATGGCTGAATATGCTTGACTTCACAATGCCAGAAAAGGCTGTGGGCTCATTTATTTTTTCAGATAACCAGACACATACTATGACAAAGCTCTTTTTAGTAATATTAGCAGGGAACTAATGTTCTGAATTTACTGTGACTGGCACAGGAAAATATTAAGAGTGAGAGTGATCAGGAGTGATTTTAATGAAGATGACCAGAAAGCAACTATGATTACCTTTTCAACAGAAAGCTACTGCAAATGTCAAACTTTAAACAGGACATTTGGTTTTATACACACACACACACACACACACACACAAATATCCTTAGTAGTTTCCCACCAAGAATTCTACAAATAAATTCAGAACATTTACAGAAATCCAATATCCACACTTCTCTGTAACTCTCACCTATTGAAATTAGATGTAAAAGGAAGAAAAAAAATTGAATATTTAGGTTATAAAAATCTGTGCAAATTCAAATTATAAAAATAAAAACATTCTTCTACAGTATTTGAAATTACAAAGTCCTATTTCCAAAAGATTTAGAATAATCTGAGCTTTCTAGATAAAAAGTTCAGATAAAAGATATTTCAGTGAGAAATGGTAAATAGAAAAATAGTTTAGTAGTAAGAAAAAGACATAAGTTTTCATCTGTTGCCTGCTTTTAGTTATTTACAACACTAAGTTAATATAGAATGTTGTTTTCTTTCTTCTATTATAGTGAAATCAACAAGAATCTGGCCTTGTTAGACTGGGCTTTTATAAAACAAAGATAATATGGTCCAAAAGTGAAAGAAACACTCCTGTGTGGCCATGGCCAACTTTTCTTTTCTATCCTCAGTATATTACCTAACTTGTGATATCAGCAACTACTTATAATTTTTTTCAGTCTACCTGCTTAAAAGTGAAAACATGAAACATGCCATATATACATGAAACATACTACCTATAACTCTAGAAACAAGACAGGTTTTCCATTCTAATGGATGGAATTAACTGAATAAAAATTAAATGAACTAAAGCCATAGAGTAAATAGTAAAAAAATAGAGTCTAAGAACTACAAGCATCTACTGTTCTCTTTATGCTGCAACCTTTCTGCTAAAGAATGTATTCTCTATACTGTGTATGTGGTATAGTGACAGTTGGGCGGTTCCCACCTGGGTTTGTAAAAACGCATGGGTGCAGGCTCCTTTGGCTACCATTATTGCATATTGATGTTATTCTGCACAACAGCTGACAAGCAGCATCGATCTCCCAGCCTCTATTCTCAGCTGTAAGGGGTAAGAACAAGGGCTGTGGTGATATCTTGTTTATTCACTGCTGTTGCTGCTGCTGCTACTGCTACTTCTTAAACAGCAAGCTGAGAAAAGACTATACAACTGACACAGAGGAAAAATGGTTCAGAGATCAACCTACCTCTCAAGGTCTGCTTATATCACTATATGATAAAATTATTTTTAAAATAATTTTTTCTTTAAAAAGTGGGGTGGGGAGAGAAAAAAGACAAAATTGGTGTTTTGATTAGAAAGGGAACCTATAATGTATGCAAGGAAAAGG